>NC_084759.1:129146384-129838468 GCF_028858725.1 Colius striatus
TGAGAACAAGAACTTGGGTGCATTGTCATTTCCTGTCTTTCAGACACCGATCAGACACTCACCTTCACAAAACTATTTTCTGCTTTGTTTTGTTTTGGTTTTTTTTTTTTTAAAAAAAGCTGGAAGTGGGCCGAAGCAAATTGTGGCATCTGGAATTGCAAAGTTGCTGCTGGATCCTACAGCCCTGCTGAGCACAGGCACACTGCTGGAACTGGTGGGGACCTAAAAATGGCAAGAGTAAGATTTGCATTTTATGCACCTGATGTTATTAAATGAGTTCTAGGGTTGCATAGATGTGTCTGCTTATTCTGACCTGTAAGATGCCAAAGTTTACACACAGATTATTGGGTTGTTTGTGTGGATATCCTTCATATAATAGGCTACAGATGAAAGGAGGTTAGTACCTCAGCAATCCAAATTACTGTTTCTTCCCATGTCAAATTACAGCAAAACAGTTACAGGCTGACATGGAGACAGTAAACAATGTGGAATGAAGATCATGTCACAGTCTTCTTTTTGACATCATGACAGGTGCATGGCTGGGTGAACACGTGGAGTTCAGCGATTCACTGCAAAACTTCCCCTTCACTGCTGAGACCTATGCTGCTGTGGCTACAGACAAGTGGCTTCTTTTTTTTTCATTCAGGTATTCTTTTGTCCATGAATGAATATAGTCTATTGAATTCTACCCACTCCCTGCTCCACTACCTAGGATACAACAGTCACGAGAAATGTGTTGTTGCAGCTGACATCAACAGGCCCTCTGGTGCTGAGGAACAACACCATTCCTCTTGAGGCCAGGCAGTTTACATGTTAACATTCCCATTCCAGTTTTGCTTCAGCCTACGTTTCTTTTAACCAGTCCTTTCCCTGACAGTGCACGCTAAGATAGTAAAATCACAACATGGCCCTAAAACATCACAGGTATTCTCTTCAGTCACCTTTGCTGAGCCTGGCATGATGTGTTTGGGATGAGATGCGAATGCTGCTGGCCACCAGAAAACACCTCAGATGTTTCCCAAGCTATATTCAGTGATGGATGCCCTACTGGTCCTTGGCAGTCCTAGGGGAGCTGGTGATATATTCCCTTCAAGGCCCCTGTCTCAGGAATAACTTTGTGTCACTTCTTTGGTATATAAAAGGCAACGTGTTATATGTTACCCATCTGCTGATCCAGTTCATCCCTAGTCCTTGTGCTTAAGATGCAAACACATCTGTACCTCTACGTATTTACATATACAGATATATGGGAACATACACATAATGAAAAATAACATATGTATTTACATGTTATTATTAAATACTAAATATGTGCTTTTATATTTTTTCCCCTGGAGATCTGCTGCACAAAAGGTGCCGTAACATACAGTATTTTAAGCATGCCTATGTTTATTCAGACTGTGGCACCATTTTCCAGAGACAGTATCTAATAACATCTGAGAGAATCTCACAATGAGTTTTCGTGGTAACCACAAATAACAAAGGGGAAAAGATTGTGGAAATGTAAAAGGCTGACGCTGATTTTCGGGAGGAAAGCTAGAAATTGCCTGCAGACTCTCAGTCCTACAACCCAGCCTCTTTGTGCTGCTTCGCTGTTTAGTATGGTTTTCTTTTTTTCTCTTTTTAAAGACAAGACAAATTGTCTAGCCACAAGAATTTGAACAATGCTTTTAATCTGAGTGAAGAAATGTGCTGTACTGCTCGGCTGCCTCTAAAGCCTACTATTGCAATATCTCAGCAAAAGGTGTATTTGTAGAAGGGGAAGCTGTGGCTTAATGTAGCTGTGCCGTAACACTCATTTATCCCCACTGTTCTCAATAAGCTCCTTCCCACTCATTCTTTGGCTAAGAAACCTTCTGAGGTGGTGTATGCCATTGAGGCTGGTGGAGGTACACAACTGCCCCTGATACTACCCTTGTCCAAGTGGCACCGTCCCTACCATGCCGCAGCCAGACAAGCCAGTGGATTGGAGCATCTTCCTTATGAGGAAAGGCTGCGGGAACTGGGGCTGTTTAGTCTAAAGGGGGGATCTTATGAACATTCCTGAATATCTAAATGGTGGATGTCAGGAGGCTGGGGAATCCCTTTTTTTCTCTCTTGTATCTAGTGACAGGACAAGGGGTAATGGGATGAAGCTCCACCACAAAAAGTTCCATTTAAACATAAGGAAAAACTATTTCACTGTGAGGGTGAGGGACCCCGGCACAGGTTGCCCAGGAAAGGTATAGAGTTCCCTTCTCTGGAGGTCTTCAAGACCCGCCTGGATGTGTTTCTGTGTGACCTGATCTAGGTGGACCTGCTTTAGCAGAGGAGTTGGACTAGATGATCTCTAAAGGTCCCTTCCAAGCCCTACCATTCTATGATAACAAAGTTTTCCTGCTCACTATATTGCTATGATTTTAAACCACTAAACAACTTAACTCTAAAAGCAGAAGCAAGCACTACATATCACCTGGATCCTGTGAGCTTCCCTTTTTCAGTGGGATCACAACACCATTTCTCCACTCTCTTTGTGAGAAAGGCCACCTTGATTTTTAGGAAAATGAGTGAGCAGACCAATTATATTACCACTGCCACAAGAGTTTCATTTATAGCGGCTAAACACCAGGCTGATCTTTGCACAGCTGTGTATTTTTTCCCCATTTTGCTGCCAAAATGTGTGTTTTCTTTTTTTTCAGTTTTAGAAAATGCTTTTAATTGGTACATGGATCCTCTCCTGAAGTTTCAGGGACCACCTGAAGTCCCCAGCCATTGCTGCAAAACACTTTACAAGGTAATCACCAGCTTACCTTGGCCCATCACTGTTGCAGTGGGACAAACATTACCCTCTTTGGCCTCTTGCCAATGTAACTGCACGAGAAGAAATGTCATGTTCCTATCATGCTGGGGAAAATATTTATTTAGCAGGTGCGTACGTGTTGTTTTACCCCTTGACCGTTGAAGCTGCTCAGTGCTTTGGAATGCTTCTTGCCTTTACAGAGGGGATTAATGGGCTGCGTGAAGGTTATTATCCCATAAACACAGCTGATCACATGAACGTGCCACTTCTCACCACCTCCTTATAAGAGAAAGGGAAAGGTTTGGAAAAGATCATCTGGAATAGACACCTAGAGAATCAGACTTTTAAATCCATATTTAGTTCCTGAGATGAATTTTGTTGTTTGCTTTTTTTTTTCCCCAGAAGTGCTGCTCTTAAGTAACTTCTCCAGTTCAGCAGAAGTCATGGTAATAAAAAAATCTGTGTGTATGCATGCCATATATTATAAATCACTTCATCTCCCATTGAATCACGGCCACTTCTGGGTAAAAAACACAGCAGATGTTTAACATGTCATGTCACAGCGTTCTCCACAGCAGATTTCAGTGGGACAGGAAGAAAGCCTTGAAATTGCAAGAAGGATTTAGTTAGGCGAGAGGTAATTACCAAAGTTGGACTATGTCCAGGACACTGGGGCAAACCCTCCTGCCTTTGCAAATTTGATTTTAACAACTTTAATTTTAAACACTTGATAGTCATATTTCTTGCCAAGGGAACAGATTGCTGAAAGTAAGAGCATTTCTGAAGCAGAAAAATCTCAGAAAATGAAAAAAGGAAGGAAAAAACCTCCCAGTTTTGTCACATATGGTTTGTGACGCCTCAGTGTGAAACAATGGAGTATCCATCGTGGAAACACATTTACCAGGCTGTAGGTAATCTTAGCTTTTAGTACCCCACAGCCCCAGTCAATATTTTGTGTGTAGACGTGATGAACTGCAGAAAGTGGAAAAGCACAGGGGGATCACCGTAGGGAGGCCAGGCCAGAGCAGTGAAGAAACAAAGCAAGGAGAACCTGCCTAAATATAAGAAAACTCAACAAATTTGTTTGCTAGTAAAATATATTTATGCCCCAGCATTTATTTATGACATTGCAAACACCTGCATCCGACAACCAAATGGTTCAGCACACCAGCTTGCTTATGTGGAATTCAACTGCATCCACAGCATTGCAGCAAAACAAGCAAAGCAAAACAAACACCTGAAAGAAAACACCTTGTATAACATCAACCCTCTGAATCTTGGAAGGAGCACTGTTGACCTTAGCTCCCCCTGAGATCCATAATGTGAGCAGAGCAAATTACTTCTCACAGCAGTTGGCAGGCTTTGGAATAAGAAGGTCCTGATTCTGCTTTAGCAGACTGGGGTAGAGTAGGCAACTTTGTAGCAGGTCACTTCCAGACAAATATTTCTGTGATACTAAGGTCCACCCCAAAGCCTGTTAACAAGGATTCAAAAGATAATGGTAAAATAACAAAACACCTACCATGGCAAGCTGATAGCTTCTCCAGGAAAGCATTAGTACCCTACAGGAGGGTATTTCCTAACAGTATGCAGAGGAGTTGCATGAAGTAGAATAAAGCTATACTTGCATCACCCTGGAAATAACTAGAAACATGTTGGAGAACTCCTTTTCCTGGCTTTTTCACCCAAATGACACAACCTTCTCCAGTTGCTGCTGGATGGAATTTAATGAAATAATCCATACCTGAGAGATTATTTCTATGCTTGTACAAAACATAAAACAAGTACTCTGGACTTCCTCTGTCCCTCATCTTGACTAGTGCAGCACATGGCACACATTTATCTCACATAGAACAAAATCTGAACTACTGATTTCCCTAATACATAAACTGGTTACAGCACGGTATTAGCAGAAGCTGGGCTGTGGCTGTTGAGTAATAACATGGCCCTGAGTCACGCATGCCCTTTACATTCAGAAAAAGGGGAAGGAGGAGGGCTCAGGTAGGTGGTGGTGTACCTACTTATCACCATAAGTGGGCTCCTGCTGCAGCCTCCCTTCTGCTTCCGCTGTGTAACCTTCACAGAGCTGCATAAGACCTTACGCCAGTGCCGCTACTCTGTTTTTCATGCTCAAAGTCTGAACACATTCTCCTGCTTCTCATTATGAGAAAGTGCGGCTTTGGGGTTTGATGGATGGCCACAGAGACCCCTGCAGCCTATTAAACTCGCAGGTCAGCAAATAAGCCCTCAACAGCTTTGTTACAGGATTAGCCTTGGTATGTTCAACGCACTGTCGATGCCCAGGGAACGAGGCAGACCAGAGCTTCAGTGAATTGCTTTCTCAATTAGGTCTGCTTCCTCAGTTAAAGAATGGGAATGCTTTAGACCCATCTACTATTAAAAAAATATTATTACAGCTTTGCTACATACCGACATGCTCCCTTGTGTATACTGTGTTAAACAAAATAGTGCAATTCACAAGTTGAACAAAATAATGAAATATTCCTTGTTTCACTGTTTCTTCATTAGCATGGTAATGAAACACAGATACAGTTTATCTACCCTGTCAGTGGTGAAGCTCAGACACTAATCAGAGGTTTGCTGTTTTTTTCTGGCTGTCATACACACACACACACACACACACAAAAAAAAAAAAAAACCCTATAGCAGAAACCATCGTTCTGTATATTTTAAAACCCATGTACACAGAAAGGAAGCAGTAGCTTTACACAGACAGTTGCCTGTCCATTTATTCTGTGGAATAACTAAAAGGACTAGTGCAAAACTTCTCAGCCTTAGTTCTCTTCTGCTGTAAATCCAGGCAGTTCCACCACAGATCAGTGGAGCTCTAACAGTGTACACCAGTGGAGGATCACGTCCTCTGGCACAAGAATTTGATTGCAAGTACTGGTATGAAAGCAGCATACCACACTCTCATCCCTTCTCATGCTTTACTGTGGATCCTCATTTCCAATATTCTGTCACTTCAAAAATCATTAACGATTGTACAATCAGAAAGCAAAAAATATCACCTTGTCCAGTCAGCAGAACACTCTTTTTTATCCCAGCCCTGAAATCCCAGTGACAATCACAGCTGAGATGCTATAAACACAAACAGGCCAAATGCTCAATTGTAGCCTCCACCTTTCAGTCTGAATATATTGAAATTCAACTCTAAGGGCAGTATCTGCATTGATATCCAAAAGCTGTGTCACACATCTGTTTTACAAATTTCTATGACATTATAAGCGTTCTGGTTACAAAGCATTTGAGGCAGATACTTCCTTTTAAATGTACACTTAAGCACTCAGATGTTCTGGATTTTTTTTTTAAAGAAATTATCCTCATTAAGTTAATTTTAAAAAGAAATGATCCTTTCCTGATTCTTTGGGACAGCAGTATACTGACAATCACTATTTCTCCTAATAAAGAGAGGCATCTCTTTACCCCATGAAAGAAAAACACTCAGCTACTTCATGATAACCTCATTGGCCTTCAGGGCTCTTATGCACAGCACACGTCATCCTGGACAGAATGTAACTCTTGCAGGTAGCCTTGCTACAAATCAAAAAGGTGCAGTGTCATTGGTGTGCTTTAAAAAATCACAAACACATGGAGAAACAGTTGTGCAATTTTTCTCAGAGAAAATCATCACATACTAAAAAAGAGAAATATATTAAGACTGTTCTAAACACAAGCAGAGTTTAAAAATAAAACCAAATACACATAAGCCCAGTCCCACATCTTTATGCTACATCTCAATGGGCTGAAAAGTTTGTAACAGACTGGCCTGGCCCACAAATACACTGAAGGCTCTGTAAGCAGCAGTCGCTAGGCTGGCCCTCATCATGCTTCATTTGGGTAAAAATCCCTTTAATAACAGATGGAGTAAGGTTTGCTCCTAACTAACTGAAAAATTCAAGAGGGAAAAAAAATGACAGCTCATGTATGTAGCTGGAAACATGCTCCAACCCTGCAATTCACTGAATATCTTTATCTCAGTATAGAAAATGGAATGGAATCCCTGTCTTGTGCCATTCAGGGGAAAACCAACTATTAAGCATGTCTAAACACTTGTAGCACTTAATAGGGAAAAGAGAAACACAAGAACCCCCCCTGATGTTGCAGATAATGTTGCAGGGTGTATGACCTGGTTACACTACTTCTTGTGTGTACACCTGGCACACACACACACAAGCACGTTAATTTTTACTACCCAAGAGAAATCTCAGTTTGTTTACATTTGACACAAAAAGCAGCAGCCCATCATCTCATGTCATTCTAAAAACCTGACATTTACAGAGCTCTTTCCAACTGAGCTCATTGAACACTGCATGCATCTTAAGGTCGTATGCAGCAGCATAATTTGGAGCAGATATTTTATAGGTTTCTTTTTCTGGTTTACCTGCTGATTATTATGTGTTGTAAAATTTGAATTATCCCAGCTAGGCAGGGGAGTAAAAAAGGGAAATAAAAAGTAGGTGATGGAAAAGTATATGTTAACAAATGCCATAGAGAAGTAGTCCATGCAACATCAGGACTGATGCATGGGTAACTTTTCAGTGTTATTAATGCCCTTTCTCTTCTTATAGAAAGATTAGTAGTATGAATGAAAAAACCCACACAATGGCAACTAAAGCATCTCCCTCATTCTCATAAGTGTACTTATAAGCAACAGGCATTTTAAAACACTGTTGACACACAGCCAATTTTATCTTTGTTTTCACCATGGAAACTCATAGATAGACATAGATGGAACAGCTATCTGCAAGGCTGCATTTGGCTCAGCTGGGAACACAAATGACTTGAAAGATGAAAGACTATCTTGAGTTCAGCAAGGCTTTTGACACTGTCTCCCATAACATCCTCATCAGAAAGCTCAAGCAGTGTGGCTTGGATGAGTGGACAGTGAGGTGGATCGAGAGCTGTCTGAATGACAGAGCCCAGATGGTGGTGATCAATGGCACAGAATCGAGTTGGAGACCTGTGGCCAGTGGAGTTCCACAGGGATTGGTTGTGGAGCCAGTCTTGCTCAACATCTTCATCAACAACCTGGATGAGGGGACAGAGTGTACCCTCAGCAAGTTCACTGATGACACCAAACTGGGAGGCCTGGCCGATTCCCCAGAAGGCTCTGCTGCCATTCAGCAGGAACTCAAACAGCTTGAGAGCTGAGCAGAGAGGAACCTCATGAGGTTCAACAACAAGTGCAGAGTCCTGCATCTGGAAAGGACAACCCTATGCACCAGTACAGGCTGGGGGTCAAACTTCTGGAGAGTAGCTCTGCAGACAGATACCTGGGAGTCCTGGTTGATAATAAGCTAACCATGAGCAATGTGCCTTTGTGGCCAAGAAGGCCAGTGGCATCCTGGGATGCATCGAGTGTGGCAGGAGGTCAAGGGAGGTTCTTCTCCTCTACTCTGCCCTGGTGAGGCCTCATCTGGAGTCCTGTGTCCAGTTCTGGGCTCCTCAGCTCAAGAGGGACAGGGAAGTGCTGGAGAGAGTCCAGCGCAGGGCCACCAAGACGATCAGGGGACTGGAACATCTTTCATATGAGGAAAGGCTGTGGGAACTGGGGCTGTTTAGTCTGGAGGAGACTGAGGGGAGATAAATATCTAAAGGGTGGGTGTCAGGAGGTTGGGACATCCCTTTTTTCTATAGTAGCTAGTAACAGGACAAGGGGTAATGGGATGAAGCTGGAACACAAAATGTTCCACTTAAGTATAAGAAAAAACTATTCCACTGTGAGGGTGATGAAGCAGTGGCACAGGCTGCTAAGAGGGGTTGTGGAGTCTCCTTCCTTGGAGACTTCCAACCCCTACCATTCTATGATTGTATGATGTGAAAATTTCTTCCCACAACATGTAAGTTTAACAACTTAATTCTTGTGTGTGGGACAGACATACAGGGCTAAAATGGATTCTGATATAAATGGAAACATTCCCAAATAAATTCAGCTTTCTCCATTTACATCTCAGTGTTTGGCACCCAAGTGCTTTTACTAATGCCCTGAACAGTTGGAAGCACAAAATTCTGTACCTGAAATAAACAAACAAAAAATCACAGAAAATACTGAGGGTTGCTCTTTTTAGTGCACTAGACATGTAAAACTGACAGGCAATCTGTCCCTACTAAAACTAAAAAAGAGGATTTGCAAAGATGTGACAATATGAAAGGCCCCAATTGTACAGTGACTTGTCCAAGCACATTACATATATACAACAGTTCATTTAACTTTCTCATGTATAGTGATTTTTAACGCACGTTAACTTAGCCAATCTCTGTAGTGTCCAGATTTCCTTACCAGTGTTTTTTAAGGCCAGTAATTTCTCACCAAAGTGAATCCAGTTGATCTGGCCTGAGCCTATCTAACGAAAGCATTTTCTGTTTTCAGTACTGCTGTCAGGAATGCATCTCTGGGATGTCTATAGTGTCCCCAGCCTGCACAGTTTTTGAAGGCTGAAAAAGCTTGGAAGACGTTTCCAACCTCTCCAGTACAGAGTGATCCTCTCCTTGCTTTCATGGAGCCGACTTCTTTGCTGCAGCTTGCATATTCGTCTTGACTCGCTTCTTGGTCAAGTAGTAATCTGGAGGACACCACAGAAAGATAATTAGGGCTGTGATACCAATAACAGCTGTTTTCAAGAAATATCCCAAATCTTGGTTTTGTGTTGAAGAAGTCATGTAGACTTCATAAAGGCTTGTGAGCGAACAAATTTAATACCTTTAGCATGTTCCACATAAAGCTATGTATTACCAAGCAAAGGAAATGTGCTGGCTTTTATCCAGTTGAGATCAAAAGACTTTGGACCCTCTTACACAAGCTGAGCAAAGTGACATTTCACTTTGACTTTTAGATCCACTGCTGCAGCACTTTCCAGACAAAGTGGCCTTTTTTACCTCCTTAAAAATAACATAAAATACTCTGTAAAATAACTTCGGAACAACTATATGCATGGGCATTTCATTTCTGCTTATTACGTCAGACTGCAGACTGAAGAAGGACTGCATGAAACCTTGCGCTGCCACTAAATTATAGCCAATTCTTTGCTCAGAGAGTGAACACTGTGGCTCATGGAGAGAACATCCATCATATTTTCATATGTACATGGGGCTGAATCTTTGTCTCAGGTGTAAATGTAAATCAACCTGAACTGTGATTATAATACAGGAGTTTCCCTATGAGTTCCTTCTCTGCCTCCCACCAGAATATATACATACTTTTTTCAGGTCATAGGGCAGAATTAGCAGAAATGGAAGCTAGATGATTATTTATCTTTAGAGTTCACATGATTTATCTGGTGTAAATCGTTTGTATTCATAGCAACGAATCTCAGTTAAGAATGTGGGCTGCATACATAAACCTGAGCTTCCTATACAGTGAAACCGGCAACAACTATGAGGTCCTCACAGAATAAAGTCTTGCCTTAATTTTAATGCAGGACATTATTGGCAGGATGACTGGAATTCTGTAGGCTCTCACAGCCAAGTTTATGTAATGAGATACCTGCAGCCAGCTTCCTTAAGGATACAACTGCATGGCACAGTGCAACAGTGTCTGAGTGGTACCTGAACTAGCTCCAAGTTTAGCTTCTGTAGCAGGACAGTATCCCAAGGACAGCGTATCCTCCCCAGGCAGGAGCATGAACTTAATCAGTAGAAGAGCAAATCCTGCTATTGCTATAACCCACTGTAGTCTCTTAGTGGAAAAGCAAAGGAAAGGAACAGCAGTAAGAAAAAAATTATTACCAAATGTTATCCTTAGTACTTCTTCCATTAAAGAGACTTCTATGTAACTATCTTCCATTTTATTTTGGAAAAAGAAATGCATTAGGAATTATTCAGTAGATGAAATTCAGTAAAAAAACAGTTGGTATTCTCATTCTTGTCTCTGAAGAATTTTATCAAGAGCCCATCTGCTCAGATGTCCACATAACGGAACCTAGTTTTAACACTGACAGAGATACTTAAAAGCCAGGAGACTCAGGGCCATATTTAGATGGTCTAGCCACCATCTAAGATGCTACACAGAGCCCATGGAAACTGGCTAGTTTGCCTGAGGGACCCTAAAGAGCACTTGCATTGGCATAAGGTACTGAGGAGGAGGATGCCTGAAGGCTGCCAGTAAGAAAACCTGGCCACAAGGACCTAGGAAGGAAAGATTTCTGTTGTTTAAATGTACCTACCTAAATACTTGTTTTCCCTTCCTCCCATTTTTCTCCCTCCCGAGCCATCTTGCATGAACTATCTGTTTCAGGAGTAAGATCAGATACTGAAAACACAGGATTTCACCTCTCTTTAGACTTTTAATAAAGGAGGCAAAGATTTATGAATATCTCCCAGGAGAGCCAATGTCTAAGTCTATCAGACTCAGGTAAGCCAAAAGGTATGGAACAGGTGTGAAGAGTTGCCATGGTTCACCAACCTTGATTAGCAGGGAGAGAGAGGAAAAAAACCAAAAGAAAGGAAAAAGTAAAAAAGGCTTAGAGCCTGTATGGGAGCTGCTTTTTGAACTGGAGACTCTACCAAAAAACAGAGCAGAACCACACAGGGTCTGCAATGAAATCTACATACGAATGTCTACATAAAAGGGTTGGAAGACAGAAGGGGAAATCTGCTTTCGTATTGGTTTGCTCTCTGTGTGTCAGAGGAGCCAAATGTATCAGGAAAACCTCTGCTTCTTCCACTCTGGAGGTGCCAATGTCCACAAAACCCCATGGTTGTTTTTTTTACTATATAGATATTTATTTAATTGGCCACAGCTGTCTTTGAAGGTCTAAATTAAATGCACATTGTTGGATCTTAATGTAAAGCATTACAGTCCTCTTGTTGACCAAAGCAGAATGCAGCTAACCAGGTTCAAATCCAACCTCAGATCCTAATCCCAAACTAACCTTTCATTATGGGATGGCAGATGAGCAAAGGGGTGGAACCGTGGGCTCAGACTGTTATCAGTAGGTATGGCCTTCCCTGGCTCAGTTTTGACTAAATTACTTCAGTTGTGCCCCAGAGGGACAAGGTTCCTGCAGTTAGTGGGAAACTTCTATCCTGGCCCATCTTGCGCACCCAGATTCCTTAGGGAGAAGGGTACTGTTGTTAAACTAAAGTGTTTTCTCTTACGAAAACATATGTGGGAAAGTGTTAAACTGTGCAGCGTGGTATTTTGGTTTCCACATCTCCTGATGAAATGTTTCTTGCCTGGGGAAAACAAAACGGAAGAAAAATATCCCCTGGAAATATCTGCATAATTTACTCCCACACACCTAGTAAGAGATTTATAATTGAATAGCAGTTCCCTCAAACCATCACAACATTGTGCTCTGAATTACACTTCTGTACTCCTACCTGTAAATTATGCTGTTAATTAGTTAATGGCTGTAAAGTGCTTTGGAGAAGAAAAAAGCACTCATTAAATATCATTGTTCTGTATTCCAGTGTGCAATGTTTCACTCCTCATTAATCTCCAACCTCTTCCTGAACCTCTCGCTAGCAATTAAGTTTCATACCCTCAAATAGCAAATTAGTCTATTGTCTGATTTAACTGAGATCAACATCACTGCTCAGAAAGTGTTTCCCGAAAGCTTAGCTTCAATTATCTTCTGGGCAATTTCAAGCTAGTGCCTTGCATTAAATTCCTGAAAGAAAATTCTTGGTCTATGTTTCAAAAACCTCAGTCTTGGATAAAACAAAACCCCAATATGGACAAGGAGAATCTAATATACAGCATCAGATTTTTTGAACAAGCTCAAATCTGGTTAAGAAGAGAAAACAAGGGGCCAGATGTTCAGAAGAGTTTAGCATTCAGGATGCTGATGAATTTCAAAAACCTAAAGCTCTTTTATGGATGCTGAAACCCATTCCTGGCAGCAAGTCCTGGTTGAGAGGCATTTGAAAACCTATCCCCTTCTGCCACCTGGCCAAGTTTAAGATCAACTTGCACTTAAAATTCCTGGATGCCTTCACTAAGTACAATATCCAAGCTGAAGTTAGCAGGATACCTGGCTGCTTTCTCTGGTTTCTGGTCTTCCTTCTAAAGCCTAGCTGGCTGAATAGTGTTCCTTATTGCACTTGCAAAAGGGTGCCCATGGCCAAACCTTTAAGCAAATGAAAAGTGAAAAACTCCCATCCGATGGGCAGCTCTGGATTCCTGCTGGGCTCTTGCTCAAGAAATCACCTCATAGCCTTTCTTAGACTGCCTTTTTAAACATCTAGGCCACTCAACCATCCCAAATATGCTCCTGTAAGAAGTAGTCATTATTTTATAGCTTTGACTGTGATAAGTCCTAGATGGGCCTCCAGGGCCAGGAGGAGGGTTGTAGCACAGCACCTTGGAAAAATGCAAGCCCTGTGCCCATCACTTTAGGGTGTGCGCTCCTTCTCCTTCAGATGCTGCTTTTATGGGCTGTGCTTTCTTAAAGTTACACCGGTTTCTGGGCCCAAAGAATTTCTCAGCAGCTGCTGGGACCAGGTTTGATCACCTGAGACACACCAGGGTCTCACATACCTGTTAAGAGACGTTTGTTTTCTTGGAAAACACCCGTCTTCTTGGAAATTTTGGGTTCCTCAGTCAGTGCCACCTGGGCAAAGTGTTGATTCTTGTCCTCCCTGACCAAGAGCCAGTTCAAGTTCTGCAATGGTCTCCGAGCATCTCCCACCAGGCAGCTGCGGTAGAAGGCAGGCACTTCGTGGCCCTCGAGCTCCTCCCATTGCAGAAGCCCCTCTGCTGGCACATCCCGGAGGAAATCGAAGTTCCACTTCTGCTGGGCCCTCTCGACGCTGCTGCGCAGCATGTGCTGGAAGTCCTGATGCAGCTGCTCATGGTCTACAGGGCCAAAGAGGTTCCTCTGGGCCTGGGTGGCCTTTCCGGGCCTCCGCTCCATCTTCTCTCCCTGGTGCCGCTCTCCAGAGACCATTTCCTGCAGCGACTCCCTGCCAAGGACAGAAAGACCATCAGCCCCCCACTGCACAACCAGTTTAGTGAGCACTGCAGACCCTTTAAGGAGAGCATGGCAGTAAATCCAGATCCTTTTGATCCCGCTACAGGAATTCTTGGGTTTATTTTGACAGAAATTTGTCCCGTTCTCCACTCCAGAGTGAGGATTACCATCTACAGGATGTAGATACACAAGGAAGTGGTCAAAGTCCCTTGAGGTGGCACAGAAAAGACAGAAAGTACAGAAGCATTACTTTGGGAAAATGGCCAAGTGATAAACAATCACCTTAAACAAGGGGAAAGGCCTGAGAAGGAGAATTTCCATGACAACAAAGGGTGATGGTACTCAGTGAACTGCAGAAGACATGTTTAAATTTATAGTGAAGGTGGTATCTCTTTCCTGACTACTCTTACCATTTGTTCTGCAGCATCAACCAAGTTGGAAGCTAAAGATGATCAGAATAATCACCTATAGTAATAATAATCACCTTTCTTGCCTGACATTTTCTTTCCCTTTTCTTGAAGCAACTGCCTGAGAAACAGTCACAGCCACACACAAAACTAGTCTTTCCTACAAGGGCAAACTCCAATAAAGCTTCAAAAAGTAGACTCCTATCTGACAGATAAGCACAGGGACAGAAAGGACAGGGTTTGCACTCTCCTCTGGCAGATAAGTCAGGGATGTGGCAAGATTGAGAAGTCAGGCATTTTGCAGATTTTGTAGGCCAGAAGGGCAGAAATATATAAAATACATTCACCCACTAAATCCTGTACCAGGTCCTTAATTTCTGGAAGAGCTTGAAAAAAAGATCTTAACGGTCATTCAACTCTTTTTCTCTCTGGATATACAAAACACAGCCCTTCTCACAAGCTGTGATGAACAACAGCAGGCAGGCTAAGAAGAAACCTCTGCGAAACATCAGCAAAATAGCCAAACGTTGGATTTGTTGCACTACAGAATTCTGAAGGGCATGAAGAGTTTGGGGACAGAGCTAAGAGGACAACTCACCTACAGAAGAGATGATTTCTCTACAGAACATACAGATATAGTCACAGTAGCAGAGGTCCTGTAGAACCTCAAGCTTTGGGCTTGGTCTTCAACATGCCAAATGCGGCTCCAGCCACAGCAGACACAAACCCAGATGTGACAGGTATAATCAACATCCTCTCCATCCCATATTATCTTTGCAGGGTTGTATCTAATCCGCCTGAACTCTGAGCATCCCGTCACAATCACACACGAAGTGCCCACTCAGAAAATGTCATTTGCTGGTTCCAATATCAAGAGCTTGTCAGCAACAAGCTGTGGTGTTGGCACTTTCTGTTCTGCACATAGTCTGATACAGAAAACTCACATACTGAGGGATGGAGCTATGTCCTCCTAGGCAGATGCTGAACCATTTATTCCCTACCCTTAGTGGCTCTGACCTAACATCCTGCAAACACACAGCCCACAGACACAGGAAATTATACCAGAGTGCCAGGTCCAAGTTGCTCTTCTAGTGCACAGACTGATTTCCAGACATTGCATGTGTGGTTCTCTGGAGGCTGATGTCTCCCACGGAGCTCTAGGATGGGAAACTTAGTAGCCCTGGGACACCATCTGAAGCTGCTCATGAGGTCTGATGGGACTACAGGGTCTCTCGAGACCCAGTCAAATCCCACCAGTGCTACTGCATCAGCCTATGTGGTTACACCGCCTGGTTTGGTGTGAGCCTTCAGCACTCAGCTGCCAATGGGAACAAAGTTGGTAGGTGCCCACGAGTTGCTCCTCACTCCCCATGGGGCTTAAGAAAGGTGGAAAAGCACTTTTCCTGAGGAAAAGCAGCAGAGAGGACAACAACAAGGATAATCTTCTAGATGGCATCCAGAATTCCCAAACTTCACACAAAACTTTGTCTGGAGTTGCTTGCCCCTCCCTAGCCATCTGGATATTCAGAGGTGCTGCTGTCACTACAGCTAACAATCACATCTCTGCTGCTTCTTCATAGAATCATAGAATCACAGAATGGTAGGGGTTGGAAGGGACCTTTAGAGATCATCTAGTCCAACCCCCCTGCAGAAGCAGGTTCACCTAGATCAGGTCGCATAGGAACATGTCCAGGTAGGTCTTGAAAGACCTCCAAGGAAGGAGACTCCACAACCCCTTTGGGCAGCCTGTGCCACTGCTCCCTCACCTGAACAGTGAAATAGCTTTTTCTTATGTTTAAGTGGAACTTTTTGTGTTCCAGCTTCATCCCATTACCTTCACATAGTGTCAAGCCCCTGACAGCTTAAAATTACTCCATTCAAAGTCAAGCGGGTCTTAGGAAAAGGCAGAAGGTCTAAGGAAAGGATCTGCAGTGCTTTGTGGGAATACTCCACTTTCTTAGAAATTTTCCTCATACCTATTAGGAACTGTTTGATATCAATGAACCAGAGTTAGGAAGAAATAAGGTATTCATCAACCAATCATATCCTTTCCTAACAGCACGTTTTAATATTGCATAGAGACGAAGCAGAAAAGACTCTGCCTTTCTCTGTTAATGATTATGGGTCTTCCAGTGCAGCCTGCAAATCCAGTGCCTTGTCTTTAAGTCTGTTTTAATTCCAGGTGTTTCCAAGGAAGATAAAAAGTCTTCAGAGAGGATAATTATAAAATAACCTTTCCCTATGGAAAGTTTCCTCCTAATGTGTTTAGTTATGTCATGAATCACAAATGCTTCTAACTCTTTTAAACTTACATTATGTGTATATACTGCCTGTTACCATTTCCATTACTCACAGTCTCATTCAGGACAAAATCCTGGTCCTACAGAAGTTGGTGCAAGCTCAACACAGCAGAACCAGGATGTGGTTCCTTGTTTTTTTCAGGAGTCTTTCCAGGTCTTGGCTCCAAAGTTGCACTGTCACTATTCCCACAGCTTAATCTGAGTTGCGTGGGTGTATTCAAAACATCCATAAAGCAAGACTGAAGTGTTTCTAAACTGAAAAAAACTCCATTACTGATAGGGTCACTTCTTTCTTAACCTATGATTTCTGCACCAGCTAAGAAGAAGGGGTGAGCCCCGTTCTGTCAAGCTCACATCTATCCCTACATGCATCCTTACAGAGCCACAGTGCAGCACAAATGCTGAAGGCTGGAGCTCTGCACCAGCAGTGGCCACTTCTGTTTTCTCTGCAGTTCTGCGCTAGTGTGAAAAGAAACAAAAGCAGTTCTGAGGCAGCTGAGTGCTTGCTCCCTGCATCCAACTTTCAGAGCATCAGAAGAATGTTACCTCATGTTTCTGAAGGTCCTATATATGCATGAGTTAAAAAAACACCTAAACAAAACGACAGCAAGCAAGGGAATTAATGCTGTGGATGTTTTTTTTTTTTTTCCTTTCAGTGAAGGTCCATTTTCCCAGTAATTTTGACACTGAAAACTGCTCGCTATAAATCCTGTTTTCAGACACACCGTTTGCCTGTGGCAGGTGCTCAGCTGTCTTTAACTCATTCTTCTTTAAAACCATGGCTGAAGAAGGGGTCTCCCCGTCCCCTCGGGGTGCAGAGCAAGCCACAGACCTCACCCCTGCCTTTAACCCTTCACCTCTTCTCTGCCTCCCCCGGGGCTTACTGCCCCGACTGCGGCGCAGCCGAGTACTACCACCTGTTCCCCGCACACGTCCCTTTGTGCGGAGCCATGAGACGGGGGAGTGTGCGCAAGAACGGCATTTATTTGTCATAACCGTCAACAAGAGATACGGACTGCCCGGGGGGCGTTCAACGCCGCGCGATCCCCGGCGGACGTAACTCCCGAGAGAGTTCGCCCCGCGCACGGCGGACGGGAACCGGGCGGGGGCAGGCGGTAGGGGATGCGAACGGACGGACAAATCATTCCTATGCCGAGCGAGACCCCGCCGTGCGCCCCGAGGCCGCGGCTCTGTCCCTCGAGGCTGCGGGGCCGCCCGCGTCCCGCCTCTTGTTTATACCCGCGGCAGGCATAAGACACAGCGCCGGGGGCGCGCACTCAAAGCCGAACGGGACCAACAGCCTCGCCCCCGGGGCTGTCCCGTCCCGCACCGTCCCTGCCGCTTAACATCCTCCCTCCCCAACTCCCCTCCCGGCGCGGGGAGCTCCCGGCCGGAGGCCACTTACACGTGGGGCGTCCCGGGTGCCCCGTCCCTGCCGGGGGCCGGTGCCGGAGCCGGTGCCAGGGCCGTGCGGCGCCGCCGGGCTCACAGCGCGGCCCCGCCCCCGCCTCTCACGTGCCGCCGGAGTCTGGCGGGGCCGAGCGGCGCACGTGGCGCAGCAACGTGACGGCGCCGCCCCGCGGTGCCCGCCGTTCCCGCCAGCGCGGGGCCCCGCCTGTGTGGTTGGGCGCAGTGAGGTGCCGGCACAGCAACAGCGCCCCGGCCGGGGTAAGAGGGAGGGCACTTAGCAACGGGCAGGCCCCAGCGGTGAGGTAGCGCCGGCCTCACACCTGGCTTTAGAGGGACGGCCGGTCGAGGGTGTAGTGGGGGACAGGTGGGTGCGCAAAGCACAGCCCTCGCCGAGGCGTGGGTTGCTGCCGGGGGTTTGGTGCGGTATCCCCGCTGTTGCAGGTCGAAAGGGGCTGAGACTGTTTTCCTTGCTTTAGGTGGCAGCAGGGCCAGGGGCTAGTGAGGGTCTGGGCAGAGTGAAGTACAGGGGTACTAGGGTCCCTGAGGTGGTCATGACTCCTGTGGTGCACACGTAGTGATAATTGTGTTCTACACTGGAATCTTAGCGTTACGGAATGGTAGGGGTTGGAAGGGACCTCTAGAGATGATCCAGTCCAACCCCCTGCTAAAGCAAGTTAACCTAAATCAGGTCGCACAGGAATGTGTCCAGGCAGGTTTTGAAAACCTCCAGAGAGGGAAGCTTCACAATCTCTGGGCAGCCTGTGCCAGGGCTCCCTCACCTGAAAGAAGTTTCTCCTCATGTTCAAGTGGAACTTTTGGCGTTCCTGCTTATGTCCATTACCCCTAGTCCTGTCACTAAGCACTGGTGTTTGGAAGAAGTGTGACAAACACATCCTTGACACCCATAGATAGGTTCGGTCATGCACCTTTATCTGTGTCATCATCATGACTGCTGCATTTTCCTGAGTTTTAGTAAGTAGCATTTCTATGAAAGTAAAGCGTTTCCATGTTTTAATTTCCCAATTGCTCTCAGAAGATGCATGAGGCAGGCTGAATAATATTTGGTGGGAAAGTAACTATTACTTGATTTCTTCAGGTTGTGTTACACAAGCAGAAGCAGGTGAGGCTTTTGTTGGTGTTCAAGAATTCCATACTTGTAGTTGCCATTTCTGAATTTGAAAGAGAGCTGCTTCTTGTTCTTCTGGGTTTCTATACTGATGTTCAAGAGCAGGAAGAGGAAGAAGAACTGGAGAAAGACTATGGTCTTATTTCACTTATTAGCAAACCAAGCAGAAGAGTATCATTAACAATCTGAGAGATGAAGATTTGGTCTGAGAAAGGAAAAAAATATTAATTCTTTGAGAACATGACTTGTTAAATTCACACACTGGGACGCTTTTTCCCATGTTCTTCCACCTTCACTATATAAGGTTTCCATCATAATGTCATATTCCACCCCTGAGTGTTACTCCTGCAAAGGCAGTGCCAAAACTTTGCTTCATATCTCCCCTATCAAAACCATCTTTAAACTCTTCTGGGGAAAACTGGATGTAGCATTTTGCATTTCCATGTGGCTCGTAACCATCCCCAGGGCGGGAGAGCTATTGCAACCATACCCAGCAGTGAGAAGTAGGGCAGAGCAGAGCCTGGTGATGTTTCTTCATGTCTCCACACCAAGGGTGTGATGTAGCCCACTAATAGCACTAGTTATGTCACTTCCTCATCTGCCTTCGGCTGCAGAAGCTGGCATGCGTAACCACATGGATGGTTGAGCCTTTTCCATCAGAGGATCCCACAGCTTTTGCCACCCTCCATATAGCCCTCCCTCCAGCTTCTCGTAGTATCCTTATGTGCCTCCACCTGTGTCCCTACATGCCTTTGGCTGCACATCCAAACCCACCAATGACAAACTGTTGTACCCCAAAACGGGGACAGACTGCTAGGAAAGCAGGTATTGGGTGCCAGCAGACAACTAAAGTCAGCCCCTACCCAGCCTTCCCACCTGTAGAACAGGGAGACTCTTTCTGCTTCATTTTCATTGCAGGTGCTCCTGCATTTCAGTGTTGAGGCTGTCTGCAAATTGAGAACTTTCTTTTTTAAGGTTTAATGGGAATTTCAGATGTTAAGAAAGCCCACCTGTGCTTACGCTGTTACCTCTTGCAAAGTGGGGTTTTTTTTTAGCTGTCCATCTTTTCAGAAAGCCTCGTGTTTTAAGCATGTGTTTTTCTTGAGACTACTCCTTTGTCAAATAACAAAGTATGAAACTGCATTTTGCTGGCAGCATTTGTTTTTACTTAAGTTTGTGTGGTATCATTTCCTAGGGAAGTAGCAATGCTGTTTGTATTAGAGCTTGATTATTTCCTGGAAAACGGAACTTTTTGGAAACAGAATTCCATTTTTTCTTACTGCCTCTTCTTTTTTTATTTTTTTTGGAAGCTCAAATGAATAATGCAATTTCTGGCATAGTTGCATGTAATCGTGTGCCTTATCTTAGGCATGTGGGTCTATTTGTGCCAAGTGCTGTGAATCATCTTTTTAGCTGTTTCCAATCACAATCTGAGGTTTCATAAGATTATAAAGGCAATTCGTGTTTAAACATCACCTCATTCTCAAGGTTCTGCTTTTAGTTTGCTACATGCTTTTTACAGTGGGGATTATACTCCACAGGATTACTCTCCAAGTTAGGCTTGCCATCTATTCTGCATTTCCTAGATCTCTCATCCTTTGCTATCTCTTGCTCTCAACTTGATGCACAGCTACTGCCTTACAATTCATTGATAGCAGGAGAAGACAACAGGATGACTGACACAAGAGCTTGCAGCACAAGGAAGACTTGTATGTATGTGTCTCTCTTCCAGTTCTGTACTGGATGCATACTCCATATCTTTTGATCCATCGGGGTTGGCACTTTTGAGATGCAATGCTGCCTTTATAGTTCTAGATGGGGAAATAGTTAGTTAAGAAAGGCAGTAAATCTTTAAAAATTTTTTTTTCATTGTTTTTTTTTTCCGTCTCAGTTGTGGTTGTGTAGAGCTTTGCAGCTTCCTATTTTAGTGCATGCCAATAAGAATTGAATAACAAAAAACAGAATGTTCGTATTCCTGGGCATTGTGTGACAGCTCAAACCAAAAGCTGACGAAAAATGAAAGATGATAGTGGATTTGGTGGGAAAAGATTGTTAACTTAAGGCAAGTATGATAAATGTGAAGAGTGACAGCTACGTTATTATTATGTCAGTTCTGGTCTCTGGGCAAACTCTAAGGGCTTGTATTTTCTGTAACTTGTAGCCTTTATGAAGTGCCAGTGAACCAAAAGACAAATTGCTGCACGACACCAGTGCTCTCTAATAGTGTGTGCCTTGAAAAATGTTACTGAGTAGGTTCCTAGTTTCAATTAAGGTACAAGTGAAAAGATAAATAGAGGCAGAAGAATCGCTGCTCCATTATCTATTCACCTGTTCACCAGAGATTAATTTTCAAACAGGCTTAGGAGTATTGACTATAACATAAAACCCAGACATAAACACAGGAAAAATTAAGAGCTAGACAATCTTTCACACTCCATTTATCCTCTTAGACTGCATTTAAAATTCAGTCACAGAAACGAGAGCCTGTAAGATTTTGAGGGCATAGGAAAACTCTAGACTTTTTCCTACCCCTCCACCCCAGAAAACAGATTTTCCATTAGTTTTCATGTCTACCATGTACCTCACTGTCGTGGTTTGGCCCAGCTAGCACAACAGCACCACGACAGTTTCTCGCTCGATGCCCCCATTCACCCCCACCCTCGTTAAGATGGTGGAGGACCCAGCAAAATGGGAGTAAAAAGATAAGCAAGATTGTTGTGGATTGAGACAAGGGCAGGGAGGGCTCGCTGCCAATTATGGTTCTGGGCAAAACAGACTCCAGTACTCGACTTAGAGAGGAAAGTAGGAAAGTTTATTCTACAAGAAACAGAACAGAATAAAAGCAAAAAGGGAGTAGGATGATGAGAAAATTACAACCAGCACTTTAAGATCTCCCTCCCCCATCCCTCCTTTCTTCCCGGGCCCAGCTCACTGCTCCTGATATCTCTACCTCCTCCCCCCGCAACAGCTCAGGGGGGCAGGGAGTGGGGGATGTGGTCAGTCTCTCACAGATGGGCTTTGCCGCTTCTGTCTTCTCAGATGAGGATGACTCCTGGCATTCTTCCCCTGCTCCAACACGGGGTTCCTCCCCCGGAACACAGTCCTTAACAAACTTCTCTGGTGTGGGTTGTTCCCAACAGCTGTGGCTTCTGCCGATACAGGGTCCCTCACACGGGACACAGTCCTTGGTGAATATCTCTGACGTGGATTCTTCACCGCGGTTGCAGTTTCTGCAGTTGCAAGGTCCCTCTCTCGGGACAAGGCCTCTTCTGGGCCTAAATTTAATGAGCTGCTTTGTCGTGGGTTCCTCCCCACAGTTGCAGCTGTGGATATTGGGTCCCTTCCTCGGGACAGGGCCTGCTCCGGCCATAGTGATAAAGGGCCCCTCCTTCGGGACAAGGCCTCCTCCGGCCAAAATCACTGTCCCTGGCTTGGGGCCTTTAATGAAGTGAATCGCTGCCCCTGGTCCGGGGTCAGCTTTAGCAAAATGAGTCTCTGCCCCTGATGCGGGCTCATTATCAAAATGAGTCTGTACCGCTGATGCGGGGTCTTTAAAGAAATGAAAATAAATCTCAGCTTCACCAGTTCTCTCCATAGAATGCAGGGGAGTCTCTGCTACAGTACATCTCCTCCCTTTCATCACTGACCTTGGAGTCCGCATGGTTGTTTCTCTCACTGTTCCTACTCCTTGCACCACCACCAGCCAGAAGAAGAGAAGGGGCAGAAGAAGGAAAGAAGATGGAGGAAGACACCTCCCCTTCCGGCTTCTTCTTAAAAAGTGATCGTGGAGGCGTCTAATTGGCTCAGCCCCAGAAGTGAGCCTTTTCTGAGCTGGGGAGAGTTGTGAGAAACTTCTTGCAGGAGCCATCTTTGCAGCCCCTTCCCCCATACCAGAAAAGGCTGTCATGTCAAACCATGACACTCACGTAGTGAAACAAAGCTACTTTTACCTTCTGAAGAGTGAGAAATACATTCTGTGTGATAAAGTTTGCATATAGAAAATATATCTAAGTGTATTTCTTGGGAAGTATACCCCATATTAGAGACGGAGCAGTTATATGGCCTTTTGCCTTCTGATGTATCCCTGAGCACGGAGATCAAGGACAAATATTGAAAAAGAAAGCATGTATATCAAACAAAGAGGAAGGTTACTGCTATAAACATCAAAAATACTTATGCAGATGTAACATAGATGCTAATGCAGGGAAAGATGGTACTGTAGGGAGGAAAGAAAAAAAAATGGGTGTATGAAGTGGTGGTAAATGCAAAGGCACAGCTAGGAGCCTCTTTTGGGAGAGACGTGCAGAGAGCCCGCTCTACCTGGAGGAAAAAGACAGTGTTCTCTCTAAGAGAAGTAGTACTGTAGGTGGCTTTGGCCTGGGAAGCAGTGAGCAACTGCTCATAAGATGATCAGGACCACCAGATTGCAATTCGTGGTGCCCAGAGCTGTGTAGGTGAGACAACCCTGGGCTCTAGCTGGATGCAGTATTGCATAATGAGGATGAGGGCTGAGAGAGCAGGGAAAACAGAAAGGAAAAATGATATCACCGTAAGGAAGTGTGATATGAGCTGACTCCGTGTAGCACAGGCAACTCGGGAGAGCAGTGGTGTCTGTACCCACTCCTCCACATTGGTGGA
The DNA here is from genome assembly GCF_028858725.1 of Colius striatus. Classification (NCBI taxonomy): domain Eukaryota; kingdom Metazoa; phylum Chordata; class Aves; order Coliiformes; family Coliidae; genus Colius; species Colius striatus. The sequence goes on from NC_084759.1 coordinate 129,169,982, forward strand.
GAGGAGCTGGAGGAGGACTGCGATAGCCCATCTGCAAGAAGTCAGAGACAATGTGCTAACACGCCAGAACTGCTGACTGTCCAGGGCAGGTTTGCTGGGCGCTGGCAAAACGTGGCAAAGCAGAAACTAGGTGGAAAGCATCAACTCAAATCAACGTCTGCTTCCATCCTGTGCTTCTCTGCTGGTACTGCACTTGCTGCTCCTTGGTACCTTCCAATACAGTGTGGGAGAGCTAGGGAGGAGAGTTCATACACCAAGGGGAAAGGCAAGCAGAGAGTGCTGCCCATCACAAACCTGCCCTGCTCTCCCCAGCGCTCTCTGGCAGGACAGCTGAGAATTGGCTAAACAAAGTCAAAGGTATGGGAGAATTTGCTGTTCACCTCTGGTCATGGACACAGGGCTTCTCAGTGACTGTAGGTGCTTGAAGGAATATGCTTAGAGCTGCTCTGTGCCACCCCTGAATCAAATTTTGGCACTCAGTCTTTGGGCAGAAATATTTTGGTCAGCTTTTTTTCCTCAAGTGACAAGCAGCGCAACTACAAAACAAAGCTGCATAAATTAATAGTGTGTTTCTGGAGAGGAGTTCTTGAGCTATATATTGCAGTTCCATCTTGCTTTCCTTCACTGTCATGCAGCAATAGCAAAGGTGTAAGTGGGAGATGAAAACGCAGTGTTCCTGAGCCTTTACTTTTTATGTTTCCCTTTTTGGCCAGCAGGTGCTATAAAGCTGATGTAGATAGGTGTACTGCGTAAAGGAGTATACAACATCTTAACCATTGTCAACTCTGAAGCATGTACATGGGGAGGCCTGGGTGCTGCCATGACCCATTGCTCCTTGAAGCTGGTAGATACTGAGCCACATCCTTAAAATTCACTAGGAGAGAACTGCCAGATAAATGGCCTAGCTGCTTAGGCCTTGTTTCCTCAGGAGACTAGGATAAAGTAGGAACAAGGGAATTATGTCAGCTGTAGTTTACATTTTTGTTCCTAAAAAATGCTCTTATATTTACCTGTATTTTCAATGTTATAATCTAGAATTTAAGTCATTCTTCAGGGTGGTAACTACTGTGTGATATTCCCACTGAGTTCTGGAGAGTCTCATAGACCCAGCAGATAGAGAGAAAATGAATTTGTTTAAACTGGTTTTGTAAAGAAAGCTTTCAGGATGTCTGCAGGTCTAACCATAATGGAGGTCTGAACAGTCTCACTAAGCTGCAAAGGTTGCTGTGGGGCTAATAGCATCAAGTGGTTGAAGGAGGGAAATTTTGCCAGGCAAGCTTTGTCCCATGCTTGTTGTGCAGAGAGAGGTGGTTCATAGCCTCTATCTCTTTCCAGTCCAATATCCAAATTTTCCCAGAGACGTTATGAATGCTCCATCTCTGGAAATGTTTAGAATCAGGTTGGCTGGGGCTTTGAGCAACCTGATCTAGTGAAAGATGTATCTGCCTATGGCATGGGAGTTGGACTAGGTGATCTTCAAAGGTCCCTTTTGACCCAAAGCATTCTGTGATTCTAAATTTGACAGTATTTTTTTTTGTCCTTAAGGATGTGTGTCCTTAAGGAGCCTTAAGGATGTGTGAAGACCAAAGGGTTTCAGTCAGTTTTCTCTCAGATGGACACCAGTGCATCCAGTGTTCTGTAAGTGTCAGAGGCTATGAACCTGCTTCTTAAAAGTCTGGGTCCCTTGCCCACTCTCTTGCCCAGCAAGTTGAGAGACACGTGCTCTGTGGAGAGGCTAAAACAATGCATGCCTTGACTGACCAACTGGATGCCACCAGATTAGAGTACATGACTGAGCTCCGTTTGCCTTCTGCACTGGCAGCTTAATTTGGTGCCTTTCCTTTATTCAGCTGCCAATTTTCACTGGCAACTTGTGAAAACATCGTTTTCTTTGATGTTTCTTCCCTTCTGCTGAACGCACCAACAGATTCCAAAACTGCAAAGGGAAGTTTGTCAGCAGGGTGGATGAGGCTAAATCTCATGTGCTTTGGAGCACTGGCAAAAATAACAACTGATTGAGAATGTGACAAATGTAGCATATTATGGCTGTTACCTGCTCCCTATGCCTCCTTTTTCTGATTTTTCATGTATATATCGATATATGGACATGAAGCCCTGAAAAATGGGATGTAAGTTAGAGCAGCTCAGTGTCTTTAATGTTTATCTGGGAAGCTTATGAGATCTGAAGTGCTCAAGTGGCTGAGGTCTTGCTACTAGGAAGACAAATGGCCATGGTCATTCTAGGTCTTCTGCTGCTTACTCGTAGAAAACTGGAGCATGAACTTCTAGTGTATCACTAGTTCCTGGTCACCTCTAGTCTGTGGTAGCTTACTCTCTGGCTGGGCTTTAGCATGGGCCAGACTGCTTCCCCTGAGGTGATGCCCTGCAGTGGTTTGGAGGACCACGGACCAAGGACCATTTCACAGAATCACAGAATATCAAGGGTTGGAAGGCACCTCAAAAGATCATCTAGTCCAACTCCTCCTGCCAGAGAAGGATCACCTAAAGTAGGTCACACAGACACTCATCCAGGTGGGTTTTGAATGTCTCCAGAGAAGGAGACTCAACAACCCATCTGGACAGCCCGTTCCAGTGCCCCATCACCCTCACAGTGAAGAAATTCTTCCTTGTACTTTTTTGGAACCTCCTATGCTGCAATTTTTACCCATTGCCACTTATCCTGTCATTGAACATCACTGAGAACAGCCTGTCTCCATCCTCCTGACACCACCCTTTATGTATTTGTAAGCATTAATGAGGTCACCCCTCAGTCTCCTCCAAGCTAAAGAGCCCCAGCTCCCTCAGCCTTTCATCATAAGGGAGATGCTCCACTCCTTTAATCATCTTGGTGGCCCTGCACTGAACTGTCTCCATCAGCTCCCTGTCCTTCTTGAACTGAAGGGCCGAGAACTGGACACAATATTCCAGATGCAGTCTCAAAAGGGCAGAGTAGAGGGGGAGGAGAACCTCTCTTGACCTACTGCCCACAGCCCTTCTAATACACCCCAGGATGTCATTGGCCTTCTTGGCCACGAGGGCACATTGCTGGCTCATGCTCATCCTACTGTCTACCAGCACCCCCAGGTTCCTTTCCCCTACACTACTCTCTAAGAGTTCATTCCCCAGCCTGTACTGGTACATGGGGTTATTCTTTCCCAGATACAAGACTCTACACTTGCCCTTGTTGAATTTCATTAGATTTCCGTATGGGAGCACATAAAGGTTGTTGCCCTCCATGCAGCACAGCTCTTCAGACCTATCTCAGTGGGTTTTGCACCCTCAGACACCTGTTGCTCTCGTGACATGTTCCAGGATGTGCAGCAATTCCTACTTTGAACTGAAAAATAAACCACATCTTTAGCATTCAGAGCTCAATGACCCAAACTCTACACTGTGGGGGTGTAAGCAGCATGTGCTGCTTAGCTCTGCAGTCAGGGAATGGTCGCTGACTCTGTTTTACTTAATGTAGTAGATGTTGCCTGTGTCTCTCCACCTCTGTTTTTTTAGCAGTACAGGTGGGCTGCAGACATTCCAAACTTCATTTAAAGCAAAATGAGGCTATTCGACAGAGGTCATGGATTTGTAAGACTGAAACATGCTTGAGTGAAAACCACCTGTGATGACACCAGAAAAGCCTATCTAAATGTTAATTGGATCTCTTTTTTTTGGCAATCTCAACAGCTAAATAATTTTTCAGTTAAATAATAATTAAGATGCTGCATAAGGCAACTTAGGCCAGCAGTAATTCTCTGAATGAGGTTTTAAACCTTCTAGTAATGAAGGTGCTTGGTGTGGATGCTGACAGTGCCCTTTGGAGAGAAGTCAACTTATCACGAGGAAGGTGTGCTGGGCTGAAAGTTGCCTCTGGAAAGGTGTTTGCTCAGGTAGGACTCCATAGTAGACCTATATGAGAGAGCCTTGCATGGGCTTTAAGTCAGATGTGAGCACTGTGGTAGAATGATGCAGTGCAGACCTGAGGCGGTAGACCTTGTCTAGCAGCCAGGCTTGCACAGGGTGGCCTGGCACAGGAGTCTCACAGATGTCTGAAAACTACAGAGAACAACTTGAGTTTTTAAGTATGGTGCAGCTGCCTGAGGAAGAAGTGGACTTGACATGGAATGGTGAAACTAGCCTCCAACTTCTCATCTGACCTAAAAGTCTGGGAAATTTTCTCATTATAGTTGTTTTTCAGTAATCATATGTTTTGCTACTTAGTACCAAAAGGGCAAGGGTCAGTGTTAGTTGTGCTGTAAAAAATGTTCATTAAAAAGATGATTTCTTCCTCAGCATGGTGTCTGGGTTCAAAGTTGTTGGTCAGTGTTTGTAGCTCTGTTCACACCTCTGTCATTATGTCTGCAGTTAGTAGCTTGTCGTATTTTAGGCAGAGATGTGGTGTCTCTCGCATGCTACATTTCTGTTAAAAAGGCTGTTTACTGTGTGGAGCAAAATGTGATACGAATGTAGAAGATGACCTAAACCCAAGAAAGGCTATGGTTCAGAGACCATACTGCACGAAGTTGTTCACTTTGACTTGGATTAGGCCTTTGAGTGACTTGGGAGTGAAACTAGATGCCTCAAAGCTGGTGTGGATGAGATAGGTCAGCATAAAAGAGTGTTGTGGTTCAGGTCCAGCCAGCAATGGAGCACCACGTGGCCTTTTGCTCACCACCCCCTATAAACTCCCACCCTACTTAGGATGATGGAGGCCCAAGTGAGATGGGAGGAGAAAAGATACCTGTGGTAGTTTGACCCTGGCTGGATGCCAGGTGACCACCACGCTGCTCTATCACCCCCCTCCTCAGCAAGCCAGGGAGAGGGGAAGCCTCGTGGGTTGAGATAAAAGCAGTTTAATAAGGAAATAGCAAAGCCACATGCATGAGAAGCAAAGCAAAGGAAAGCAAATAAAGCTGTTACTCTCTACTTCCCATCATCCGCTATGTCTGGCCACTTCTCGAGAAGTGAGGCTTTGGTAGGAGTAACAATTGCTTTGGAAGGCAAAAGTGAATCATGCCTCCCACTTCCTGCTCCTCTCCCTGAATTTATATTGCTGAGCTGATGTCATATGGTATGGAATATCTCCTTGGTCAACCTGGGTCAGCTGTCCTGGTCATGGCCCCTTCCAGGACCCTGCTCACCCACAGCTACTGGTGAAGGTGAGGGAAGAAATATTAGAGGGACAGACTTGATGCTGCATGAGCAGTAGCCACAACATTGATATGATATCAATACACATTTTTAGTGACCAACAGAAGCTACAGCACTACAAGGGCTGCTGTGGAAAATCACCACCACCCCAGACCCATACAATAACCAAGGATGTTGTGGATCGAGACAAGGGCAGGGAGGGCTTACTGCCAATTATGGTTCCAGGCAAAACAGGCTCCACTACTCATCTGCTACCTACTAGATGCAGAATAGACAGAAAGCTAAACCAGACCAGGATGATGAGAAAAATACAACCAGCATTTTAAGATCTCCCTCCCCCATCCCTCCTTTCTTCTGGGGCTCAGCTCACTGCTCCTGATACCTCTACCTCCTCCTCCCTCAACAGTGCAGGAGACAGGGAATGGGGGATGTGGTCAGTCTCTCACAGATGGTCTCTGCCACTTCTTTCTTCTCAGAAAAGGATGACTCCTCACATTCGCCCCTACCCCAATACAGGGTCACTCCCACAGGACACAGTCCTTAACGAGCCAACAGCTCTTCCCAACAGCTATAGCTTCTTCTCACAAACTCCTCCAGCGCTGGACTCCTCTGTGGCCAGCAGCATTCCAGGCACCTTCTGCTGCAATGCTGCCCTCACACAAATTCACAGCCTCCTCTGGGCACAGTCACCACCCCTGACGTGGGGTCCTCTACGAACTGCCAACAAATCTCTGCTTCACCACTCCTCTCCACAAGCTACAGGGGGACAGCTGCCATCTCCCCATGGGATGTAGAAGAGTCTGGTCCATCCAGTACACCTCCATCTCTTCCCTCACTGACCTTGGGGTCCATATGGTTGTTCCTCTCCCCTCCAACCCCTTCCACCACCCAGAAAAAAAAAAAAAGGAAGAACAGGGAGAAGCCTCCTCTTCCAGGATCTTCTTAAAAAGTGATCATGGAGGTGCCCAACTGACTCAGCTTCAGAAGTGGGTCTGACTCAGAGCCGGGGAAAGTTTTGAGCAACTTCTTACAGGAACCATCTTTACAGCCTCTTCCCCATTACCAGAAACAGCTCCACACAAACCCATGACATTGGGACTAGAGGCGGATAAGTACGTAGTGAAGAGGTGACCTGCTGCTTCATACAAGTTAGGGACTGCGAGAGACAGAAGAAATCCAACACAACACATCAATCTTTCCAGTATGGTGGTCTGCCTGGTGCTTCCAGCTGGGGGCCACAGGGACCAGCTCAGACAGTTACTTTGCATCACCTGAGGCCTGATAGTGAGAGAGGCAGAGCTTTGTTTTGTTTCGTGATTTGTAATTTATTTTTCTTAGTGAAGGCATTCATTTTTGGTCAAAATTGCAATGGCTATTGTCACTTTGTAATGAGAGATATGCATCAAGGCTCCTGTGTTGGGACCAGTGCTGACATCACTGAGAGAGCCTCTGCTCAATTTTGACCTGTTTCCAGCAATTTTAGTTGCACCTGGGGCCAGAGCAGGCTTGCTTTTGGTCACCAAGCTGCATCTGTGGCTATGCTGGCTAGAGAGAGATCATGGGGGCTTGAGGTCTGGTTGCCTCAACAGTGCTTGATGGCCCACAGGTGAAAGCACAGAGCTTTCAGGCACGTGGTGGGTGTTTTATGCCTTTGTCTGGAGCATCTGGCACTGGTCACTGTCTGAGACAGGACGCTGGGTTGGATGAAGGATCGGTCTGCCCTGGTGTTGCAATGCTGATGTTGCTGTCTCCCTGGTGGGCTAGCGTCCTGTGATATCCTTCCAGCTGGTAACGTGCCCAGGACAGAGTTTTAGCACCATCCGCCACTCAAGCTGCTTGCAGCCTCAGTGTAACATTACCAAAAATAAAGCTGTTTGAATGAAACAAGTGTTTGGAAATGAGCTGTCTCTCCCCCCCTCTCTTTTTCTTTCCCCCTGAGGGTGGCAGAGCATGCAGGAGTAGAGTAGCTTGGTGAAGGCAGGACGCTAGTCCTCCCTGGTTTTTTTTCACTCCATCTCCTCCTTGGGGAAACACAGATGCTTATGCTGTGCACAACATGCTCACCAAAAAGCACCCTAATGGTTTCAACTGCAAAAAATGCTCTCCGGATCAGCTTCCCACACCTTAACCCATCGCCTGACATGTTGAAAGGGAAGATGTGAGCCAGGAGCCAAACGCAGCATTAATCAGATTAGGACCTTTCTAGGGACTTCTTTAGTTTTCCTTCAGCTTCCTCAGTTCAGTTACTTACCTCATTTCTCCTGAACTCCACAGCCGATAGCCCAGACAAAGGCCTGTAACTTCCTTCACGGGGTAGATTTTCTAGTCTCCAATCCAAATGTTTACTCCTAGTTCTGGTTAGTCCCCAGCCGAAGCAGTTAGCCAGTTGGCTGGACATCTCTTCGTACAGCTTACACTTTCATCAGGGGCTGAAGTGAGCATATACCATCAAGGGAGAAGGCAGATTGTTTTATCCCGTTTTCACATTACGCGCTCTGAAACAGCTCAGCTGGGACAAGTTAAGTCTTGGGGGCATGTGCATTGCTGCAGAAGTGTCAAGGAAGATTAAAAACAGGCACAGAAGTATGGCTGCTAGACTAACGCCCAGAACATGCTGGGAGGGGAGCTTTTTGTCTCAGTGCTAGGTAGAAGGAGGCTAGAAACTGTGAGCGAAGATGCCGTTTGCTGCATTTTCATTCTTAAAGTGTGTTTGGAGGTTACAGGCTGGCTACACGTTGCTCTGTAATAAGAGAGAAGCATGAGCCATTTTTTTCCCTGAAACTGAATAAAAAAAGCACATTATTCAGCTAACTGTTCAGGCTGTGACAGCAGTGGTGGTATCAGTTTATTAGCAGAAGTATGCAATGGAAATACCATACCAGTGCTCCTTTCATTGTTGTCCGTGAGCTCCCTATCCAACTGAGCAGAAGAGATGGATGTGAAATGACATCAGCATCGTTTGATTAAAAGATGCTAGGCGGGAGAAGGGAGTAAGGGGAGGTTAGAGTGGCCTGCTAGCATTTCAAGCGTATTATGGCAGAGGCGGAGGGGGGAGCGTTTGACATGGCACATGGTGAGTAATGAGGAGCCAAAGACTGGGATATAGGATATACAAAAGGAAAGTTTAGTCTCAGTTTCAGGAAAGATGTTCTGTCAGCTGTTATATTGTTGACTAGTTTCCCAGGGGAAATCACGAGGACAGGATTTTTTAAAAACCAAACGGAGCAAAGAATGAGAAAATGCACAAACAAAGCCAGCTCAAACTGAACAGCCAAGGTCCCTTCCCTTCTTTTCTGCCCTTGTTTATATGAAAAGCCACAGTGTATCAGATACCTGTTAACATGGCATGTCCTCTCCCACTTTCCTCTCTACTCTCCATTCTTCTTCCTACACTTTCTCTCTCATCCTCTTCCACCCTGCTACCTGCCCCCAGGTACCAAGCTGGGTCTTTTGCTTCTTTCCCCCCAAAATTTTTGTGGGTTTCTTACTGCGGATGACTGCAGTGTACCGTGTTCTCACGGTAGTGGGTTGCTATCCAGGAGACATGGTTTTTCATCCCTACAGCTCTGTGCACCTGGCTCAGAGCAGGGAAGACTGTTATCCACATTTTGCTTATATGAGAAAGCTGAGAGGCAGCCAAGAGAAGAAGTTTACTTGAAGTGGCATGCTTAGGCCAGGAATGGGCTGACTCAGTTCTCTGGTATCCCATCCCAAATCCTTTTCACTGCCTGGCAGTTCCCGCACTCCTGTCTGACCTATCCATCAGGAAAGTCTGTAATGTGAGAGGTCTCCCAGCATGTTAGGCAGTACAGAGGAAAAAACATACAGAGGGAGGTTAGATTTAGGTGTGCTGCTAAAAACTTCCCACTTCCCTCTGGATTAAGCATTGAAACCATTGTCACCATTTATTTCAACAGGAAAACAAGGAAGATGTAGCATTATTTACCAAGTAAGGAAGTCTCCATAAAACATTCCCTAGATTTGAAGCAATCATGTTTTTCAATGGAATATTTAAAAAAAACCAAAAAATCCCCCAAAATTTGGCATGCAGCATCTTCTCTTAAGTCCAGGCAAGAGGCACACATTTATTTCCAGTAGCAGCACACAGCATACTGACTGTAACTAGGTGAGAATGTTAAACAGACACAGTTTCCCTGCTGGTCTCTGAAAACAGGGATAAATTCCTCCACAGACAAAACACAGATGGTGTGGGCATTGCTAAAATACTGGCTTCCCGGAGTCAGAAAGCTATGCAAATTTAGAGTTTCAGCATGCGAAAGACTGTTAATTAATTATTATCTTTATTGGGATGTCGTCACACTTCACCAGTGGCACTGAGGTCTGGCAGAAAGCTTAGCCCTACAGGCAGGCAGAGTACTCTGTGATGGTCTTAATTTATCCTTTGCTGGGTGTATAATGCAGAGTTTCTCATGCAGGAGAAAGGAAGTCAGGCTGTTGCTGTTATAGGGGGACACAGAATGGAAGACCAGGGAAGGGAGGAGGGTTTTTGATGGCTATTGTCTCCTGATGCACTTGGCTAATTTGTGAGGGGAATGGGGAAATGTCAGTGCAAGATTACTGTGGCTTTGGTATTTCTAGTGGTGCATGACTCGTCACCTCTGCTGTGTGAGTCTCTGCCACTGAACTTCACAGTGGAGCTGCTCCAGTGCTGACTGTTTGGATCAAAATGGCCACACATGTCACCTCTAAGCCCACATTTTGGTGTGGGTTTAGAGATGTCCATGTTCATGGCTGTTGCTCTATCACTGCACTCCAAGGTTCCATCCTTGGCGTGTGATGGCAATCCCAACTGAGGAACGGACATGGAGGGACAGGCGAGGGGACAGCCACAGCTCCTCCTGTGGGAGCTGGCTTTTGCATGGGAGAGTGCAGATCAAGCAGAAAGGGCTGCGGTGGTGGAGAGGAGAAGGTGGTTAAAAAGTGAAGCTGAGTCAGTGGAAGGCTGACTGCTGTCCTGGCCGGTTGGGGAAGAAGGCAGGCTGGATGAGGACCAGTGAAGGTGGGAGCACAGAGGGAGATTGGGAGTAGAGATAGGAGATCTGATTGTCTTACTGGGAAGCAGAGATGAGAGCTGTGCCTTAGCTATGAAAAAAAAGCCCTGGAACAGGGAGGCAGAAATATAGAAGAGATAAAACAGGACACTGCATGAAGGGGCTCATATGTAACAATTTGTGAGAAATATCTGTCCAAGGAGCACAGCCCCCTCAAACCTGGAAGGGAGACAGAGTTTTTGATCTCTTCTGCTGACAAGTGTCTGTGAAACCTGGGGCCAGCATATCCAATCTGGCTGTAGTCCAGGGACATCTTTCAGCTCAGGTGGCAGAGGTGTCCTGTGCATCAGTCTTGTTGATGAGCCAGTAAGGTCTTGCCCAGCTATCTTACTTGCCACTTTAGACTGTCACTCACCTCTTAACTTTTGTCAGCCGTGGTGTTTACACGTCTAGGGCTTAATGTAACAAAGAACTTTTTAACCAAGAGGGTTAATAAGCAATGGAACAGGCTGCCCAGGGAGGTGGTGGAGTCAGCAACCCTGGAGTTATTCAAAAGACATGTAGATGAGATGCTGAGGGACATGGTCTTGTTCAGTGATGGGCTTGGCATTGTGAGGTTAGTGGTTGGACTTGATGATCTTAAAGGTCTTTTTGAACCATAATGATTCTATGATTAGCTTATGTAGCTGGTTCTCATCTCACACTTCTCCACAATTCAGAGTGATTCTTGGACAGTTCAGCACTGCAGGTTCTCTCCTGTTGTGCAACCGCATCACCTGCAGTGGCCCCATCCGTATAGCATGCATATATGAACCCATAAACATGGATTACTGGGACCAGTCATCAACTGTGCATCCTGTCAAGGGATGTGGCTGCAGTGCTGCACCGCAGTTGAGGTGTTTGCTGCTTTCTGCCGGTGTATTCCTGTCTTTGCGGTGGATATTTTCTACTTTGACTTCAGGAAGGCTCTTGACAGTGTAGGCTGGATGAGCAGATGATGAGGTGGATAGAAAACTGGCTGAATGGCCAGGCCCAGAGGGTGGTGATCAGTCACAAGAAGTCTAGTTGGAGGCCAGTAACTGGTGGAGTGTCCCAGGGATCAGTACTGTGCCCAAAACTGTTCAGCAAAGTTAATGATCAGGGTGATGGGGCACAGTGTACCCTCGGCAACTTTGCAGATGACACCAAGCTGGGAGGAATGGCTGATTTGTGCTGCCATCCAGAGAGACCTGGGCAGGCTGGAGAAATGGGATGACAGGAACCTCATAAACCTCAACAAGGGGAAGTTCAAAGCCTTGTACCTAGGGAGGAACAAACCCACGCTCCAGTATATGCTCAGAGTTGCACAGCTGGAAAGCAACTTTGCAGTAAAAGACGGAAGGTCTTGTTGTAGAGTAAGCTGAACATGAGCCATCAATGTGTCTTGGCAGCTAAGAAGGCTAATGGCTTCCTGGGCTACATTAGGTGGAGTGTTGCCAGCAGGTAGAGGGAGGTAATTCTTTGCCTTTATAGAGCCATGGTGAGATCACACCTGGAGTGCTGTGTCCAGTTCTGAGCTCCCTGGTACAAGATAATGGTACGTGCTGGAGATAGTCCACCAAAGGGCCACTAAAATGATGGAGAGACTGCATCATCTCTCCAAGGAGAAAAGGATCATAATGCTGGGGCCATTTAGCCTGGAGAAGAGAAGGCTTGGGGGCGAAGGGGGCACTTAATAATGTATATAAACAGCTAAAAGGAAGGCACAAAGAGGCTCCATCTAGAGTCAGAGGCAATGGGCACACAACCTGCAATATGTGAGAGTCTGTCTGTGCATGAGGATAACACTTCTGCTGTGAGGGTGACGGAGCACTGGCACAGGTTGCCCAGAGTGGTTGTACAATCTCCCTTCTTGGTAATATTCAAAAGCTGCCTGAATGTGGTCCTGGGCAACTGACTCATAGGTGGCTCTGCCTGAGCAGAGGGGTTATCCCAGGTGTCTTCCAGAGGTCCCTTTTCAATCTCAACCAGTCTGTGATTCTGAGGTTCCTGGATCTGTCTCCTCTTTACATGCTCCCCTCTTGCACTTAAGTTTCATAGGCTTTCTCCATAGCATGACCTGTTACACCACTTGGCCCTCTCATCCCTCCTTTCCCATAGCCGGATACGGCAGATTCAAGTACTTGAGAGGCTCTGAGTATTGAGGAAGACTTTTGAGAGGTCCGTAGTGCATATGGTTGAGGACCAGCAAATGCAAAGGGATGTTTCCAGTTGTTTCTTTGTGTGGTCAGCGGTGTTTCTGGAAAGGCATGTTTTACTTCTGTGTTGGCTAATTAAAAACCATTCAATCCTGTTAAGGGGTATATCTGGAAAAAACATTACTCAAGCCAGCCAGCCAGACAGGTTCAGTGGCTAGCAAGGACTTCCCAAAAGGCTTCTAACTGCATGTGTTTTTATTATCCTAAGTGTGACATAAATATTCCTTTTATCCTCCCAGAAGTTGTATTATGATTTCCCCTTTATTTGATTTGAAACAAACCTTCTCTCTCATTTCTCATTAGTTCAGGTTTTTGCTAGCACTGATGTGTTACTTTACAGTGTTTCAAATTGCTGAAAATTTATGTGTGGCTCCCAAAATTTGTACAGATTACAGGATGGGGAAGGAGGTGGAAGAAGAAAATACATTCTTTCACCACTTCTGCTTCTAATGCTGGAGGATTCTTTCCAGTCAAAACAAGGCAATGTCAGGTTTACTTATCTTGAGGATCTCAAACATGTTGTGCCTCTATTTAGCCTGCAGGCAAGAGACCTCGCCCTTTCAGTGCTGTGCTGAACATTCTTGGAACCTGATGACTGTTGCTTCACTTGGGAGCCTTTGCAGCATTGAAACATTGGCTCATTTGCCACCTGCTCCCTCCCAACCTATAAAAGAGGATTGTGGGTTACTGCTATGCATCAGATTTGTGCAATGTGACTGCTGTGTCACATGTCACTGTTGTTTTCTTAGTTCTTTCCCTCGGTGTCTTGAAAGCTTTTCATTAGTCATCTAGGGGCAGGAAACCTCAACCCTCTCTCTTCACATTCTCACGGTAAATTTTCCAGCCTGGATTTTTTAATTTATTTTTTTTAAAGATGCAAGCTTTGGATCCACACTTGGATTTTTTGCAGTAATGGACAACCAGGTCAGGAAACCATGATTTGTTTAAAAATGGATTGTTAGGGCTTCCAGGTTTGTGGCTGACTTCATTTTGCTGGCAGACTGCACAGCCCTCTGTCTCAGCTGTGCCATGCAAGCCACGGCTGCTCAGCACTTGTGGAAATTTGGGTCACTTATTGTTGGGGGATCAAGAAACAGATTTAAACCCGTTTTCTAACCCTCCAATTTTGAAGAAAGGGGTTTTTTTTCTGCGAGGTGGGGGGGGGGAGGGGGGCACTTGACACCAAACAGTCCCTGCTATTTGTAGCAAAATTATAAGAATAAGGTAAAAACCTGGAGGTCCCCTTGAGTTTCTTTGGAAAATCCAGGATGTCTAAACTGAATTATTCCTATCTCTTACAAAGGAGTCCTTAAATGGTCTTTTGTGTAAAATGTGGAAGATTGATCTCCACTCTATTCTGCATTTACTCTTGTGATCCACTCATGCTATCTTAAGAGCTGAGACTTGATGTGGCATTGTTAGCCGAACATCAGTGGGTTTCCTGACAGATCACCAGTGGCCATTTTGCTGGACAAGTAGAAGTACAAGGATAGAGACACCCAGCCCTGGAGTAGGTCCTAAACTCTGCCCAGATCCCTATTAGTTTCTCCAGTGGACTTATTCCAGACCTTTACATGAGAAATATGAAGTGTAGTGCATAAGAGGAGGTTGGGCTTGGCAAATCAGGCCCTTGATAGTCCCTGGCTCAGTAGAGTATGGGTGTCCAACTCATTTAGGCTCCTTTTGGTAGTCCCAGCCATGGAGCTTGAAGCAGCTGGAGATCCTTAACTATATAAGGTCCTGTTTGCACTTGTTGTGATATTAGACTATTCTGGTTATTGCTATTATTAGTTCTGTGGCCATCCCACAAGGTGATCAGCACATGTCTGAGTCCTAACAGTTGGCTGGAATGGCCCTTGAGCATGGCTTGGTTGTCCATAAGGACTTCCATAGAGGTGCTGGGGAACTGACAACACTGTTTGTGGGTGCACAGGTCTGGGATGAAGCAACAAAAGCTAATTCACAGTCTCTTCAGTTGACTCTCACTTTAGCATCGCAACACAGAGGTTCAACTCTGTAGCCAGAACTATGAATGGTTTTGTTCTTCTTGTTGCAGTTGTGATCCTACTTTTTGACTAAAGGTGTACTCTGTGTCTCTGTTTCCCTGTCATTCCTTACATGTTACTCTTTGGCCCCTGTTACAACCGTCCAATCTGGCTGAGATCTTCCCTGACTTGGCCTTTGGCTTCACAAACATGATGCTGAAAGCTGCCCAGGTTTCAAAATAAACAGTAAAACAGGGGCAATTAATCTTTGAGCAGCTAAACTTGCTGTCAGGTTTTGGTTATCTTGGAACAGGTCATCCACACTGCTGGTTAGCACTGCCACAGTTTTCCAGGTTTGCCACTAACTGGCCAGTGCTGTTGTCCCTTCTCTGCCTGCTCTCTCATTCTCCTACTTTATGCCCTTTCCTGCCTCCCCCTCCAGTCACCAAGGTCTGAGCAAGGTGGTACCACCCCATCGTGGCAGCTGGATGGAAGCTGGGCAGGAGTGGGTCAGGGGAGTGGAGGATGCTGAAAACTAGTGCTGCTTGCTCAGTCAGTCCAAGGGGTAGCAGTGGATCAAGGGAGCCAAGGGGTTTTACACCTGCGCTCCTCTTGCACTACCCTGGCTGTGTGCAGAGTACGTAAGCTGTGTAGCTGTGTTCACACTGCATTTTGTCGCTGGGATGGATTGCTTGGCCTGATGTTAGCTCAGGAAATCTCTGCAGACCACTGCTGGGGTCTCTGTGTTCTTTTGTTTTTTCATTTGCTACTCCCTGGTCATTTGCAGATCATGTAGGCTTCGTATCACCATGGATTTCCTTGTTTCAGGTTTTTATTTAGGGAAAGATTTCATAAAGTGGCCTAATCCCTGCCTTTAGCCTCTCTTTGGGTAACACATGCTCTTTGTGACAGGAGAGTGGTGGCCCCTCTGTGAAGGTGTTTGCCTTCAAGCCTCACTGCTGCACCGCATTTGCCCCACTGTACCCTCTCATTGCACGTATGATTGAGTGGGGACTATGTCTCAGGGGTGAAAGTGCTCATTGTCACTTAAAACCGCGCATATCATAATAAGAAAGAGGGAAAGAAAACCAACAGTACTTGCCTCCTTGCCCTGCTAAGCCATGGCACCACAAAATATTCACCTGGGAAAGTCCCCATTTAAACACTTGTGATCACGCAGGTATTTATGTAGTTGGTGCAGGAAATGAATGGCAGAAGAGCATGTCTCAGCAGGAGACCTGGCTGTTTGGTGTAATGTAAGGACAGAACACAAGGAGGAATCCTAGACCTCAAGGACTCCTTAGAAATATGCCCAGGAGGGAAAACCAGCCATCTCTGTGGCACAGCTTTTTTGCTGAGGTGAAATTTTTTCTCCACATTTGAGGTCACTGCTTAGCAGTCACAGGATGCTTGAGCACACTCTGTATTTCCACACCAAGTCTCTCATGTTAGGCTCTGAAATCCATCCTTGAACACCCATTCAAAAAATTATCTCCTTTCTGTCTACAATCTGAGAGTAGATAGGGCAGGGGTGGAAGAAGGGCTAATACAATACTCCAGTTTAATAAAGGTTGTTGTTTTGGTGTGTGGGTGTTTTTTTTTGTTTTTTTTTTTTAAACTTGGGTATTTTAAAGCTATTTTTAAAACTCATATTTCTACATCCCTGCATGTATGGCTTTGCCCAGCCCTGGCTTCCCTGTGACCTGCAAGTTAGCCGTGCCTCTGGCAACTGGAGTCCTTCCCTGTGCCCAGGGTACACTGTAGGTATCTCCCCATGTTCTGGGATAAATCGCTTTCCTGCTCATGGACAGGCTTCTCTGCTTGACTGTGCAAAACCTTCCCCTTCCCAGTTCCAAGAGAGGTTGTGTCAGGCTGCTGCATGTGCTGGAGTGCTTTGGAGGCATGGACATGGCCCAGGCAGGCAGGGAGATGTGCCTGGAACCTGTCTACGTTATTCCAAACTGAGCAGATAAGCTTGTGGCAGCACACAGCTAGCTGGTACCAACCTGCAGTGTGACAGCTCCAGATCCTCCCCACTGTTAACCAGTTCCTCACCAGTGATGCTGAGCTGCGGTGGGTCCCCTCATCTCCTCTCCTAGCCAGGATAAGGCTTGCTCCCAGATTATTCTGGGTCTGCATTAGAAACTAGGATATGAATATGCATATGAATGGAAATCACCTGCATCTCCAGAGGCCCGCATGAACCCTCATTTTAAACATAAAATTAGTCAAGATGAAAAAATAATTCACATCTGAAAAATAAATGAGGGCTCCTGAATATCATATTTCTTTGGCCACAAGCCTGCAATAAATTTGCTGCCAGTTTAGGACTTTAGAACATGTGATTTCTCTGTAGCCCATGTGGCTTCCCTAGAAAGACAGACGACTTCTACAGCGTGCCAGCAATGCAAGAGCAGCCAGCTTTTTTCTCTGTTCTGCGCAGCAAAAAACAATAAAGCAGCCCTCTTCCACCTCCAGCTCCCAACATGTGAGCACTAGGAATCAGTACAAATTCCCTCTGCCTCTTTAAGTTTTGGGGGAATGGGAAGGAGGAAGGAGGCTGTAGTGGTTTTGCCTGTGCCAGGTTTTTTGGCAGCAGGGGGGGCTACAGGAGTGGCTTCTTTTAAACAAAGAGTTGCCAGAAGCTTCCCCTGTAGCTCACAGGGTTAGGGCCAGTCAATTCTAAGCTGGACCCTGCACCTGACCCAGGCCTGGCCAATTAGTGATGGAGGTAACACCTCTGTGAATAACATATTTGAGAAGGGAAAGAAGTTGTTATGCAGTTGCAAAACTGCAGCAACAACAGGGAGTGAGAATGTGAAAACATCTCCGCAGACACCAAGGTCAGTGGAGAAGGAGGGGGCGGAGGGTGCTTAAGCACTGAAAAGGCTCCCCTGTGATATGTGGTGAGGACCATGGTGAAGCAGGTTGTCCCCCTGCAGTCCATGGAGGACCCACTGGGAAGCAGAGACCCACTTGCAGCCTGTGGAGGACCCCACACAGGAGCAGGTGGATGCCTGAAGGAGGCTGTAACTCCATAAGAAACTCATCCTGGAGCAAGTTCCTGGCAGGACCTAGGAGTTTGTGGGGGAGGTGCCCACGCTGGAGCAGGTTTGCTGTCAGGACTTGTGATCCCGTGAGGGACTCAGGCTGGGGTAGTCTGTCCCTGAAGGACTGTTCTCCTGGTGGATGACCCACGTTGGGGCAGGGTGTGAGGAGCTGCACCTGTGGGAGGCCCCATGCCAGAGCAGTTTGTGAGGAGCTGCAGCCCATGGGAAGGACCCATGCTGGAGAAGTTTGTGAGGGACTGTCTCCCGTGGGAGAGACCCCACAGTGTAGCAGTGGGAAGGGTGAGGAGGCCTCTCCCTGAGAAGAAGCAGCGGCAAAGTTCATCTGTAATGAACTGACCACAACCCCCATCCCCATTCCCTGCACTGCTGGGGGGGAAGGAGAGGGAGTCCTGGGAAGAGGAGGGGTGAGGGGAGGTGTTTTTAAGACAGTTTTATTTTTGATCTCCCTGCTTTTATCGTTTCTTTAATAAATCAAACCCTTTTTTCCCCTACCTTGAGTCTGTTTTGCTTGCGATGCTAACTGCCAAGTGATCTCTCTGTCCTTAACTCACAAGATGTTTGTTGTATTTCTCTCTCTCTCTCTCTTGTCCAGTTTGGGAGGGGGTGTGATTTTATGACTTGGTGGACATTGGACTAAACCACCACAGAGTTCTGCAGGGATGGGTTCCTAAGAACAGGTGCCCGCCATGCACTTTGTAGCACTCAGCTCAAGGAGGTCTGACTCCCTCATCACACCTAGCAAGGCCTCAACCTTGCAAAGCATTCCTACAAATGGGTTGATTAGACTACGTGGGTAGTCCCTCTGCCTTTGAGAAGACAGATATGTGTTCTAACACAGGTAAGCTGCTAATGTGCTGGATGGCTTCAGAGCCCCAATAGTGAACTGTGTCCTGCGGGATGCTACATGGTGGTGACCCCCACTGGACCCAGGGACATTTGAGGGAGCTCAGCACTTTGGAGAGTGAGATTTCTTTTCCTGTGAAAAGCCTAGAGATTGCTTCCCCACTGCTGGATTCACTCGAGAGATGCTGTTCAGACCCAGTTCCACTCCCTTGAAACCAGCAGGCCCACACCACAGTCATCATCCCTCTGGGCTGGAACAACACTGGGGACTCATGGCCAGGGTCTATGAAGCAATGGGAAGCCTCTATGTATTCTGGTTCTAAGCACCAATTACTGCACCATCCATCAGGGATACAGTATGACAAGGTAAAGCCTTTACATGACTCAGTGGTAAAATATTTATAAGCTAATACTTTGGGAAAAGAAGGAGGGCAATTTCCAAATCCCAAAAAAACCCTCTAAGTTGTTATTAACAACCCTCTTCAGGCTAGAATTATATTTAGTATCATATTAAGTGATACTACTGTGTACTATTGTAGCACATAGCTGCTTAGAAATAGATTTAAAGAAAAAGAAAAAGGAGAAAGAGTCACAGAGCCCAAGGTACAGATATTCAGGCGATAGAAATAATTTTTCCTACATGAAAGTCCATTGGATTGGACACTTTTACATCAGCTCACTTTCTGACCATCAGAATTGAGTAACAGAGAATTAAATAGTAACAATGCATTAGAATACTTAAGTGGATATTCAACTATATTTTCATTGCTGTTAGAAATCTGTGGTGGAAAGTGGCCTAGAACAAGGCCTCATCACCTAAAATTGGTAAGGCAAATGAGGTTTTTTGAGAGTTATGTATTCAGCTCCTTGGCTTTATAGGCTTTAAATATTTCATGTGTTATGTAGTGAAGCTATAGCAGCATTTGAATTCTATGTGCCACACTTTAATGTCCAGCAGCAAGTACAATAATAGCAACTGTGAGTAATTTCTTCTATCTGCAAAGTGCATATTGTTCACTAGCAACACAGGGATGTAATATTTTATTGCTGTGAGGATAAAAAGAGAGATATGTTGGTGTCTTTTCCACTGAAGTCCAGAGGCTGTTCTCCCTGGGCTTGGAAGACAACAGCTTTCCACCAGTGCTGCTGAAAATCCCGCCAAAGGAAAAACAGTAGCCCGCACCTGTGTTCAGCTGCCTGGCTTCGTATGGGGTACGATCCTGGCTTGGTCCTGCACAAGGCTGTGGCAGATGATGCTAGAGCACACCCTAGAGTTACCCGATGGATGACAAAAGTTAATGGAGGGGTTTGGCTTGACCACCCCCATGGCTACATTTGTGTCTGGGACTTTAAGAAGCACTGAGAAGTTTTGAAGTTGCAGGGATTGGCTTTGCTATGTGGCATTGCAGGATTTCCTCACACTCAATGGAAAAAAAGAGATGAGTGTGGGGGGTACATGCACAAGCTGCTTTCCTTGTCATTCCTGATTGTGAGAAAATCTATTTTTGTCAGGAAACTAGACTGGAAACTTGTTTGATATGTGTTTCATAGATCCTAGTAGCTTTTCTGTGCTAAGGGCTGACCTGTGCTTACTGTTTAACGATTTAGTTCTATCTGAACACTGTTCTGTAGTAATCTGAGTTTGGCTTTTAAGCTCGGCTACATAAACAGTGAGCTTTGCAGGGACGGACAGAAGGTCTAAAGTTGATGCAGTGTTTGGTGGGGAGCCCATGGAAGAAGCCACCTTGAGTTACATTCTCTCAGATCAAATTTGGCAGCCATGTTAGCGATGCTGGAGGGAGAAGTGTGTAAGTTCCAGATCAACTTGCTCTTCATGTCACGGAAGATAATGGCTTGGGCATCTCTGCTGCTACAACAAGGGGAAGGCTGAATTTTCTATGTGCTGTGGAAAGAACTTTTGATAAATAGAGTAAAAGCAGGGAGGAGTAATCTGTTAGCTTTCAGATGGTAAGTTTGCGTGACAAAGAGAGAGTTAGGGTGGTCAACTGCAACAGAGTGAAGGGACCGAGGTGAGTGGAGACAGGAGGATTTTGGTAGAAGGAAAGTGTGCTTGGTCTCAGCTGTATTAAACCTGATTTGTCCAGCACAAATGCGTGAAAGACGGGCAGATACGTGGGACTGCTGCAAAGAGATGGAGATAGGATGGGATGGGGAGACTTGTGCACTTCTGTGGCTTGTCAGCTCTAGGCAGGCACTTAAAGCTGGGAGAGAGAGGGGGTGACACTGAGGGACAGTGTGTGGCCAAAGGCAGGGCTGTGCTCCTCCAGCCTCCCTGCTCTAGCCCACCTCTTTCTACCTCTGTGTCCATCTCCTCCAGCCCAGGGGTATCACTCCTGGTGCCCCTTCTGCAGCATTTGGCTTGGTCTCCACCACCTTTGCCCACTGCCCTCCCCACCACCGATGGGGCTGGAGGCCTTTTCTCAGCTGGCAGTGATGCTTTTCTGGGGGCTCTGCCGATGCCCGGGGGTGCAGATCCTGCAAGCGAGCAGGCATCTAATTCCTTGGGAGTGGCAAGAGCTCAAATGCCTTTGGAGGTGCTGGGCCTTCCCTTCTGTAAGGGCTGTAGGTAAAGTGGAACAGTCTAGAACAGCCTGAAATTGAATTAGCAGGAGAGTTGCGTTTTGTTTTGGTTCCTAAGTAGAAACAGCTGGGGTGAAGGGACTCTGGGGGATGGGGAGAGGGGGAGAGCAGAGAAGAAAAAGAAGCTGCTTAACCAGCCTTACTTTCAGGCAACCGCTTGGAGATCTCCCTGCAGGGCTGAGTTCCTTGCTTCCCATGCATATCTACTAGCATGTCTTCTCAGAGTTTTTCGGTTTGAATATGTGGGTCAGCGATAGAGCATAAGTCACAGCACGCTGGAGTATGTAGGTCAGGCAAACTGCACCAAGAAAAGGAAAGAAAGGGAAAAAAAAGAGAAATTTTACAACTGCTTCCAACAGGAAAAGGCCATGCTGGGAATTGGGTTTTTGCAGGGGATATCCTCTCCCAATCCAAATGCCCTGGCCGAGACGCCCAGTAGTTTGCAGCCAAGAATAACAGGAGGATCAGAGCAGGGGAAGGGGGAAGAAGGGGAGGGCAGGCGATCTGACCATCTCAAATGAGCCTCTGCTAGAGACTCATAAAAAGGACTGGTACGAGCTCATTTTTCATGAGTTTTAATCCCTCCTGCTTATGATGCTGAGCCAAGGGTTTTTCTGGAGAATCTGAGTCACAAGCTTTGCAGCTGGAAAGAGAGGACTGATAGCGGCGGCTCAGCAGGCACAATCACATCTGGAGAGCTGGGAGGGGAGCAGCAAAGCCACCGGTTTTCAACACCACCAGTTAGTTATCTTTGAAGGAACAGGGGAAGAGTGGCGGGAACACACCAAAAATATTAGGAAGAAGAAGATGGTTCTCCTTATGTCACTGTTTTTGCTGCTTCTGGAGTAGAGGATTTTTACAAACAGGGTTGTGCATGTGTGCATGCATGTAGGGGAAGTCCGCTTTGTGACTTCATAGTAGGCTTAACCAGAGGCGTGTTTGGGAGCAAGAAAGTCTCTTATGAAGTTTAGTGTTCCAGCTTGTGTTTGCTGGTCTTTAATTTTATTTGGAAATTGGGGAAAGAAGAGGTTTTTGGGTTTTGTTTTTTTTTTTCTTTCTTTGTTTTACCCTTTATTCCCTTAAAACTAAAAAGTGTTTATGAAGTATGGAGTAAAGAAAGATATTTGAGGGAGAAGAGGACTTGCCAAGCACTGAGGCAGATGACCTTCTCTCCTCATCTACACACCACATAGTATTTTACAGAGAGAGGGTTTTCGCTGGAGCTTGACTGGCGTCCTGTCCCTTGTGCTGCCAAATCTGATATCTGAGCAGGAGGAGGGAGGAGCAGGAGGGATGTTTTTGTTCTGGCTCAGCCTCAGTGCATTCCCTCATGGCACGGGCTGGGCTTCCTTTAGGCAGGAGAGTGTTAAAGCTGTTTGGTGTAAAACACAAGGATCTTTCCCAGTTCCAGTTGTTTTTTTCATGTCTGTCAGTCAGTAGTTCATCAGCATGTTTTGTAGCAGATGCTGAGGACAAGAGGTGTCTGTGTCCTGCCACGTCCCTCTACGTGCTCTTTCTGTCTAACAACCCAGAGCCTTATTTTCTATGATCCTTTTCTGTGAATAGCGAGTAAGCAAAGTATTGGCATATTTAAATCATCTTAACTCTTACAGGAGTCACCTGCATATGTCTTCACTACATGAATGGAAAGAACATCTCCTTGAGCGGTAATGAGAACATGACATTCCTCAACCCTCACTGCAGACTGTATATAACTGGTTCTTTTCTAATTAATTTTTAATTAAGGGATCGAATGAGATATGTCTCACACCATGCTGGGAAAGGGCAGTTACACACAAGCACAGACTTTTCTAGAGCCCTCTCTCTGAGAAGTATTGCGTCTCTGGTCATGGTTACATTACTGTTACCCGAGCAGACGAATGTAACCAGTTTAGACAGAAACAGGAAAGCACTGGCTGCAGCTCTCTTCAGATATTTTCCAGTTGCTTCATTCCTGTCTGCCACTTGAAGGAATTTGAATTCGTGTGGAGGAAGGAATTTAATTGTCTCTGCCATTGTAGCCGATTAAACAAAGTAAATCCCAGACTTCAGCCTGCCTTCATTATAGGGCAGGACCTGGGAATGCCTGTCAGCGTTTCTTGCGTCCTGCTACCCAGGCAAAGGCTGTCTGGGCTGGGAGGATGCCACCACTGCCTCTAGCAGGTCCAACTTATCTGGACGCTTGAAGGACCAGGACTGCAAAACAGCAAATGTCTCTGCTGCAGTGTAGACAGCCGTAACAGCTGAACTATGCACTATGGTGTCTCGGTTCTTGCCATGAGCTTGTCTCTGGCCCCTCAGCTCCTTGCCACCCCACATCAGCACAGCTGACCTCCCCAAAGTACCTTCAGTCCTGCAGTTCAACTGTGATGCTGGTTTATCCCACATTTTCCTCCCCATCCATATCTTACTCTCACTTCTGAACTTCCCCTGTAACACTCCCAGCTCTGCCTTGTTGGTCCCCTATCCCCCCTTTCCTGGACTTTACAGGTTCTTCCTTCCTAATCTTCCCAGCCACCCTAGTCCTGGGCATTTCACATAGGTTGGTCCATATCCTCAGGCTGAGACATATGCTACTCCTGCCTCCACAGAGCTCTGTGTGACCTTGCAGGCCTTTTGCACTCCCCATTTTGAGCCACTCTCCCACCTCTACTATCTCCCCTCGGTTCTCACTTGGATTGCATGACTTCTCCCTTGCTGTTCCCATTGGGGCTGCCCCCATTACTTTTCAGCACTATTAACATCCTATCAGCTGTTCCTGACACTTGGTTAAGTTGCCATAAGGATAATACAGTTTGCCTCTCTGGCAGAGTTTCATGGGGTAAGGAAGCAGGTAATATTCAGATGAAGAGTGTTGTCCTGGGACGATAGCCAGTGTGCTCCTGCTAGAGCTGCTGGAACTGTTACTTGGGCTTTCCTACACTTTGGTTGATCTGTAGTACCCAGTTCTAGGAAAGATAAAGCAGTATTTTTGCCAGTCTTGGAGTTTTTAAAAGGTTCAGTTGTATCTCAGTCAGGATCCTGAACCAGCAGCCTGGTTTCTTTGCTCCAGGTTGCTCCTAACAAGGAGAGCTTTTGGACAGATGTTTTGGACTAGCTGCCCCAAGATATCAAGTCTCAAGAGCTCAAGCTTTTACTCCCAGTTGCATCCTTATGTAACTAAATTCTTGTAAAATGCAGACCCTAGTCACTTCTGAAGCAGGAGACAGGCACCTAAATCACCAAGAGATCTCTTGGAAACATTTACTTGTAGCCTTCATTAGGAGTCTGTGGCTAAATGAATCTGCCCTGAGATACACAGGGGATCTTGATTTGGTCAAGACTGTTTTGCAAGTCAGGGAGGAAAAGTGACCTGAAGGTTCTGGACTGATAGTGGTGTAAAGCTGAAATAAAAGGAACATCCAAGCCTGCATCAATTTGCTTTGAGCACTTGGCTTTGCATTAAAAAGCATAACAAGGAGAAATATTCTGGAGCAAAGAAATGCCAAGTCTTAAACACTGAAGTAGTTAAGTCAGAATCGGGGAGGGGAAACCGCACACAGTATTGTCTGAATATCCTAAAAACAGATCAAAACTGAAGCCATGGACACCAAGTACTTTGGTGGTGTGCATATGCATTTGTATATTCATCTGCAAATACCCATATCTTCCAATACTGTGTATGAAATGATGGTGTTGCATAAAGGCTGGGCTGTCATGATACTCCAACCACTTTATTGGCAGATCATCCTGAAAGGCCTGATTTTGAACTCTTAGTTTTACCCAAGTGCCTTATGAATTTCAGGGGAATCAATCACAGTCTAATAAATAAACCACAGATATATGTAAGTGTTGGCAAGCTTGGAGCCTAGTCATTTGCCATAAGGAATGAAATTGGTCAGGGGAATTACACTCAAATCAGAATTAATAACAAGGAACAGCAGCTCTTTTACATCTGCTTTGTACAGAGGTGGAAGGGTCCTACAATGCAAAGCTGTGGCGAATCGAGTTGGCTTGGTTTTCCTGTGTTTTGTGAAATCAGATTTCTCAGGTATCTTTAAGAGCAGCAAGGAAATACCATGGGATCACATTGCAGGGGATGTCTGATGCCTCCAGCTGTGTGATACAAGCTGTGATATATCTGTAGTTGGTATCTGTGAATCTCACCTCCTGGGATGGCTCTTTCCAGCACTATGTGCAAGGCCATCATGATCTGCAGCTCATACATGGCGTAAAGGTACGGAAAGCCCCTTTGTGCCACACTGCCTAACTGCACAAGCCATGTCTCTGGCTGTTGGGGAACGTGTGCCAACGGATGAATGTCATGTCTGGGATCCTGTGTGCTGAACTTAACCTCATATCCTTCAAATGTGGTAAATACTAATTTATACTGCTGTAAAAGTGTGAAGAACTGGTTCACTCATCTAAGGGCTGAAAAAGTTAAGAAAACAGGGTAATTACAGTCAGACTGGAAATACCATGATACAAACTTTCCTATAGCATTCTTATGTTTATAAAGCAAGTTTCCAGTTTATCAGTGCAAGTGGCTCTAACCTCTCGGCTTAAAACCAACTTCATTTAGCAGGTCTGCTATTTTACACCAAGTGCTGAGGTAACTGTAAAAGTGGTAACTTTTTCTCCAAATGCCAAAGAAATTTGGGATTGGTTGGAGTCCTGAACAAAGCCTTGAGTGGATTTGACATAAACCAGGTTAATTGAAATGGTCTAAGCAGCGAGTCTTTCCTGCTACCTGGTCTCTCTCCTTTAGGCTGGGATGCGTTTGTAACTGCTCATGCTGACAGATAATCAGTCAGACTTGGGGGGCTGCAGCTTTGGCAGGGGACTGAAGAACAGCTGTGGGCAGGCTGTCCTAATCTCTTTAACAAGCATGGCTGAAGCTACAAGGGAATGTATGTAAGCAGCCTAAGAGCTGCAGTTGTTTAAGTATCAAAATACGTAGGTGGCAGCATTGCTATGCATCTAGTTAGTCTCCTCAGTTGAAAAAAGTGATCTGAAATTACTTCTGAATCCATAGGTAAGGTGTGACTCATGCTTATTTCTGCAGACACAAAGTTAGACTCCTTGGGGGGCATTTGTGAGAGGGAAAAAGATGTCAAATGATACAGGAGAAACTTCTCCTGTGATTTACAACACAGTGGTTTGTAGCCTTCACCAAGAGGTCATGAGGAGCTAAAAGCTCAGGCAAAGAAGAGTGATGCCACAGACATGAGCTGCTGTCACCAGGCCAAGAGAGAATGAAGAGGGAGGCCACTTCTCTGTTTTTTTCCTCTTAGTGCAGAGGAAACTCAATACTTCTTCCTCAAAGCAGCAGCCCACAGCCTCCCTCTCTGCCCACCCAGATACACCCTTTCTCTTAAACCTCTGTTGCATCTGTCTGTCAGACAGAACTTGAATCTCTACTCTTTCCTAATGAATTTCCACAGTAGAAACATCCTGATGCTCTTTACTAGTTTGAGGGGGCTGCCCTTGCCCTTCCTTCCCTTCCTGCCTCCCCCAGGAATTCTGCCAGCACAGGTGACTCCATCCTGCTTCCCTCTCCTCAGGGTAAAAGTTAGTGAAAGTGGCTTCATGCCTCTGTGTGAAGACCTTTGCAGAGTTTGGAGGGACACATGCATGCTGCTTTGGCTCATGTGAGTCCCAAGTCTGCAGAATCAGCAATGCTATGCCACTGATACGAAAGATACAAAAGTGTCCTGTTACAAGCATTCCCCCTTCTCCTGTCTTCTCTCCCCTCCAGACCAGGCAGCAGTTTCTCGCACAGCTAAAGTGAGCAGATAACGAGGTGTATGACAGCAGCTGCCTTCTGGCATCTGAGAATGCTTGGATGTTAGTAACTAGCAAACACCTGCCAATAGTACCATCCCTTACGTTTTTCTGCATTGAACTTGTCTGGATTCTGCTTTGGTCAGAGCTGAGTATTTCCCCATCAAGAGCTCCTAGGGGTCTAAGCAGCAGCTGGAAAAGAGATTGAGGTCTGTTAGCACAGGATGCAAGCTGAAGAAGAAGTACACTCTCAACAGTGGTAAAAAAAAAACCCACCTTTTTTTTCAGGCTTCTCATCCAGCAATAACCTCAAGATTGACCTTGTAAAGAGTATCTCTCTACAAACACTCCTGGGTTTTGTTTTGACAACATCAAGACACAAGAACTCAAATTCACTTGTCAGCTCTTGGACATAGTATTTTTTTCTTCTATTTTCTCAACTCTGAAAGGAGTGAGCTTGGCGAGAAGGTACAGACCCAGCTGCCTGCAGTGCAGCAAGGCTACAATGTAGTTGAGAATGGCCTGAAGCAAACTGCATGACTTCAGCTTTCATTTCTATCCAGGGGGATGCAGTAAAGTCTCCTTTCATGTTACTGTGATGAGATCAGCGGGTATGCAAGGTGTTCATTAACAGCCACCTTAAACAATTTCAACATCTTTCCTTTATAAGGCAACAACACTGAAATCTCCTGAGCCTAATATTTCTCATTAGTATGAAAATAACTAAAAGTGGGCATCTCTTGTTTCTCTACTGTCAGGTAGAATAACTGGTTGACAGCATAGCTCTCAGGATGATGCCTAAATGCCACGCAAACAAAATTTTCCTTGGAAGTGAGCTCAGGCTGTTATGCATGAGGTTTTTCAATACTGCCCTGTAGGAAACAGGCAAACCCCATTTCAGGGACAGTGGGATAATAAGGTGATGAAAGGATGCCTCCAGAAAAGATGCTAGTGCCCAGGGAAGCTGTGAGTGAGATGGGGAACCCAGCTGGGAAATATCTTTGGACTAGACCTCAGCCATCCTCTGTTTGCCTAAAGAGGCTTGGAGGAAGATCTGGCCCTTCCATGTTATGTGTAAATTCAGTGACTGGCAGCTTGTTTGAGACTGGAGGAATTTCTTGGTACTGGTGAAGGGAGCGGTTACAACGTATTTAATATTTTCAAAGCAATTACCCATCCTCTTTGCTCTCACAATTTGTAATGCATATTGTTTACAGCTCCTTACTCAAAAGAGAGCAAGTCCCTGAGGGATGGAAGGAGAGAGGGGAAGGAAAGAGGAGAACAATGTAAATAACTAATTTATCTTCTTATTCCCAGTCTCTAGAAAGCTAGTCCTGAACTACTTGGAGTGGGGAACCCGTGAAGCAAGGGGGAGTTTTGCTTCAGGAGAGAAAACAGAGTTCTGGTCTATGATTTTGTATAAATAAACATATGGGGGAACTTTCCGAATCAGCAGTAGCAGGCATTGTGGAACAGAGCAATTTTCTCTGTTAGGAAGATAATATCTAAGTGGTCTAATTATAGCTACAGTTCAGCATACTAGGGAATCCCCACCATTACTCTTTAGTAGCTGCTGCTGCAAAGTTTCAGGGTTTGAACCATGACCTGCTTGTTAATTTATGTTTACTACAAGCCTGTCAAACTACAAACTTTTCTGTTGGTGAAAAAAATCCTCCCTTGCTGACCCATCCCTTCTCTGTTTCCTATTGAGAAAAGTCTACATTGGGAGCAGGCTGAAACAAGGGATTTCCATGAGTTCACCAGTGGCCTTGGGAAGCTAAGGATCATAGAAATACTGATGGTTTTGCTCATCCACTTGACATACAGAAAGTCTTGAAAGCAGACCTCTAGGCCATGGGTATGGCAACCCATTCAGCACCTCCACTGAGCTTTTCTTACATAACTCAACTTCTCTACCATGAGTGGATCACTTTCAGTGGTAATGCCTGAGAGTTCTCAAAAATGCACAGCTGCCTCTTTCCTTCTCATATGAAAGAGTGAGTAGAAGCTGTGATATGGGCATGAGGGCAGCCGTGTTAACCCTGAGAGAGGCTGTGGCTCTGGCTGGATGCATAACTGTCCTGAAACTGTGACCAAGGAGATGCAGCTCAGCACAGCTCATCCATCTCCCAGGTTTTTCTACTCTGACACATACTGCTTTTGGCACCTGTACTTGAGATGGCCAACTTGCTTTCGAAAAAGAGCCTTAGTTTCAGATAGTTTGAAAATAGGACCTCTTTGGCTGAATTCAGTGAGGTGCTGCTCATATCTGGAAGGTTAATTCTCTTCTTCCTGTTGCTGCTCCTGTTGAGTGTGCACCTTGATGCTGGTGTTAGAGCACCATGGATACAGGATGTGGCTCTAACGTGCAACATGTTCATATGGAGCATGGTACATATGGTAAATAATCACAGCAGGTTGTGCTGCTGTCCTGTAATCACATGGGATGGGTTCCTGGTTAACCGAGTTCTTGGCAATAGGTCTGATGCAACCTAGAACATCTACGTAAAAAGCCATGTTAGTCTGTAAAGAAGTCTTGTTACAAAAGAAGTAACTATTTGGGTGGTCTGTCTAAGAAAACAAATTTCTTTTTTTTTTTTTTGTTACATGTATAAATCCTTATGAGGAGCTTTAAATGAAATTAATTGATTCCTTCCCTCAGATTAAAAGTTTGCATGGAGAAGATTACAAAACTGGGAAAGGAAATATATGCCAAAGCCACAAATTATTTAGGAGATTGTTCAATACAATTCAGTTTCTTAAATCTTAGATTTTGATCTAAATTCCTCCACCCTGTAGCCGTCTTGTCTTGGATGTAGGCATTTTTGTTTGCCCTGCAAATATAGCTATTACCTGTCCAGTTTTCCCCAGAAGTTCTCTCTTTTTTCCAGCTGGAGCACTTATTCAGGTGAAATCTGAGGATTGTGGACTAAGATCTCCAGATACCTCTCAGCTTGGTTGGAACACTTGTTTGCTGCACATATGGTTGCCATTTGTGCAGTGCATGTTCAGTAAGTTCAGCATGTCAGAGATCTTCTGGGTGAACTGCTCACAGTACATGCACTCATATCTCTCAGCACAGAAGTCCAAATGCTTCTTAAGTCCCTGCCTTAATCTGAGCAGCAGCTCAGGCTGACTCCTGCTTGAGCTCCAGCATATCCGAAACTGAGGCAGAGTGGTATGGTGATCTCTCAAAATACAGCACACTTTGATTCAAATCCATCACCAATGGGAGCCTCTTTTGATTGGTTCAGATCTGTCCTGAGTCTGGAGAAAAGTTTTCAGGAGGACATCTCTTGTTGGAGTTATGCACCAGAGGATTCCTGCAGACAGAAAAAAGAGCAGGTGAAGATCATTTCTGTAGCCTAACCCTTAGGGTAGTTACTGGGGAGGAAAAGCCCTTGGTCGAGCCTCTGCCCCTGTACATTACTTCTACTCTACCCTTTATGTACTTTCCAATACATTTTTAGTGGATGAAAATCAGTGATAACCTTGGGGCTGAGACAAAGAGTATAGGATTTACCATTCACTGCCTGAGAGCCCTATTTCAATTCTCAGCCTTTTGATGGTTAAAGCAATGTTTTGTGTTGACACAGCTGTTTCAGAGAGCAGAATATGCATGCCCAGAAAATCCTATGGAGGCTGGTGATTTCTGAAGCTCAGTAATTTTTACCCTGCCATGAAAACAACCTAGGCATCGTACCTGGGAGGTACCCCTATCACTCACATTAGGGCCTATTGTCCTCCTCCTTGTTAGAAAAGGGGCAGTGGTGGCAAATGCCACACTGAGTGAGTGGAGGTCCTGAGCTGATGTACGGGCATCATGTCCCTGCTGAGCAGATGCAGATCAGCCTCCTAGCCCAGTCTCGGAAGCTTGGCTGGACTTCAGGCAGGCTCCTGGGGTTGCTCAGCCGCCTGTCAGGGCCTGGGAGCTTTGCATCCTGGCCAGAGACAGAAATGTAGATCACTGAGGAGTTCAGCTGGTAGACAGTGGAGAAAGGAGGAATTCAGTGGCTTAGCCCAGTGCCTGAATCCTGTAAGCATTTTGGCCTACCCTGTTTTTTCTGATATAAAGATTCTACTGCAACTTTTGTCCGTAGCATAGACTATATAGAATATTTCCTATATGAGTTATTATATGTCTTTTCAGAGTAGTTGTTCTTCTAATTTCTAATTTCATGTTTCTAGGTGATCATGCTATTTATCAAATGTATTGACTAAGCATACGTATGCATCTATGCATGTCCAAGGACATGTACAGCCATTCATGTATGTATATTTGCATGTACATTAGTGCAAACATGTACATACACATGCACGTGTACATATACATGCATGTATACATTTGCAGGAATAACTGGGACTTACTGTTTTAAGTTAAATCTTTTATTATTCATCAGTGGCTGATCAGTGCAGACTGAATGCTAGGGATCTTCTCAGCTGGAAACTCAATTTTCTGACAACAGAAATTCCCTACATGCTGCCAATTACAATTTCCCTTGAGAATGTCCTGCATTTTTCACCCCAGCAATCAATAACCTGTGGCCTGCTCCCATGGAGCACGTAACTGTATTAGGATTTTGTACTTTGGTTGCATTTGTATCACCATCAGATTTGAAGTTTGCATGACCATG
Organism: Colius striatus; assembly: GCF_028858725.1. Lineage (NCBI taxonomy): Eukaryota > Metazoa > Chordata > Aves > Coliiformes > Coliidae > Colius > Colius striatus. Next base: position 129,201,273 of record NC_084759.1, read on the forward strand.
TGTAATGTCCAAGCAAACACAAAAGTGAATGGTGTAAGCCCCACCTGGCCAGATTCAATATTCAATGCCTGTGTGAATAATGACATTATTGTGTCAGGCAGAGTTTACAATGGAAATTCAGAGCAGCTACAGGTGGTTTGAAATCAAACAAAGAGAAGTCCGTTTACTCAGTGAGCCTACTAAAACATGGCTGCAATTCACTATCAGCTGATGATCAGTTCTCTTAGATAAGCAGCCATCTGTCACCCACCATGTGCTTTCAGTAAATAAGAGTCCTCTGTGGGCAGCCCATGAGCCTTGGGATTCTCTCTGGATGTCTGTTCTGTGCTCCTCTTGAAGCATAGCTGCTAGGTAGGCTGCAGTCTTGCCCTTGCTTTCAGGCTTCCCAGAGAAGTCCCCACCACATGTACTGTGTGAGCGGATGGGAGGATGAGGATTCCCTGACTATGTTGGTGGTGGAAAAATTATTTGATTCAGTTGATGCAGGACTCTGCCCTCATTTCACTGCTGTATGAGTACATACACTCCCTCCTGCACAGCAAAAGCAAAGCGCGGTTTATCAGGTTTGTATGTATGCAACAGACATAATTATCAGAACCATGGCTCTCTTTTCAAGCCACAACCTGGTTGTGATGTGCTGTTGTGACATTACACAGGTGGTGATGGCTCAGGAGCTTCAAACAAGTCTGTGCCACTGCTGAGCCATGCCAGCTGCTCCAGGCATGGTGTTGGAGGACCTTTAGCTAGAGGTGGCAGTGCATGTGCCTTGACTTGAAGTGAAAGTGACAGCAGCCACTGATACCACTGTAGTATGCCTGATAAGGAGCAGGGCTGTGCCCTGCAAGGTGCACATTGGGCCAATGTGCTGCCCAGCTCTTCTGAGTCCTTTCCTCCAGCCCTGATCCTCTTCTGCATGTCCCAGCAATCTACAGGTCTTCTCTGTGTCAGTGCCAGGGTGCTAAGTCTGGAGGCAGGCCACGCTTCCCTTGCTACCCCCTGCCTAGCAATATTCTTCTCTCCCTCTCTTCTGCTAATGAGGTGCCAAAGCAGGGCAGAGGTGTGGGGCCAAAAGGCTAGGGGCTGGGGTAGAGGCTGTTGTGGGGCTGGCACAGCACCAGTTTGTCTGACAGTTGATTTGAGAGTCTCATTTATGCATCAAGGTGCAGCTTCCACCATGAAATGAAATCTCCCAGGAACAGATCCTGGCCTCGTGGAGGCCAGACTGAGTGGGGAGCAGAGACTTAACAGAGAGAAGGGGAAAGGCTGACCACCCCTGTCAGAGCCCCCCAGATATTTTCCCACTGATATTTTCTCCAGAAATCTTAACAGTCTTCCTATCCTTGGGGGTCACAATGCCTTCTGAGTCTTCCTGTCCTGAAGTAGTTGAACACTTCAGACCACTTCCCACCACTCAGTGTTACCAGGTAATCCACATTGAAAGATATATTACTAATTTCACTGGTTAAATAATTCATAACAGAGCAGAATGCCTCGGAGGTAGCTGGTGATATACTCAGGATTGCTTAACTGTATCTCGTTTCCAGATAATTACAGTTAACCTTTTAAAATGCTTGTTATAGGCATTTAAGGAACACAAGAGGGAGGTGCAGCCCAACCGCTGAGCTGTCTGCAGGTAGCCACAGCACCTGCAGCCCATGAGACTTGCCTAGAGTGAGCTGCTCTTGGATGGCCAGCGTGAAGCTGCACACTGCTGTGTGGCCAACACACAGCAGTGTAACTTTGGGTATCATGAGCAAAGGGTCATGAAAGGCAGTCGCTGTGTTGAAGCTGCTTAGTACCAATGGATTAGGAAATAATGGTCGATTTCCTGGCGAGAGATCGCAGCTCTAGCAAAAGGTCTTCCTCCTGGACTGTTTGTGGCTAGTAACGGCTCCAGGCAGAAACAAGACCTCTCCTGTTGCCAAAGACCTTTGGTGGCACTTGCCTTAAATGTCCTAATTTGTGATCCCATCAGTCCACTGGGGATCCTTTTTTTGTAGCAAACAATAAATGCAAATCCAGAAGAATCTTTCAGCAAAGCACAAGTTCTCAGACAAGTCATCTCTGTTCAGGAACACAGGCTTTATGCTGGTGAGTGCCTCAGTTTGCAGACAGCACTGTACTTTGCCCCTGTTGACACCTACTTGGTGTAGGATAGAAACCTAACACCTGAATGAGATACAGGGAGATAAGAGAGGCACCATAGTCCTGTACAAACTGGCTGATATAACGCGTCAATATCTGCATGGGGAATTTCCACTGGTAGAGTCCTGTTGCTTGTATAGTTATACAAGAGAAGGCTCTCTGCCTGCTTTTGAAACTTTCCCTAATGCAGCTGCAGCAGACAGGGAGGAGACAAATCTTTTTTGCAGGCAAGAGGAAGGAAGGCTTAGTTGCAAGAGCATTAGATCTGGAGAGTTGCTGGATGACCTTGGACAAGTCACATAAACATCTGAGTTTCTGTTCCCCATGAGTTAATGGGTAAACAGGACTGCCCTGCCTCCAAGGAGTGTTGTCAGAATAAATATGGCAGAGATGTGAGGGTGCACAGCAAGCTGTAGAAAGACCTAGAATTCAGTTGCCACACAACCGCTGAGTGCATCACAGTGTTTAGCTCGATTACAGCATCTTCCTTGTGTGAATTTCAAATGACCTACCAGACATCGCTTACTTTAACCCTCAAAATATTTCTGTTAGTTATTGGGCTCCTTGTATAATGAAGGTAACAGTCGGGCAGTGACTTCCAAAAGAAAGCAGGAGTGGAATCAGTTTTCCTGACTCTCAGTGCTGTCCTTTAAACAGGAATTGCCGTTATTAAGCTTCAGACTCTTTGGTGTTTGATTTCTTTTTGGTTGGTTAAGATTTGGGGTTGTTCTTGCTTATCACTTTTGAGAAGGGAAACAGACTGGGTAGAAGGGTTAGGCTCAAACATTTTGTAAAGACAGTACAGCTTTAAACCTTTTAGACTTTACTTCAGAGCTCTCTCAGGCTCAAATCTAGATGTTGTCCCAAGGTTTCCACATGAGATCCTCCACCAAGTGTAACAGAACCTTCAGCCTGTCTGGCAGGTTCAGAGGGACTGAGTTGTTATGCTCATTTGCAGGTGTCCTATGTATATGGAAGATGAATGCTTAAGTTCTAAAATCATTATAGTCCTGCACTTTCTTCCTTTAGTTTTCTGGTGCATGTGCAGAAAAACAGGCATATTCCCCTCCCAAATGCCTTGTAAAAGATAACAGAATGGCTTAGCGTATTGAAGCATGAAGAACCATGGGCCAAGCCCGTGGAATTCAATTGACTCACACAGGAGAAAGAAAATTTGAAGGCCCACAAGCCTTGAAAGTTCTCTCAGAGACAAAGTAGTCCTGGGAGGGTGCAAGCACTGCCACAGATACACAGATTCTGAAGACAGATGAGGATGGAAGGTGCCTCTGGAGATCATTTGGTCCAGCTGTCCTCAGAGCACAGTCAGCTAGAGCAGGTTGTTCAGGGCCATGTCTAGTCAGGTTTTGAGTATCTTGAAAAGATAAAGACTTTTGACTTTTTAAGTCTAAAATTTCATGCTTAAGCTAAACAAAATCAGATTACTTGAGATAATTTTGCAGTGAGTCCCTGTTCTGATTTAAATTCAGCATAGGATGATAGTGGACAAAATGGTTTTGATATTTGACAGCTGTGAGGATTCTACTCAATGAATGTTGTTTGGCTTAACCTGCTCTCTGGTGGATAACTGACTGGGTTGGCTAACAATTCATGGATGAGATGGGCAGGGAAAATAAATTTTAACTTTATGCTAGACTGAAGCTCTTCAGAGAGGATGGCAGTGGGATAACAAGGTGAGACACATTGCCTTCTCCCTGTATGCCTACCTGGGAAAGGTAAAGCAGACCCTAACAATGCTTCTCACTAGCAGCTCTCTCCAGAGTTGAAGTTACACAACTTGTCACAAGGAGAAGAAAAACAAATGCTTTTTATATCTTCTCACTCATCTGCACTTCCTTCTTCTGGACCAGTACTGCAAACAAAATTATCAGAAGCATCATGTTGGCAGTATTTTTAGTAAACAGCAAGAGGCTCATGTGAACTTGTTCCTCCTTGCCCCTTATACATACAATAGATTGGAGATTTTTCTGAGCAGAACCTTCTCAGGTTCCCCTATTTTTGCCTTCCAGACAAAACAGCTTGACTATAATACTTCAGGGCTAGAGCTGACTGAAGAGATAACTGCTTTTTTAGGTCAAGGGAATAATTTCCTGCTCATGTGCTAAATGCTTCACCAGGTTAGGATTCCTGGAGTTCTGAGGATTGCCTTGCTGTTGTGTCATGAATGGCTTAATGCTCAATAGCTGGCAAAGGAAGATGAGGACATTCACAGGGGAGTACAGGAAAAAAATAGAAAGTGTGTTTATTATCAAGGAATGTTCCCAAAGGTTTTGAAATTATCCAAAAATAAGCGCATACATTCCTCAGGACAGTGCAAATGTGGGCAACAAGATCCTCCTGCTACTGTTTGGAGAGAAAGGGCAATGGAAGTGGAAAATAAATGTATTTTCATTACATTCTCTGGCTTGGCTTCAGCAAGGAAGCAACTATAGACTTTTATCCTGCACCATCTTGAGAGCGTTGTTGCTGACATTTGTGTTCAAAGACTGGTTTGCACTTTACCATCAGCAGAGGTCTTCACCTCAGCCCCACTGAAAGCAAAAGCTGGCTGGGCTGGTTCCTACCTGGTGCTTTAGAAATGACAGACCTAAAATCACTTATTTTTTTCTGGTGTGAGTTGCCACTTAAACAGCATCTCTGGTTTTATATTCATATCTGCACAGCCAGTCATAAAGTTCCTCATGTAGAGGGTCACTGCACACCTCTGTCCTACCTTTACAAGGCGAAATGTCATCTTCATGATCCCTGTTTTCCTCTTTACCTTTTCCTTCCTGTTCCCCCACAGTTCAGGCTGACACCCAGTACCTGGGACAACTCCTGCAGGGCTTTGCTCCTTTACTCCTCTCATGCCACAGGCACATGCTTTGCGTTAAGAAGTGTCATGTTTTGACCCAGAAATGTGGTACCTGGATAGGTCATGGCTTTGGGCTGGAGGAACTTACCAAGAGACGCTGAAAGAGGACCTTAGGTTGCAGCTCATTCTCATCTACTGTCCTACAACCAGCTCTCTTTGCTCCCTTTGCTTTCCCTTCAGATGGAGAGCTTTCTCTGATTTGAATGTGAGTCAGGACAGTGCTTAATAGCATATGATTTCCTCTTCTCTTTGGTCACATAATGTTCATGGTACATCTTTCCTGCCTTTCACCAGAGAGATTTTCTGGCATGGAATCTGTCTTTGTTTTATTTTGTGGAGGTGGTAGATGTTCATAAATAATGAATTTAGCTAAGTTCATTATTGCTGTTTGCTGTACTTTTCATATTTAATGTTCCCTTGTTTAATTGTTTTGAATAAAGAAAAACAAAAACAAAACGTAATTACTGAGTATTTCCACGCATTTCACAAGCTTCCTTTTTGAGTCATTGTTTGTGTGCCTTCCCTGGGAACTTGGTTCTGATCTCTTCTGCTTTCTTGCTGATGTGGTCTGAAATATTTTGAAATCTGCAGGATCATTTAACCAAGGTATGTTTCTAGCCCAGCCTTGCATCTGGTATCGTAATAACTTTTAAACTGCATCATCTCTGAATCTCTTGAGTAAATTCTGAAATTAATGTTCAATTCCCTTTATCTGTGAATTTCAGAAATTATCATGGATTTTTCAGTAAGAGGCTATTTTGCATCCTTTTGAGATATTCTTCATGTACACTAGGTCCTTCATTTTAAAAGAAATAAATAAAAAAGCCCTCATTTTATGGGCAAGGAGGAGGGAGGTATGTTTAGAGTCTGCTGTTCTTTATGACCTTACATCTCCAAAGTCTAAGTGCTGTACACTGTGGCCCTATGCCTTATTTATTCTTCTCATGACCATTCTTATGTCAAGAGGTCTTGAACAGCCATCCTCATATCGAGGAGTCTTGCAAAGAGGTCTTCAAAGAACAGTTATAAATTTATGAGGCAGTCTCTTTTCATGACACAAGTACTTCCCCTTGGTCCAAGAAAGAGTTAAAGATAGTGGGAAGGTCTCAGTCATCCTTCCCATTCAGGGACTCTACAGGTTTCTTGTGAGCAGAGTGAATTGTAAGAAACATGGGTGTATTTGAAAATTATCAGTCAAATAATGACATGAATGAGATATGTGCAGCGCAGGGAAGAGCCCATAGTCAGAAGATGGGAGATATCTCAATGGAAAGTAGATCCTTTTGGAAACATGTCCCTGTGGAAAGCTGGCAAGGACAGCAACCAGCATTTCTTGTCTGCAACTGATTCTGTGACTCGATGAGCCCCACTGGCAACATGTTGCGAAAGAACTGATATACCAGAGGTATCTTTTGTTGCACAGTGTTGAGCCATTTGTTCTCCTCACTGTATACTCCTCCCAGTACCTCATTTCTTTCTATTTCTTTCCTGGGTCTGTTTCAATCATAGCAGCAGAAATTGTCTTTCATATTTTCCTCACTTGCAGTATGCACCATGTGTTGGGCACTGTTCTGCTTTAGACACGTCTCTGAACAGGGTCTTCAGTGAGCCTCTGGATGGCTTCACCTCTTCCTAAGGGCTTCTGACCCAACAGCTCACTTTGGAAGGGACTGATGTGTGTGGTTATTTTTCTGGGCTGCATAGTTTTCTTGGTTTATTAGATTAGTTTTCTGTCATTTAAACACATTTAGCACTCTGTTACATGAATGACTTCAAGGGATCAGTCAACCACAATAGCACTGCTTGTGACTTCTGGCTCTTCACAAAATATGGCTAGCCTAAATTATTGCAAGTCACATTGTGCTCCTCAGTTTCTTACTGATTTCTCATCCCATATGATATTTCGCATAGTAAAGCACATTTGAACTTGCGTAAGGAGGACAATCTAAGACTCTTTATTAACAAACAACTTTTATCACCTTATTGTTAATTGCTCTCCTTCAGAATACATATGTGGTGAAGCGTAGATTCTAGTAATACAAACAGACACAAATTAAGTTTGCTTATTTTGATCCTATTTTTTTCAATGTATACATGTATCTATATTGGTAGAGCAAGGACTTTAGAAGACACAGCCCATGACACACAGGCATGAAGTGATTTATGTTCTTGTTCTAAATTCCTTTGCGTTAATATGTAAAGCTTTAAGAAACAAGAGTGGTATTTGCTCCTAGTGAAGTTAATTAGAGTTTTCTTTTTGCAACTGTACTTTCTTTTTATCTTGCAGTTTAGCAATAAACTGATTTTCTGAGCTTACATTTTTTTCCCTCCAAATCACTTTTAACGACTTCATGAGTAGGGGTGGAGGGAGTGGTCGGGGTGCTTTAATGTAATACAGATTTGTGTTCTGTTTAGCTTTCATCAGGTTCACTTTGAAATAGTACAGATGAAATATTTTACAATATCTGGCTTTTCTTTCATTAATCATGTTTTACATTCACATAAAAATGGATCTTGTACCAAGTAGTACATATTTATGTGCACTGTAAAATTGACAGGGTAGTTACTACACATAAATAAAGTATGTGCCTAAGACACAAATTTAAAACAAATCCCAACTACTTCAGGTCCTATCCTAGTGTCTCTTTTTGGCATGCCTAACCATGAAAGTCTTTTAAACACATTACATTTGCTATATGTCTGGTTAGAGTTCCAATTTACCCATAGGAGCCTTGTTATCTGAACGAGTTGAGGGAGGCACTTAAGGCACTTAAAGGTCTCTTTGAATCCTCAGCCCTCTGGACCATATTTCGGGAGGCAAAGGCTAGTCAGTGCCACGCCATGCGCTACCATGTTCTCCTCTTGATCCTCAGAGATGGATGCATTGTGCACCTGCCCTCCTCACAGGTGACCAGAGGTATACCCCAGCCCTAACACTTGGGAGCTGGAGAAGGAGAATCAGTTCCATTTCTCAACCAGAGTGACTGGTTCTGGGGCTGTACGTGTGCTTAAAGAGAAAAGCAGTCAGTGAGCGGTGCAGAGTGGGGGCTACAGGACCATATCCAGCAGCTGGGAGGGCTCCTGTGCAGTTGGTCTAGTTTCTAATGGATTCTCCATTTGACCCAAGGAGACAACAAGGAGTGCAAATAGCTAGAAAAACTGTTAGTGTGTAATAGGAATCATTTAAGTAAATTAGTGACCCAAATAGGCAGAGTAATGGGACAAAGGTTGAAATATTAGGTTTCTAACCACTGCTGTTTGTTTCTCACAGCGTGTCAGGGAGGAGGGAAGAGTCCATGAGCCGTCAAGTGCCTTTACAATTAAGAGTACAGGCTGTGGTCAGAAGCGGTTCATTTTGGCTTGGCTGTGAGGAGCAGAGATATGTGTAAAAGGTCAGATGAGTGGATGTCTGAGCCTGAGATTCTGCCTGTACTTGACAGTTATCCCCACTCTTACACCTCTGGGATTGGGCATCTTGCCTCCTTGCCTCTGGCTTGATGCCTAGATGAAAGCCAGCCCTTCATGCTACAACTTTATCGCATGCTCTGTGGCCACAGTAAGAGTGAGCTGAGCAGGAGCAGAAGTCTGAGAAGAGGGTATGTAAAAGTTGAAGAGAGGCAAGGAGTAGCTTAGGCTGAACCTGCAGAGTAAATACATTATTAGTGTCATTGTGGATAAACACAGAGTGATACATGTGGGAAAAAGGGTCTTGCCTCACATGGAAAACAACGGGCTAAATGCTCACCACTGTTGTGGAGAAATGCGGTCATGGGCTGTAGTATAGGAAACCACCTCCGAGATCAGCAGAGGTCAAGACCTTGTCTCATTTTAGGGAGCAAATCAGAAATCTTCACTCTGCCCCTATATAAATCTGTGATGTGCCCATGTCCATTGAGCAGTTCTACTTTTCCCACCCTCAGAAAAGACATGCAGAAATAGAAAATGTTCAGAGAAGGATAACAAAGGTGATCCGGGGCATGGGACAGCTCGCTTACAAGAAACAATTAATTAAGCCAGTTTAGTTTTAAGCTTCCCTCGTTCTTCAGACTTTGAGAGGATTGATTGAGGATGTCTATGATAGAGGCCTATAAACTCACTTATATCTTAGAGGGAGTTATTGTTCACTGTCTCTTTCAGTACAAATCAAATAAGCTGTTGCGGTGACAGTTCAGAATAGCCAAGAGTGAGCAGCTCTTCTCATCAGGCATAGAAAAGCTCTGGGACTTGTCACCAGCAGATGTGGGTGTTAAGAGTTTATGTAGGCTCAAGTGGTGATTGAACAAGTTTGCAGAAAGGAAATCCATCCTGGGTCATTAAACACAGAAACACCAGGAAGTTTCTGAGTCTCAAATCGTTAGTGTTTGGGAGATTAGCATTACATGTTTGCCCTGTTCCTACATTCTTCACAAAGGCATTTGCTTTTAGACAGTGTCAGAGACAGAAATTTGGTTGGATGGACATTTTGACTGCCTGCTATTTTTAGCCTCATTACAGTCATCATCAGCATGCAAGTGTATAAACGTTTTCTAGGAACAGGAACATTCACCATAGGAAACTCCACCATCCTTTAGAAACCAGAGTGCCCTGTGAAAGTGGTGTAGATGCTCTCTGCAGTCTTCCTCACCTTGCATGGGGAGGGCAGACTGCATGTGAGTGTGTAACCTAAGTAGAACTATGGCAGAAAGTGAACAGCAGAGTTGACAGTTAGATATTGAAAGAAATGGACAATTCTTCCTTGGAACATTTAAGTGCTTATTTAATTGGTTCCTTTTAGCACACAGCCGGGCTTGGTGGTATGGTCTCAGTACCAAAATTTACTTATGTCCAGTGGAACTAGTGATCTTGGCAGTGTTAGGTTAGCGGTTGGACTTGATGATCTTAAAGGTCTTTTCCAACCATAACAATTCTATGACTTTATTCTTTGATTCTATGAATTCCCTCTGATAAAAACCCTGATTTATCTGAGGAACTCTATTTAAAAAGAAAACAACTGCATAGAGTAAAACATGGCATGGAAGATGATCTCTCAGGTCCAAGTGAATCATCTTCCCTTATAAAATTTTTCTGCTATTAGGCTTATAGTTAACACATTTGTTCAATTTGAATGAATTCAGACTCATCCATTCAAAGGTTGGAATTTTCATCTACCCTGGCAGATAAAAGCAGGGGGAAGCAGGGGAATCTAGTAGCCTTGTAGCAACAGCCTTATTCCTCAGTGAATCTTCCTGACCACTCCTTAGCTAGATACTCCTAGCTTGTAAAAGTGGAGATGGAAAAGATCTAATAGGCAAGTTAAGACTTCATGGTGTAGGATGTCCAAGAAGATGGCTGCATCAGTTCCACACTGACACAAGGGATGGCTTCCATTTCTGTCCATTGCCAGAATTATTTTTACTTTTTTTCAGCTTTCCAAAGGCAGTGTTAAGCACATACATCCTTCAAACATTATATTCTAAGTCTGCTTGCTGTCAGTGGAAAGTTGAGCATATCCACATTTGGTTTTCTTGATGCAGAATTTAAGGCTTTTATTCTGGGATCAAGTACCAATCATAACCTTGTCCCAAAGCAGGAGCAGAAATTTACTTTCCTTCCTTTACAGGAAATCTAACCTATGTGAAAGAGAGGAGGCCTGTGAGCTTGGTCACAGAATGGTAGGGATTGGAAGGGACCTCTAAAGATCATCTAGTCCAGTCCCCCTGCTAGGTCCACCTAGATCAGGTTGCACAGGAACTCATCCAGGTGGGTTTTGGAGACCTCCAGAGAAGGAGACTCTACAATATCCCTGGGCAGCCTGTGCCAGGGCTCCCTGACCTTCACAGTAAAGAAGCTTTTTGTTACGTTTAAGGAGAACTTCTTGTTTTCCAGCTTATGTCCATTATCCCTAGTCCTGTCACTGGATACTACAGAAAAGCGTTGCCTCATCCTCCTGACATCCCCCTTTTAAACACTTTTAAGTATTAATGAGGTGCCCCCTTGGTCTGCTCTTCTCCAGGCTGAACAGCCCCAGTTCCCGCAGCCTTTCCTCATAGAGAAGATGTTCCAGTCCCCTGATCATCTCAGTAGCCCTGCGCTCGACTCTCTCCAGAAGTTCCCTGGCCATCTTGAGCAGGGGAGCCCAGAACTGTACACATTACTCCAGATGAGGCCTCACCAGGGCAGAGTAGAGGGGGAGGAGAACCTCCCTCGACCTGCTGGCCACATTCTTCTTGCTGCATCCCAGGATGCCATTGGGGCACACTGCAAGCTCACGGTTAGTCTGTTGTCCACAAGGACTCCCAGGTCTCTCTCTGCAGAGCTGCTCCCCAGCAGTTTGACCCCCAGCCTGTGCTGGTGCATGGGGTTGTTCCTCCAGAGGTACAGGACAAACACCAACACCTTTAACCCCTGGGAAAACTTTTATTAAGTAATGGGACTCTGAGGAGAAATTACTGTAATAGGAGGTATGAAGGTAAATTAAAATAGGGATGCTAATTTGGAGTGGGTGTAAATGGGTGTGACTCTCTTGAAAGGGATGAAACTGCTCTCCCTTTCACCAAGTCTGGATTTGCTCCCTTCTCCCTCCCTGCACCTCTGGAAGTGCAGGTCCCCAGCTTAGCTCAGGCTGGAAGCCTGGGTGTGTGTATGTCCTCAGCTACCAGTCCTGTCCTTACACTTTCTTTTTACCAAAAGAAAAACAAGCCCAGAGGAATTAAACCTGCTGGTTTTGTTCTGTTATCAGATACAACCGCAAACCTGTTTTTCTTACTGTCTTGGATGAGAGGGAAAGATGGTACATGGGCAACGAACAGAAGATGAGGGGACACACCAAACTGATGTTTGCTCTTGTGGAGATGGGAAAGGGCAGTTGGAAAGGGTTAAATAGGCCTGGTTTAGAAAGCAATGGAGAAAGGTAGCATGACAGCAAAAATACATTAAAAAGATAACCAAAACATAAAAAACTGTCTGCAAAGATGGACTTGGGCAAAAGCATTTCATGTGAAGAGTCATGCACACATATGGGATAAACTACCAAAAAACAAGCATGGAAGCAAAACATCATGCCAATGAGAGCTGATCAGTCTTCAAGCACCATTTCTTCCAAGCCCAGGATCAGTGTGTCCCAATGTGCAAGAAAGGAGGAAAAGGAGGTAGGAGGCCTCCATGGATGAGCAAGGATCTGCTGGGACAACTCAGGCAGAAAGCAGCCATCTATGAGAGGTGGAAAGAGGGGCTGGCTTCTTGGGAAGAGTATAGGGACATTGCCAGGGCATGCAGGGGTGCAACTAGGGAGGCTAGAGCCCTTCTAGAATTAAATTTAGCCAGAGAATTTAAGGACAGCAATAAGGCATTTTTTAAGTACATCAGCAACAGAAGGATGACGAGGCGGAATGTGGGCCCGCTGCTAAACACAGAGGATGTCCTGGTGACTGAGGATGCAGAGAAGGCCGAAGTACTGAATGACTTCTTTGCTTCAGTCTTTACGGAAAAGGCCGATGCTCGGGAAGCCCAGTCCGGCAAGGATAAGAGGATGGCCAGGACAGCAGAGGACTTGCCCTGGGTGGAAGAGGGAGAGGTTAAAGACTTGTTGGCCAAGTTTAAGGCTCATAAGTCAATGGGTCCTGATGGGATGCATCCTAGAGTTCTGAGGGAGCTGGCCGATGTGATTGCTAAGCCTCTCTCCATCATTTTTGAACATTCATGGAGGACAGGTGAGGTGTCTGAGGAGTGGAGAAAGGCCGATGTCACTCCAGTCTTCAAAAAGGGTAGGAAGGACGACCCAGGAAACTACAGGCCGGTCAGCCTCACCTCCATCCCTGGAAAAGTGATGGAACGACTCATCCTGAATGTTATCACTGAACATATGAAGGATAAGATGGTTATCAAGGGGAGTCAACATGGCTTCACCAAGGGGAAATTTGACCAACCTGATAACCTTCTATGAGTGCATAACCGGCTGGCTAGATGAGGGAAGAGCAGTAGATGTCATCAACCCTGACTTCAGCAAGGCTTTTGACACTGTCTCCCATAACATCCTCATCAGAAAGCTCAAGCAATGTGGCTTGGATAAGTGGACAATGAGGTGGATCAAGAGCTGGCTGAATGACAGAGCCCAGAGAGTGGTGATCAGTGTCACAGAATCGAGTAGGAAGCTTGTGGCCAGTGGAGTTCCACAGGGATTGATTCTGGGGCCAGTCTTGCTCAACATTTTCATCAACAACCTGGATGAGGGGACAGAGTGTACCCTCAGCAAGTTCACTGATGACACTAAACTGGGAGGACTGGCTGATTCCCCAGATGGTTGTGCTGCCATTCAGCAGGATCTCAGCTGGCCTGAGAACTGGGCAGAAAGGAACCTCATGAGGTTCAACAAGGACAAGTGCAGAGTCCTGCATCTGGGAAGGAACAACCCCCTGCACCAGTACAGGCTGGGGGTCAAACTGCTGAAGAGCAGCTCTGCAGAGAGAGACCTGGGAGTCCTGATTGATAATAAGCTACACATGAGCCAGCAATGTGCCCTCGTGGCCAAGAAGGCCAATGGCATCCTGGGATGCATCAAGAAGAGTGTGGCCAGCAGGTCAAGGGAGGTTCTTCTCCCCCTCTACTCTGCCCTGGTGAGGCCTCATCTGGAGTCCTGTGTCCAGTTCTGGGCTCCTCAGCTCAAGAGGGACAGAGAACTTCTGGAGAGAGTCCAGCACTGGGCCACCGAGATTATCAGGGGTATAGAACATCTTTCATATGAGGAAAGGCTGCTGTTTAGTCTAGAAAAGAGGAGACTGAGGGGAGATCTTAACATTTACAATGATTAAAATGGTGGTTGTCAGGAGATTGGGACATCCCTTTTTTCTATAGTATCTAGCAACAGGACAAGGGGTAATGGGATGAAGCTGGAACACAAAAAGTTCCACTTAAACATAAGAAAAAACTATTTCACTGTGAGGATGAGGGAGCCCTGGCACAGGCTGCCCAGAGGGGTTGTGAAGTCTCCTTCCTTGGAGGTCTTTAAGACCCACCTGGACATGTTCCTATGCGACCTGATCTAGGTGAACCTGCTTCTGCAGAGGGGTTGGACTAGATGATCTCTAGTTCTCTTCCAACCCCTACCATTCTATGATTCTATAATCTTAAATGTGTATTTAAAAGCAAAAGAGCAAAGTGGAGAAGAAAAGACACGGGATGTTGCTAGAGACATATGATGAGGCAGTGTAGGAGCCAGAAGGAAATGGTAGCAAAATAACTGCCAGCAAAAGGGCCAATGGGGATGATGGTATTCTGCTCCCTTTGTTTGTCAAAGACCTTTGTGGAACCTTTCCTGCTGCAGTTAACACGTTGTGCCGTGCAAGGCGTACACACCTGAGGACGCAGGGAAGGAGAAGTGTAGGGGAAATGGGGATGGGCAAAGGAAAAAGAGAAGCAAAACACCCAGTCCCTTATTCAGGGAATCCCTGTGGACTGCAGGGCAGAAGAAGAAGTAAGAGACAACAAGTACTGTTTCCAAAATACCCCCCTTTGCTTCCACCGAAGAACTCCTATGGGAACCTAAGGTACTTTTGGCATGTGTGGTGCTAAAACAAATCTTATCAATGCCACAAAAACTAGAGCTGTGCTGGTTATCTGCATATATTGACAAGGGTACTGGGGACTATCGTGGTTCATATCCGTTCTTCTCTCCATGTTCCTCCGTGCTTCCAGCGAGATCTTCATCAGCAGCTGCAGAAACAGTGCTGAACTTGGTTTATCCTTGTCCACACTTGCAGCTAATTCACATTCAGCCCTGGTGCAGCAGCTTCTGTTGCTGACACCTGTTGTCAGCAGTCGGTAATTTCTTTCTTTTTTTTTTTTCTTCTTTTCTTAGAACAAGCCTACATTGCCCTGGAGCTCAGAAAAAGCCTTAAATTAGGCTTAATTCTATTCAGATGTAGTTAGCAGTATTTAATTAGCACAGTCCTGAAGCAAAAGTCAGTCTATTCCTTGGATCACTGGAGTGTGTTCTGGATAATTTCCATATTGCTGCAGGAGTCTGACCTTTATTTTTTTTTTTTTTTTATCTTTAGCCCAAGAAATGTGCTGGGGCTTTTCAAGCATTTTTGGAAGTAGGGGCCACATCTTAATAGACAGATTCCTTTGCAGATGGTTTCCTGCTTGTATGCAATTGCAAAACTTCACTGAGGCAATTATGATGATTGCAGACATGGGAATGTGACATTAGGAAAGCATTTAGTGTATTCTCAGCATCTGTTACAGTACTGCTGCAAATGGAAACCATGGGGAGATGCCAGCACTATGGGTAGGACTCCACTTGCTTAACTTTGACTGTTGAGAAGTTTAAGTTCAGCCTGAACTAGATATCCAGGTACCCTCTGCACATAGTGAGCAGTTACAGGCCAATCCAGAGGGAGATTCACCTCTTCTGAATTGAAATCCAAAGGGAGAGGGAAGACTTGTCTAATGACAGTGCTAGTTTAGACTAGCAATCCCATATTAGGCAGCTAAAATTAAGTGACTCGAATCCTGTCTTGTCTGACCATTGTGACTTTCAGAGAGTACTGGAAACTGCCCCAGAAATGATGAGCCAAAGGTAATTGCACCTCCGTGGACCATTAGCTGACCAACTATGGTCCTCTTGCCAGAAAAGTTCAGCTTATTCTCAGAAAGTGATGAAGAAGCTGGCAAGCAGACACTCTACAGGAATAAGAAGAAAGAGGGGGTGGTGGTGGTGGTGAGGGTGTATTAGCAGTAACAGAGACAAAGCTCAGCCTTCAGATTAAAAGCCACAGGTAATGACTGTGGCAGGCCTTGAGAACAACAGGTCTCAGGCCAGAGCTGTTCTTCCCAGCCCCTCCTCTTAGTTACCTAGTTGGATACTTGCTCAGTGCTGGCTTCAGCAGACCTCCTCCTTACACATCCACCCATACTGTGGAGAGCAGTGGGATCCAGCAACCTCACAGCCAGTGGAAATATCTCATTTGCTTCAGGGTATCTCCCCTTTGTGTTGCATGGAAATACCAGCTTGACTGCAACATAGTTTGTGGGGCAGGGACCCATTGAGGCCAGTCAGAGACTGGGAACCCCCTCTACAGCTAGGCATCTAGGGCCACCCATGAATGCTACAGTGGCCAAAAGAGTCGGTGCCTTCCCCTGCTCTACCATCTATTAACCAGTGGGTCCTGCCAACAGCTGTGGGTGGCATTGGACTGCAAACCAGACCTGGGAGCTACGCTGAGTATTGAAAAAGCCCTTTCTGTCCCTTCTTTATTGCTAATCTAACCTCAGACACTTCAGTGACCTAGCTCAAGCCACAGATTGTCAAACAGTAGCATCCACTCCACTGAGAGAGAAAGTGAAATCAGGGTAAAAATGCGCAGTTGGAAATTATGATGGTGGAGAAAATATAACACTGAAGCCAGTCCTAAGAGTTGGTTTGGCCTTTTTTTTAATAGCTTAGGCCTAGCTTTTAAGAAGTTAGACTGAAGCTTGAACTAATGTGATTTATTTCAAATCAGCTGTTAGGGGAAAATATCCTGTTGCTTTGAATTTAAGCTATCTTTGAGTACTCTAAGTACTTTCTATACCTTTGAGCCTTTGAGTACCCCAGTCTATTTGGCAGCATGGATTGGGCCACTACTAACACTCTCATGGGTCACTGCCATAGAAATCATCCTACTCATCTTCCCTTTCCTCCAAATCCACATTCCCTTCACTATCACAAGCATTGTTGTACACGGAGACAGCTTCTCCTGAGTATCTTCTGTCTCTACTTAGGAAAGATCACTTTTTGGCCTGTTTCCCCCTTTCTCAGTTGTGACAGTACAGCTGTTCACATCAGACGTGCAAAGTCACTTGGATTGTTCCTCCACTGCTATCTTTTTTTTTTTTTTCCTTTTGCACTTTTCATCTTCATTTTAAAGACCTTGCTTAAAAAGTTGAGATGGGAATGAATGGTCAAGGGTGGCAAAGGACAGAAACCTCTTAAATTGGCTTTGTGTCATTGTACTGAAGTTGTGAAGTGGATTTTGCAGCAAATTGTAATGTTTAACCATGCCCCGGCAGGGCCAGAGCAAAGAACTCAGCTATGGTCAACAGACTTTTGGGGCTGGAAATCATCCATTTGCAGCACCCCTGAAGTTGAGAAGTGGTACATGCTCATCTTCAGACCTCATCACACCATCCACTTCTCCAGGTTTTTTGGGAGCTCTGTCAGGCTGAGGGGCATGCTGGATTGTGACAACTTGCTTATGCAATATAGGCTATATCTGCTTGCTGCTGCCAGATTATGGAAATCTGCAAATAATTGCAAAGTCTGACAGTTTAATTGCATTGTGATGTATTTGCACAGATGGGTGAAGTCTTCCAGGCCAATATTTCCCAGAGTGACTTAGCAGTCTCACAGCTTTAAGGTGTCTGATATGAGATACCTTAAAAATTATGGATTTCCTCAGATTTTTTTTTTTAAGAGAAACACCCCCAAACCATCAATTACCAAAGAAACTCCTTGTCTTGGAGACCTCGAGATGGGAGATCTTTCATGGTATCTTGATGTAAGCCAAACTTACATTATTTTACATTATTTATTATTTTTTGATAAAAATAATACAAGACATCTCAACACATCATTTGTTCAGCAGAAAAATCCAGTGTGACTGTGTATGTGTGCAGGCATTTATACAGAAAGTATAATGAATAAACGAATATTTGTGTGTTACGGGAAAGAGGAAAAGAAAGACATTTTATTTCATGTAAGAGTCAGCTGTTGTTGTTGTTATTGTTATTTTTATTTTTTAATAAGGTACAAAATGTTACTGTGAAACAGTATCCCTGTGTGCTCTGGCCCTTTTCCAAGCCTAGAGCTAAGTACTTACTGGAGAAAAGAAAGCATCGTACTTGACTTTCTGAAGTATAGGCTGTTACTGCTTGTTAGGAGCTGAAAAGGAAAAGAATCAAATTGCTTATTAATTATATACAAACCCTGTAAAATTGTTCATAAATAATCAGCCCCCTGGTCCCAAGCTACAGACGGCTGATATCTGAATGTACAAAAGAAAAAACAATTTATTAGCATTATCATCAGCTTTTTCTACCAATAATTTTCATGGAGATGAGAAAGCTGGAGTAGATACTATTATTCTTGCTGAAAGACTCTACTAAATCACCCTTGCAAAAATAAACCATTTGTAGAAAGAAATAAATGGCTATTTTTAAACAATGTTAGGAGCATTCAACGAAAGGGCAGTGCCAACCTAAAAATCGATTCAGTTAAATCAAAACACTTTTCACAGGCAGAAAAATGATATAGCTACATGATCTCACTGTAATTACTATTGAAAACAGGACCTTGGAATTCTGCATGGTTGTAATGAAGCTGAGGTGCCTCAGTGTTAAAGTAACTCTTGAAAATAGGACTTCAGCATCTTTGAACCAAAGCTAGTTGGATTTCTAAGGTCTTCCCAAATGCTTCTCCAAATCATGTGTTCAGAGCTGAAGTCATGTGCAGCCAAAGCGGACCTCAGTTTCCAGTGTAAGCACTTCTCTCTTTTGCTGCGTTGATTAATTTTTTTACTTAAAGCTCATGGTCTTGAAGCCATGCTACTCCTAGAGAGTTTTGAATCTTTCTAGTAAAATGAGTTCCTGGTACCTGAGGATAAGCAGGAATTCTCAAAAACCAGAAGACATTAAAAAGAACCCCAACACTTTTAAAAACCTCAGCACTGTTGAAAGACTGATGTGACCTTGCACTCATTACAGCCCAGCCTCCACCTTCCCACCAGGCACCCTGTGAAGGCTGACTGCTAATCATCTTCTAGAGCATTAGAGACAGGTTCAAAGGTGTTTGCCATGGAAGAGTTGGTCCTGAGTTCTCAGCAGGTATAATCTGTCCTGGTGAGTGTCTGGCTAGTCTATTTTGCTTGCAGAGTGCTGAGAATGGGGGATTTTGAATCTAACTCTGGGGTTGAGCAAGCTAACAATAGCAGAGTGATGCAACTCAAAGGAAGGGTCTAGCAAGGCCAAATAGCTTGCTCTGAAGACTTGCAAGGAGCACATTAGAAAGGGCTCTCCACTGTCCTGAGACATTTTGGCTGCTCTTAGGTTCTTAAAAGCTCTCTTGAAACTAATGGATGCTGTAGGCTCAAAAGTGTTAATATACCCACAAGGCCAGATGAGGGCTTGGATTAATTTTTGGTTGTTTTGGAAGGGCACACAGCTTGGAAAAACTGGAGGCCACGAAGAATAGAAGAACTTATTTTAGGATCTCATTATAGATATCTAAAGAGCAGTTATGGAGTCAGATCCTAGTTTTTGCTGCTTCTGTAATTTAACACCTGTCTGTTGGAGAGTTGGGATGGGAGACAACAGCAGAAAAAGAGGATTGCTTCGGCCTCTCATAGTATCAAGTATGTTTTGTCTTTGTCATTCAAGTAAGCTATTAAATATAAACTACAAAATTTGCAGTGTTAACTTTGTCCTTTGCAAACATTTTGAGTGGAAGATGCTCTCAAAAAGCATTTTGAACTAGAGATAACAAGGTGACAAATCCTTTAAAGGACTTTTCAGATACTTGTCTTTGAATAGATGTCCCAGTTTAGCTGCTGGCAACAAGAATAAAGGAAGTAATCAGGCAGCTTGTTAAGAGTCAAAACCCACAGCAGATTAGGCCTCTGCTCTGAGAAATATGTAACTCCTTTTGAGGAAAACCCAGAACACATGCTGGTAAATACAAAGGCTCTCTTTTTCCATCTTTCTCAAAAGTAACTGAAATCATGGCCCAGTGCATTTTGCAATAGACTGGCTTCAGTGAAATAACTTTTGGCTTGCCAGATTACTATTTTAGGCATGGGTGGTTAAGATCAGAATGGAGTTAGGAGCACTGATGGCAGCCCATTGGTAATTGAGTTCAGCAGGCTTTTGCTGCGGTGGCACCACTGGTGAGGATGGGTAGTGGAGGAGTGCTTTTGGGGAGGAACAAGGAGTTATAAGTGTGGCTGTTGGCAACTGAGCTGCAAATTCTTAGAGGGCTGAGGAAAGGGAGGGATCATTTTGAACCTAATATACAGGTTGCTTATGAGAAGATTAACTTAGACACAGTTTGTGTGCTGGTTTGGTTTTGTTTGTTTGTTTTTTGGGTTTTTTTTTTTTTGTATGTGGTATCCCCTAAAAGACCATGTTTGGTTCCAGTGTGGAGTCAGAGGGTTGACAAAGTTTATTGTTTCTTGAAGAGCCTGTCACGTACCTCATAACAATTTTCTTGTTGCCAGACACTTGAAACGTTTTTATTTCTTTTTCTGTAATAACATCATGTTACTGTAGGTTAATGGCCTGGCTTTTGCATCCTGGAGCTGTGCAGATCCCTCATTGGGCTGATTAACACCAACAAGATGTGGTAAGCTTGCAATGTAATGGGTACTGTTATATTTGTAATTAGGCCTTGACTGACATTGAAGTCCCACCGTACCCGATACTGTACTAACAGAACGTTTCCAACATCTTAAAGCCTAAACAGATTAGGAAAAGAGTGAGGGGAGAAATGTAAGTTCCAAGAGTAACAGCAATGTGCATAACCAGCAATGTGACCCAGGGAAGCCAGAACCAGAACTCATATCTCAAGCCCTGATAGTAATCACTTACTTAATGCCATCATTTTGCTATGTGAGATGGGTCATCTCCCTTAAAGGGTTTAGAAAGTAGCCAGACCAGTTTCTCTGTTTACATAAGGAAGATGTTTGTAGACCTCTTGATCCTCAGGCAATTAATACAGCCCATTGGGGAAGGAAAAAAAAAAGAAAAAGATGGCAAGGGGGTGGGGGGGAAGCAAAGCAAAGCTGGGCTAG
The DNA here is from genome assembly GCF_028858725.1 of Colius striatus. Taxonomy (NCBI): domain Eukaryota; kingdom Metazoa; phylum Chordata; class Aves; order Coliiformes; family Coliidae; genus Colius; species Colius striatus. Next base: position 129,222,090 of record NC_084759.1, read on the forward strand.
ATTCTCATGTAAATGGTACCCAGAATGCCTAAAATTCTTACAGATACAGATGTTTTTGTGTTCGGGTTTTTTGGGGTTTTTTTTGATGAGTTGCCTCTCTGTGGCCAGTTGTAAGCATCACATTTACATAGTTCTCTGCTTCTAAAAAAGCCTATTGCATAAAGCTGGGATCCTACCAAATGAAAACAAAACACAATGCTAACAAAAAAATAACAAGCTCCTCCAACAATGTTGGAACTCAGTAACTGAGTTAGAGGTTAGTGCTGCATTCTGGAAAAGAAATAAAAAAATCCAGGCACTATATGATTTCATGCACTAAAAACTTTAAACATTTCAGAGGAACATAACATACGACACAGGGTGTTTTTATTTAATGAATGACTTTAAGAAATGGGGCCGGTGTCCCTTCTCACAGATGAACGTCTTGTGCCAAGAGCGTTACTGTACAATGTGTCATCACTTGGGAACCTAAAGAATTGTACTTGAGAAAACATTGCTACAAAATATCATCCCCTTCCCAGAAAGGTTCACTTCAGGCTTTGTAGAAAAACAGAACAACTCATTTCCACTGAATATAATTCATCTGTTGAGAAACTTTCTTAAAGGCGCAGGTCGCGGAGCAAGTGGCTGGGAAACTGTTTCATCTCACAGTAACAATAGTTCATCATTATTATTACCACTTAGCTCTTACATTCCACTTTCTGTACTCAGTGGACTTTGCAAACACGAAGCAGTTAATCCTCGCCATACTCTGGGAAGGAAGTAAAGCATTGTTGGAGGCTTTATGGGTCTGTGCAGAGGTGCACTCCTGCAGTTGGAGCTCCCAAAAGTATTTCACCTCAGCCGAGCTTGTCTTCACCTGGGGAACAGCTGCTTCCCAGATGGGAGCCTCTGATTTTACTGTAAAGTCAAACCAACACAGTGAACTAGAGGGCTTTCTCCCATTTACCTGTACCTGAGCGTATTCCATGTGGTTTGCATTGTGACTGGGGGAAAGGTAAAAAAAAATGAAAAAAAAGGAGAGGGAGAAGAGCTGTTTAGTTGCCATGGGCAGCCTCTAGTTAACATTCTCTCATCAAAAAAAATTGCTTTTCTAACCAAGTGGCAAGAGAAATGTGATGTATTATACACAGATGGCTTGAAAATGGCTTTGTTCATCCTGTGTGTTTTGTCTGAGGAAATTAGGCCAGTTTACAGCAAGTAATCTTTTACTGACTTAAGCCTTACCTCCACAATATTGCTGGTTGCTGGGATAGCTCAATGTAATAGCTTGTTTGTGTATTTTTAGGGACTGCATGTGAACATCCTCTTCCTTGTCATTGGTGTGAAAATAGAAGAGCTGATTACTGAGAAGAGTGCATTGCTGCTGGCTGTAGGTCCCTCCTAGGTACATCTGCTTCAAGAACAGTTTAAGGTCTCACTCTTTTTTGCACTTCAGACGGAAAAAACCAAACAAACAAAAAAAACAAACCACAAAAATGGCCTGACCTATAGCAGAAGATTCTTCCTCAAGATAAAATCAGGGTTGTTTTAGGACAACTGCTGTACCCCTAGCCAGCAGCCTCACAAGGGCTCAAAATCCCCTGAAGTGGTATTTATACTCTGATCGCATCCAAGGCTTCTGAAGGCACATCTCTGGGCACAACTGCACTCCACCTGCAGCAAGGGGAAAAGAGAGACCCTCAAAAGTGCAGGGCAGCAGAGATGAGAGCAGGGACCCTGACTGGGGGTGCAGCCTGGAGCAGGGGGGATGCTGTCAGGAGGGAGTACAGGTCCTGATGCTGACCTGATCTCTGTCCTTAGGCTCCCTCTAGAGTTTACATCTAATGAGCAAAAGGTCTAAAACTCGGCTTGGCTGCATCCTCTCTCAGCATACCTACCTCCTGCCTGCCCTGAGCCCTCCTGGATGATATCCCAGGGCCTCTGTAAGCTAAAATGATTCTTTCCTCCCTGACAGTCTCTGCTGCTGAATGCCACTGGGCCCTAATCCTGCCCAGAAGGGAAGGGCTCCTGTTAGGCATGTTACAAACATCCCCAGTGCACTTAGGTGAATTCTAGGGGCCTGTTTATCAAATCTCACGGTGGCCTCACCCCATAACTCTCAAGGAAATTAGCATTAGGTGTGGAGAAACAGCATCAGCTCACTAACAGCTTAGGTGGGCAAGGAGCAAACTTCTTCAAGCCTCCAGCTGTCAAATGGGTCACACCATGCCCTTATCTTCTTCATCCTCAGCTCTGGAACATGCATCCTGAGGAGGAGGTCAGGTATTATTCCCAATTTCCCCATTACTCACAAGGGAATATTGAATCCCAAACAGCCCTTACATGTGCAGTTTAGGTGTGCTTTGCTCGTTCACTTTACAACCTTAAAATTGCTGGGGAAGGAGGTCAGACAAAATGAGTTGTGGAGGATAGAAAAACAAGTGAGCAACTCTACCAGGAGAAAAGCCCAAATATGAGAGAGGAGTGGGATACTGGGAGGAGAGGGAACAGAGCTTTCAGAGGTAGTTAGAGGAGCCAGGTCAAAGCCCTGTCTAGGAACTCTCCTCCCTCCTTCCTGATTCACTCATCCAAGTTTTGAGTGGAATTTTTTCCTTCCTTCCTTCCTTCCTTCCTTCCTTCCTTCCTTCCTTCCTTCCTTCCTTCCTTCCTTCCTTCCTTCCTTCCTTCCATCTTTTACTGGCTGCATCTGCAGCTGGAAATGGCAACAGAACGAAGAAAAACTGGCTAGCGATAGCTTCGGGGTCGCTTTCAGAGTTTTCTCGCTCCCGTTCCTTATCCCCACCCCGCTGCGCGGCCGCGCAAAACCCGCGCACCGCCTCCTCTCCGCAGTCCCGCTGCTGTGCCCTTCTTTTGCAAGACGATGGCGCTCCGATCTTTCCAGATCTTTTACACTCCGGGACGCTCTAGTATTCTTTTCTTTCTGTCTTTCTTTTTTTTTTTTTTTTTTTTTTTTTTAGGGTGGTTTCTTTTTTCCACGCTTCGCTGCCACTACGGGCGGGCGCCTGCCTCTCTCCCCATTTGCTGCAGCCATCGGGGGTTGCCTGACTGTAAACAAAACACTTTAGATCATGGCAAGGTCGCTGCAGACACAGCCTTTTTTTTTTTTCTCCTTTGCAGCCGCGGCGATTTAAGGTGGATTGCAGAGACTGAATCGCGGGGGGCGGGGGGAAGCCGAAAGCATCGCGGCTATGAAGGTTCAGCCCTGCTTCCTCCCAGACCCTCGGAGAGCCAAGAAGGAGGATGGAGGCGAAGGAATAGAGGGGTCAACTAAGGCGCAGACCACTCCTCTTTCATTTTTTCTTTTGCATCCACTAGTGGCTTAAATTATTCCCCTGCACTCTCCCATCCCTTTGCCTTTAATTATTCTTTCATAATACTTGTACAGCACCCAGGCCCTTAGTCTCGGGCCCTTGTGCTAGGGGAAGTTTAAACAGAATAACAACAACAAAAAAGAAGGTTCTTGTCCTACAGTAACTTGGTTCTTCTTTTCAGTGCTCTTTTGCACCACCACAGTGGTGTTCCTGGTTGCTTACTTTCCAATATTAGGACCCTTCCCCCCCTCCCCGCGGTGTGTGTTTCTACTCTGGTACAACACCATAATCCTACCAACAAGAGGTTTGACTTTCTTTTGTGGACTCAGGAGGCAAGCAATGATTCCCAAAGACTGAAACTCCTCATCTAAGGAGTCACTGATGGCACATTCGGTAGGTTACCAGCAGGCAGCCCTCCATCAGCAGGATGAGCCCTGAAAAACTTCAGAGAGCCCCTGGAAATATTGTGCAGCTTTTTTTCTTAGCCTACAATGACTGTCTGGTATACATCAACAAAATAAGCCAAGTGTCCCACACCTGACAGAAGGAGTGAAGAGATGTTTGAAATGGTATTTGATGATGGCTATGGAAGTCAAAGACAGGAAAGCCTGGAGAAATCAAGATGAAATTGTGCAAATAAAGCAGATGACTAGGCCCTTTTTTCATGAGCTAATGCAGTTTTATCATGTACTTGCAACCTGCAAAAAAAGAAAACCCCTTAGCTCCTGAAGACAGGACTATGTCAGCTTTAATTTCCTGTGAGTGAATTGCTAGAAGTTGTGGTTGCTAAGAAGAGTTGGAAAACAATTTATGAGTGTTAAAAAGCCCAGCAAACAAAAATGAGATGGGTAGTATTTTACTTCAACCTTATGGTTTTTGGGTTTAAAACCAATCTCATTTGATTCTTTTTTTTTTTTTTTGGCCTGCACAAATCATTTTTGTGAAAGAGCAATACTGAGATTACTCCTGTGTAAGCAGAAGCCACTGGCTACTACCTCAGGGCTGATGAAGGCAAGTAGTCTGCTGTGGCCTGGGCTTAAGCACTGTGTGATGCTTTTGTCCTCTCCTCAGTGTGTCCAGAGTTTAGCGCATCAGTTCACAAAAGCAACTGCAGCAAAGGTTTCGGGGGCCTATCAAAACTGTGGCTCCCCAAACCAGAGTGTCTATGTGTATAAGTATAGTATGGGGTCAAAGCTTCACATCTTCACAGCCAAATTAGTTGAATCTGACAGTTAAACCCAGTTGTCTTGATCCTGCCTTGTTGAGACAGCTTGTCACTAGTTCCAGGGCCCTAGGACCAAAATTTGGCAAGGAGTGCTCTGCTTGAAGAGGAGACCTGGCTTGTTTTGATGAGCATCCAGCCCTCCAGAGGTCTAGGCCCTCAATCTGAGCCCTTGAAAAAGTCAAAAACTTCAGCACCTGAGAACACCCACAGTGTCCTGCACAGCATTAAGGGGGCTACCCTGACTAGTCAGGGAAGATAGCTGTGGAAGGGGCTGGAGATAAGATGGGGTAAGAGGAGGTGTTGCTCATATCTCCAGCACACCTGCCTTCCCAGCTATCCAAGGAAGTTACTTAGAAAATCCCTGGCTGTACCTTGGCTCATCCAATCTTCTGAGCACACAAACAGGACAAAATCTAATGCTTTTTTTTTTTTTTCCTCTTGTTTGCTGGGATCTGAAGTCACTGCAGAGAGCTTGTAGAGTCATTTCTTCACCTAGCCCTCAGAAGGCAGCAAGAGGTGATCCTCCCCCACCTTGGGAGCAGTCAGCTCTGCTCTGTAGCAGCCAGTGGATGCCAGTCTCCCCTGCATGTCCCGGGGACACAAGCCCCGCCACCAGCTTCGAGCTTGCCCACAACCCTCGAGGGGCTGGACTGCATCGCCCCAGAGCCCAACCCGGGAAAGTCAGAGCAGTGTGAAACCTCTGTCACGGGAATGCGTCAAAATGTCACCGGTCGTCACCGTCGCCTCTCGTGCAAGCAATGCGATGGGGTGGGTTTGTTTCTTTGGGGGGGGAGTGGAGGTGGTCACAAATCCCGCCGCGTCCGGGCTTTTCGGAGGAAGGCGGCGAGCGCGGTGCCTGCCTGCTTGCCTGCCCATCTCTCTCGCCTGGCGCGGTTCGGTTCGGCTCGGCTCGGCGCGGCGCGGTGCGGTTCGGTTCGGTTCGGTTCGGTTCGGTTCGGCTCGGCTCGGCTCGGCTCGGCTCGGCTAGGTTAGGCTAGGCTCGGCCAGGGCCACCTTTAGAGCCGGCGGCGGCGGCGAGGTAGGGCCGGGCCGACGGGGCGGTGCCCGCCGCCGTAACCAATGGCTCGGCTGGGCTGTTTAAATAGACTCGTCCTGTCAATCATTTTCTTCTTCGTCAGCCTCCCTTCAATCGCCATATTGGGCAACCGAGAAAAGGGCTCGTCTCCCCTTGTTTTTTTCCGTCTCGCTTTTACTACGCGGCGGCGGCGGCGGCGGGATCAGCATCGCCGGCGGGGCCGCGCGGAGCCGGGGCCGCGGAGGGCAGCGCCGCTGCCCGCTCCCCCCGCGCATCGCAGCGCACCGCGCCTGCACCCGCCAGGGGCTCCGCGCCGGCGGCAGCTCTCGGGGCTCATCCCCGCGCCGGCGCTTATGCGAGGGCGGCTCCTCGCCCCTTCTCCGCGGGCCGAAGGCGAGCGGGACCGAGGCGAGGCCGGAGAGCGGCGCAGCACGGAGAGGAGGCGCGGAGAAGATTCTCCGAGCGCCGAGAAATAAAAGGCGGAGAGGAGGAGGCGGCGGCTGGGGAGGGGGAGAGCAGCGAGCAAAACAACACAACCGCCGCCAGAAGAAAGAGGGTGGGGGGAAATGTCAAACGTCCGTATTTCTAATGGGAGCCCTACCCTGGAGCGCATGGAAGCCAGGCAGTCGGAGTACCCGAAGCCGTCAGCTTGCAGGAACCTCTTCGGGCCGGTGAATCACGAAGAGTTAAACAGGGACTTGAAGAAGCACCGCCAGGAGATGGAGGAGGCATGCCAGAGGAAGTGGAATTTCGATTTCCAGAATCACAAGCCGCTGGAAGGCAGGTACGAGTGGCAAGCCGTGGAGAAGGGGAGCTCGCCCGACTTCTACTTCAGACCCCCCAGGCTACTGAAAGCTGTCTGCAAGTCCACCGGCCGCCAGAGCTTGGATGTAAATGGGAATTGCCAAACCGTGGTTTTTGTCGGTTCTCAGGGAATCTCAGAGGACACTCACTGTGTAGATCAAAAGACTGACGTTTCTGAACATCAGACGGACTTTGCAGAGCAGTGCACTGGGCAGAGGAAAAGACCTGCCGCCGACGGTAACGTACCCTTTACTAAAGTGCCAGCGCTTCTCCGCCTGCCCCGCGGATGTGTCAGCGCTGGGGTCCCGGGCACCTTCGCCTGTGCTACGCGTGGCCTGTTCGCGGTGGGCTGTGCCTCGGCAGGCACTGGCATGGTGTACTCCCCCTCCGCCTCCCCTCGGCTCAAAATCCCCAGGGTTGTTGGCGATGCCGGGGGAGGGTGGGGGGTGGCGGTGGTGTCCCGCGTTAAGTGGAAACCGATAGGTGATTTGCGAGGAAAAGTTCTTAGACGTGGATCGTGCCCCCTCGCCGCCCTTCTGCGGGAACCCAGCCTCCTGCTTAGGTGGGAGGAGGTTCATAACGCTCACGGCGAAGCGAAAGGGGGACAGGCATTTTTAGTCGAAAACAGGAAACTGATATGTGTTACCTAGAGAGAAGCCCGTCTCCCCTCCCCCAGCTCGCTTTCACGTTAGCCGATATCTGACAGGGGGATCAGGGAATAGTCGTGTCCCCCCCGGCCCCATCAAACCCCCTCTCTGGATGCCGAGCAAACATCTGTCAGGAAAATATTTTAATATCCCTCTTCTCCCCCCCCCCGTGTTTTTAATTTTCCCTTCGTAGATTCCTCTCCTCAAAACAAAAGAGCCAACACAACAGAAGAAGAGGTTTCAGAAGAATCCCCCAGTGCCAGTTCAGTGGAGCAAACACCCAAGAAATCAAGCCCAAGAAGACATCAAACGTAAACCGTTTAGGTACGTTCCCTTCAGGCTCTGGCATTAGGATGCAAATAAGGGAAAGGAAAAGCGACCAAGTGGCTGTCCCGGTTGTGTAAGGAGCGGGGGCTTTGGGCACCTCTAGGCTGGTTGCGGGATCTTCTCTCCGAGGCGCTCCGGCATGTGGGGGTGTGTGTGGGGACGGACCCGGGACGCGCAGAGCTTGAAAAGAAACAAGGAGCAAAGCGCAGCGCCGGGCCCCGCAGCGTCGCCCGAACAGGGGCTGGGGCTGGGGCCACGGCGGGAGCCTCGGCCTCCGTGGAACCGACCCTCCCTCCGTTCTCTGGGATCGGGATCGAAGGCAGGGACAGCCCTTTCCCAAGGACCGTGCGGGTGGAGGGACTTTCAAACGCGGCCGGTGCGTGATGTCAGATGAGAGTATTTCGGAGGCTTCCCATGTGTCCCCCTAGCCCGCGATGCTTTTTCACCAACAATGTCAGTGTTGCAGTTGCACGTTGCGGCGACTTCCCACCCCGGGAGAAATCGGTCAAAAACTTGGGTCTGAGGAGAATCTAGGCGCTTTCTTTGAAACCTGACCTAGGCAGGGTTGGGGGTTTTTGTATTATTCTTTTTTTTTTTCTTTCGGTTGTTTTGGTTTGGTTTTGGACACTGGCAAAGGGAAGAGAGGGGGTTAATGGGAGCTGGGCTGTGCCTTGTTTTTTTTGGTTTTGGGCCCCCCCCCCCCCCTTCTTGTTGTTGTTTTGTTTTAAGGCGAGGGGGCCGGGGTGGAGGGAGTTGGTCAATTGTGCCGGCGGTTTTGGGAGCCGAGGTTAGGAGCGAGGTTTTACAAACACGATTTGCCGTCGTGCAGAAAAGAGATTAAGCTGTAAAGCAGAAGTTGCAACAAATTAGTCCCGCTGGGGTGAGCCGTGGAGGAGCACGTCAGCATGCGTGGCTATGCAAATGCCGCTACTACCGCCCGCTTGTTTTGCGGAGAGAGGAGGGGGGGTGGGGGGGGGGGGAGAGCTGCTGGACGGGTAGGGGGGAGGCAGAGACCGGGCCGAGCCCCTGGCCGGAGAGGAGAGATCCCGCCGCCCGTCTTCTCCCCGCCGAGGGGTAACCGGGGCTGAGGGGGGCGGCGGGGCTCCGCCCGGACAGGGCCCGCCCGCTCCGGGGATGTGGTGTCGGTTTGAACCGGTTGCGCGGCGGATCGCGTTTCTTTTCGATGTTTTCTAATGGCTTTCTCACTAGTCTTATTTTGTGTTTGGTTTGTTTTTTTTGTTTTTTTTTTTTTTAATCCCCATCTCCTCCTCTTCCTCCGCCTCTCCTTCACCTCCCCCGGCTGCAGAGTGGAGGATGCATGTCCTCGACCATCGAGTGCAGCGAGGAGCAACGAAGCGAGGAAGATGTAAAGTTGCAGTGGAAGATGAAAATACATATCGCCGATCTCCGTGGGATGGAGGTCCTGTATAAGCACTGAAAAAAAAAAAAAGCAAACAACAAATCAACAGCAAGAAAACAAAACAAAAAAAAGGCAAACAATAACACTAAAATTTTAGGCACTCTTAAAAGACCTGCCTTTAAAAGCATTGGATGTAGCATTGTGCAATTAGGTGTTTCCTTATTTGCTTCATTGTACTACCTGTGTATATAGTTTTTACCTTATGTAGCACATAAACCTTGTTGGGAGGGGGGAGGGAGTGGAAGAGGGTGACTGATTGGAACTTGCTTTCACAATCTAGCAAGCAAAGAAATGTATGAAGAGAAGCAGTGTAGGCTTTTTATTTCTTAAAGATGTATTGTCCCTTTCAGTGGGTCCACTGTGTTTTTCTGCCTTGTTTTTTATTGTTTTTATTTTTTCATGTACCACGGTGGTATCCCTGCTCAGAGCAGATTATTACAGGCCGCCAGTGAAATTTATTCCTACTGCATTAAGCTGAAGAGGTGGGAGCTATGATGATTCCGTAGCAGAAGTCGTGTGTGTGTGTCCCACCCCCACCCTTGAATCGGTATAGCAATTTTGGATGCCTGTAAAAGTGTAAAATCATCCTGTTGTTACATTGCCTGATTTCCTGGGAGGGGGTGGGATTTTTTTGTTGTGGTTTTGCTTTTTTGTTTTTTAACTAATCTAGAGGGCTTTTGCTCCGAACCTTGGATATTGTTGTTTTCTGATGTGACCCACTTCCTGAAGTGTTTGTGTGTGAGGGAAAAGGGATACTACATCTTTAAACAGTATTTCTACATTGCCTGTGTACCTGTATGTAAAAATAAAAAAAAAAAGTTTGAAGTGTACCTGTGTACATAACTCTGTAAAGACACTGAGAAATTATACTAACTTATTTATGTTAAAAGATTTTTTTTTAATCTAGAAGACAATATTTTTCCCCATAAAGCCAAAGTGGCCTGGTTTTGTGCATTTGTAAATGCTCTATTTGGTAGACGTTTTAGGGTTGGGTTTTTTTTTTTTGTTGGGGTTTTGTTTTTTTTCCTTTTTCTGATAATTAATATGGCTGTGCTTAAAAGATTGCAGACTGAGCCAATTTAATATTTTTTTTTTGTAATGTGTGGGAAAAAAAATCGATTGATATTGTTTCACATCAAGCAATCAATAAAGAAAACTGCCATATATAAGAAATATGTTCTTCCTTAGTGTGTGTTTCAACCTTCCTCCGTCTGGCACAGGAGGAAATACGGGTCCTTCAAGAAATACATCAAGTTTCCCCTTGGGTATGTCTTCCTGGGCCTCCAGTGCAGGTGATGTAAGAAATGCAGCTTGCTCTTTTCACCCTTAGTGCCATGCTATCGTTTCTCCTCCGTGATAATTGGGAATAACGCGACCTCTTAATGCAAAAAGAGTGGAATTTCTTGTCACGATGCATTTCTTGGTATTATTTTTCCTTTTTTCCCCCTCACTCTTTTGAAAAAGAAAAAATATGTATCTCGAGGTCTTTCTCACAATCGGTCGTTTGACGACGCCTAAGGCTTACTCGTCCTGGGCGGGACCGCCGCCCCCATCCCCGAGGGAACTCTGGGGGACCATGGCGGTAACATTTCCCTCATCCGACGGCTTTGCTTGTAAACCCGGTGTCTCTTCTCCCACGGCGGCGTTTATTGCTAACAAAGATGGCGCCTCGCACACCCCCGTCCCAGCAAATGCTGGTGCAAGCACCGGCGCGGCAGCGGCCTTACCCTTCCCCCTCCCCTCATCACCGAGGTCCCAGGAGGGACTGCACCACCGTCCCGTTATCCCCTCCCTCCTCGCCTTCCCCGCGGACCAGCGCGGGGGGTAGCAGCCAGGCAGCGATGCGCAGGCGACCGGTCTTAACCAGAGAGAGAGAGGGAGCTGGGATGCCACTGGGGGCGGGGGAGGCATGCGAATCCCCGTGGTGGGAAGAGTCAGGGCGGGGGGGCTACCCGGCCCCGCAGCCCCTCTCCATCGCCGCGCCCGGCCGGCAAGGTGCGGACGTCCTCCCCGGGCCGCTCCCCTCCGCCCGTCCCCCCCCCCAGCCCCCCAACCCGGGGTGATGCAGAGGGAGAGCCGTTTTCGTCCCTAGGGCTTGCAATAAATAAATAAATACGTAAACGAATAAAACGGGGGCGGAGTGGATGGGAAGTGGGTGGGGGGCGCACAACCCCGTGCGAGTCTCACTCAGTACTCGCCCGGGTCTTCCTCCCCCCTTCCCGGTGCAACGCGATCCTGTTGTTTATCCCGGCCGCCCCTGGGTTCGCCCTCGCTCTGAAACGTCCTCGAAAACGGGTTTCTGCTGGGTTACGCTGGGGAGGGACGGGGAAAGGGGAAACACACAGCCGCCCTCCCTGCCTCAATCTCGGCCCTCCGCCTCGGGCAGATGGCACTTCGGGCTCGCATCGGGGCCGAGGGCTCGGGCAAGCCCACAGTGTTTGCGATGGACTTTCCCTCCTTCGTCTGCAAAGGATCGCTGAACACCCTGCCCTCCGCCCTCCTCCAGTACGCTACGGTATCCCGCCCCCCCCTCCCCGTTTGAGTCGGCCCTGGGGAGTGGAGGGGTGCGGGAGGTGCGTGGAATAATTGAGGCCGGCAAAACTGGAAAATCCGCACGGTAATAAAAAAAAAATCAAAACAACGCTTTTTGGTTTTCTTTTTTTTTTTTTCCACAGCACGAACAAAGTGATCCTGACGGAAAATAAACACCGGCGCCTCCCAGACCGGTTTATCCCCGCCGACAGCCCGCGGGAGCGAAAGCTCCCCCGGTGCTGCCGTCGCCGGGAAGGGGCACGTGGGAAAGGAGCTGGGGGCGCCGGTAGTGCCGGCGCTGTAGCCCCCAGGCTGGGGCGCAGGGGCGAGGGCGCCGGCCGTGGTCCAGCGGGCTGCTCCATCATGCAGGATTTAGGTTCGCCCTCTGCGCGCCCCTCTGCGAAAGAAGCCGCAAAATCACTCACGTTGGGTTTTTTTTTTAACTTTGGGGGGTTTTGTTGTTGTTTTTGTTCCTTCCTCGAGGCGGCCGGCGGGGCTTTTCCCCTAGCCCCGAGGGCCAGGCCCGTCCCCGCCGCCTTCACCTGGGGCCGCACCCGCCGCCATCGCGCCACCCCGGGGAGCGCCGCCGCCGCCCGCTCGCCCCCGCCTCGCTCCCCGTCCCCGCCCCCTCCCCCGGGGATGCGCGGGGCGGGCGCCGGAGCGGGAATGGGGCAGGGGGAAAACAGCCTCCCCCGCGCCCAAACCTGCCCCCTTCCCTGAAGCAGCGGGAAGGAGGGGGGAATGCACTATCCTCCCCCGCGGTCGGAGCTTGTTATTGCGGCGAGGCCTGGCTCGGCGGACCCTTGCGGGCCTCCGCAGGAGGAAGCGGCCGGGGGAGGAGAATTTAAGGTGGCGCGGGGCTGGGCCTCCTGCTTGCGCGGCGGGACGAATTTTTTAAATTTTATGCCCCCCCCCCCCCCCCCCCGTCTTTTTCCTCCTCCTCTTCGTCACAGCGTTTCCTCCGCGGGCGGCTGGAGGCAACCTTGCTTCGCCGCTTCCCTGCGCCTGGCGCCGGGCCCGGCGGGGCGGGGGAGGGGGAGGCGGGGGGAAGCGGTCGGAAGGGCGGCCGCGCAGTGCCCGGCGCACGGCCCGCGCGGGCTCCGCCCCGGCGCTGACGGCGGCGCCCGCCCCGACTGATGCAATAGCCGCGGCTCGCCCAGGCGGCCGCGAGAACGCGCGCGGGGGGCCTTCCCCCCCCCCCGCCCCCCCCCCCGTCGGCGCCACCGGTCACACGTACACGCAGATGCGCGCACGCTTGCACGTGCGTACCACCGCCCGCAGCCGCACTTCACCTGGGCCCCTCGCCGGTCCGCACGCACGCACGGTGGCACCGCGGTGCCGCAGCGGGGCTGGGGCATGGCCTAGCCTCGCCGCAGGGCACGGCACGGCGGGAGGGGGGGATTCCAGCGTGCCGCCGTACACAGGGCTGCTGCTGCGGGATCCGGGACAACTCCACGGGGGAAAGCGGGGCAGGGTCTCCCGGTGCTGACAGCCCCACGGGGAGCGGGGGGCGCGCACGGGCTGTGCGCGGCGCGGAAGGCCCGCTGCAGAGAGCGTTTGCTTTCCCTTACGTAGGACTGCATCTGCCCATGCCAGGAGAGGAGGATGTGACCCGTTCCTTAGCGCGGCGATGTTTTGGACGTGGATCTGAGCTTTTCTCGCTAGAGACGTTTGGCTGGAAGAGAAAGTACTAACGATGTGTCCTTAAAGTCAGTATTAACACCCGCCGCTGGTAAGACGTGGAACCAGCCTGCTCTTCCCCAAACGGGGAAATGAACTGGAAAAAAGAGTTTTCCGACATCCATGACAGTCCGTACATCTGAGTAGCTTCTAAAAAAGCCCGAAGCAGCACTGTATTTCGGTTGCAAAGGAAAAAAACCCAACATTCCACTTGGCCAATGTCAGCATGTTTTCTTTCAATGTCATTTTACGGTATTTTGCTGTATTTAACTTTTCATTTTAAGACTTGATTTAATTTTAATTGAAAAATTAATCTACCATTCTCATGTGCTACTTTTTCTTTTTTTGTCCCAATTACCCACATACAAAACAAAAAGGTTCACGGTGCAGTGGCTTTAACAAAATGTGTGATATGCAGTAAAAGAACTAGAATATATTGTACAAATTGTTTTCCTATGTCCCCAAATGAGATCTTTCTGCTTTGATTTTATTGGAAAAAGCTTGGAAAACTTTATGTTCTTTTTAATACAGTCGTTGTCGTGTCACCCCCCCCCCCCCGACCCGCCTTAAACGTTTCCTTTACTTACTGAGCTGAAAAAGGCATTTTTCACACAGTGGGCGGGCAGTATCTCTGCTTGTGGTTTGACATGTTTCACCCAGATTCGCCCACCTCCTCCATCCAGGGAGCTTGTGTGCCTTTCCCTTTCCTGCCTGTTCTCGACCTTGCCCACATCAGTCACCAGAAGACTTAAAATTTGTCAAAAAAAATTGAGGAGAAAGCGTTTTTAATTTTTGTCCTTTTCATTAAAAAAACTCCAAATCCTAATTCACTTAAAAGGCAAGACATTTAATCTCTTTTCCTATAATATAAAATCAATAATGATAATGTAGTGTAGAAATAATAGGATAATACATAACAATGATATAAAAAGTGTGACTGCTTAAAACCAACATCAGACTATTTGCTCTTCATCTGCTTTTGCCTGAAGACAACGAGCCAAAAGAGACAGTGGCTACATAAATCACCCCAAAAGGAGGATACTAGCATTAATATATGGCAGGTGAAGAAGCCCCGCTTGCTGTAGAGCTTCACCCCTACTTCTCTCTCATCGGTACCTTCGCCAGCTTCTCAGCTTGTGTCAGTGCAGGGGCAGCAGCCCAGATGTGGCAAGGTACCTGTGTGTCCCCCAGGCCTCTCCAAGGAGGCAAAAGCAAGAGGAAAAAGTTTAGCAGCATGGATGAAAAATTTTGTTGAGGTGAAAAGAAAGTCGGGAGCTCATCTGCTCCCAGGTCTCCCGTGATAGGCAGGGACCTTTGTTACTTGTTTCAGGGTCAACTGCCGGCCCCAAGCTGCCATGACAGCATCCTGGCCTCAGAGGGTTTGGTGCCTATGGCCCCCTATGTAGAAGTGATATGGAAGCAGGATGGTTTCAAAGGGAAATGTGGAGAGGGGCAGTGCAAGATATAGATGTTGTCCTACAGTTGACAAGCTTCCCAAAGCAGCTTTCTTTTTGCAGGACACTTTTGGCTTCTCTAGGTGAATCCACACTCTGACATTACCGGGGAGCAAGGTTTGGAGTAACCCCTCTGGCCTCTCCATTGCCCAGCTGGGCCTGGCCTATCTTAGTAACCCTTGCTACTCTGCAGATTCTCTGAAGCAAAGGGCAGAAGCAGTGTGTTTGCTGCTGAAATGCTGTAAGGCCCCATGGTGGCTGCCTCCCAGGTCTCAGGAGGAAGTTCTCTGTCTCTGGGTTTTGGAAGAGGGAGTGCTGCATCCACAGTTGGCACGTTATGTGATGGACTGTCATAGCTGGTGACATTGGTCCCTCTGTCGCTGTGGCCAAAGACACTGGTTCATGGCCTAGCTAAAGCCCAGCTTTCTGGGGTGGGTGCTGGTGGCAAGGGGGTGCCCCGCTGCTCCCCTGGCAGCCTGGCACCTGCCAGCTGGCTCTGTGTGGAAGGGCGGAACAACACACCTTGTGGTTTAGCGTTCCCTATCCACAAAGACAGGCTGTGCCAGTTCAGGCTTTTATACCTGGGCGTCCTACCACGCCTGCAGCTGTTTGGAGGAGCCAGCAGGCAGGAACATTAGTTTCATTCCAATTTTATGCTTGGCCTCACATCTGAGACTTCAAGCAAGGATTCCAGTCGTGGGCAGACGCCCTATTTTGTGCGCTGCAGACGCTACTCCCACAAAGACCTTTACATGGTTGGCCAAAAAAACAACCGTTGCCTGATAAAGCCTTTCTGTCATGACTGGCTCTACCCAGATTGAAACCAGGGACCTACAAGTGTAGAAAAAAAAAGGGCTCCCCATCACCCTGCTACCTGGGCAGGTTGGAGGAACTCTGCAAGCAGATGACTGTGCCCCAGTAAGTGTGGTTGCAGCTGTGGTCCTTGCTTTCCTTGGGGAGAAAAGCTGGAGGTCTGGGACTGCCAGTGCTGTAAATTTTTCCTGCCAGAATGAAACGTCGACGTAGTACATCACGAATTTACTATTTTTTTTTTCTTTTTCTTTTCTTACCACCCCCAACCCCCCCCCCCCGCCGCACCGTACCGAAGCGATAGCTGGTTCCTATGCGACCTGCTGTGTTTGTTCCGCCGCAGCCGTGGCTCGGGAGCTGTGGGCAGATGCCCGCACGGATCGATACCCGCTTCTCCGCATCTATCGGCGGATCAGGGGAAGAGAGACCTCTGCTGGCTCAGCCCGAGGAGGAGCTGCCGCCGCGCCGCGGGGCCGCTGCCCGGGTAGGAGGCTCGCTCCCCTTCGCTTCACCTGCTTCGGAAATGCCCTCCTAGGTCACAGGCATTAGACAAGGAAAGCTAAGAAGTAGCTCTTCACTTTTTGAAAAACTCCAGCGTGTAGGGAGCCACTCAGCCGCGACTGCTAATGTGGGAATTCGTGGCAGTGCTCAAGGTCACAGAATCACACAATCTCAAGGGCTGGAAGGGACCTCGGAAGATCATCTAGTCCAACCCCCCTGCCAGAGCAGGGCCATCTAGAGTAGGTCACACAGGAACTCATCCAGGTAGGTTTTGAATGTCCCCAGAGAAGGAGACTCCACAACCCCTCTGGGCAACGTGTTACAGTGCTCCATCACCCTCACAGTGAAGAAATTCTTCCTTGTATCTCTTTGAAACCTTTTCTGTTCTGTTTTCAATGGCTTATAGCCATTGCCCCTTGTCCTGTCATTGGACATCACTGAGAACAGCCTGGCTTCGTCCTCCTGATACCCACCCTTTACATATTTGTAAACATTCATGAGATCACCCCTCACTCTTCTCCAAGCTGAAGAGCCTCAGCTCCCTTGATGATTTCCTTTAAATGTTAAGCTTTAAGCGTTGTCGCTTGTTTCCCTTAGGAGAAGATGAAGCTTGGGCACTGAAAAGTGTCAGAGAGTTAGAGGCTTATTGGTACTGGAGGACAGGGCAGCAGTGTGCATTCATCCATGCTACTGATGTCGGTTGTCTTTCATTCCCTTCTTTCTTCCAGCTGATTGTGTAGTCTTGCAATGAGGATGCCTTTAGACACCATCTCTCTTGGACTGGTGCTGTTTAGCATCTTGCTTCTGCTGTCTGGCTAGATGTTGGCTCCTACCTGGGCCATACGTGGGGTCAATAATCAGTGGTTGCTTATCTTCCCTGTGTTGGGGAAAAGTTACTATATAGAGTTGTATGGGTTTTTTTTCTAGGAAGGCAATCTTTATCTGAGCACAAGTAATGCAAAAGAGGGCTTGATGTTTGCAAGTAGGTGGAGCTGGGTGAGCCATGGTCATTCGTGGAGGGTAAGGCCTTTAAGTCCCAAGCTGCCTGTCTGGCTGAAAGTAGCAGAGACTTTCAGTAGTTTCACAGCTGAGTCTGTATCACTTGAATGCTGGCATAGGCATCCTCTTCCTTCCTCATCCAGCCCACTCACTTCTGCCCCTGGCATTGCTGGTGAAGTTACTTGAGGAACTGCATCAGGGAATGGATCTTGCAGAGATTTCCCACCTTCCCTTCTTTGTTTTGCATATTGTTTTTTTTTCCCCCACTGGATCCATTTCTGGCCTAGTTCATCACATGCTGCACTAATGACCTCACCAGTACAGTGAGTGGGAATGAGCAAGCTGACATGAAATCAGAGTCTGCGAACTGGTACTGTCTTCCTTGTCCATTGCAAAAACAAACCCCTAAAGCCTTATGTGGGTCAACTGCTGTCCATCCTACAGTGATGAGGTTTGCCAGAGGTTACTGCAGCCCAGGGCTCTGCCTCCCAGCTTTCACCTCACATCTCTGGCTATTGAAATCCCCTCTGGAAATGACCCGAGAGCTGCTTAGCTAGGGAAACAGAGGCTAGAGCCAATGGCCTGAAGTTTCTGCATTAGCTGCCAGGGGATCTCTGTCATGGAGGATTCTAGAGAGAACTACTGAGTCGCAGTTTTTAATTTTGTTTATCCCAGTGTACTGGATGCAAAGACAAAGGTACAACAATGGCTTCTGGAGCTACAGGCCCTGCATTCATCATTGCTGTTCATGTGAAATCCTAACCTGCAGTGAGAAGCTTCTGTGATCACTCCTGTCCCGTGGCCAGGTCCATGCCTTGCTGTGTATCCCATGGATTGCTATCACTCCAGCTGTTGACCTGGTCTGTGGTCTGTGCATGGTGTAGGATCACAATAAAGGGGAGAGGACACTGCAGCCGGACAGCCACTTAGAGGCCCCTGAGGTGATGGACCTGTGAGAAGGTACAAGCTCTAGCTGTGACAGCCCTGCATATCTTTGACTGCTTGGTATAGTAGGTGCTCTCACTGTACCTTTCCTGACCTGTCTGTCACAAAAGCACTTGTTTTCTTTCAGAAGACACTGGAAGGACAAGTTGCTCCGCAGACATCTTTTATGTGCTTTCCTTTAACCCTCTTCATCTGTTCCACTTGTACCAGTCACTAAATGGTGAAAGCACACACTATTTTGCTGACATCAGTCTCCTGCCTGATGGGACCAAAGTTTCGTTTCTCTCTGGGGAGTGTCCTGGGTACTGGATTCTTGACTAGCCTGAGTCCTACTGTACTTGTGAGCTGCTCCATCCTCCAAAAAGGGGTGAAAGATTCACTGTGTATTGTTCAGAAGTCTTTTCAGCAGGAGCTGGAACTTGGGGCTCCTTATTCTGAAATAAGTGTCTCAGATGCTAAGTACAGAAGCCCTTTTTTTTCCATGTTTTTCTTACTTTCATAATTCCTCTCTCTTCCCAGATCTTTGAGGTCGTAGTGAAATGAAAATCTTGACAGACCTGATCAGTTCAGGTCCTAGGAAGTAGAAGGCTCCAGGCCAGCTAAATTCACAATAGCAGGCTAAGCCTTCTGCTATGCTTATTTAAAATCTGTCCTAAAAGCATGCCCCTACTTTCTAGAGCTTACTGCACATTCCTCTCTCCTGATGCCATTTACTGCACCATCTAATCTGCATTTGTTCTGCCACATTTATTTGCAACAGCTCTTGGTGCCACCACATGATAGCCTACCTGTCACTCTCACCTTAAAGTGTGTCTCTGCTCTGAAAACAATACTGATAGTGTTTTACTTAGCTAATCTGTTCAGCACAAATAAGAATTAGGGTCTCTGGGTTTTTTTTCTTGGGCAGCAGAGGAGCAGTTCTCATGTCCTTCGTTCATACCCAGTGGTTAGCAAGGATGCTGCAGAGGGCTTTCATGGATAGTTAAAGGGGATTTAAGGAATTATTGTTGCTTCTGACAGAAACCTGCCTTGTGTTTCTTATCTTAGTGCTCTGGAATAGAAGAATTGCATCAAGTTTGTGTCTTTTGTCTTCATGTTCCAAGTACTCCTTGGCTCAAACATCTCCCATCTATAAAAAATCTGAATTCCAACCTGAGGATCATATTCAAAATCCCTACTTTTCAGATAGAATCACAGAATGGTTTGGTTTTGAGGGGACTTTTAAAGGTCATCTAGTCTAACTTACCTGCAATGAGCAGGGACAGTTTCAGCCGGATCAGGTTGCTCAGAGCCTTGTCGATCCTAACCTTAAGTCTGTTCCAAGGATGGGACATCTATAAGCTGCCTGGACAACCCATTCCTGTGTCTCACCAATCACATTGTAAAAAAATTAAGATCTGGAGGAACTTGTAAGCTTATCTGTTCAAGAGACAGAGGGTTTCTCAATGACCAGTCCAAGCTGAAATGGCAGAAATTTCTCCCAGGAGAATCACAGATTTGCTTATCTCTCTTATCCATTTAAGATATGCTTTCTGGTTCTGATTTCTCTAGCAAGTATCCAGAAGCACATTAGTAATGAAATGCCAAAGTGAAACAAGCCACTGAATACAGAGACTTTCTCTGGGCAAGAGGATGGGAGCAAGCAATCAAACCACACGTGACAGATGCTAGGAACATTGTTGAGTGCAATCCTAAGAAGCTGCTCAGATGCTGTGGTCAGCTTTGTAGTATTGCACACCTATCTGGGCTAGAAAATAAAACATATCTGGTAGAGAAAGCATTTAGAGGTAATAAAACACGAAGCAGAGGACTTCCGTTTGGTGAATTGCTTTTTGAGGTGAGGCAGTGTTGTCGTTGTGCCTTATAAGTAGGTGCCCCATCACTTCAGAGTTAGAGAGGACAAGATACACTTGTGGTAGTGCTTCTGGGGGAGGAAACAGGCTTGTGAAAGACAGACCTGCTCTACCTCAGAGTACAAACTGGATACTACTGTCACCACAGCCTGTTGTCAAAAAAACAGCCAGATGCTTCTGAGTGGGCTTTGTCCTTGCTCTTCAGCTTGTCTCTTCATTGGCTGAACAGTTCAGTGCACTGAATTCTTCTTTCTGTAGACTCTATGGGCCTTTAAAAAAAGAATTAAAAAAAAGATTGTTTGGTGAACCAATATTTTGTAACTATAGAGAAATTATGGAGGATTAAAATGATACACAAATTAGTATTTTGCCTCATGAGATGGAAAACTGTGATGTTCCAGAAATCCTTTGGCCATTAGCCTTTCCCTGGTGCTGGCTTTCTCAGTGCTGGGAATGCTATGATGTTCTCTGGGAAAGCTCTACCAACCAAAAATAGTCTCTGTTCCCCTTGGCCCACAGAGAGCATGGCCACAGGACTTTAAACTGGGCCTGTGAACATCTGTAGCAATGAGAGTATTCATTAGGACATTTATTTGCAGAACACAGATCCAAATTAAACATGCGGGGATGCAGTTGCTGCTTTAGGTATACTGTAAGAAAGGGTAGGAGGGCACAGGGACAGAGATGGTGAGACCATGTGAATCTGAACTCTTTGATCAAATGCAAATGTTTTTGGAGGGAGGAGTGAACAAAACCAGGACAGGGAAGTTTAAAAAAAGCCCACATGAAATGTGAGTGGATTTTTCTTTTGATTTACATTGGTTTTGAAGCCTGATAAATGTAAAGTTTTCTCAAATATCACAGCTCAGTTTTCAGGACAGCACATGGAGTGATGGAGTTTTTCCAGGCTGCCAGAGTACCTCTCTGTCTGGAGACATGTATTGTTTTTACTGTCACATATGGCGTTTCAGTAATACATGATTATGACCCAGGATGGCAATCTCAAAAGAGCAAAAGAAACTGAGGGCACCTAGATTCTGATGAAGAATCTGAACATAATTCTCTTCTTTTTTTACACCATCCATAAAGAATTACAGCATTTTTTGTGTCAGATGAGGAGAAAAAAAGCAGTTTTCAGTTTTTTGTTATTACCTCACTGGAGGCTGGATGTCTGCAATTTTACAGATGACCATTGGTATTTTGCATGGGATCTCAGTGGAGGTAGATAACACTTCATCTTTAATCTAAACTGAAATGGATTGCAAATGACAAATATGCTTTTCAAAAGAGAGTGTAAAGGTTTTTCTTCTTTAAGAAAATTTACAGACAATCTGTTGTCCTCATTCCCCATTTAAATGTGGCTTGCTTGTCTACGTGATTTGGGCCAGAGCTGCTCCAAAGACTTGCAGGAGCTCTAGCCAAGGCTGGGGAGGCCACTGATTCTTCACTTTACTGCAATTTGCTGTCTGTTTGAAGAGCAGCTGTTGCCTTTGAAGTGAACTTTTCTGGGTATCAACGGATAGGGTGAGATTTTGGCTGCAGATAGGCAGCAGCAAATTCCATTCACAGAGGGGACTCTACTGGCAGAAGGCTTGCAAGACAGAGGTTCAGCTGCTCCATCAGCCACTTCTCACTGAAAATAGTTGAAAAGCAACAAGTGGGGATGAAGCAGAGGCATAACAGAGTTGCTATGTGCTAACCTCTTGCTGGCCTAAAGTCCTTGGGAAAGGTTGGCTTCCCTGCCTTGCCTGGCACCAGCCCCTCAATCATTTTGCTACCTCTCTAAACTGGAGCTCCGGTAAAGGCGGAGTTTCAAGTCCAGGCTGGTCTGCCTCCAGTGTAGGATGGGGTGGTGTGTTCCAAAGGCTTTGTCGGTGTTACAGAGAGCTTACTGGGCAGGGCTGAGTCATTCCAGAGAAGCACTGTGTCCTGCAAATGGTCAAATGTGGTTTTATTACCTTTCTGCACCTTTTGATCCTTTTTTTTTGTTTGGTTTTGTTTTTCCTCATTTAGTACTTTTTTAATTCTTTGCATTGTGTCTTTATTTTCTCTACACTTTTCACCCAGCGTGCAGTTGGCCTCTGAATCCAAAACCACAGTTGCTGGTGGCTGGTGCTAATATTTCAGAGCTTCTCGCTGTCACCACTGAGGATTTGGCATGCATCCCACCTGCATCTGTGTGGATACCTCTGGCTAGGTGGGAGGTGACACCACCACTACAGGTAAATCTACTAGGGACAGGGAGCCAAATCCTGGCTTGTCATGTTAGATGCTTAGATCCCAACTGTCTGTCCTTAAAATTCTGTATCATTTGTCACTCATATCTGAAGGTGCCTTGAGTTCATCTGTACCTATTTTACATGTGATGGTGCTGAGGTGTCAAGGTCTGTCAAGAAGATCTGAGCATGGCTGACTCACTCTGGTGAGATCCCCTTGTAGGTATCTCTCAGTGTTACTCCTTGGAGATCCTGGAGCCAGTGATTATGTCCCGGTACTCATCGCTGATGAGGCCATACATCAAATGCTGTGTCCAGTTCTGGGCCCCACACTGCAAGAAGGTCAACAAGGTGCTGGACCGTGTCCAGAGATGGGCAAGGAAGCTGGTGAAGGGTCTACAGAACAAGTCTTATGAAGGGCAGCTGAGGCAACTGGAGTTGCCTAGTCTGGAGATAAGGACGCTGAGGGGATAACTTACTGCTCTCTACAACTACCTGAAAGGAGGCTGTAGCAAGGTGGGAGTTGGTCTCTTCTACCAACTAACAAGTGATAGGACAAGAGGAAATGGCCTCAAATTGTACCAAGGTAGGTTTAGATTGGAGATTAGGAAGAACTTTTTAATGGAGAAGATTGTTAGTCACTGGCACAGGCTGCCCAGGGAGGTAGTGGAATTCCTGTCCCTGGAGATATTTAAAAGACATGTAGATTATGTCTTGAGAGACATGGTTTAGTGATGGGCTTGGTAGTGGGAGGTGAATGGTTTGACTTGATGATCTTAAATGTCTTTTCCAACCAAGATAATTCTATGATTCTATGCATTCTATCTGCACCGAGCACTTGAGGTGCTACCACTGCTGGTCGCCTCTTCAAAGAGAGCTTGAAGGGCTGTCTGGCTGCCTGCAGGGAGATGTCTTTGTGCAAGCCTAAATGCTGAAGCAGGCAGAGTGATGGGCAGACATTTCTCATGAGGATTTCTCTTTTCTCTGGATCAGGCAGCTTCATCCTCCCTGTATTTGGGCTTCACAGCTGCAACTGTAGGCGTGTAATTCCTGGACATGAGAGTCTAGGTACCTGGTTCAGACACATTAAATACTACTAGCGTGGGAATTCAGACACTCAAGAACGGAAAGTGTCACTCTATTACTTAGTTTTGTAGGATCATAAATTACTGGAAAAGTGTCTCTATAATATACACTTTCAGACAGGGCTGGGTATAGACGCATATGGCTTTTTACCGTACACTTTACAGTACACTTGGACAGCCCTTTGGTTCCAGGTGAAACTTGAAACCTGCTGTGTGACATTACTGATTTGGAAGTTTATTTCTAAAGGGCAATTGCTGAGAGCGTGTTAAGCATTGGAACAGGCTGCCCAGGGAGGTGATGGATTCACCATTCCTGGAGATATTTAAAAGACACATAGATGAGGTGCTGAGGGATATTGTTTAGTTTACTGACGGGCCTGGCAGTGTGAGGTTAGTGGTTGGACTTGAAGGTCTTAAAGGTCTTTTCCAACTGTAATGATTCCAAGATGATAAGGGGACTGGAGCATCTTCCTTATGAGGAAAGGCTACAGGACCTGGGGCTGTTTAGTTTAGAGAAGACTGAGGGAGGATCTCATTAATATTTACAAGTATATAAATGGTGGATGTCAGGAAGTTGGGACATTCCTTTTTTCTATTGTATCTAGCAGCAGGGCCAGGGGTAATGGGATTAAACTGGAACACAAAAAGTTCCATTTAAACATAAGAAAAAAATATTTTTACTGTGAGGGTGATGGAGCAGTGGAACAGGCTGCCCAGGGAGGATGTGGAGTCTCCTTCCTTGGAGGTCTTCGAGACCCGTCTGGACGTGTTCCTGAACAACCTAGGTTGACCTGCTTCTGCAGGGGGATTGGACTAGATGATCTCTAAGGGTCCCTTCCAACCCCTACCATTCTATGATTCTATGATTCGGTGATTCTGAAGCAGACTTGTTTGTGTATGTCACACTACTGTGTTTTTGTGCAGCTTTTCACAAGCACCAGACTAATAGAGAAACAAAGTGGTCTTCATGACCACTCAATTTTTTTCTTGACTGAGCACACCATTGCTAAATAAAGTATATATATATTGTTTTGAGACAGCTGTAATCTCTCTGCAGGTTTTAGGGTAATTTAATCTCTTGACATGACTGTGCAATTCCTGTTATTTTTAGGTCCATACATTAAGAGAAGAGAAGCTCCATTTAATTTGAAAACATTAGCAACTTATCCAGCTTTCACAAATCTGGACCAGGTACCACAGGGAATATACTGAAAGTCGTTAACATATGATTGCTATTTGATGGCCAAAATGAAGCAGCTTCATACCCACTCCTTACCAGCAGATATTGCTAAGCCAGTTACTACTCTTGAAGATGGTATCAACAAGATTAAAAACTTGTTGCAAATTACGCAATATCATACCTAGACTCTTTGCAGATACCAGCTGCCTGTTGGTGGGGATGAGGCCTAAAGTCCTCTCACCTTGATGATGAAGGTGATGATGCCTGAGGATGCTGAAATTCGTTGGCTCCTGTCCTTGGTGTTGCAACCCATAGGACTGTCACTACCTGCTCTCCTGCTCTCCTCATTCTCCTGCTCCCAACCTCCCAAGTCACTCAAGACAAGTGACAGTGGAGCCTGTCAGGCTACAGGATGAAACTGGTGGCTGTGAACGTGGCCCAGATGCTGGAGCTCAGGCTCTAAGTCTCCTCTTTGGCACAGCAAGGAGCTCCTGTATCGCTCATCATGGTCCCTGTGCAAAGCTGTTTCCCCCCTCACTTCTAAAAGGGAGATGAGGTTACTAAAATGAAAGCAGTTTCCTGAAGAAGGTGAGGATTTAGTTCCCTTCTGAATATTCCTGGCAGCATTATCCAACAGGCACTGGGACATGTGATGGAAACCAGGAAGGATGGTCAGGCCCTTCTAGCAGCATAATCCAATGGGTGTTGGGACATGTAATGAAAATCAAGAAGGATGTCATCCAGGCCTCCACAAACCCTTCCAGGCTTAGCTTGGGTGGGAAGGTAAGGTTATGTGTGGCAGACTCTGCTCATGACTGTCATTTTTGAAAACAAATGGAGGAAGGCAAAGATTCAGCATAAAGTGAAGAAAAAAGCCTTCAATTGCTGTGTTTCATGGAATGGACTGTTGCAGTTAGCAGGAGATTGTTGTTTGTTTGTTGAAAGGCCTTGCTAACTGTGTTTACTTTGGATACCACAAGTCATTGGGTCAGGATGGGGACTGTGAGTCATCCTCCTCCTTGCAATGGAAAACAGGGATTCATCACCGTGGTGCTGTGCTCCTTACTCAGGCCTGTGGCAGGGCAGGCTACCCTTTGGGAGAGTGAGAAGGTGGCATGTGGCAGGAAACATGGAGGCCTTCCCCGCCAAAGAGTGTAGGAGTGTTTCTGAAGCACATGTTGCTCTTCAGGCAGCCATCCTTGCTTCGATTGAGAGTATTGCTGGAGCCTTGAGAAAGTGGAACGTGGAAGTTCTTGACTTCTTGTGTTGCTGTGGATACAGGGCTCTGTTTTTGTACCTCTTGCCTAAGTTTTGCCAGCATCTTGCAGTGTGTTAAATGCACTTTTAGGATTTAAGGTCCTGAATAGCTCAAAGCCTTGAGGTTGCATCTTCTGTGGTCTCAGCTGGAGTTTAGAGCAGACTGGTTGTGACCACATTCTCTGTACTGCCTCTTCCCTTGGCAGAATAAGACCAGGTAATGGTTTCATTTGGTTTTAGGGGAGCAATGTCTTTGTCAGTGAGAGATGTTGTAGCTCCCTTTCTTTGGCTCACATGGAGAAGGCCTCAGTAGAGGAGCAGAATAATGCCAGTATCCATCATAAACAATGGATGGCAAGCACACAGGTTGGCATGGACCAACCCTGCCAGGATACTAGTACTGATTTTTGGTCTTGAATGCCCAGAGCATGCAAACTCTGATTCTCTCTCTGATTCAAACCTTCACTCCAGATTCAAACCTTCATTTGTTTTCTGCTGGAAGCATAGGCCTGTGATAGCTCCAGACACCAGCATGGGTAAAGACTGTTACTGGGCACACCTAGCGGGGAAGAAAGAGCTCTGCCTTAGGTGGTAGTAAGCTGTTAACTCCTTCCTTCATATCAGGGACAAGAAATTCTTGCTTTGCAGAGGGACAAATAAGTCTTTTGAGTACATTTGGTCTGCCGCCCATTAACACATGCCTTAGTGTTACCCAGTAAATGGTAGAGTAATAATAATGTGGTTACAGGCCATCGAAATTGAAGTTGAGGGCTATACCTGTCCCAATGGGCTGCAGGCTCCTGCCTCCTGTGAAAGAGCACAGGGCTCGTAAAGAGGCTGTGTGTGGTAAGAGAATAGGTCTATTTAAGGAAATGGGGTTTAAATGAGAATTTAATTACTCATTTTTGGCCTCATATCTGAGCAAGAATAACATGAAAACCTGAAATTAAGCACTTGTTGCATTCCAATACAGGTAAGAATGCCTCCAGTATTTGAAAATAATTCGAAGATAAATACAATTAATACTTAACATATAAAAGAGTCAGCTAATGTTTTGACAGACAAACTTCCTCCTCAGAGCCAAGAACACGCATTACCTAAAGGAGGAAAATCCTCATTTGTACTGAAGGTTGCCAGGAGTCATAATTAAAGAACAAAATTAGTTGAGGCGAGGATGGAATGAAGAGTAAAAAGATTGTTGCTTCTTAGATAACCGTGCAGTCATTGCAGAAGGAGCACACGTACTTTAGATGATTTTTTCCCCGCCTTGATCTGACCTCGTGTCCATGAAAACTTTCGTTGCAGGTTCTCTTACATTGAAAATAAAAATGTCTCACTAAGCAAGCAGTTCTTCCATAGGTTGAAATAAACCTGCTTGCTATTTGTCGTGTAGAATCTCTGATGTCCAATTAGAGGCAAGATGTCTTTTGGCAATTTTAGAGAGTCCATCACCAGAAGTGTGATTAATTTTTTTTCTCCTCTCCTTTGCCATCCACTTGCACAAAGTGTGAGGGTTCATACCAACTTGGATGTAACTGCCTCTCTGTCACATTCAATGGAAAATTCCTGAGCAGTGGAAAAGCTCCTGAGAGGGTGAAGGGGAAGGACAGATAACCAGAGGTATACGGTCCCACCCACAATCTGTATGGTTGCATAAGGCTCATTTCTGCAGGAAACTTGCCTGAAACTTTCCATAGGATTGGACGTGTTTTCAGGAGATCTGTTGTTCTGATATTATTAACGTAGCATGCTGGCAACATTTACCCAGATATTCCCAAAAGGCAGGAAAGAATAGATAACAGCAGTGCCACGGTCAGAGAAACAGTTAAGTGTAAAGGAAAAACTGAGGTATTTTTCTGTTGGAGAAAAATGGCATTTCACTTAGATATATAAAACACACAGCCTTCTCCACCTTACACTTTTCATAGTGGCAAATGTGTAAATCTTTTCTTCCAGAAAGGAATCCAGATGCTCACTCACTTTAATTTGAGTGAAGACAAAATGGCCAAATTTTCTCTGCCTGGAACATCTGCAGAAATGCCACTAAGGGATTTTGGCTTGTTGTTTTAGATAGAAAATTGCAGAAGTCCTCCCATTTTTTCCTCTTTTGAGGCTGGACCAAAAATACTTTCAACAGTCTAAAGCTGTGACATAGTAATTTAAAGATTTTCTCTATAAAGTGTCCATGATTCTTAAAGGCAGATTTGTGCCATATAATCCACCATTTTGAAGACTAAGGTCACCACCATACATGTCAGCCCACCGAGATATCATAACACATAAGTTATATTATCAACAGCACATATTTTCCTCCGTTCTGTACCAATTAATGGGTTTTTAAAGTAGAGAGCTTGGCTTATATTGTTCCAAATGTGTTGGATGGGAAAACCTGTCAGAAGGAGGATTAAGAGGAAAAACTTTAAAAATAAGCAGTAGAAAGCTGGTGTTTAAGATGCTCACATCAATTCTTTCTTGCACGTTGTTCAGCAAGCACACAGGAGCATTAGCTGTACTTCCAGTTCTGCTGCCCACCTTCTGACAATTGTATTAATTCTTTAGTAAAAACTATGGGAGGATATTTTAGTTTCCCCCCATCCCCTCCTAATCTCAGATTTGTAATATGTTTCTGTGCTGATGTATGTCTCCTCATAAAACCATCTAATTACAGAATCACAAAATCTTAAGGGTTGGAAGGGACCTTGAAAGATCATCTAGTCCAACCCCCCTGCCAGAGGAGGGCCATCTAGAGTAGGTCACACGGGAACTCATCCAGGTGGGTTTTGAATGTACCCAGAGAAGGAGACTCCACAACCCCTCTGGGCAACCTGTTCCAGTGCTCCATCACCCTCACAGTAAAGAAATTCTTCCTTATACTTCTTTGAAACCTCTTATGTTCCAGCTTGTACCCATTGTCCCTTGTACTGTCATTGGACGTTACTGAGAACAGCCTGGCTCCATCCTCCTGACACACACCCTTTACATATTTGTAAACATTAATGAGATCATCTCTCAGTCTCCTCAACTCTGAGCTGAAGAGCCCCAGCTCCCTCAGTCTTTTATCATAAAGGAGATGCTCCACTCCATCATCTTTGACTGCTCCTAATGACCCTCTTGTCCTTTAAATGCCTGGAGGCACCACCCAGGATAAGTCATTCCATCACCTTTCCAGGGATGGAGGTGAGGCTGACTGCTCTGTAGTTACCTGGCTCCTCCTTCTTGCTCATTTTGAAGACTGGAGTGACATTTGCTTTCCTCCAGTTCTCAGGCACTTCTCCTGTTCTCCACAACTTACTGAAGATGATGCAGAGTGGTTTCTCAATGACTTCTGTCAGCTCCCACAGCACCTACGGGTGCATCCCATCGGGGCCTGTGGATTTATGTACATCCAGACTGCTCAACTGACTTTTACCCAGTCCTCATCAACCAAACAAAACTCCTCTTTTAACCTGACTTCTTCTGGAATCTGGGGCTCCTGAGGACTATCTCCAGCAGTATCGATATAGGCAAAGAAGACATTCAGTAACTCTGCCTTCTCTGATTCCTCTGTCACCAGGGCACCTGCCTCATTCAACAGTGGGCCTGCATTGCCTCTAGCATTAGTTTTATCTGCAATGTATTTGAAGAAGCCCTTCTTGTTGTCCTTGACCTCCCTTGCAAGGCACAACTCCAATGAGCCTTTAGCTTTCTTAGTTGCCTCCCTACATCCTCTGACAACAGTCTTGTATTCATCCCAAGTGGCCATCCCTTCCTTCCATGATCTATAAACTCTCTTCTTCCACTTGAGTTTGGCCAACAGTTCCCTGTTTAACCATGTGGGTCTCCTGGCTCCCTTGCTTGATTTCCTACTTGCTGGGATGCTCTGATCCTGAGCATGGAAAAGTGATCTAATTATCCTTTACCTCCTCCATTCTTCTTGCAGGTTCTAATTAGAGCATTCTTCTAATTTTGAGTGGGATTAGGGCCAGAGAATGAGATAGTAATTGATTTATGTCAGCTAATGTGATTATTTCCTGCTCTTACCATGTTTTTGTTTTTTATAAATTCTTTGTCAGAGTAGTGAGAGTTTGTGCCTGCCTCAGCTCTTCACACTAACTGTTAATCCTATCTGTTTACTTGTATAAAGTATAGGCAATTTTGGACTGAATTGTGAACAGTGGTTGCTTATAAAGATAGTACCAATTGAATTAGTAGGTGTACTTACTTGAATAGGGTCTTACCAGTGCAGCTTGACTTAAATTCTGTTTGCTTGCAAGAAATATCTAGAACAGGATAAGCAATATTTTGTGATGCTTATAGCTGATCACATCACATGAAAACACATTTTCAAAAGTTCCTTTCATGGTCTTGTAGCAATAGTTGACTGCCGTTAATGGAAGCTATGCTTGAAAAAAGCAGAGGCTAAACATATGAGTAGGAAGGAGGTTAGTGGGCTTGGAGGCATTGCTTCCTGATCAATGAGTGGTTAGCATCAACTGAACTTTTGTGAGCTACAAGGTTTTGGAGAGCCCAGAGCTTGGGAAGATGGTCCCCTAGTATTTTGTCTTCTTCTGATTCAAACAAGACTCCTCCCTTCTTTCTGTTATGGTCTAGACTCAAGGATGAAGCACATAGGTGGAGTTCTCAGACCCTAAAATGTCTCCCCTGAGCTTGTGCAGATGGAGGTTACTGGGAGGCTTGAAATGTGACTGATTTGGACAAAAATCACACGGGCACAGCAGCAGGAGGCCTGGTTTTGACTGCACAGATGCCATATTTCTTTTCCAGTGTGTGGAGCCATTATAGGACCCCCTGAACAGCTCCTTTCATGGGTGCAGTCTGTAACAGCAACAAAATATGTTTTATTCCTAGTGTTGTGCTGAGAAGCCACTGAACCGTTTTGCTGAAGCTTTCCCCCAAACCACTTAGCCTGAGGCAGGCAGCACTCATGGAAAAAATCCAGCCCAAACAGCTGAAATCTGTCAAAGTTGAATGCAAACTGAAACATATTCTTCTCATTGGAAAAGTGCTGGGTGACCCCTGATAGGCAGAGTTCCCTGCTTCACCTGAGACACACAGGCAAAGTGTGCAGTTTACCATGTTCGTCAGTTTGGGTGTATGTACTCAGAGCAACAAGTTTTATGTGTGAAAATATACACCCTTCTCTATATACATGCTGCATAGCTCCCTGCTACGCAGGATTCCTGGCCGCAGATCAGTTGCATCACTCCCCTGATGTCATCCTGGCATATACCACCTCCAGCATTCTTCTCTGCCCAGGCAAACAAAATTTTTTGTCTTTTTTTTTAATTTTATTTTTTTCCACTGGTTCATTGCTGCCTCTGCAGAAAATCAAAGGCAGCCTCACACATTTGTCTCTGTTTTTCATTTTATTTTGGTATAGAAGTTAAAAAGAAAAGCTTTGAAAGGACTTTCTTCAGCACAAGTGAGGAAGCAGCTGTTTACCATGAAAAAAAAGCCCATAATTTTGAGCTTCCTGAGCTAGGAAATAGCTGCTGTCGCCACCACTAGGGTTTTGTTAGACTCTTCTTGTGTCCTGGGAGATGACTTGCTCTGACACTGTGGCACACAAGGCTGGAGGACAACACTGGAGTGGGGATGGGAGACTAGGCAAAGTCATGTGGCTGTGACTCACTGAAAGTTATTTTTCAAAACCTTTACTGAGACTGTATGTCCAACAGTCTGTGCCAAGCTCTGTAAGAAATCTACCCTATGTTATAGTTTCCTTGAAAGAACAGTGGAAGGAACAAACATTTGTGGGAATGTTGGTCAGCAAAGCCTGTGAAACTGGTGAGCGTGCCACAAGGACGGGACATTTTGCTGTTTGTGCAAAAGTCAAGAAGGCAAAACCACTGCAGTCCACTACCAGTGTTGGCGCACAGTTAAAAACTGTCTGTGCTCTTTTTCTAGGTAAATAGTACTCAGCAAAGGCACCACAGGTGATCTTTGCACTGCATGTGCAGAAGCAGAAGGTCCCCGCAGGAGATTTGGCAGGGCCTCCTGCAGTCAGGGGCAAGTAATTCTGGGAAGTGAGCTTTACAAACATTTCCTCCTCTTTGCACAAGCAGAAACACAACAACACAGGAAGGGTTGCTCTCATTTCCCAATTTATGCCCTCTTGCTTCCCCATCTGAGCATCTGATGGGCTCCCACGCCTCTCTGCCAGCCCTCAGGGGGCTGTGGTAGCATTGCTTGGTGTAGTGTTGAGTGGGCATCAACACAGAGGATAGATAAGAAGGTTGATCAGAGAAATAAGTGCATCTCTCAGTGTTATAGCTCCTGATAGTGAGAGACACTCCAGAAGTCTCCAGTACTGGAGAGACTCCAGTAGTCACAGATCAGACATTTTTATTGCCTGAGGCATTCATTTGCTGTTGTTTTGAAACAGGCATTGCTTTGCTTCATGTGCTCATCCTCATGGTAGTCCTGTGAGGTCTTTACTTAAAATGCAGGAGTACCACAAAACATAACTGTTTGCCCCAGGCAGCTGGGAGACAGTTGCCTGCAATACTGGCCCGGAGGGGAGTATTGTCCCCTTCCCTCACCGTGGTCAGAGTATACTCTGCAGTGTGGCTTCCCCAGGTTGGTCCCATCAGCCCAGCCTAGGACAACATGGCCTCTTTCCTTGCCCTGGTCCAGTGTCACTGCTGAAGTGTGGCTCTAGATGAAGACTGGTCAGGAAGGCTGGGGCAGGAGGTGCATACCTTCACTTGTCATGTATCATCTAATGTCGTGGGTCTCCAGGTGTACATGGGGCTGTGAAACCTGCATCAAGAGCTCTGTAGGCATTTAAGGTATCTCCATATTTTGCATGTGGCTTCTATCTCATCATGCTCTGTGATCCTGTATGGTGATGGGGAAGGCAAACACCTGCCACAGCAGCATGGGACCTGCTCTGAGTGCCAAAGTCTTGTTGCCTGTAGGTTGTTTTCAAGGCTGTGAAAGAAGAGCATTGCTGGGCAAGGATTTGAGGGCTGCTCTCACCTACTCTAGGCTGGTGTTTTGCCTATAGCCTATGCTTCTTCCTCACAAGCAAGATGCAGTGGTGTCAATCAACTAGGCCCACATAACCAACTGACACCAGCCCAAAGCCCACCCCAGGAAGCAGACACCCCATTGCATACACTTTTAACATCCTTCCAGCCATTGCTTGCACAAGCTACTGAGACAACACCGTGTGAGGACCACAGGCACCTGTGAGGACCACAGGTGGCATGACACTTAATCTTCCACTTCATTTCAGCTTCCGCTTCATTTCCCTCTTAGCAAGGAAATCTTTCTCTCGAAACTGAAGTTTCACAATGAATGTACACATTTGCTGAGATAAAGTTTACGGGAGAGTTTTGTTTCATATACTCTGAAAACACAGCTAGATGACCATATTTCTGAGTATTTCCTTTCTCTCTTTGGTGGGGGCAAGGGGATGAAATGTTACCTGTTGAAAATATTTTAGTTACCAAAGGTCCTGGTGACAAGACCTTGAAGGATGCAGAAGTAACTACGTGCCATGGGAACCCAGGAGACTGGGTTTGGGAAACCTAACCCAGAAGCCGTTTCTGGAGAAAGGGCAGAATGCAGGAAGAAAAGACTTTTACATAGGAAGTAACAAATTAGCAGGACCAGAAGATTGTTTGGAGGGAGGGAGGAAGCCGGGGGGGGCGGGGGGGGGGGGGGGGGGGGTGGAGCTGGCTAGTACATTTACAAGCTGCTCTGAACAAGGTGCTGAACTTCCCAGGAAGCTGTTTGGGGTTGGTCATGCCTCTGGCTTGGAGACAGCTTCAGTGCACAAAGAATGATGGCTGTTCTTGTGGGCAGTTCATACTCTCCCTCACTTGTTTACATTGCTGGCTAACTGGGGAGAGAAGTAGTTTTCTCCTTAGTTTCCCCTCCCCAAGTGCTTGCAGTGAGGGTGGAAGTAGGGTGCTGGAGTCCTTCCTTTCTTCTCAGGGCTGGGGTGTTGGACCCCTGGGCTTGTGCTGAGCCCCTACAGCCCTGGGTGGAGAAGTAGCTGGGGACAAATGAGGAAGTTGTGGGTTGAGCAAACCCTTGCACTATAGAAATCTTTTATTTCCAGAAAACTGGGGAAGGACGTGGGGTAGGGGGAGGCAGGACACTATCTGCCCTGTTGCAGAAGAAAGGTGTTTTCATTGTGATGCAAATACACTCATGTAATTTGGGTCAGGTTCACCCAGTTCTTGTGGCTAGAACTGAAACCAGGATGTCTTCACTTTGCTCACAGCTCTCAATGCTCTCCTGTCTTGCCGCAGTCCCAGAGCTTGTTCTGACATGAGGCGTCTTCTTTGTCTCTGCAGAGGTGCCGTTTGGTGGAGCACATCACTGACCCTGGCCAGCTAAGTGGTCGCTGTGTTCCTCTCACCCTCTCTGGTAACTTTTTTTTTTTTTTTCCTCCAAACACCTTATTTTCTTGTCCAGAAAGGTCTGGTGGGTTGTGTCCGGGAGCACATAGGTGTGCTATGATGCTATTAGACTTTGAAAATTGGGTTTGTTTAATCAGTCGCCCACACTAGTTAGTCTGACATTGTCTGCTGTACCTGCAAATGTAGGAACCAGCCCCAAAGCACCAGATTGCAGGCACTGAAATCCTGCCCTGTACATCAGTCTGGATAGTTTTGAAAATAGTATGTTTTCTTCTGGGAAACACAATGTACAGGTTTGAAGGGGAAATTTACTACCACTTGTGCAAAACTTGTCTTGTCACACATTGCTTGCAGCAGCAAGCCTGTAAATGTTTAATTCACCTCACTGTTATCCTACGTGGGGTCTTTGCTCTTCTCCTCTCCTGTTTACACTGACCTAGCCCCATTTCTCTTGCTGCCAGCATTAAACTCTGGGGGCACAGGGCAAAGGCAGGGCTTGGTCACTTCTTGTCTGCCCCCCTTGGAGAGGCTGACTTTTGCTGCTGTCTAATGTGGATTAGTGGGACTCACCTCCAGTTTTGGCCCCTGGGCAATCACCTTAGTTGCTTTCTCCTAACTCTAATTCTGTTCCTCTTTGTCCAGATTATAATGCTGTCTGGAATTAATTCTAAATGCAGAGCAGGGTCAGGAGGGGCTTCAGGGACATCTGTTAGGACTAGGGCTGTTCTCAAGGTACTTCAGGCCCATTTTGTAGAACTGGCTGTTAAAATCAGAGCATTTTTCTGAGCTGTCTGTTAAAAAATTACCTTCAGCAAGCTCAGTTCCCTGCAGCTACTGCTGTCTCTCCTGGTACCCTGGTCCCCAGGCTGGGCTCTGTGCATAACTCCTCCCACTCATACTGGCTCAGACCTAAATATCAGTGTCCTCATCAGTGGAGGGAGCAGCCCTTGCTAGTTCTCCATTCTGGCCCTATCTTCCCTATTTGCTGGCCCTGGGCCTGACCCAGCTGGCAGCTTAACCTACCTGGGTTCCACAGTCATTGAGCCATTTTGGTAGGTCAAGTGGGGATGAAGCATGGTGTGAGGGGTACAAATCTCAAAGTCTTGCCTTTCAAAATCACCTTTTGCTTTGGAGGATCTGATCCTGCTTTGTGGATTCTCACACTCCTGTAAGGCAATTTGGTTTCCTTGCACTTAAACACAGCTGCTTCTGGTGCAGTGTATGGCAGCTGCTTTACACTGCACAGGAGAGCACTTTGGCAAAGGAGACGTAGTGATTGTGCTTGGCCGAATCTGCAGAGGGAGTTTAGGTAGAGGGAATGTAATTATTGGAGTTTGGCCAGGACACTGGGAGAAAACTCCTGTACTCTTGAGACATATGCCGTGAAATAATAACTTGCAGCAAAGGAAAGCATGCACAGTAAAGCAGTCAGTGTTAGGAGGCAGGTCAACTGCTCTGATGTACAGTGTCAGGAGTAATGTTCTGCCCTCTCCATCTATAGGGAATGAGGTTTTGATTCCTCATACGTGATAATTGCATGAGCCAACCGTTTCCCTTAACAGGCACTCACAGAAAGAGGTAGTGGTCTACTCTAATTTTGTAGGGTCTGTGGGGAAGCTGTTGGTAAGTTCTCCTGAAATAACTCTGGTTTCCTAGGCTTTGGTGTCACATTAAAGAAAAAACAGCTTTGCTTTCACATATAATTACAGAAAAAAATCTAAACTGGAATCTTGGATCTGTACTACCTGAAACAGTAGGGATGAAGGAAGAAGGATTTCTTCATTAGGAGTGGCTGTGGGTCCTTCCACCCTGCCTCAGCTGAGACCCAAGGAGGTGAGGGGCTGTCAGTTTGGGTTTTGAGGTAGCAGTTCTCAAGATCCTAAGGTTTTAGTGGATGTAGTGGGAGATGAGCTAGTCTTATGGCCAACCTGAGACTGAAGTTAAGACAACAGCTTCTTTGGTTTCTCTGTTGTGTTGTATCATCCCTAGCCTTTAAGCAATCCCAAGCTCAACTGGTGTGACAATTTTGCCTTTTCAACCATCATTGGCCCTTCACAATTATTTTAAAGTCCCTTAGAGTTGAAGACTATAAGTTCATCAGAGAGTGAAAAGAATAATTTTCCTGTTGTGTTTTTGCAATGGCCAGCCTAAGGGATAGTGAGATCTGTAACCTAATATAGATGTAACTCATTTCACAATGCAATAATAAATGACTGTAGCTGATATTGATCCCAAATTTGACATCAGCTTGATCATCTTCAGGATTAGCCTTGCCTGGCAGCATTCATTCTTGGAGCTGGACTCCTTCTCAAGGTGAACAATAACATTAAATTATCTGGCTCACCGCTGTTGCTAAAAAAGCAATTAGATTTTGGACTGGACAGTAGAATTGCTGTGACTGACATTTTCTTATGGATGAGGAAGTTCTCTGTTACTCAGAGGGCATGTGGATGCTACAGAATGTGACATTAGTTCTGGGAAACAGCACTACTGTTTTTTTTTTTTTTATCCCCAACAAATTCAGGAAAATTCAGGGGAATTTCCAAAGAGGAGCATTGTGACTGTGAAGAATGGTGACTGTTCCAAACAGATAAATCAATCTCCAAACACAGTAAACCTCAAGAGAAATTGTGTTATTTTCTCCCAGCTATTAAGACAGATAACTATTCATCCCAACAAGAAGGATAATAGGAAGTTCTTATGATTAAATCTTTACAAGCAGGAAAACTCCATGAACTGCCTCCATAATACCTAATGAAAAGTCCAGTTCTTCCAAGGGAAGGTCAAAGGTTTGATCCATCCTTCTTTCTCTCTTTCTTTCTTTCTTTCTTTCTTTCTTTCTTTCTTTCTTTCTTTCTCTTTCTTTCTTTCTCCCTTCCTTCCCTCTTTCTTTCTCCCTTCCTTCCTTCCCTCTTTCTTTCTCCTTTCACTCTTTCTTTCTCCTTCTTTCCCTTTTTCTGTCTCTCAGTCCCCCTGTCTCTCTCTCTCTCTCGATCTCTTTCTTTCTTTCTTTCAGCTCTTGAGATCTTCAAAGGTCAAGTGAGTAGGGGGCATGGGGAGATTGGGCACAGGATCCCTGATATGTGTGGTGAACATGGCCCCATTGCTCTGCAATGTCAGCTCACAACAGATTGATTTTATCTTTTTTCCCCCTTGGAGGAACTGTGTCTGATATGTGAAACATCCCAGAGGGGCAAGAAAACAAGTGCAATTCTCCTGTATTTGCGTAGAAAACGCTGAGCAAGAGCAGCTTGGACCTTCAACATTTCTTGGAAGCTGCTTTCAGTTTCCAGGACTGTTTGTTCTTGGTGATCTGCTACATATCTCTGAGGCACACATCTCCTGTGCTGTATGTAAATCTGCAGCAATACATCCTAGATTCCTGTAAGCTCATACCCCCCCATTCGATTAATAGAAACCCTGAGTTCCTTTTTCAGCTTCCTCTGTTGACCACAACTCACGTCATGAGTACAGTCCTGCCTGCCATGCTGCCTGCCAGTGTGTGTGCATATGGTCTGCAGAACATGAATGCAGAAAACCACTTCATAGCATTGTTGTTTTCTTTTACTTCTTTTTATTTTAGGTTTTTTTTTCAATTCTTCTCCTCTCAATGGTAACTATTAAAGACCAAAAGCCTTTGCTAATAAAATTCACACAGCTGCTGTTGCTGCACATGAAATCCTAACACCACAATGGGGGTTTCCAGGCAGGGATGCCCCTTTGCAAAGTGCACTGGAGAGGGCAACACATTTCCAGAGCATGAAAAGCCGTTGCAAAGACACATCACTGTGTGTGTAGCCACTAAACCTGTAAATGAACTAGCTTGTAAGGCCGTTCTCTGCAATCAGTGCAGTATTGCAGTTTCCTCCCTCACCCCTGTGTGGCCACTGAAGCTGTCCTTCCCCCAAGCACAGCTATGGTTTGGAGAAGTCAGATTCAGATGCCAATTCTGTCCTGAAGGTGGGGATAACAGAGTTCACCGTAGGCTCACATTTGGCCTGTCAGCAGCTGGCCATTTGTCTTCTAAGCTTCCAGTTGCCTGACAATGTGATACTGTAATGAGAGTGTTGGCAGTACAGTATGGTTCTGCTACAGGGCAAAGGTAAGGGGGAAGAAGACTTCCATTCTTGCTTTTGCATTTCTCCTAAAGGGGAGTTGAAAATACTGTTTAAAAAAATGTCATATACAGAAAAATTAGTTTGAAGGTTTGAAAGTAGATCCATCCAGAATGAGTGTTTGGGAGGACTGCCTGGTCATGCTATAGAAATAACATTTTCTGTTTGATCCAGCCATTATAGGCTGGGCAGTATTTGTAGGGTGCGAGGCACGTCATCTTGGGCAGGAGTGTTTAAAGGATAGAAGAAAGGTCAATTTCCATGGAAGTCTCCACTTCTGGATTTCCTTTCCCTTTTCAGTACAAACCAGCATTTATCTGTAGGTTTCCAAAGGACAAGTCACTTCTGGGCTAGTACATTTTAGTGCAAATATTGCCCAAGTAGCAGCAATAGAAGCTTCATTTTTTTCTGTTATGGTACTCAAGCCACAAACATGCAGACACAAATGTACGATTTCCAAGCCACAGGACTTTCATCTCTTATGTGTGATAATCTGTGTCCATTGCAGTAGGACTTGCTTTAGGTGGCTGCTTGTACTGGAAGATTTGAGGCAGGAAGATCTCTGTGGGAATGAGAGAAGCTACTGCCCTGTTTCTAGACTAGCAGAGCTTTTGCAGAGCTTTCCTGAATTTCACCATGAGTGGTGGCCTACTTGTTGCCACAGGTGTAAGATAGGGTCTGGCTGAGTCACAAAGCAGATCTGGACTTATGCTAGGTGTCTTCTGCTTCTTGTGGCTCGTACCTCACTTTATCCTGGTGCCCAAAGCCATTTTTCACCTACCAGTGATGGAGCAGTAATGAGCAAAGGCTGTTTGCAATAATAACTTGATTTTGGCAAATCAAGATAAATGTACTGCTTTGGTTTAGCATTTACCTAGGTCTGGTAAGAGGTGTGAAAGTGTGAGGTAGTGGTGTCTTTCCTGATATTTTGCCAGCTTTTAGTGTTTGTGGACTAAGCCCTCTCACTTACCCTCTGGAGACAGCACCTGCCAAAGAGGCTGTAAGCACTCTCTGCTGAGCCATTCAAAGCCCTTCAGAGTTGTCTCCTGGTTTATTTCCTCAAGTTTAATGCAGGTGGCTTACACATCTCATTTTGCCACAGATGCCTATTTGCAAGAATAATTACTTGTTGGAATGTCTTCATAACTTTCTGACATAGGGCCCCTTTTCAGGAGAGTGCAGCCCTGTGATGCAGCCGATGAAGCATGTCATGATGTCACTTAGGGGAAGGAATAGTTTTTAAAATATGTCTCTAGTCCTGACTATTTGTGTTGTTAAAAAATAAATAACTCTAGGAACAAAAAGTAAATATCCTGTCCTTCTCCTCAGTAGTGTTTCATAATTATTTCAAAATCTGGTCCCTGGGCATTTTGCTCTGGCTGTTAGAAACCACATGTTCAGCAAGATACTCCTCCAAGGTTTCAAGCTTCTGCTCCTGAAACCCAGAACTGGGATGTGACAGCTGGAGTCTGAGAGCTTGATCCCACAGCTCTTGTTTGCACAAAGATTTTAGTCTTGCACCCCTACAGGGTGCAGTGCAAACTCCTATCCCATTCAAGTATGTTTTGAACGGGACCTCATTCAATGCTCAGCCTTTTATTTGGTTTGTGAGTAAAGGGTTAATGGAAAAGAGGATTCCTTGTCTTCAACTTTGTCTTCAAGGTTGCCTGTTCAAAACTGTTGCCTACAAGCTCTGCTCCCTGACATTGTTGCTTCTTCACTGTAGAAATGAGCTACGTTTTCTTCTCTTGGCGAATGATCCTGTTGCTCCTCCAGCCTGCTGCAGCCTGGGTGAAAGAGTCTCTCCTCTGGCCCCAACTCCAGCTTTCTGAGCCCATTGCAGGTTACTAGCCCAGACTGCTCATGCCCAGTTCCCTGACTGCCTGGGGCATTTTGATTCCCATGGGCCAGTTTCTGTTTTCCAAAGACAACATCCAAGTTGAATGGAAAGATCTGTATCTTTCCCACTGTAGCAACTCCTGCCTAAAATGTATATTTGTCACGACAAAGTCAGCAGATGCTTTATTTTTAAAATCTTACTTTAGGAGGAGATTTATGTCTTTTCCCAAGTTTAAAAAGAAATAAATGCATGTGATATTTCACTCTTGGTTTTACTGTTCTTTTTTATGTTTTGCTGGGTGTTTGCTAGGAAGATGTGATGAACACAGAAGGACCTAAGTGCTTGTGCACATTAAACTCGTGCCTCTGTTTTGCTTGGAGACCCACAGTATGTTTGTGCTGGTAACATCCCAGACATGTCCTATGGCTAGATATGTATGATACAACACAGGGCTGTGAGTATTCCTACCCTCTTCTACTACATCAGCTTTAGCTAGTGTTTGGACTGGGAACTGCATGTAAATTGTCTCCTAGTTGAATGCCGGACATTCTAGGCTGCTGTTGGTGCTAGCTTTCTTCTCCTCTCACTTTCTCCTCCCTTTCTCCATCCCTGCAAGCTGCAAGCAATGTGGATGCAATGAAGTCCATAAGCCGGTGCTGTGAATCCTATCAGTCAGCAAACTCGCTGCTATGTTTTGCAGTTTTGCTGAAGTGTGCATCCTGCCTTGTGAATCTGTCCCGTCTCACTGAGTTCATCTAACAGCTTAAGAACAAAGACCTTGTTTCTTCTTGAGGACTTGCAGAATGTTGTCTAGGAGTCTGTGGGATGTGGTGACATGTTGTGATCTCTTTTTTCCTTAATATTAAAAAAAAAAATCTTTTTTATTTAAGCATTTTCCAAAGCACAAGCAAAACAACCTTTTTAATTTTTTTGCTCAGTTCTCTGGTATGCATTGAGTGAGTCATGCTGATAGAGGAGCTCAGGGCCAGTGCTATGTCAGACACTTGCAATCAGCATGTAAACACTCTTTGTCACTGTGAGTGAGCCATATTCCCCCCTTGTAGGTGATCCAGACAAAAAAGATCAAGAATATTAAACAACAACAACAAAATCTTCTACTGGTAAGATTTTTCCTGTGGCTGTTAAATGCAGGAACTTTCTTCTCATTAAAAGTGACTGTATTTCCTGAGCAGGGCCTCCAGGCAACCCACTCTGTCCAGATAATAATGCAGACAGCTGGGATAGGTCTCCAAATGAGAGTGTCTTTTGCTTGGAAGGTGCTGGGGCCAGGGCAGTCCCGTTGGACAGCAATCAGAAGTAATTTTCACTTGATGACAAGCTTTGCAAGCCTGTGTAAAATAGCTTGGTTCTTCCATAGGTTGTTTTCTGTAGGTTCAGGTTTCCAGACTGAGAAAACAACAGTCAGCAATAACAGTGCTTGTCACAATTTGAGTTCTGGCTGGACCTGAGAGCCAGGCTTTGCTGTTCTGCCTTAAACAGGATTGGGCTGACACATGGAGGCGGAGCATCTTTAAGAATGTCCTTTCTGGTTCAGAAGACAGCAGTCGTGTCAGACCAGAATCAGACCATGCTCTTGTGTCTGCCTTGGTCTGTCTCCAGTCTGCTCTGCCACAGGAATAAACACCAACCTTGAGGGACTTTAGTGCACCGATCTTCCTGTTTTAAGTTCAGAAGAGAAAAAGAAAAGGAGTCTCTGTGAGAAGTCTGATTAAGTTGTTTTTTTCAGGACCAGCAGAAATACTACTTCCCCTGTCCCCTTTCAAGCTTTACCAACTTCTGTGATTAGGGCAGAGATTTCATCCTTGATTTCATCCCTAATCTGGAGAGATACTGTGTAGATATGAACACTGACAGAAACAAAGCAAAGTTGCTCTCCTGCAGATGAGGCCCAAGAGGAGCAAGTATACTGTGAAGATGAGGAGGTCTATGAAGGGGAATACCCCAAACAATTACAGAACAAAAATGCATGGAGGAATCAGAAAATGATCAAGACATTAATTAAATGACTATAAAGTTAGAAAAACAGAAAACCCAAAAGCAACTGGAATATTTTACCTCTTTCTTTAACAACATCTTTATCACTATCTCTTCTTTTCTTTTCCACGGCAGTATGGCCTCCTTCACGAGAGCTACAGCTTCGGACATCGTATTTGGGATGAAAAGACAGCCATCAACAATAAAGCCTAGAAATATCCATTACAGCTATAAGATTTCAAAGGGAACAGAGAAAAGATGGTGCCCAAACAGGGCATTCAGGCTTGACTGGGCCCAGCCATGCAGGGAGGACATCCATCCCCTCTGCGGTCAGTCCAGGGCTGCCTCCCAAAAGATGGATGAAAGAGGGGCAGATCTGATGTACCACAGAACTGATTACTCATCCTAACAGGACTATTCCTCATAAGGCTTGGTTTTCCCCACCACAGGAGAGAAGCAGCAGCAGTGGGGCAAAGGCATTTCTGCCTTTTTTCAGCCTCAGGCAGAAGTTGGCACTGAAGGCCTCATCCTGAGAGCTGGTGGTAATGCAGAGTTGGTTAGAAATGGGAGGCTTTCCAGGAAGCACACATTAAAAAAACTGCAGCCAAAGACAAAATGGAGAAAACAACTAGTTTACTACTGTGAAAAGTAGCAGTAAGAAGTAGTGGCTTCCCCTGGGGAAACTTACTTTGGCCTTTATAAGGCACATAAGTGTTGTTTCCTCTGCTGTAGCCCATTGGATGACTGCAGAAAATACCATCTACTGCAGCACAATGTCCATCCTCCTCTCAGCCCTTACTGACCCTTCCTTGCTCTTCTGCAAGCCACGGTCACGGACAGTGAGCCTGCTGCATGGTTTTGGCCACTCTCCTTTTTGCTGTTAAACCATGAACCTCTCCTTCTGCTGTTTGGTGCTGGCACTGCCTTCCCTCTCTCTTTGCAGAAGAGCCTGTAGCCACAATCCCTTTATTCTCCTCCTCTGCGCTGGGATTTGTGGAATGTTAGTGTTCCCCATCATTCTGTGTGCAAGGTGTGCCCCAGGATGCCCAAGAGAATAAGGGGAAACTGAGCTGGGACATCACTCATCCAGAAGGTTTGCATGGGTCCACAGTGCTGGCATAAACTTCAACTGCCAAAGCCTTTCCACAATACTGTCTTCCCATCCCCATCTACATCAGTTAACACCCTCAAGCTTTGAAATCTGAGTCCAAAATATTGGTTATTGTAGTAGCAGCTACAGCTACTATTCCTTCTCCTTCCCCAGTATTTTATTTCGTCTTCCTGGCATGGGCTTAGGTGAACATGTATGACTTAGAAGTTTTAATTTCCTGTGGGAAACTTTTCTTATGGCCTGCAGGTAGGTGCTTTGTTATTTTTCCTTCTCTCCCCTGCCTCCCCTGTTAAGTCTTTCCTTAGCTTAAGAGCTTTTCTGTGCCCCTAACTGCTCCTTTTGAGATCCCGAGTCCCTTTGGATCTCATTTACTCAAGGATGGAACTTGACTGGTTTCAGTAGTGTTAGTGCTCATTCACATCTTGGAAAAATGAGAGGAAAACTGAGAGTCTGTTTGCTGGGTTTTCCCTAGTGAGTGTGAAACAGTCTGTCTATGTTGATATTTGCATTTAGGAAATGGTTAGTACCACTGCATTCTTGTACACAGTAGTGCATTTAATGGTCCAACTGGATGGCAGGAGGGATGTGACATGGCCTGGCCAGTGAAAAATAAATTATTAACTCATGCTGAAGAATAAGATAGGCTATGGCTCATGCTACTCATGTCACAGATGACACAGGCAGGGATGCACACACAGCTTTGCTGCCAGCAGGACAGTATGGACACGGTGAACACAAGATGGGTGACAACACTTTGGGACTGTGGTCTCCCAGCTTTGCACCAAGCCCAGAGGCCCAAGGATCAACAGGAGTGGAAGCTATCTGTAAAAAATAGCTGTTTGGTGTTTTACAGTCTTTGCTTTCATTTCATCCCTGTGCTCGCAGTCTTTTAA
Organism: Colius striatus; assembly: GCF_028858725.1. Taxonomy (NCBI): domain Eukaryota; kingdom Metazoa; phylum Chordata; class Aves; order Coliiformes; family Coliidae; genus Colius; species Colius striatus. The sequence continues at coordinate 129,265,704 of NC_084759.1, forward strand.
TTGTTTTGTTTTCCCCAGCAGATGGAGTGTTGACCTCCCAGGGGGGTCAGGGGCAGCAAGTTGTAAGGTGTCACTGGACTGAACTTATCTAAGGGGCAATAGATGGACATGTGGGCATGTGAGTGTATGTGTATGCACTGACTGTTTTTACATCTGTGTGATTTAAAAGAGAGGCGTATGTATATACATACATATCTATAAATATATATACATAGCTTAAGCTTTGAAACATGTCTGTTCCCCACCCAAATTTTTCCATCAAGGATTCCAAATGATACTCCTTTTTCATGTCACTCCAGCTCACAGATTCTCTTGGCCCTTAGGATGGAGGGTAAGGCTTCATAAAACCATCCTTCCCCAGGACTCTTATGAAGGGCTTTTAAACATCACTTGTAAAGACAATGTGTAATGGCCATCTTCAACATACGTCCTGCTGCCTGTGGGGTCCTTTCCAAAAGCTGCCAGAAAGCTGGGCATGTGGAGTGCTCAGGATTCCTGATCTATCCATCAGAGTCCTAACACTGACCCCCTCCCTTCCAACTATATGACTTGATTCCCCTGGCTCACCTCATCACAGTGGTAGGTGTGTGCCACAGCCTGTACTGGTGGGGAGTGGCAGAAAGGGAAAATGCATCCCAGCAAGCAGCTCTGGCCACCTGTGTGGGTGGGAGAGTCCAGTGGTGCAGCTACCAAGGAGGTGAGAAGGGCAACATGTATTGAGCCTGGACTGATCTTAACCCTGTTTTCTTTTTTTCTCATGTATTTAGCTGGGTTTTTTTTCCAAGGATAGTTTGGAAACACCTGGCCTAGGTTGAGTAAAAGGCTTAAAGGGCTAAGATTTCTAACCATTCACACAATTCAGCGCTTTGCATTGGGAAGGAATGTGGAGGTTTTGCTGAAAAACAAAGCTTTTATTTTTCTTTCCAATTCCTCCTTGCTCATTTATTAGCTGCCTCTGGCTTGAGTACCTGCATAGCCCCACGTTGTGTTGCACAGATGCTGTCCGTGCTCAGCAGCCCCATAAAAAGCCTGATTTTCAAATGAGCCGAGTGTCTGAGCAGGTTCCACTGGCTTCACTTTATTATCACAAGACTGCTGCTCCAACCTACCAGTCAGACCCACTAACATCAAAGACACTGCATAGATTCACATCAGATAAAATCCTGGCCCACCCCTCTCCCTGCCCACGTTAAGCTGCTTTCCCACCTGGCCGGCTGTAGGGCAGGGGGTAGGGTGGGACCATTGCTCAGCATGGCAGCCTCGCTTGAATTCCCTCTCTGATGAAGGCACTCAGAGACTCAACCTCTGTCTTTGCCCAGGGCAATTGTCTACAAAGGCAATTTCACTTGGTGCCTTCTCCTTTGCTGGCAGCAGCTGCTGATGAGTGTGGAGGCACAGTTGTGTATGGCTGCCGTTGCTGATGCCCTCTCTGTCGGGGGCTGTCTGGGCAATAAATGCCACTTACTGTGGACAAGCATAATGGAGTCTTTCTCTACACCCATACAGTGCACTTTTGCAGGGACTGATTTGACCAGTAGCACTTTGCCTACAGGTTTGTGGGAATCCAGCATGAAGTATCTGAAGTCCTCTTTGTTTGGGCCTATTTTTTAACCCATGGGTCAGAAAATCCCCTCAACCCTGGTCCCTGGCTGCCTTGCATCCTACCAACCTCCTGGGGTAAGGCAACTCATTCTGCTGGCTGCCAGCTTGGTTGCAGTTGTTTCAGGGGAAACTGAGAGCTTTGCTCTCTGTGTTTCCATTCCTGGGCACAGGGCTTGCCTGGATGTAGCCTCCTGATTTTATTTATGTGAATTGGTTTCAAAAGCCTGGAATCCGCTGGGTTTCCTGTGAAATTAAATCTTGAATAAAAAAGTGACTGCACCTTTTCCAAAAAGGCCCTGCTGTCAGCAAAATGCAGCTCAGAGTAGCAGGGCAGCATCTCTGTGTGGTAGACTGCCTACGGGCTGGAAAGGTATGAGTTTACGTGTCTTAGCTTCTACAAATTGAACAGCAAGTGCAAGCAAACTGCAGCCATGCAAGAGAGCCCGAAAGGTTTGAAGTCTTGCAGAACAAAGCTACTTTTATGATTTATACACTTGCCAGACAACCATCAAATTCTTTGCTGAAACTGGAGCTTCCCTGGTAGCACCACAAGGGTTGGATGGCCTGTGAAGAATTTTTGGCATCAGAGCAGCTGTCCCAGAGTGGTACAAAGGGCTTTGCCAGTGTGAGATGGAGCTATCAATAGGATGTCTATCAAGACAGGCAGCAAATAGAATGCTGGTCTTGGCTTCCATTGCCTCACCAGCCTCAGTGCTTGTGATACACAGCAGTAAAAATGCCCTAGACAACTGTCATAACATTTCTGTGCAAGGTGTGGTAGCCACTGAGCAGGCCCTGAGCTTCATAATGAGCACTTGATCGTCTGCTGCGCAGAGCTGAGTGGCTGGAGCAAAGGGAGAAGCCTATGGAGAGCAATGTACCTGTGCAGGCAGGCTTCGGGACATGGTGTGCTCAGGGATTAGGTAGGAGCTGGCCCCATGGGGCAGAACACTGGTGGCCACCGGTGGCAGGGAAAAGCCAGCTGGTATGTTGGTAGTGGGAAGGCATCCCTATGGTCTGTCTCCTGGGAGCTGTAGTCCAAGGAGATGGCCTGTAGTCCAAGTCAGGCTAGTATAGAGTTTTACTCGTGTTGAGAGTTGTGCTAGGCTCTCAGATTTGTTGTGCTTCGGTTCTCCTGCATGCCCAGTGAGGAGGCTCTTAGAACCTTTCTGAGATACCATTTCGTCCTATGTGAACTGGAGATGACTGTTTAATTGCTTGGTAGTCAGATAAAGTTCCTTTTTAAAGGCAACAGGAAAGGTAAGGACTCCTAAAATTTTGCTTGCTGTGTAAACTTTGGCCACCGTGCCCAACTGGGTGTATGGCTTAATGTTAGGGACTTCTGCATAAGTGCTTCCTGGGACCTGGGCAAGAAACACCAGTTAAAACCTTCATCCCAAGGTCTTTTAGTTAGTGCTAGGCTTATATGCACCGAGACATTATTTATTTAGAGAACAGCTCTTATTGCTGCTGTTTTGCCAGAAAACATCCTCTGATTTCCGCTGGTCTCTGAGCCTGCAGCATTAGAGATTATTTTCCACATTTGTTTTCACGTTGCTCTCATTAATGCTTCCAGCAGAAGTCTGCAGGCACTAAACTGAGAAGACAGGGCACAAAATCAATGGCATGCAGGCAGCAGGATGTGGCATGTGAAAGCCCTGCAGGAATGTGTTTGAGTATCACCATAGAAAAGGTATTGTAGGCTTTGCAATGGTTGTAACTGTGTGCAGCCATTGTGGGGGCTACTATGGGTTGACTGTTCAGATGAAGGTATTTCACTTAAGTAAAGAGGGCTGTGACTGCTTGAGAAGTTTTATGGAGTGGGAGTCCAATTTCAAGCTAGCAGTATCCAGACATCTCCTGTACCAAATAAACTGTCACTGGAGAGGATCAGACAAGTGCACAAGGCTATATAAATAGCTAATCTTACTCTGGGCATGGGCTTTGGTAAGCCTGTGCAGTTCCTTCCTCTAGCTTTTCTTTACAAAGTGCACATCATCTGGGATTTCTGTACCAGCTGGAATGACTTCTTTTTGCAGGAGTATGATGACAATGATGCCCTGTAGCAGACTGGGCAGAGGAGGAAACCCATGCCAGAACAGAAACTGTTAGGTTATTTTGGTGTGGGGTGAATTGAAGGACTGATCCTATTGAAATAACAGATTTTGGCTCAGACTCCTAGTGCATCTATTTTTAAGGTGAGGCAAATAGGGAGACCAGTTAAGACATGGTGAAAGGAGTGGTCCTTCCCATTGGGAACTATTGGTTTTGCCCTGTTCACCTTGTTTATTTGCAGGCAACTGACTTGTCTTCTTGGCTTTCTGTTCCTCCAGCTAATGAGAACTGGCCATCTCTTCCATTTAATCAGAATCCAGCAGTATTCTGATGCCAGTGAAAATACCATAATGTTGCTCTGAAAGCCACAAAGGGTTCAATTATTTCCTGGAGACGATATGAAGCCTATTGAATTGCAAGAGATGGTTATCATCTCTTACTTGTGGAGGAAAAGGGCCGAGAGTGAGTGGAATAGAAATCATTGCACAGGCAGCTTTTGCCTATGAAAGTCACCCAGCTCAGTTCATAAAATTAGATTAAACACATCGTATGAGAAGAGAAAACGAGAACTTAAAAATTTGGCCCTCTCTTGTCCTTATATCTTCTGCTCTGCACTGGACCTAGGCTTCAGGGACTGATGGCTGTGTAAAAATGGAGCATACTTAGCTCTGGAGAGCAGGAAAGGCGGTGATGTCTCCCGTGGTGGTCTTCACTGTTCCTCCTGGGAACCAGTAGCCTCTCAATAGAGCAAAATGCATTGACTCCAGGGATGGGAGGGAGCTAATTAGCTGTCTGGGTGTTTTATTAGGTGGAGAAGTGTCTGTTCTGGGAGAATAAGAGAAGAGGGTATCAAGTAGTCATTTTTGTGCCACTTTTTCTAGAACACTTGCCTATTTTCCATAAAAGCTGCGAAACAGGAGATGTGGCTGGGAGATCACTGGGGAACAAGTTTACATAGCTTGTGTTATACTGATGTGCCTAGTAGTAAATGGAAGGCATGTGGAAGCATGTGTGCATAATGCCTGTTGTACCGGACTGACTTTGTGTGGGATTTCAAAATAGTTCAGAGACTTAATTATGGTAAAAAAAAAAAAGAAAAAAGAAAAAAGTAACCTTCAGTGCATGGTATGGAGGAGCTGGGAGAAAGTGTGATCTGCTTTTTGAGGCAGCATCCTTAGCAAAGACTGGGGGAAGGAGACTTGCATTTTTTTCACCAGTTAATGCACCTGCATTTTGGCTATTTGGTGACAAAGTAGTTTGCCTTTTAGAAACTCAAGTTTTATATATAGCATTTGTACAGTCAGCCAAAAATAGCATTTGTTAGGCAGCCCAGTAACAGTCTGGTACAAAGAGATGGCAGCTTCTACAAGGAAGCATAGATAAGAAGTAGCTGATTACAGAACCATTGCCTGAGATATATATCCCTTACTACTATTACAGCTGGCAGTGGTCTCTCCACGTCTCTTTCGGTTTGCTGATGTTTCATATTTGAAAGAGGTGTGATTTGCAGCTTGCTGCATGGGAAGTTACGTTTCTTTTTTAAGGAAGGAGGGGGAAAACTGATTTACCTGGTACGTGCATGCAGGTATTTCAGCATTGTAGCAGCTGTTATGGTCACAGCAGGGTTAAGGAGAAAAAGGAAGGTTCTCTTGCGTGCCAATAGGTGGGGATTGGAGCTAATTTTTCAAATTAAGAGTAACTAAGGAGAGAAAGCAATACCCCAATAAAGAGTCCAATATGGTGGGATACTCCAAGAACAAGAGATGCTGGTTTGGCTGGGTCTCAAGGAGTTGTTCTCTCAGAGGAATGCATGCAGGGATGGAAAGCAAAGCACTCCTCTGCTCCCAGCATGGCTCTGAGGTCCAGAGAACCATCCAGAGCAGTGAGTGTTCTGGCCCTGAGGGCATGAAAGACTGATGCTGAAAGGGTTGTCTGTCACACTTACCTTCTGTCATTTTTAGCAGGGGCCCAGTCCTGCAGAGAAACTCTCAGCTTTACTATTCAGAAATCAGTGGCGTTAGGTAATCCTGGTGATGTCAGCCCAGAGGGAGAGTTTTTTACTCAAAACAGAAGTGTATGTCTCAGTATGACCACTGGTGAATAGTGTAAGACAGTATTTTTCTTGCCATACTCCCAGCACAGTGAGTGCAGGGGAGAAACAGAACACTTAAGCAAGCTCCTTGCTGAGCTTGGCTACCAGACTCTAAGTCCATTGAGATGCCCATGGTCACACTGAGTCAGATCCTGTCTTTAGGGTGCCAGGCTGACACCTTCCTGACAGTCCAGAGCTGTCTGGGAAGATCCCCTTATGTGTTATTCTGTCCATCCAATGGTTGTGAGTCTTCAGGAGCATTCCCAGGCTCTGGAAGTAGCTTTAGGCAGAACTGTACTTCCACCAAATCCAGTAGACTCTTCTGACTCTATGGATGCCCATGTTTCTCTGTCTTGAAAGTTTATAGTATAATGTTTTGAATTGTAGGCATCTGTGTAAAGCCAATATTTTGAATTGATCCATCACTCTGGTTTAGATTAGCTAAAGCTAGCTCTAAGCACAAGCTTTCTTCCTGAGGTGGATTTGGTTCCATGGATGTTTTGGTGTAAAAGTCCCCCAGATGACCAGAGATGCACTGGGGATTGATTGTGGCAATTTTAGGCTTGGGATGCAACTTTAAGCATTTTATTGTTCACTAAAGAAAGTAGGGCATTTCTTCATTATGGAGATGTCCATTCTTGTTTATCTTCCTACTTCAAGGCTTAATACAGCAAACATTGAAAATGTATCAGTTGGTCTTCCCACTGCCTACCTCCCCATCCTCACTTCCTCCAGCTATTTGCTTTGAGTTGTTTGCTCAGGATTTGTTTTCCCCCTGACTTTACAAGTTTGCCTTGCAGAGCAGAAAGAAAAAAAAAAAAAGCAAAAAACAACCCTCCTATTTTGTTCTCTCCGGTATTTGGCAGGAAAACAAAAAGATCACAAAGAAGAAAAGCATAATCATTGTCCTTTTTTTCTTGATGATTTAACACACAAGTGTTCTTTTTAGTGCTACTGTTGCTGCAGTGTTAAAGCATCTTCTTTTCTTAGGCAAGCCAAGAGCTACTGTGGAGAGTAGAAAACAGGCTGTCTCTCAACTGTGCTTTCCTGGGGCTGGCAGTGGGCTCTAAGCTGGGACGTGCCCATCTGACTGGTGCTTGCTAGCAAGGCTCCATCACGTGTTATTTTGATCCAGGTGATGGAATTGGACAGAGCAGCTTTTGTGCAGGGATTTGCAAAAGTCGTCTCTTTGCTGTTCTCCTCCAGTGGAGGTTGAAACAGGTGTGCTGGAGCCACTGTACTCATTGCATTTTTGTCTTGTTTTTGTGGTTCATGTTCCCATCCTATTTCAGGTTGGAGGTAACTCTCCTTTGCTCAGGACATAAGAAACAGTTGGTGAAAGATGATCTCCAGAGGCTTCTTCCAAATAACTGGTGAAAGACTGGTTTGACAGCAGGGCTGGTAGTTGGTTCAAGAGTGTGTCTGAGCAGTTTGAGCCTCTAATTTGGGATGCATACTTTCTGGTTTCAGCCAGGAGACCAGCTTCTCTCGCAACATTTTTGTTTTCTTCTTCCATCACCAGCTGAGAGCAGGTGATGCACAGGGCACACTGAAAGAAATCCAACAAGGCCAGTGAGGTGAACTTGCCTAAGGGATACTTCTGAGAGTAAGGAGAAAGAAGCGTGGGGGTAAAGGCTATTTTCTCTCCTTTCTTTCTCTAATGCTCTCAGTTATTCCCTGCTCCTTCCTGCTTGCATGAGAGAAAACCAAGTGTCTCTTGCCTTCCTCTTACTTCACAGCGTGTGGAAGAGACTTGCTCAGAGAATGAAAGAAGCAGCAGGAAGAGGAAAATAAACAGCTGAGTCATTGCTGCAAAAAAAATAACCATCAGGAAAGGGGGGAACTGGAAGGATCTGGCCATGAAACTTCAAGAGAAGCCACAAATGTAGATGCTTACAAAAGCAGTCCCTCTCCACCTGAGGAGAGAGGCCTACAGCAGCTTCCGCAGAGGGCACGAAGGGTACCAGGCAACCCTTGCCCAGGGACAGTGGCAGCATTCACTGAGTTCCAGCTGCTGAGAAATATGTGGAAATTACATGCTGTAAGTCAGCTAAATAAACAAGGTGGAAAAAAAATGGCTGAGTCAGAAAAAGTGGACTATTAAGTTCAAATGCATTATTAATTGTAAAGCTGCTTAACACAGCTGGAGATCCTATGGGCATGGGTAAACAAAAATATGGTGAGGAGAGAACCAACTAAAGCACTAATTAGTCCTTTTAGGAAGTCATCCAAGCCCATTAATGGTAACCCTTCAGTGTAAGCTATGGAACAGACATCTGTATTGCTGCTGTTGCCTAGAGCATTAGTCCTCTGTGTGTGTGTGTGTATGTGTGTTCTGGTTTAGCAAGGAGCAGCTTTTGGCTTAGTAACAGGGGGAGCGGGTTGCAGTGAAGACCCGGTAAAGAGTTTGCGGACCCTCCCCCGGCTCCTGGGTTCACACCCACCTCCGGCCCGGCTGGGCCAATCTGGCGCCTCTGCGATCACTATTTAGGGGACGGGAATTTGGAATGCGGGTCAGGAGGTGTAAGAGGGATACAAGATGGAGGCGACCACGCGGACCCTTCGGCCAGAGAAGGAGGAAGGAAGGAGAAGCAGTAGACCGGAGACCCTTCTGCAGGCCGTGGCGAGAATGCAAGCTGTGCCCCTGAAACTTATGGAGATCCGTGGCAGGACTGAGAGCCACCAGCAGCTCCATGTGAGTGAGCCCGGACGGGCGAGGGACTGTGTGGGGAGACGGCCATGGCCCAGGCCGTGTTGGAGAGCCTGCACGCCGCAGAGCAGCCCCACACGAGAGGCAGAGAGGAGCTGCAGCCTTTGGAATGGGTGCACGTCGGAGCAGCCCGTGCAGGGCTGCCATGTGTGTGAGCTACCCCACGGACTTGCAGGGAGGACTGGTGTGGAGTTGGCCCGTCCTGAGGAGGGACGAACGGCAGAAGCTATTGGGAGCAGACTGACTGAGACCCCCACTGCCTGCCCCTCCGAACCGTTCAGGGAGGGGCAAGGTAAAAACCCCGGGATCAGGGCTCTGAGCCCGGGAAGAGGGGAGGTGTGGCGGGAAGGTGTTCTTAAAAAGGCTGGTTGGACTCTTCATTGACGTATTCCTCTGTGTTGTTTCGTTTTGGTTATGTTTTGGGTTTTTGTGGGTATGTTTTAGTTGATGTTGCATTAAATTATTTTCTGGTTTTTTTCTTCCCCAAACCGAGTGGCCTGGTCTGTTTTGTCCTGAACCTTAAGCGGCAATTAAGCCCTCCCTGCCCTTGAGCAATTCTCAGCCTCCTCGGTACTCGAGGCTAATCGTGGTCTTTTGTTCCCTGATGGGCCTAAACCACGACATTTTTGGCGCCCAACGTGGGGCCTTGAGCTGCTGGAGATTGGAATTTGTGATAAGGATGGTGAATTGGGAGTGGTAAAGGACAAAACAGACATCTGGGTGAGGCTACCTTGTGTCTAGGGGTGGATTTTTATTTATGTGTATTTATTGTGTTATGTGTATATCATTTATTTTCACGGGGAAGTGTTTGGTTCTGTTTGGTCTTAGTTACTATATGTTGATTTGTGAAGGTGGTTCAGATTCCCTTATGTTTTCTTGAATAAGTGATTCGCAGAGGCGAGGGGTGGAATGTTCTGGTTTAGCAAGGAGCAGCTTTTGGCTTAGTAACAGGGGGAGCGGGTTGCAGTGAAGACCCGGTAAAGAGTTTGCGGACCCTCCCCCGGCTCCTGGGTTCACACCCACCTCCGGCCCGGCTGGGCCAATCTGGCGCCTCTGCGATCACTATTTAGGGGACGGGAATTTGGAATGCGGGTCAGGAGGTGTAAGAGGGATACAAGATGGAGGCGACCACGCGGACCCTTCGGCCAGAGAAGGAGGAAGGAAGGAGAAGCAGTAGACCGGAGACCCTTCTGCAGGCCGTGGCGAGAATGCAAGCTGTGCCCCTGAAACTTATGGAGATCCGTGGCAGGACTGAGAGCCACCAGCAGCTCCATGTGAGTGAGCCCGGACGGGCGAGGGACTGTGTGGGGAGACGGCCATGGCCCAGGCCGTGTTGGAGAGCCTGCACGCCGCAGAGCAGCCCCACACGAGAGGCAGAGAGGAGCTGCAGCCTTTGGAATGGGTGCACGTCGGAGCAGCCCGTGCAGGGCTGCCATGTGTGTGAGCTACCCCACGGACTTGCAGGGAGGACTGGTGTGGAGTTGGCCCGTCCTGAGGAGGGACGAACGGCAGAAGCTATTGGGAGCAGACTGACTGAGACCCCCACTGCCTGCCCCTCCGAACCGTTCAGGGAGGGGCAAGGTAAAAACCCCGGGATCAGGGCTCTGAGCCCGGGAAGAGGGGAGGTGTGGCGGGAAGGTGTTCTTAAAAAGGCTGGTTGGACTCTTCATTGACGTATTCCTCTGTGTTGTTTCGTTTTGGTTATGTTTTGGGTTTTTGTGGGTATGTTTTAGTTGATGTTGCATTAAATTATTTTCTGGTTTTTTTCTTCCCCAAACCGAGTGGCCTGGTCTGTTTTGTCCTGAACCTTAAGCGGCAATTAAGCCCTCCCTGCCCTTGAGCAATTCTCAGCCTCCTCGGTACTCGAGGCTAATCGTGGTCTTTTGTTCCCTGATGGGCCTAAACCACGACATTTTGTGTCTTGCTTTTTTTTTTTTGTCTATACACAGATAGATCATCAGCCTAAGAAACTGTACACTTACCAGTGGCAATGGCCAATTAATGAGAAATTAGAGGCTTGGTCTTCCAACTACCCCGTGGATAGTTCACCGAAGAAGTACGTATTGGGATAGAATTTATGCAGGTCCATTTTCTGAAAGGAAAGGCTACCAAGTCTTCCCTTTCATTCACACTGCAGCAAAAATAAAACAGCAGTGCTGAAGCCAAAATTGTTTGCAAATGCTAAACATTAAGTATTAATAACTAAGTAATTATCATACCAATAGCTCTAATGAAAAACAAAAGTAGTGTTTCCAGAAGACTGTGCTTTGCAGAGGTGGAAAGAGATTTCATACAGTCCATTGTCCTCCCAGTTTCTAGGCTGAGGAATTCAGCAATTGCTAAACTGAATATTCACTTGATCTTGACCTCTACAGCTCTGCCTTCAAGAATAAAAGCAACTGTGGAATGAGTAGGATGAGCAAAAATGCCCATGTGCTTGCAGCCTCCTTGATTTCTATGTGGACTTGTTTTTCTGTTCAAGTTTATCTAGAAGGAACCTTCACATGTTGTGCCTTGGATTGATTGTAAGTGCCTCCTGTAAACAACAGTTTTTCAAAGTATAGTAAATCTGAATGAGTAAGTACAAAGGGTCACTTCTCCTTGGAGATGATAAAACATCTACAACAAAGAGAAAATTTAGGACACCAAAATACCTCTTGTATGTTGGTGAAAATTATCTCAGCTCATCATGTTGACCTGCTGTATTTTCCCAAATCTCAGATTCCCGAGTTTTCTCTGAAACACTATGTTCTATACTACAGAAACAAGTACAGTTTTAGGTTCCTATCTGAGTTTCTGGGCTGATTTTCATTAATGCATGAGCTAAACTGCATGTGGACCTTTTCATACACTGGTTCAGTGTTTGCAAAATCCATGGCAGGCAAGTAGTACCTTGCTTTAAATAACTACACTGACTGGAGGCCTACTGTGAGGAAGTGAAAGAAATGCTCAGTTCATCCAATGACAGAGGCTGATTTCCTAATTTCTATGACTGTACAGTTGGATTTCTAGGTCTTTCTGATGTGTGACCTCCAGCTAAAGCACCATGTTTATTTCAGTAGCTAAGTTGGCCACTCATAAAATCTAGAGATGTACTTCAAAAGACTTTTCTCATGCTGCCTGGTGTCTTGAATTGTGTATAAAAAATTCTGTGGAGCCTGTCAGGATGAAAATTTTAGCCTGGATCTCACAGTTCTTTCGAGAGCATTTTTGAATACATCTTTTAAGCATTTGAAAAATTCTGAAGACAAAAATATTACAAGTTTTGAAGTAGAGATACAAATATTCATTTTTTTTCACTACAACTTGGAAAAAAATATTGAATCCTTAGACTTTCCTCATATGTGACTTTTTACATCCTCCTTGACGTCTCCTCTGTAATGTCCCCCCTCACCTGGAATGACTGTTACTAAGTAGAGCAGTCCTGATGGGGTTGTTATAACAGCCTTGCCCACGAAAAGCAGTTCCTCTTTTTGCTTTGCTCTGCATTCATGTGTAAGGGTTCTGGACTGCCTATTCCTAACTTCCAGTCAAAACCAGGTGGAATAAGTCATCTCTCAAGAAGCATCTGTCTGTCACTGGTGACTATGACTGCTTAATTTAGAGCAGATGCCCAACTTTTAAATAGACAGCTCAAATTAGGTGAGGCAAATCCCATCCACAGGGAAAGCTTCCGATCAGTGCAGGACTATGGAAATGTGTGTTAAATTTTCCATTGTTGAGAGTCAAAAAAATGTTGGAAAAATCACATACCAAATAACTGTGTACATTATAATAGCCTAAAACAACCTTGAAAACCACTGTCTCATTCAACAAAACATCATATTACAGCTCTTGTGTGGTAGAGACTCCTCTATTTGTTTTCCTTTCAAGATGCAGCTGCAATAACATGGCATATGTGATTTTAATGTGACACCATAATCTGTCAACCCTGAGAACTAGGGAGCAGGCCCATATAAGATAACTAGCTCAATGTCACAATGATAAACATGTCAAGATACAAAAATCAATTCTTCCCTTACAAATGAGAGAAAGATGTCATGTAATTGGAGATGTCATGCTATGCTGGGATGAGCAACATTCCCACAATTAATCATACCAAATACATTATGTAGTAGTTGTTGCTTGAAGACAAAGGAAGAATAAATACTTGTGTAAACATGCCAACTACGAACTCTCCACAGATGTCGATTGCTGTTCCATATTTAGCATGAAGCGCTTCAGTACGTGGAGGATATGCCCTACGTCTGAGCAGAACGACAACTCAAAAAAGGGTTTATGACTGTGTGGAGGCTGTCTGTAACATGGCTAGTGTCTTTTCTAGGGTCCTTAGGAAACTGGATGTTAGGAGCTCCCCTATTGACAATGAAGGAACAGTTGCCATTTTTTTTGAATTAGGTCTGCACTGGGGCCCTGTTGAACAAGAGATGTTTGGCTGACGATACAGTGGCTTAGAAACTGAGGGCGAGTTCAAAAGTTCCTAACAACACTTCCAAACAAGAACTTTGTGAATATAATGCAAAAGCGACCATGCGTATTTGCTGGAATAAAAAAACCAAATTAGCTTCAAGCTGGGTTTGTGATTCCTCCCTGACTTGTATGTTTACTTTTCATTAATATTGATTCCTTCTGACCTTCAAGTGCCTCTTCTTCATTGTACATGCTCCACAGTGAATAGCTTACTGTGAATTACTTACAATAATATTAATAGCAACAGAAAATGTTAACAATAGAGTCTACTTACATGGAGAAATGTCACTTTGTGAATAAAGATGCTTCTTTTTTTTTTTTTCCTTCTCATCAGAAAACCTTATTTAGGGACAAAAAAAAAAGATATATTGTTTGACCTTGCATATAGTGAAACTGACTGGTACCACGAGAATTTTGATATCGTAACAAACAACTGACAAGCAGTGCAGAGACATACAATCCATCCTGAAAATGACCCAGACACGAGATCGACACATAAGATTAGGAAGCCATAACCTCTGTGTGACCTGTATGGAAACAAGGGCAAGACTAAACTCAACAAGTAAAATGCTTGGTTAGGTCTAGATAAAATGAAGAGGTTTTGCATTGATTTAATTTTTGCCTTTGACTTTTTTGCTGCTTTTCTTTCATGTCCTTGTCAGCAGTTAAGTTTGCATTCCCATCACTAGGGTGATGTGAGATTGTGATTGGAAAGTGCTTCTGAAGACACTTCTCCTTTGGCTTCTGCCAGGGTTTCTGTATCTGTGTTGGTTCCATCTAGTCCTTGTCCTGAGTTTACTTCAGCTGTCCTGGGAGGGACAACTAAGCTTACCCCTCTGTTTCTGAAGTACCTATTCCACAAAGGAATGCATTGCTGTTGGGACTCAACATTCTAGGTGCCTATTAGAACCTAGAGATCCAGTCTCCTGCAAAAAACACACTACATACCTAGAGCTACATGTAATACATCCAGGCCTTGATGTTCCTTTGCTAATTCATTTCTGCTCTGTGGGCTAGACTGTTCAGTATGTTAAATTCTCCTAGAAGGAAAAAAAAAAAGCCTTTTTGCTCTATGTTTTCCATGGGGAGCTCTTGTATAATTTTGGAGTGTGGAACAGCTTACTCTGAAATAGCTGTGGCAGCAGTCCTTCTGCCCTTCTTCCTAGGGTGAAATTTGGTTTTGTTTTAGTGTTATGGGAAAAAATGCTCTTTCCATAAGAAGTAGCTAAACACAGAAATCTTTTACAATCTGTTCATAAAGCTGTAATAAAATTTGCATGAGAAAAGAACTTGTGCTTCTTTATTTGGTGCCCTTTATACCCCCTATTGCCTAGAGCTAGCACATCTGATGGCAACAATGGGCTGTGGATATGGGGATAACAGTGCTGTGAAACCTTCCCTAAAACAATAGTACTTTTGATCTGATTGCTAAATATAAATGCCATAGTGTGACACCCATGACAAAGAAACTGACTCCAGGATTTAAAAAAATCCAAGGCTTAAGGTTAGACTTGTGTTGAACATGGAAATCCATTTTAGGTGTGATTTTTTTTGAAAGTGTCAGGCCAGGAGACAAAGTATGATGGATGTCCCACTCCCTTGGGCTCCTCAGAAGAGTCCTCACCCTTGGCTGCAATGGCAGCTACTGTGAACTCTGAGAGTTTGAAATTCATATTTCTAAAGTTGTGGATGGAAGGCTTTCCAGAGCCTTTAAGAAGTGTTCTAGTAGGCACTTAGATTGCTGTGTTATTAAGAGGCTTTTGAAGATTTTACCCAGGAGAGACTAACTTTAGGCATCCACTTTTGAGAATCTTAGCCAGAGGTAAAACAAACCACTGATAAAAGTTAGACAGAGTCTGTGTTTTCGAAATCTTCCCACAATTATTTACATCTGTGTATTATCTTGTATTGGTCACTGTTTTGTTGTATGTGTCTGTGTGGTTTGTCTGTTGTTTTTTTTACAGTGCACCTACCACAAACCTCAATTCAAATACAACCCAAACAACCAGGCAGTCACTAGTGTGTTGGGACCCTATCCAGGGTGCATGTTTTGTAGAGGATGAGCACATACAATTTAAGCAACAGCCTCTTGATCCACAGATGCACAATAGGCTGTCCAGCATTACCTGTCTGAGTTCTCATTGCATGGCAAATTCACAGCTGCTCTTTGAATATTGAAGGTGATGTGGTGAGTACTCAGTAACAGAGACTGAAGCTAGTGAAGAAATCTGCTATTGCTGAAAAACTTGACTTTGGTCTTTTCCCATAACTAAGCTTCTATTTTTTTGTTTAAAATCTTCTTTTACATTCTTTCAAGAATTGTGACATGCCAGAGACTTGTGCAAAAATTCACACAGCTCAGGTCATTTTACCAGCCTGTGCAACCATTCAGTCAGTAATAAACACTTTTGCAGGGCAATGATTATTGGAATAGTGGGGGGTATTCTAGCCAGCAAGCCACATGAAAATGATAGACAGTTGCAGAAATCAAGACAACTACAAAGGAAAGGAACAAAAGCATAAGTAAGTGAATCATTAGGCTGGGCTCAGAGACGTGACATAACAAGTACTGTGCCTTCTATAAATTTGGTGAGTTGATGATTTACCATAGCAGGACTTTTCAGTAAAGAAAATGAAAACTTCAGGAGGGCTCTTCAGTTCCAAGAAACAGCACCAAGAGAAACATACTTTTTGTGTCACAACAGTTGACTTGGTATTTAAAGCATTGATACCAGTGAATGAAGCTGGGAGAGGCTTCAGACTCTCTCATTCCTATTAGAGTTGAAAAGCACTAGTGCCAGATCCTGCAGTTCTTGCTCAAGCAAAGCTCCGGTTGATGTGGTCCTGATCTGGAAAAAGTCAACATGGATATTTATGGAGGTGTAGTGCCTAGAGGTTCTAATAAAAACTGTGATAGACGTTGTACCTGTATTTAGTAGCAGCCAGTTCTAGTCTCATAGAACTTGTGATCTGTATAGACAAGGCTGATAAAACAGATATGGGGTAGGAATTGCTGTTATTCCTGTTTTACAGATGGGAAGTGAGAGTTAGAGATTGCATTGGGATTTTCAAAGCCATGTAGTGTTGTTGGATATTTATTTCCCACGTATTTTAAAGGGAACTGGACATACAGATGTCTTGGTTTTGTTCAAAGGCTCAGCTAAACACAGACATCCCAGTTTTGATGGAATGATGGGAAGTCTGTGATGGACGTGTAATTACTTTAGATCTAGACATTCCAGGCTAGTCAGCTATGCCAAGAACTTCCATTTTTGGAAAGACTTTGCCCCAGATTAGGGCTGCAGCATTCTGACAATGGCTGCCATGTATGGTGTCACACGTACATGTATGGTGTGGAGCTGTTTTTTGCTTGGTAACAGAGGCAGGGAGCTGCAGTGCTGGTCCCAGTAAGCAGTTCTCGAAACATCCCCAAGCTCTGAGGTGAGCCCACCTCCAGTCTGGCTGGGCCTACCTGTTGCCTCTGTTGTCACTACTTAAGGAGGGAAATTTGAGCCAGAAGAGGAGGTGGAGAAGTGGTACAAGTTGGAGGTGACCATGCAGACCTCACAGTCAGAGGAGGGAGGAAGGAGGAGTGCCAGACTGGAAACCCCTCTGTAACCCGTGGCGAGAACATAGGCTGTGCCCCTGCAACCCATGGAGGGCAATGGCAGGACTGAGAGCCACCAGCAGCTCCGGGTGAGTGCTCCCAGATGGGCAGGAGACTGTGTGAGGACGCGGCCATGGTGCAGGCTGTGCTGGAGAGCCTGCGGGCTCCAGAGGCCCATACAGGGAGGCAGAAAGGAGCTATAGCCCTTGGGATGAATGCGCATCTGAGCGGCCTGTGCAGGGCTACCATGTGTGTGAGAGACACTGTACTGGAGCAGGGAGGACGAATGAGGAGCCTGTCTGCCCTGAAGAGAGACAAGCATCAGGAGCCATTGGGAAAAGACTGAATGAAACCCCCATGAAGCCCCTCTGAGTTGCTCATGGTGGGAGGAGAAAAAGACATTGGGATTAGGGCTCTGAGTCCAGGAAGAGAGGAGGAGTGAAGGGAAGAAGGTCTTAAAGAGCTGGTTGTGTTCTTCATCATTGTACCACTCTGTTGTTTTCTGTTTTTTATGTTTTGGATTTTATGGTTTTTGATTGTTGGTGGATTAAATTAATTTATTTTTTCTTCCCCAAGTTGAGTAGTCTTGTCTGTTTTGCCTGGGACCATAAGTGGCAATTGAGACTTTTCTGTCCTTAGGGTGTTCCAAAGGCTCTTCATACTTATAGCTGATCCTGGTCTTTTGCTCCAAGATGAGTCTAAATGAGGACATATGAATATGAAAACAAATAGGTAGAAAACAGAGTGAGAGGGAAATGGGAAGCTACAGAGACTTGACTATTCTGAAACATCCTTTGTCTTTGATGCATGTGGCTACCTCTTCTTGTCGTTTGCTGAAACCACTCAAAACCCACCAAGACCTGACTGTATCACAGCTGGATACCTAAGCCCAGGCTGGTTAGCTGTAGAGGACATTTTAAAATGAAATTTGGCAGCTATGCAGCATCTAGGTCCATAGAAACCCAACCTGTTACAGGAATGTCCAGGCCGATGACAACTACCATGTCTTGGAGACAGACCAAAAAGGCAGAGAAAAGAGCTTGGAAAATTGAAAAGGGTTTAGAAAAAAAGCTCATCGAGTGATTTGAAGCTTAAGGTGTCTGCCTTGTATTGGGAGTCATCAGGAGCCCCTGGACAAATTTGGGCACAAAATCTTATTTATTTTGAGAAAGATTAATTTCACGACTAGAAAAGCAGAATCCTGAGGCCTTTCTCAAAGCTTTGGCAGAAGACTTTGGCAGAAGCCTGGCAGAAGACTTCAGTTTGATCTAGGAGGTACTTTGTGAGGAGCAAAGGACAATGTGAGAGTGAGGTAAGATGGTCTCTGTACTTTTTAAACAAGGAAAGTAAAATCCAAATAATTTTATCAGATATTGCCTTAAAAATTCCTATAGTATTTCTTTCAAAGTTGCATATTTTTTGTGCTCATACAAGAAGACTTATTGGATTGAAGCTCTTGAAACATCCCGTAAATTTATTAGTCAGACATTTCAGGCTAATGAAATCAGCCAATATAATGGATACAATGCATACCTAAATACAATCAAATTAAGAATGCAGGCTCTATCTTAACTTTGGACAAGATCTGGAGAGGCCTGAAGGTCACCGCAGGGCCTAATTTTTAGAAGCACTTAGTATGGCCATATTTCTCATGCTATTTTTGTCCTAGTACAGGTCAGTGTCCCCTAGTCTGTGATTTCTGGGAAAGACCATCTCATTCCTGGTCCTGAGCCCTGAAAAAACATTTCCATGATATGCAGGTGACAGTACTGAGCTTTCTCTTACTTGAGTTTTCACATTTGAAGCCCTGGTTCTTTAAAGACTCACTCATTTTTTGTTTCAGCTTGAATGGAAGTTTTTTAATCTATGACTATGATATTTTTTAAAAATCAGATTATTATTATTAATGATAACAATGACAATAGTAACAACTCTGAGATAGGAAAAAAATAGAAGATCAGATGTATGAATGAAAAGACAGCCACAGGACTTGAGTTTTACTCTGCCTTCTGCTGCTTAAATAAAACCCCTTTTTTTTTTGGTGGACATGTCCTTGATCCTCTACAAAATGAAAAGCTTATGACTTGTCATTTTAATGCTTTCCCCGTCCATATAGATCATTTGGAGGACAGAAGTGCAGAGGCTTACTGCAATGGGAGGGTGGGGAGAAAACAAGTATCCCCCAAAATACCCATCCGTTCATACCTCCCATGAATATTGAGGGACAAGCAGGGACAGAATGCATTGTCAGCTGCTGGCTTGTCCTCCGCTTGCCTCCTCCCCACCTGTTCCCAGGCCCCTCTGCAAGAGTGAGATGGGATTTCAGCGAGTGGCGTCCTTTGGGGGGGGGGGGTGTGAGCTGCGGGGGGGTGCAGGAAGCAGGGCATGGCCGGCCAGACTGACACATCCAGGATGAAATGTCCAGGTGCAGAGAGTGGGAACAAAAGAAAAAAAAAAAGAGAAGAAAAAAAGAAAAGGCTTGCGTGCGTACACACACAAATCAATAAAAAGTGTAATGCATCTTTCTTTAATTAAATCCCACCCCTGAATTTGCTGGGCAGCCCAGTCGGGCAGTGACCTCTGCTCTCCTCTGGTTTGTTGACTGCCACAGCTGTTAGTAAATCACCTGCTGGTGCAGCTCTCCGGGGCTTTAAAGGTCATCTGTCAGCGGCTGCTGGGAGAGATAAAGAAGAAAAACAGAACCAGAAGTCTAAAAAAAAAAAAAAGAAAGAAAGAAAGCAAGAAAGCACTTTATGAAAGCAAAGCTGTTTGACCACTCTGCATCCAACCTTTCCACTGTTTACTGTGCTGGCACCTGGGGTTGGGGAGGGCCTTGTATTCATCGAGTTCCCCTTGCTCTTTCGCATGCATATTTTCCAAGTTCCCAGCTACTTTTATAATCCCTTTGTTTTAAGCTTTTCTTTCCTGCAGGGAAATCTGTAACCTCTCTTCAGCAGCACTGCTGGGTCCCCAAGAGCTGTGTGAAAAACAGTGTGTGAGGGGCAATCCTGGTTGGGTGGGGGAGAGCAGGGGATCTCCTGCCCTTGTGCCCCTTTCCCCATTCCTATACTCCCCAGCACCCAGTGCTGTGTCACGACATGACAGGGTGTGCAAAATGGTGGGAGCAGGAAGGACACAGAGTGCATTTCCCTCTTTTTCTCAGGCTGATAGGATTTGCAATCAGGAAGGGCTTGAAGGATATCCCTTTGTTCCCTGATCCACTTGGGAGCTGCTTTTAAGCTGAAGGGCTCTTGCTGTGGATACCTCCCTGAGCTACACTGCAGCTGCATTGCTGCCATGCCATGTACCCCATTAATCCCATGCCGTGACTTCCTAGCTTGGCCTCCCTCTTTCCTCACCACCATGGACTTGGCAGGTGAACAGGACTCTTGGGTGAACTTGCTCCACTGGTTTTGCTTGAGTCTTGTGGGTCTGGCTTGTTGTTGGTGAGACCATGGCCTCTGCTCACCTTGTTTTCACCCTGAGCATCCTTCTCTCCTCACACAGAGCAGTCAGCCCTCATACCTTCACTTTCTCTGTTCCAGGTCACTTTAAAAGAAGCCAGAAGATATGCAACCTTAGCCTGCAGTTTAATTTTCAGCAATCTGTGGCTATAAGGCCTCTATGCCTCTCCAAATGAATCACATAGCTAAGGACGGCTCATTGAAGGCCACACACATGACTTCACCCAAACTGACAAGTACATTGGGTGGAGTGGAGCAACTCTGTCCCAGGACATGAAAGAGCACGATTGTCATAGGTGATGCAAAGTGTTGTCGGTGAAAACAATGTTATTTTTATAAACTAGATACACAGGCAAGGCCCAGATAATTTGGAAGCTTTTTTTCCCACCTGATAATTACTGACATATTTTCAACAATTTATTGTTTTAATTCAGCACTGAACATGCAGCAATCTTCTCAGACTTAGATCCCATGTCAGGCAGAACATACAAGTTCTGGTTCAATTTCAATTCTTTTTTTGCTTTGGGTTTATTCATAGGTTAAACTCAGGGAAGATTAGGGAACTGCAAATCAACTAGAAGAAATGCGGGTTGCAAAATTGGTCACAATCATTGGGCACTTCCATCATGACTGTCTTGAATCTAATTCAGAGCTCCAGTAAGGTTAGTGAAACTAGGTCTTTTTTTAAGTGAATTATTTATTCAGATATATGGTAAGAGATATCAAGCCAAATTAATTTGTGATGTAAGTCCATTGACTCTATTAGATTCATACCTGAAAGAAATTTAACCCACTTTGGCCACAGATCCATCAAGTACATAATGACTCAGCAGTTTGTCTTTCCACAGCAATTTTCCTTCTTGTCCCTAATGCTATTCCTTGTGAAACTTGGGGAGATGAAGGACTGTAGACTGTCAACTGAAGCCCTTTGATCTAGATCTTGGTTTATGCTGAAGTGTATTGCTATTGCTTTCCTGATGCCTTCCTATTCTGTCTTAACTAGATTCTTGTGTGGGGAGTAATATGATAACAAGAGTAAGATACGTGATGCTGAGGATGCACTTCATTGGTTGGTCTCTTATTGGACTCTGCTAATCTCTGATAAAACAAGTATCCTCCTGGGAACTGGCCAATGGGGCTGGTGGAATCCAAGAGTAATGACACTAATGATGTAGCCAAACTGAAGAATTTGCTGCAGAACTGAAGTTTCACAGAAGCTGTCTCCAGCTCTTCTTGGCCTCTTGACCTGATATCAAGCAAAGAAACTTGTACTTACAGTACCAAACATTAGAAGTAGAAAGAAGAAAAAAAAGTTAGTAGCTGGCAGAATCATTGTTTAGATTGGAATAAATGAGCTGTTTAGTGTTTTAGAAAGAGAAAGTTCTCAGCAAGGAAAACAAAAAGAATGAGCAAACTGCATCAGGCAATTACTCTTCTATTGCAGTAGTGCACAGGTGCTTCCCTCACATCTCGATTGTATAAAACCCGTCACTTCCACCACAAACATTAAGCTATCTGAAGGCCTCTGCTGACTAGATGTGGGATCTATGCATGAGATATGAGAAGAGTTTCTCTCCATAAGGAGGACTTGGGTCATTTGGATCAAAACTCTGAAGCTACTTGCAAAGTCTCCCAAGTCATCAAACTTCAGGAGCAGAGTAGCTTCACATTAACACTATAGGATGATGACAATGGGCAAACTGTCGGTGGAGAGGAATCGACACACTGCCTCTGCTTGCTGTCACAGAGCCAATAGTCTCAAAGGTGACTGAACTACCAGCTGGGCTAGCATTAAACAAATCATTGCTCATTTGACAAAGCAGAGGCCAGGACACGTGGTGATAGCCTGCTGCTGTCTCTTCTGCTGAACATCTTGTCAGCAAGCGGCACTCACGGACATACAGTGCTGTGCTTGTCCTGCTGTAAACATTTCCATCTTTCAGGGCATGTTTTGTTGAGAATTTTGTTTGTCTTTTGTCTGTTGGTGAGAGTTGTATATATAACCTGTGAATTGTTCAGGGGCAATTTCATTTGAAACACCAGGGACTTTGGGTTTCTGTAGCTTAGTCCTCCAGCAAAGTAGATGTAAAATGCTACTAGACTATTTGCCTGTTTTTAAGCTCTTCTGTCAACAGACATGACAACCCAACATATATGGCTGTAAAGAAAAAAAAGCTCCATTTTAGCTATGCATAAGGAGTGCTCCTCAGGTATTTTTGAAATGTGAAGTTTCTTTTCCCTCTAAGGCTGAGCTAAGTCTTGGGGAAACGCTTAGCAGGCATTATTCTTAAAAATTATTATTCTTTGATTAAACAAAGAACAATCTTTGCCAGTCTGATTAGACAGATGAGCTATGACAGTTACATTAATCACAGAGTTCAAAAAGCTCCTTCCCTCCAGTGCTCTCGTTGAGTCGGTCCCTTCCATGCAGCTCCACCCACCCCAGGGGGAGATCAAATAACATCAGGAAGATGAGTTAAAATTCTATTCACAAACTCACATGTACCAAATCCAAACCCCAAGACGAACAAGTGCTCAGCCAGGAATCTAAGCAAAGACATTATACTTTTACAGAGTCATTTGGGAGCCATTGTAAACCATAATAAGGGCTAAACACAACATAGTATTTTGGCAAAACATCTCATTGTAGGGAACACACTCTTTTCTGTTTTACTCTTTCGTGTCTGAC
Source organism: Colius striatus (assembly GCF_028858725.1). NCBI lineage: Eukaryota > Metazoa > Chordata > Aves > Coliiformes > Coliidae > Colius > Colius striatus. Next base: position 129,288,393 of record NC_084759.1, read on the forward strand.
AGACACTGTTTACTGTATGACGAGGAGAGAGCAGGAGAGAGCACATGCACATCTCCAGCACTGATGACATGACATATAGCTCAGAGCTTGGAGTTCTCTGGAGATTAGAAGAGCGTGTGATGTGCTGTGGAGATAATGACAGCTAACAGGAGATTCAAAAAGGTAATTAGACTTTTTTCATTCTTTCACTGTTTAATATTTACAGCTGCCTTTGACCATCCATTGACTAAGAAAAGAAATTGCTTTAAGAAAGACAAGAGGTTGCTCTTCAGGCAGTCTGAGAGGAATTCAAACTTTTTTTCTACCACAGAGGTAGAATAGTACCATCTTGTTCAGTTTTACTATCTGACCGCTACTTGAGCTGGAAATGATGCCTGAGAGAGATCTCCACTGGGCCATTCACCATGCTTTTCCTGGGCGTTTGCAATGATTTTAGCATATACTTCTTCAGAATAGTAATTAATGCAGTTTTAATGATTGAGATTCTTCTCCTGATGGAATTTTAGTCTCTAAAACATGCTTTCCTTTTTAGACAAATTGTTTGGATTGTTTGGAAGTGTGCTGAATGAGCCTTGTCATTTATGGCTCTGTGAGATATGGAACATCCCAAATATAGTGCAGACCCTTCAGGTTTTAGATCTGATGTGTCATCAAAAAGAGAAAAACACTTGAAATACTGAGAAAAAAGGCACCAAAATAATTCTGAGTATTCTCCATCGCTAGTAACCTCGGAGCCTAGTCATGGCCCCGCAGGGGTGAGAGGGAGTTCCAGCATAGTCTCCTCTGGTGATGCTACATCACCAGACATCTACAAGGCAGGTAGATGGGAAAACTCCAGGGTCACTAAATGGGCCTACTTCTGAAATTGACACTGGAAACAAAGTGCAATGCCTGTTTCTCTCTGTGGCTGGAGAGTCTTTTCTCACTTTTTACTCTCCAGAGATGATGAGAGTGTTCCAGAAGAGATTTCTGATCTGTGACTCATATTGTCTGTTTTGGGGGCACAGTTACCTTTTCTCAGGAATGAGAACTCTCAGATGACAAAAGCTGAACTTTTTATCTCCCTCACTGTTGCAGTCTTATCATATGCAGGACTTTAATCCCACACATCCCTTCAGAAATATCATCATTAAAGATCTGGGTATACATTTTGAGATAAGACTGGTTCATGATAATATTACTGACTGTGTAATTATGGAAATGAGAAAATAATCCCCTCAGGCTTTGTTGTAATGACTTTTGAGCATCTTGCATCATCATAGGCAGACAGCAGGCTTTGGGATGCCATGAATTATTAAAAGGAATGTGGAAAATCTTGTTTTGGTTGGTGTTGATGTCTCTAGTAAGAGAGGACACCATGTATCTTGACAGTGATATTGGATCAGGTAGAAAAATGTGATCTTTTTGAAAATAAATAGCTAATCTTTACTTGATCTCTTGTACGCTTGTCTTTTGATGCATTGGTAAACTGCATTCCTGACAGTCACCCCTGCTGATACAGTGACCTTGAAAGACCTTGGCCACCTGGTCTGCCTCTGTTTGGAATCAAAATACAATGCCGGACCATTGTAGGTCTCACTGCATAATGCAGATAACTTCATTGGACCATGTTAATTAATGATATTATTACTAATGTGAGAAGACTTGCTGCAGAAATGAGCACACTTTGGCCAGCAGCTGGGTGTGTGATGTACGTGCTTGACTCCGATCATTGAGAAATTAATATGATGAAAACAGTGCACTAATGTTAGTAGAAATGGAGGTGAAAACACACAAATGGACTTCCCCTGGAATTCTTTCTGTAACTTTGCCTTGTGTTAGAGCCACCACTGAAAGAGAACCTTTATATCACACCCATTTTTACAAAGGGAAATAAAAAGGACTCTGGAAACAGTCAACCAGTCAGCTTCATCTTAGTGCCAGTAAGATTGTGGGTTGGGGCAATACCCAACATCCATATAGATTCGGTGATGAACTGACTGAGAGCAACCCTGTTGAGAACAACTTGTGCATAGTGGTGGATGTAAAATTGAACATGAGCTGGTAATGTGCACTTGCAGCCCAGGAAGCCAACCATATCCTAAGCAGCAGAAAAAGAAGTGTGTCCACCAGATTGAGAGACCTGATAATCCCCCTTTGCTCTCCTGAGACCCCATCTGCTGTACTGCATCGAGCTCTGGGGTCCTCAGTACAAGAAAGACATGGACTAGAGCATGTCCAGAGGAGGGCAACAAAAATGGTCAGAGGGCTGGAACACCTCTCCTATGAAGAAAAGCTGAGAGAGTTGGAGTTGTGCAGACTGGAGATGAGAAAACTCACTGTGGCCTTTTGATATATAAAGACAGCTTATAAGCAAGCTGTGGATGGACTTTTTTACCAGTAGTGACAAGACAATGCAACAAGAGTTTTAAACTGAAAGAGGGTAGGTTTAGATTGTATATAAGGAAATTGTACATACTCCATCATTGGAAGTGTTCAAGGTCAGGTTGGATGGGGCTTTGAGCCCATGGCAGGCACGTTAGACTGGATGATCATAAAGATCCTTTTGAGCCCAATCCATTCTACAGTTCCATGATACTCAACATTTTCAGAAAGACAATGTGGAAGCAGAATTCTTCGTGTAATCCACTCTTGTTATCTTCCTTTGAATGAACCTTAGAGAAGTTAGAGTTTTGGACAAGACGTCTACTAATAAACATCCAACCAGGGTTTCACATAGCTACTTAAATAATGGCACACGTAGAAATAAAACTTTCCTGTGCAGCTATGCTGCATGTTTATTCCCTATAGGATTCCAGCCTGTAAGAATAAGCTCAGGCAGGTCAGGCAGTTGGATCAAGGAAGTAAACTGTGAGTGCATATGATCCTCATGAAAAATGTAATTTATTTTCAATCACATGCAAGAATTGTGACAACTTTCAAAAGATGTTTTTTGGTGGTGTTTCATCCAGCAAATCCATACTGCAGAGTTAAGCAAAGCCTGTCATGGTGCACCTGATGGTCTTCTGATACTGTTCCTCCATGGACTAGATCATCTTATGACTTCATAGGACTTGTGATTGCAAGAGGAGTCCTCTGGGCTTTGTAGATTTCTGAAACATCCCTATGCTTTTGCCCTACTCTTTCTGTTTCATTGTTGCTACATACAGCTCTGATGCTGTTTTTGCCTGCTTAGTGGATGGTAAGATATGAGAAAAACACATTGAGTAGAAGTCAGTTCTTGCCCTGGGAAATCATAGTTTGCTGCTGAAAACCTTGCTGTTAGCATATCTTGTTAGAGGGACACTCAAAATACTCATGATATCCAAATGTATTAATATACAATCTGTTCACTGTGCAAAACCATCTCTGCTCAGGAGGTTCAGGTAGTGCTGCCAGATGGTCACATCAGTGCTACTCTTGGGCAATCACAAAGAATTTTTTAGATGGCAACTCCTGTCTTAGCTGTGGGTGTGGATATTTGCTTAAATAAGGTTGAACTACAATTGCTTTTATTTTTTCACCATTAGTCTCATCATACAGTGTGAAAATGGTGGGATGTCCCACCAGTCTTCCTCCTTCCTTGCTGCAGTTTTTTCAGGCCACACCCTTATCTCTCCATTGTAGCAACAGTGATGGTCAGAATCACGTGTTGGTGGTGCTGTCTGAACATGTTACGCCACAGCCGCTGTGCTTGCAGTGGCCAGCTGTAAAGCTCGTGGATGGACAGCACTCCTGGGCTTTCAAAGTCTTAAAGGCTAAGGATTGCTGAGGAAACTTTGACTCACTCTTTAAAGAAAGAGACACGTGCACACACACACATGCACATACACTGGCACACATTCCTTTTTTTTTTTTTTCCTGAAGGCACCACTGTGTGCCTCTTTGTCCTTTCCTTCCACTCTTTCATCCCTCCTGACACTCTCCGTAGCTGAGACCACTTGTATTTTATCTAACATAATTTTCCGTGCAAGGAAATTTAACGTCTTTTCCGGCCACTTCAGAATAGTAAGTGTTACTGTATATATAGCATCTGAAGAGTTCTAATGAGACTCATTAGTAAGTAAAATGCTGTTGCATTCCTCAATCCACCAAACAGTGACTATGCAGACCCCCCACACAAATATCTGCAGTGTATCAGAAGGAGGTTTCACCTAGTGTTGGCCACAGAGGTCCCCAAGCTCCTCTGCTGAAAGCTGCTCTGGTCCTCTTCTGAACCTCTGTGGCAAAGAGAGATTTTTGACCTGCAGCAGGTGAAATGGTACTTACCTTTGGTGTCCAGTTGCCCATTTAACTCTGAGTGGCCAGAGTCAGTGAGGTCATTTGAAGGATCATTGCAGAAGCTCATGACCTTGACTGAAAGTCAGGAGCAACTTGATGCCCTGACAATGATTATTTACCATTTTCCCATGTGCCGTGCTGTATTTGGTCATATTCAGTAACTCTGTAGTAATCGGACAAAATGGAACAGCAGCTTGTCAGCTGATTTAATTACAACCACATTGCCTTTTTTTTTTTTTATTGCCTCTCACACATCATTAATATTCTGTCTAAGACGTGCCTGCAATCTAAAGATTGGAATCAGTCTCATTGTGCTCTTTCCAAGCTTGAATTCCCAGACACACAAACCTGGGAAAGAGTTTTAAAGGGACAGGTAATAGTCAGAAGCTAATTTGGTTACATTGAATTGGACCAGTCATTGGACCAAATAAATGCTTATTAAGGGACCAGTCTTTCAGGTTGCTTTTAAGTGCAGTGTAGGCTTTGCTTCCATGGATATGAGTGGGAATAAAACATATTTAGGATTTCCCAGGAATTGGCTCTCTGCTCTGCAGACTTCTGCTCATTCAAATGGTTGGTTATGCAAATATATTAAAAAGACTTGAGCAAACAACGCTGCACCCTTTTTAGCTTGGTTTATTATTTACATATTTAGCAATAGTGTTGTATCTCCCCTTTTCTGGAGTGCCAGGTAAGATCTGTTTCACAATGCAAGTGTACCAGCCACCATACGCCAGATTACAATGAAAAAAAACCCCAACAACTAGCATTTAAAATTATATACAGCAGTTTATTTAGACAGCAATTAGCTTTCATCAACAGTATGCGCATTTCTGTTTTCTTTAAGAAACCCTGCCATTCTCAATCAGAACTGCAGTCCTCCTGCAACACCCTGTTACCCTGTTACCCTGTGACTCAAACTGAGCTTTACAGATATTTTACAGCCAATTACTGTAAGGGTTTCTTTTGTTGAAATCAAGGCAACTGGAGTCAACAGCCACTGCTGAATGAAGGTAAAAGCTTGAGAACATTTTGCATAACAGTCACCAGTGTAGCTGATAGCTATTATAGTGTTCTTGTGCAGTAAGCCTATGCAGATACTATCTCTCCCGCCTGTCTGTTTCAACATGCATCTCATCTCATTTACAACCCTCTGCTTTAATTAGCTGAAGTCTTTGCTTCAGTCTTTCATATGTCAACCAGCTTGTGCTGTACAGTTCCATATTTTTAATCAGTAGCCTGTTGCGTTTTACTTTGTCATTCGCACTAGCATATAAATCTGCCCTTCTTGTGATCCTCGCTGCTTGGTAGAAGTCAAAACATGCTGTTTAATTTTCCTGTTCACTGATTTCCATTCGTTTCATGTTCAAGTGCTGTCTCTTTCCCCCCTTTTGGGCATGCTGTGAGCATTAAACTTGGTGATTAAATTCCAAAAAACCTAGTCCTTTTCCCCTTCCTTGCCCATGAACGGATCGCCCTAACCCTTGCTCGGATGCTTACCTCAACAGTGGGCCCTGTGCATGTGCAGCCAGCCTAAATGGGGGCTGGCTTTCTGGGACAGCCAGAGGCTGACAGAGGTTACCTAACGGTGGCTAATAAAACAGGTGTAAAACTTATGTGCTCTCCTAGAGTTGTGACTGGCTTCTTGCTGCTTTTTCATGCTTGTTTTTTTTTTATTATTTAATCCACTACAGCAGAATATTTTAGTTCACCCATGACACAGATGAATCCTAAAAAACCAAGACTTAAAAATAACTGGACAGAAAAGAATGAGAGGGTGACATGTGGCTGTCCTCTGGCTTTCAAATTTTCTGGTTCACTGAGGAGGAATCTGAGGTTGTCTGTATCTGTCTGACAGGTGGGATGGCTGGCCCTGACATCTGTGCCTGTGGCTGATCCCAAAACTGAGCCTGGAGCGTGTTCAGGATGTCATCTAGCTTCTGGTCCATCTGCATGACCTGTTAAGGAATCAGAAAGCAGATGAGCTGTCAAATGGTTGCATATGTTTCTGGTGAGAGATTGTGGGCATCTGAGAATGTGGGCATCTGTTCTAGAAAAGTTGAATGACACTTGTGAAGTGACAGGGAAGGGTGTAAAGCCACATAAAATGGCAGCAGAAGGACAGGACATTGGTGGTCCGAGGACTTGACCACTTGAGTCTCCCATTTTGCCTCAGATTTTTCCCAGGATTACCAGCTTCTCTCAGAGATGATGCATCCTGCAAATATCTGCCCTGAAACTCTCTTTTGCTGTTTGGTTTATCGTGAATGTTTTTTCCCACTACCTCTCCCAACTGCTTCACCACCCTTAGTTGTAGGACATCATGCTTTCCATTACTGTCTTGGGAAATAAAATAGCTCCCCTCCCTTCACACTGTAAACAGATGTGTCTGTGATACATACTACAGTCAGAGATCCTACCAGATACAATGTTTATTCCCATGCATTGTGAGGAGGATAGCCTGCTAAAAACCACATAATAACACCAATGACTTAATTAAAAAAAAAAGAACAACCATCTATAGGAAGGCTGACATGCTAATCCCTCCTCTCATTTCTTTGCCTTCCAACTGAAATGTCTCAGGCATAGTTCCTAGGCAGGGGACACTTTTCTAGTTATTTTTGGTTTTAAGTAGGGAAAGGAAAATGTGGATCTTCAAAGGGACACTGCTCTCTACTGCCTACCTCTTTTCTGAAATTCTGTTCTTTTCTAGGAGAACCAAGCAGGCATTACCCCTCTGCGCTGGCGGGGCTTGCCTTCACTGTAAATGGCATCCCGCTCACCTTAGCATCAACCAGTGGGACAGGCTGGAGACCAATAACTGCTCTAGTTTCCTCTGAATATTTTAAAGGCAGAACTGTGGCCAGCACCACGTAAGGAACTGGGATCACTTCTAATGATGCTTGAATATAGTGCAGCTTTGTGTAATAGATGAGCCCAAGAAAAGTGAGCATTTTGAAGAACATTGGATGGTTCACTTTACAGTTATCTGCTGTGAATCTCTGAGCCTCTGCAAATGGTGATCTGTCCCAATGGGTCTAATAAACTTTGATAGCAAACCTTTTAAAGTGATATCAGATCTAAACTGAACTTTCATTAGAAAAGGAGACAGAGAGAAGGATTCCAACCCTTTTCTGTGCAAAGATAACTTTGGAAATAGCCATTGGCAGCATGGACTGAAAGTTTAGCAGACTGAGATTGCTTTGAAAACCAAGGCAAAGAAAATCACCTTATCCGCTCTCCCCTCCTCTGCGTTTTCTCACTCCAAATGTCAGCTTCCTTGAGGGCCCCTCAAATCTCAAGGTACCAGAAACTTTTTCAAGTTATATCATTTTGGCAACCACTATTCTCCTCTATGTACAACCTGCTGGGGTAAAGAGGAGTGGAATATCTCTCATACCTCATGGAGGCAGAGATCTGCCTGTCTCCACTTCTGCTTTCTTGACTACTATCTTCTAGTAGAAAAGCTCCTCTCTCTCCTTCTGTTTTGGTGTGGGTGTGGGTTATCTGAGGCAGTATTTTCAAGAAGCAAGGTGGGAGTATTTAGGGCGTGGGTTAGACAGCACCATCATTCACTAGGATATCTGCCTGAGTGCTTTCAGGTGGCCAGCACTGCCTGGGCAGTGACCAGGGCATGCAGGGTAAGGTGTGTGGGTATGGGAGGATGGGGGCTGCTCACTGCAGCTGGTGCCAAGCCTGGCTTGGGATCAGTCACAGTTGAACAGCAACCTGAGTAGATGTTGACAGTCTTTGGTTGAGGAGAAGGGACCTTGGCAGAGGCTGTGTCTGGCAGAGGTGCAGCCACCTCCTGGCCAGCCTGACCCCACACTGCCAGCGGCATCTCTGCCTTCTCCCACATCTAGGAGAGAGTGGTCAATGCTGCTGTGGCAGGTCAGTCTCTCTGGTGTGGTCACCAGCAGAAGCACTGAGTGCTTTCATTTTGGGCACCACAACTACATATTTTGCTCAGCATTAACTTGGTTCGAAGTCTGGAAGTCTCTAGCGGTTTAAGGGTTAAGTAAGCATGGAACTAATTTAAAAACCACAGCATTTATTTTCTCCATTCTTGAAAATCCTGTTTGGCTGATGCTGGTAATGACTCAACAGAATCTTTCTTAAGCAGAAATGTTGCACAGAGAAGAAATTAAAGCAGAACTAATACATTACAGTAGGGTAAAAAGAAGTGTAGACAGGGAAACGGCATCAAGCAGATGAAAGATCTCTTGGGGCTTTCTTTTGTGAGACTTTATTGATTTTGATCTGCACGCTTGATCTTAGATAAGCTATGCCTGCATATTCCATATCATTTAAACTCGCTGTATTTCTCTCTATTTTGCCAACTCAGTGAAAGAATGTGATAGGGAATAATTTTATGCGTTTTTCTTTCCAGGGGAAGAAGAAGGTGGAGAATGTAAATATTCATTTGCAGGGAGGGAAACTGAGACATTTATACATAAGGGAGTGGATTACACTACACTTCTGTCACACCTTCCACACAAGGATCTGAAAATATTTCCTGAACATTAACAAACAAAGCTGCTCCAGTTCTCTTGTGTCAACCATATGCACGGGAGGGTTTTAATGATAATTTTTGAGATTAGAACCACGACCCTACAAAATGACGTGACCCATAAGAATAAGTGGTCAATTGCAGGTCTCTTTTAATCCTTAGCTTTGTATTTTATATGCAACCTCAATCCACCAATTTCTGGCACCAAATCTTCTAAAATATTCTTTACTTTTGAACATGCAACTAGGCTGTTAAAAGTCTAGCCAGAAAGATCAATTCCTAAGTACCTTGTCAAATTGGAGGCTATTAAAAAGAAATCAGAGGCTGGTTAACCATGATTAAGGAGTGACAAAAGGAAAGAGGCGGACACTTCAGACTTGACTGAAGTCAGTAGGATGACTGATATGCAGGGTTAGAAGACTTTTCACATGGGTGAAGGTTTTTCACAAGAGTCATGGCTTCAGGTTTCTCTGAAACCACTTAGCAGCTGTGACTTTCCTAAAGCCCAAACAGAACAGGTTTTGAGTCACACACCCAGGCGAGCGTGCAGGCAAAGGGTTAAATTGTGCAATGTGTTTTTCGGCTGAGTAAAGTGAGAAGCCAGCCAGGGCTGGCTGAAGAGTTTCCAGAGAGATGTGATATGGCTCTTGCAGGCTCGGTGGAGACAGGTGAGTTTGGCAGCTGTCCACGGGCAAATGGCAACAAAACTTCTGTTCTCCCACAATACAAAAGCGCCCCGGAGATGATCTATAAAATTGTTAAAATGCTTTTATACCCTTTCAACTGCCCTGAAGAAAGGAGATTTGCAAAAGCAGTTTAAAATATTACTGTTGTTACTGGGGCTATGAGGTGAGCTGAAGGAGTGTTGAAATGTATATTCATTTTAACATCCCCCTATGAAAGGCAGCTGGACTCCATGGTGACATGCAGGACTATTAGACAAAGAAAGTGTCTCATGGGCAGCTCCAGTGAGTCACAGTAAGCCATGAAGGGAAACTGGGTCACACAGTCTGGGGTACACGAGGCATAGCTATCCTTCACCTTGAGCACCATGTTGGCTTTCAATAGTTATATGCTGTTTGAGGTTGCTTTTGAGCAACCTCTCTAAATACCTCTTTTTACCTTGACGGGCTCCTGCTGTAGAAATGCTTTGTGGAGAAGGCGACTCTAGGAATGGTATCAGCATTGAGGAGGACTGGATCATGCTGGGAGTTTGTCACACGCTGAATAGATTCCAAACTCCCCTGAGACATTTTTGCTGACATGTTTTGCACATGCACACCATAAACAAAATGCATGTGTGGAAAACTCAGTTGGAGTAACCACATGGTCTCCCCCAAATCCTCTCTAAGCTTGAAAAATCCCTTCCTCTAGGTTTTGCCTATCATTTAACTATATATCTAGAAGCTAGGAAAGCCAATATCAATTATGTGCACAACACACTGACTTGAACTTTTTCCAGAGGAGTAGCAGAAGGTCTGCTGGAACGCTGAAGCCAATCTGTAAACCCACAAATATGCTCACATGTTGGTGGAGCTTTGTATCCAAAGCTAAACCCCGTAAATCAAATAAAGTTGCTGTCACCTCCTTAAAGCTATGCTCTCTCCCTGCCTGTAACAGTCCTACATGAATTGATAAAAAATGGCTGAGCTTTATGGCCTTCATGCAGTTGTCTGTAACATATCTGTGCTGCTGGTACTAAGGGTGCACCATGAAATGGAGGAGGGAGAGAAGAGAGTCCAGTTTGCCTTACCAATCAAAATGTCATGGAGTAACAGTAGATTCTGCTTTTGGTTAAGCTAGGTTGACTTTGAATTTTCATTTGCCTCACTCAAGTGGGGAGAACTATGAAGCTGTGCCCACAGGACATGCCCAAGGTGTTCTGCCAGGGTGGAGGGCTGGAAGAGAAACTGTGCTGTTGAGCCTCATCCTCTGCTATAGAAGCTGCTGTGTGACGGGATGCTTTGGTTCTGAAAGCTCCATGAGACATCCAGGTTCCCTCTCTGTATCATGCAGCCCTCATCCTGCAACAGACTTCAAACTTAAGCACGAAAAACCAAGACAGAGCCACCAAAGCACAGTGAGTCACAGGTGGCTACCAAGGGCATTCCTGGAACTTCTGCAAGGTGTAAAGTGATATCTTCCAGCTGACACTGCAAAGTCAAACACATCTGGGGCCAGACCTGCTGTGGCTGTGCAAGCACAACATCCCAATCTGGGTTTTGCAAACCACCGGAGTCCTCAGATCAGCCCACTGAACACCTCTTCTATAGTTGTAGCTCCAGCTCTGGGCTCACAAGATTGCCATCATGTAGGCATGTCTCCCCAAGACACTGCCATTTCCTCTGTTTCCAGTCTTTGCTGCAGCTCCTGGCTCCCAAGGTAGCTAAGCTGAAGAAGGTTCCAATCGCTGCAGCTTATTTCTGTGCTTATTTCTGAATATTCCCATCTCGTTATCTGTGATAGCTCACCTAAGGTCTTGTTCACAGGAGAAAATGGTATTAATTTAGTAAACGCCAATGTGATTTAGTTGAACTAGTGCAATCCATTTTATGCGTGCTTCCATTTCTGACTCGTATAAAATATTGATTTAGCTTAAGTTCATTATCCAGAAATTTGTGCTATTTTCTCATGTAGACCAGGTCTGTCACATAATTTTTCTTCTCATACCAGATGGTGAACTGATTTGATTAGATTCTGTAATTCTTATTGTCAGCTTTTTATGCTCATCTGGTCTTGTAACTTCTCTCTACCTACAGTTACATCCGATTATTAAAACACACTAAGTGCCTATCATATGATTTGAAGACTGAAATGTTTATTTTAGGAATTGCTTTATTCTTTAGCATGTCCTGAAGTGCATTTATTGCTGTCCAAAGACCGCTGATTAAGGAAAGGGAAAACTTTTCTCTACAGCACTGCATGAAAAACTATCTCCCTGTCAACTTGCTTGTCCCATTGGAGAAATTTCACCAAGGTAAAATGCTGAAGCCACTGAAACTTTTTTTTCTTTCTTTTTATAATGGTCAGCCAATACAAATGTCTGCTTATAACTGTCTGCAAGGAAGCCAGTGTCCATACCAGCCATAAAGACCATGACTATCTTGGGGAGGTTTCTGTTATGCAAGTTATGGCTATAGTGCAGGTTTTGTGGGCCTTGTCCAACAAAATGCTTATGGATGTTTTAGCTTGAAGTATGTGAAGTGTCTTGCTGAGTTCACCAAACATTTAAGTGCTTTGCTGAACTGGGGCCAGAACGGTCAACAGTTTGCAAGACTATACCTTTTGTGTAAGCTTTTGGAGTCTCCTAAAGTACTCACACACAGATATGTGCAGAAACATGTTTATACCACCATGTCTCTGAGGAGTAATAATTGTCATTTACCATGGCATTCTTCATGAAATAACTTTGGGATTCATATTAGCAGAGAACTAGCAGCTTGTCTCTCCTCTTAACAACAACGAGAGGGGTTTGGTGCACAATCTCCCATTAGCTGACTGTTTTTGGGATGAGTTGTAACAGATTTGGAATTGACCTAAATTCTAAAACGATACTGTATTCCAAAGCAAGGTTTCCAGGTGGCATGTACAGCAGGAAACATCTTACTGTGATATGTCCATATCTTGCAGTCAACTGCCTGCACTTCCTGCCCCAACACTAAGTTATACAGCTTCTCACTTCATTCCACTGAGGGTACAAACAGAACAAAAAGATCTGCTTCAATCAATGGGAGCTTTTGCTACTGATCTCAAAGGTCAGGTAAACAGGTACATGAGTAGAAGCTACACAAGGCCCACTTCCATGACAGTCTATTGCTGTGACAGACCCAAATCTCCATGAACACCAAAAAATATATAAACCACTGTTCTGTCTTGTTTGACTTACTCCCGTGTACCCCTTGACAGATATTGGTTGTTTATTTTCATTCCATGAAACTTATCTAGATAAGTCTACAATTTTCCATGCCTCCCTTCCTTTATCCCAAACATCCCCACCCATTCTTAGGTCAGGTGTTATAACCTTCAGTGACCTAGAATATAGTAATCTTTATGTTAAGTATAGCTTCATTTGTTTTGGTTTCCATCTACCTTTCCTGTTTAAATGAAAACACAGAAGTCTATCCCTCTGCACTTTGTTCCTAGGGTATTTCCTGTCAGTGCCCTTTTGGTGATCATTATATTTTTATATTTTTGGTATGCCATAGTTGCACTGATGAACCTCTGCAGCAAGACCTGTGTCTGTGGTTGCTGCTTCTTGTGTAAGATGCCATTTGCTTAGGTGTTGAGCAACTCATTTGCTTAAGCATTGAGTTCAGCCCCAGGTTTCTAAAGCAGGCCTGGTCAGCATGCAGTTTGTGTTAGCAGTGTGACTGCTTTGGGGACGGTGTGATTCTTCTTTTTCTTTTAAATTAATCCTGGCTTCCTGATCAAATGAGGTCTCATTGATGATGTATCTGTCTATATGTTGTCACAGCAGTTTTGGAGTAATCTTGGCCAGATTCAGACACATTTGCCAGAGAGACAGAGTCCCTACAGATGAAAAGTTTGGACAGATTTCTGGAGGCCAGACTGTTGTGAAGAAGACAGACATCCAAGTTAGTGCCTCATTGAAGGAAGGGCAGAAGAGGAAGGTGAATTGTATTATTAGACCCCGGAGAATCCACACAGGATGCCCTGACCACAGGAAGAGCTTTATTCAGCTCTTGCCCCTTATTAGCCTCAGATAATCAACCACAAAATACAGAGGCACAGGAAATCAGGCAGCACAATTTCTGCTGCTCCCAGAAATGCTTGTTTCTGACTGAAGAAATTCAAGTGATGCCACTCTTTGCATGGACACAACAGCATGAGGTCCACAGCTGCCGTTTCGCAGCAGCACTTGGCTGCTATCTATGCAGTAACTGCTGCAGGTCTTTGTCTCATTTTGCCTCTTTGCACATGCACCTCTATGTCTGTTCACAGCCAGTGCTTTGAAATGTTTGGGGTTTTTTCCCCTGATTTCCCCCCAGGTAGGTAAATGAGACTTTTCAGAGCTTCTCATTCTCCTGATTTACATACATAAATGGTTATTTGTGTTGTGTGGGACGTTTCATTCTGCACCCTCCTGCAGATCCTGCTCAGATCCTCCCTGTAATCTCGCCATCTCTCTTTGCGACATCGTGCTTCAGCCGCACCCTGGATGACGCACTGCCATTTCTCAGCTCATTACATTGTGTGGCTACAAGTCCTGCTGCAAAATCAGCATGGAAAGAAACAACACACAAAAATAACAAAGCTACTCCAGCCTCAAAGGTGGATACACAGCTACTGTGAGTCACACCTTAATTTCACAATGAAACAGCCTTGGAACTTATGCTCCAAGATGTTGGTTAATTTAACTTTAAATCTATAAACAATACTGGACAGTGAGAAACAAGAGGAAGAGAATGCAGCACTTAGTATTTAAATAGTGCCAAAGGAGCACTGAGAAAGAAGTGACTTGGGCCTTTCATTAGATGGACGTGATAAGCTCAGCTTTTTAGATGAGTGTGATGAACTTGGTCTTTGTGCCTCATCTAACCCTTTGGAGAGATGGTATCAAGCCTTCTATGCTGTGACTGTTTTGTCTTTACTTCTGCTTTTTTTGAGGTCTATTAAGTCTCTTCCATAAGAAGAAAATGTAACCCCATCAACCTCATGGCTAGACAGATTTCACCAGTTCCTGTAACAGGGAGGATGCTTTGGACTATACAGCAGCTAGTTTGTCTCTTCTCAGCTTAGTTGTGAGAATTACTTACTGATACTGAAATCAGTGGGAAAATACTCTTAAACCAGGCCTACTGACCTGACATCTAGCTGAGGCAGCATCTAGTTAGAGCAGCTGATGGCCTGTGTTATAATAAGGTAATATTTATATGCCTTATCACAAGTGTGGTACACAACTGTCATCCATTGACATTCACTTACACAAAACTTCACTTCAAACTTTACTATCAGTCCATATTTCCTTATAGGCTGGCAAGAAAGGCAAAGAGAGGAGAGAGGGAGTGTTATTACTGGGAGGAACACAGGCATTATGATGATGGTGATCTAGATAGCAAGACATGTAGCTACTAGAAAAGTTCCAGGCAACTCTTGTGGGACTAGAACATGACCTCATAAACCCACGGTCCAGTCTACTCCCCAGCACAGCCTTTTGCATTGAGGACATCTCACTTCCCAGATGAGTCTCATCAAAATCTGTCAACCACAGGGATCATATTATCTGCCATTTCGTATCTTTCTAACATGAAATCATATGAAATTGGGTAGCTTTGAGTCTTGGTACAAAACAGAAGACATAGATCTACAAAAGATAAGAGTAATCTAAAATGGAGACTGAAATTTATGAAGGAAATGTAAGCTGTATGAAGAAAGTAGATTGTATTGGAATAAAAAAGATCAGTCACTGTTGGAAGAGAACAGGATTGAAATGGAGAGCAAGGCTGGAAGTGTGACACAGTGATCATGCCAGGAAAAAAGATAATAATTGGGATGATTGTCTGGAGATCAGAGGGTGTCACTGGGAGGCCACCATCTGGGCTTCTGTTTTCAGTTGCGTGAAATAATCGTCATACCATTTTAGCCAAACCCTGTAGAAAAAGTAAAGGCCAGCCTGTGTGCAGGTTTGTGCTGATATCCGGGAAGCAAGTCTGAAACATACCTTTCATTGTTGCAGGGGGACCTGTGCTTGAACACTCCTTTTGATGTGTCCTATTTCAGTGAAAGCAATGAAGTAAGCTTGATAGAAGCAAATTCATAAGGGTGTTGGAAAGTGAAATCTATTGGAAAAGGTGAGTGAAAACTTGTGCCCTTATTTCTTCTCTACTCTGCATGCACAAGTCTCTAGGGTTGCCTTTATGTAACAAGTTCACTGAAACTCTCACACCCTTTGAAAGGTGCCACAAGCTTTGCTTAACACACACAATGCAATCAGAGGAAGAAACTGCAGAAGCACAACATGGTGTTTTGTATTTAAATCAGAAGGATTATGAAACACTATTGTTTGCTCATCAAAATGCAGGAACGCTAAGCAAGTAAAATATTATCAGACAGTGCTGACTGAGAGTGTAACAGTTCTTGATTTGTGCTGATTCAAATACACTTTGATGAACTTTTTGGTTTTTGCCTGTCTGGCTTATCTATCATTCAATGGATTTTACTAGCCTGCTTGTGTGTACTAGACCTGATTAACAGCACTGCCACACGCACGTTTGTAACGAATTCTTGAAAAAATCACAGCGAGTGGGTGGACTCTCGGCTGTCTGGTTGGGTTTTGCAGCAGCAGTGACCTGACTTTGAGGGTGTCTGTCTGTCTGTCTGTTCAGTCCTACCGAGCCGCGCCATTCGGTCCCAGATCAGTAGAAGCCACAGGCATAAACCCTGAAGGAAAAGCAGTCACACAGCAAGAAATGGTTCACAACTTGAGCTGAGATTGCTCAGCACCTGGAAGGGTCTGAGCAATACGTGGCGTGTGACAACATAAATCAGTGCATACACTGGCTATAGCTATGGTAACCATGGATGCAGAACATCAGAAGAGATTGCAGGGAGAATGAATTTGTCTGGATTTGTCTTTTTTTTTTCTTTCCGAGACTAGAGAATTAATTGCATTGTACATTCTGTAGCTAAAGAGATGTCCATGGGAGCTTAAAACACTAACTGAGAATAGGAGATTGAGTAAAGCAGATTTTCCAAAACCAGAATCTGAATGGTCGAACATTTTCCACTTCTTTTGTGCTTGAAAAATAGCAGAGATTTTTGAAAAATCAGCATGGCTACATCCCCAGGGGAGACTCAAATGAAGCATTAATTAAAGGAAAGAAAGGGAGGTGTCTTATTTGAACTCTGCTGAGCTAGATGGATTACCTATGAAAGCTGGCATTGACAGGACAGCTGTATGAAGAAGCCTGTGGCAGAAGAACCGGTGTCTTATACAAACAACAGGAGACAGGGCGGGAGACGCAAAGCCATAATTGCCAGATAGATTTCTTCCTCGTGAGGCATATGCTAAGTCAGCAGAAACCTGCTTTCAGTTTTCTGTTGCAAGGCACTGCACTGTTAATTAAGGAAGAAAAAAGTCGGTTATGCTTTCTTTTGCTCTTACAGCTGTTTAGCCTTATACTGCAGGGAATACTGCTGGAGAGAAGAATATTATAGACCTTACTCGGAGAAACAATAATTTTTCTTTTGCGTGTCTCTATTTTTCATCTGTCATTGCAGAGAAAAAGCACAATAATATTAAGCGACATGTATTAACATGAACATTGAGGTGTAGGAACATGAGAATGGCCTGGTGAGATTTCACTGTCCCAGCATTTACTAAAATAATTTAAACCGAGGCTGCTGTTTAATTAAGATTTTGGGTTATCAGCTTTTTTGAGGTTCTAGAGTTAGAATTGGGAAGCCATGGAGTTCTTTACACAACTTTCTGTCATGGGGGAAAATGGACCTTTTTCAGATCAATAAACTAAAATTCATTAATAAAGTAGGTACTGGTGGAACTACCAAGAATCTCACAGATTCAATTGCATAGTTTCACATTTAGTTGCTCTTTTGTTACTTTTACTCATCATGAACTGCGACTTTGATCTGCTAATTCCATATAAACTATAATATATCTAAGCCATATTTAAAAATGCCTGGGTTATTTGTTGTTCTGCATTTTTTCTTGTCCCTTCAGAGGAAAATCAGATATCTATCTTTTTTGCTAATTAATAGTTCAGAAAGCTTTCACTTTTGTGTTTTAATGCTTATTAAAAATGCAGGTTGTGACCGAGCACTTGTCTTTCTATGCCAGTACAGTGTAAACCAAAAATGACCATCACCATGAATCCATGACATTGAAGCTCTGGTTTTGTCTGCCTGACCGCTGTGCTTGACTTCTTTCACTGCATGCCCAGCCTTGAAACTGGGATGAAAGACTGTGCTTAAGCTCTGAAAGGCATGGCCCTGCCTGCCCCAGCTGCACCCTCCTGTCCTCCCTGTGTTACACAGGCTCATGGTCCAGCCTTGCCTGGACTCAGGGGCAAGCCCAGGAGAGCTGTGCAGCAGAGCAAAGACTACCAATGCAGGAGAGTTGCCTCCAGCCTGGATGCCAGGGCCATGGATGCCTTCACCTCCATACTTTGTTCAGTTTTCCTTCACCTCAGGTAAAGTCAGCTGAAATGTCTGTAATAAGGGACACAGCTGTTTTATTTTTTATGGCATTTGAGCCAAGGTTTTAATTACTGTTAATAAGGAAATGGATTTTCTGTCCTGCAAAAAGATTCGTAATAATAATAAAATCCTCCAAATCCTCATTCCATGTCAAAACTGGGTGAAAAGCAAATAATTTCCTTGCAGTGAAATCTTGTTTTTTGCTAATTATCTGCTAATAATTTGCAGAAGACAAAAATCACCGTGCAAAACATACCCCCACAACTTTTCATTTTGAAAACATTGAAATAGCTTCAGGTCAAAGCTTCACTTGTTTGTACTAAAAAAAGTTCACTATGATTTTCTGTAATATGGCAGGTCCTGCAAATTTTGCAAGGGAAGATGCATTTTAATGTAAAGGCTCCTGACAGCTCCAGTTCAAACAGTTCTGACTTATCATATGCCAAAAGTGAGGGGCCAGACAGTGCAGGAGCTCCAGGAGCCAACCTCACTTGCACAGCCTATAGAGAGGTCAAGGAGCAAGCCAAGGAGCCAGGAGATTTCTGCTCCCCTGAGATGTTGGATGCTCTGGTAGGGGCATCAGGACATAGTTGGCACTGTGTTGAGCCCTATAGTGGACAGGTTCATTTTAGTACTCCCCTACTCTTCTGGCGATGGGAGCAGATGTCCCCACTTCCTTTCTCCTGGCTAGAGGCACTACTGTGTTTTTTGCACTGTCTCTCTGCTGCTCTTTATCACTGACAGGGAGTGGAAGTGGCTTGGATCAAAAATACCTTTGTCTGATATGTTTATTGAAAAAGCTCTCCTTTATCCTGCTAGCCCCAGGAGAAGTCCTGTATACACCCCCTGGGTGTTAGGCTTCTCTCAGACTGTGGAGGCTGTTAGGATCCTTGCCTCTCTGACTTCGGTCTTGGTATGTAGCGTTGTCTCAATTATCACCCTTCAGTCATTTGGCTGAGTAAGCATCATCACTGTTTTGGGGCTGGAGTCCTTCACCTCTATCCCCAGCCCTTACAATGGAGACAAATGAGAGCACAAGGGGGTAAGAGCGAAAGCTTGTACATCCCTGCAGCCAGTCAAAACGTTGTGTCTCCCCCCTGCCTACCTCTCATCATTTCCCTTCTGATGGCCTTCCTTAGGGACCTGGGCAAGAAAGAGGAAGAATAACTCAACTGAAGGTCATTGTGTTACTGTATCCTGGGACACAGCAAACGCCTCAGTACAGGATTTCTGACATGGTTTTTTACCTGTAGCACTGCCAGCGAACGTGGCAACCTGAAATATGGTTTTAAAGCCAGTCATGGTACTCACAAGTGGATTTGTGCAGACAACCAGGGAAGATTAAATCCTCTTGTTAGCCATAGGGCAGTGTGGTGTGGCAATTAGTATGTTAAGCAGAGCTGAGAGAGACTTTTGTAATGAAACCGAAAAGTTGGCTGCCCCCCAAAATCTGCAAAGGTTCAAGAACCTTTCAGTAAACCTGGATTGAGCCTTGGCAGATTTATAATTTCAAGTAGGAACCGTTAAAAACACCCTGGTTTGTGCACGTTTTTAAGCCCAGACCCGGCCACACTTGGCACTTTGGGAGTTTTACTTTGGATTTTTTGCACACAAATCCAAAACATACCGTACACTCAGCAGGGAGGAACCGATACAAACCAAAACTGCTGAGTTTTGCACAGTTCTAATTACAATCTCTTCACAGCCCTGGTTTTATTTATTATTGTTTGTACTGTGGTAGCAGCGTGGGGCTCCAACTGACTTTGGGGCCATGCTGTAGTAGGTGTTGTAAAGGCAGAAAAACAAGGCAAGATTCCCAGCCTGAAGAGTTTGTAATCTAAATAAACAGAAAAGATGAAGAATGAGGGAAAGACATAAAACACGAAAGCAAAGTGATTAGGTGGTGTTGGCAAGAAAATTGCTTTTCTTAGAGTCTCTCTCACCCACACATAAAATCAGACCTATTTATTCCATGAAATTTTTGGGGTCAGGACTATATTTTCTAAAATGAGGAGGGAGTTGGGATGAGAGAAATGAGTGGAGAAAGGAAGGTGCTGGGGGATAGCAGTAGAATTGGCAGCCCACAGGTCAGCCCTGACAGATTTTGGCACCAAGGGCAGGAGCAGGAGGCACATGATGGGGTGAGAAATAGAGAGAATGGAGAAGACAGACAGCACTCATAGTTTGCGTCAGGTCAGAAACCTCATCGTACGCACCATGACAACCTGGAGCAAGCCACCAGGACACTCTGTGATGCAGTTTCCTCTAGGGTTGAGTGGGGCTAAAAATATTTCCCTATATGGCATAATTCTTCCCTGATGTAAACTGCTTTGAGATCCTCAGGTGAAAGGTGCTACAGGAATGCAAAGATTTATTTTTCATAAACTTCCTCAAATACTCTTTTCACTGCCAAGTCAAGGCCTGAAGCCAGGAATTTTAGAGATGCATACATCTCTTTCACTATATATATAAGAATACAAAAATACATTTATGAAAAAGGTCAAGGTATAATTTTTAAGAAATGAAACCTTAAGTTAGATTTCCTAAATCTATATATAGGAACTTAAATGATTTAAGATTTAGAAATTAGGAGATTTACTTCTTTAAAAGTGGATTCAGGAGTCTAGCTATAAGTTCTTGAAAATATTTAGCTACAAGCTTGCTGGCAATTTCATATCTTAAAAGAAGTTTGTAATGTCTGGTTTTGTGTTTTTTGGGATTTTGAGTTTGTTTTCTTTTTTTTTTTTTTTTTCTTTTAGGATTTAGGTGAAGGTTTGGGCCACTTATTTTATCCCAATTATTCATCATCTACAACTATTAATTAAAACAAACAAGCCTCAGCTCCTGGAGTGCAGTGATTAGATAAGAACTTCGGTTTGCAGTTAAAAAAAAAAAAGATGTAACTTCATGCTGGACCACAGGGTCAGTGAGAGAAATGGGAAAACATGAGTAGAATGTACAGTCAAGAGTCCAGACATCAGAAAGGCAGGCAAAAAAGAAAACCCCACATATATATTCCTTATAATTTGGAAGCAGGGGGGATGGACTGACTCATCATTTCTGACTGCCAAGGTATTGCCATGGCGGAGGTTTGCTCATTGCCTTGTAGCTGCTTCAAGATTTCTCACTGAAAGACTGCTCAGCCCTCTACTGAGCTCTGTGTGTTTGTTGTTGCCAGGTGTTGGGCTTCTGTCACTTTTTTTTTTTTTTTTTAATTCTTTTTCCTTTTGAAACAGCTTTACCAGGGCATTCATTTATAAAAATATCCTGCATAAGAAATTACATGGCTTGCCAAATAAAGACAATAGGTCAATTCCTGGCCCTTCTAAATCTTACAGGATCCCTTTAGCTTTCAAAGACAGAAAAAAAACCAGAACTGTTATAAAGTATCTGCTGTCAAATCGTCAGTAAGTCTGTAACAATGTAAAGAAAATGTAAACATTATATGATGAAATGCATTTTTTAAAAAGCTCTCTTTTCTCAGCAGTTAGATTGGCTTTGCATACAACAGGAAGATGTGTTCCTGAAGGCAGCTCCAGGATATGAAGCACATCCCTACGTATCACAGTCTAAAATATCTATTTTACATGAAACAGCAACCGAGGCATTGCCTTTACCTGGGGGAAAGCTAATTCGACCTCCTGATTTATGAAGGTTGTACTTGCCACTGCTTTGTTCCCTGCCTCGCCGTGCCCACAAACCCTCTGGGGATAGGAGAAAAATATGTCTACAGTGAAGAAATCTAGCTATTACCAGTGTAACTAAAGGACATTAATAATGGAAAACCAATGTGAAGAGCAGAACAGAAAATAGAGCAGGAGGAAAAGTAGAATGTTTGTGTGTGGAAAAATAGCAATACAAGACCGTGGTTTAAGTTATGCAAAAGTCTGGTGTGTGTTGTTCAACAAGCAATGGACGGATCTGTGAATGGATGGATGGATCTGGTCTGCTCTGGCCATACCCTACACCCACATCCACAAGCATGGGAGTGAGCACAAAGAGCAGCTCTCTCTGCTTTCTCATTGTTAACAGTCCTGAGGAAAGGTCATATTGACACCCAGGGTAATACCATGGTGTATTCTACCCAGTTTCTTATCCACATGGTGGAATTGGGGCTGGACAAATTGGTATTAGTTCTGAATGAAGCACCTGGTAATGAGGGATAAAGTGCTTGGGAATATGGGAATACCAAAGCTTTAAACAAATTCCCATAACAGTAGTCACATGTGAATTGTGCTGTTCACATTTTTCTGCATAAAGAAAGCACAGGAAATATCAAATGACCTTTGGCTTTCCCAATCCTACTGAATGAGTGTCTGCTGCAGAAAGTGCACTTGCCAGACACCTGCAATAGACCTGAAAACAAATCATGGTTCTCAAATCATTGCTACTTGAAGTTCTCTCTTCCTTGCCACTGAAAATGCTATCTGTAACACATGACAGTAACCTCCATACATAAAACGTAGGGTCGATCCCAGAAGAGACAGTAAGGAGGAACATGATGTTTTAAGCTGACTAGATTCATGGTCTATAGCCACAGTGCAATTTATATGGCTTACATTCATGCATTTACATGGGCACAATCCACACCTCTCTTTAGAGTGCAGTTATACCTGACTTCTTGTGCAAGTGCTTCAGGAATATTCAAGGAATAGTTCAATGGTTTCAGGAATCAGGACAGTTATAGATCAGTGACAGATGCAGACAGTTACAGCTTAGAGGAGAGATAAATTTCTTCTTGCATGAGTGAATAAATGCCAGGATACCCTGCAATTCCACTATTTACCAGAGAACCTTGCTTTATGAATGTTTGTGGATTTCTACTGGGGCTAGGGCAATAATAAACTGGTATTGTCTTGTCTTTTTCACACATACTTTGTGAGCTGGTGGAAGACAAATGTTGGACACACCAGTGCTGTCAGCTGCTCCAACACACTTCAGGAATGTCATTATTTCTATTCCTACTGTTAATTCAGCAACACACCCTTGCCAACAAACCGTTGCAATAGCTGCCTCACAAGTCATCATGACTACACAAGAATAGGCAGCATGCCAACACCAAATGACCTAGCCACCAACCATGGATGTTCTGGGATAGCTAAATTCTCATGGGCAACCTCAGCCCCTCCTGAACTGACTTTTTTTCCCATTGGGGTGTTCTGGGGCTGAAGAGTTAAGGCATGCTTCCTGTACTTCTGGACTCATTGGCTCATCAAACCAAAGGTGCAGGCTGATATGGTCTTAGTGTTTTGTGTGTGCTGCTCTGGTCCAAAACAAGCCAGCACTGGGGTCCACAGGAGGTAAAACATATGTCAAGTGTCTTTGCTTTGCCATGCCTCAGCTTGTGTGAGCTTCTAGGCAAGGCCCACCATTGCCTTCTCAAGGTTACAAGGTAGGTCTGAAGTGGCCTCCAGCCAAAACATCACACATCCAGTACTCACGTCCAGAGACACGTATGAAGCTTGAACAATTGCGTACTTGCTGGAAGGAAGGACACGTCACACCAGAGCTTTCTGTTTTATTACTCTCTTGCAGATAGATTAAGGGAAAAAGGCAAGTATCCCACAATAACTAGGAAAATACTTCCATACAATGCTTAGGGCTGTGCGATGTGTCCTCACAGAAAAGCCTGTCACCTAATGCAGCCCTGTTGTTGGCACAACTGTGCAATTAAACTTAAGCACTACTTAAGACTTGAGAGGCTTAAACTCAAAAATACCATGCCCAGACAAATTCTGCTGTAAAGACAGAGTGATTTAGTCAGATTTGCAGATTAAAAGGGAAATGCCCTCACTGTACTGATTACTTATGCCATTTTATTTTGTCTTTCACTTTTGAAGAGAACTGTTGTGCTACCAAACAGAGCTTCAGTTTTCTTGTTGAAACTCCTGACGCCAGTGATCCTCTGCTTACATTCACAGCAAAGCTATGTGTAAGTCATAGGGTCAATTTGTTTACCTTCCCTGTGGCGAGATTTGGGTTCATCAGGTTAATTTCAGTAGTCACTAAAAGGTCTTGAAATTTTTTTCTGGTGTCATATGGTTTTTGCCTTTTTTCAAAGCAGGGGGTAACCATGGACTGTTCAAAACATAATGAAGTAAATAACATTTTTCTGCATCAAGCTCATCCTGCAAATTAATTCATTTGCATTTCTAGCTCTTTCAAGTGAAGGGAAGTCATACAAATGTGAGTAGTCATTTAAGGGTTATGGTTCACATCACCCAAAATTGATTCCAGGACTACTCATTTACAGAGAAGCAAAAAAATGAAGGTGGACATGCTGGCGTGCTGGGAAAAAATGGGGGATTTGAAATTAAAAAACATATATTTTACAGCTGCTATTATTTATTTAAGTTCAAAGCCTCTGGGTGCATCCACACTGATCTGTTGTGAATTGCTTCTTTGTTGCCGGTTCTAGTAAAGTTGATTTCATATTGCTGATTCATCTAATGGATTTGAACCACTCTTCTTATCCTTTCAGCTAATGGATCATTGAGTCTGAAAACAAATTTACTGTCTGCTGTCATCATCTGATTTACTTCAGGTTTCTAAAATTAAATAGTTCTAGTTTTTAGGGTTTATGCATGAAGCAAAAGTGAGAACTTCATGAAAGTCAGAGCAGCAAAATACTCTTCTGGTCAACAACCAGCATGTCTCAAATATTGCTAATGAGTACTAGCCCTGTATACAGGAACAAGTTAATTCTGAGATAATTCTTTAAGTGACCTGCCATTAACCATGGTTATTGATTTTGCTGCCTGGCCTTGGGTGAAATTACCATGTAAAAAAAGCACAGTGGCAATAGCAACAAAGTACAGTGTTTTCTGGCAGACTCTGCAAACCCCTTCAATGCAGGAAGCAATAGATTATAAACAATTTTTATTTTAATCCCTGCAGGACATATTGTGAGAGTCCAAGAACAAGACCTGTTTTTCTCAAAGCCCTCAAGAGAAAAACATTCTTGAGATCCCAATACATTATCAAAGAGATCAGCCAGTAAAATATCTGTTCCTGGGAAGACATCAAAACCTTTCTCACAAGTTTATAGCTATCTAACTGACCATCACAGAAAAGAGTTTTGGTCTGGGATTTTTTAGTGCCAAGAGGTGTTATTCATTCTGAGGCACCTGGTACTTTCAAATATGCCAGCCAAGGGACTGCTAAGGGAATATAAATGGTCCTTACTGTGTGAAATGTGTTATCTCTGGGCTATTTTGTCACAAAGGGCCGATTGAAGGGCAGTGTCCAAGGGACAGATGCAGCTCTGCTCCGCTCCCTGTGACAAGCCACTCAGCAGCGAGGGACAAATGCAAATGCCCTGCAGGTTTGCTTGCAGCCATTGTGTTTGCTGGGCTGGGAGCTGGGCTTTCAGACTTCGAGATTCAAAGAAAAGAAGTCAAAAGCAGGAAGATGCCTTCTGGCTCTAAATTAAACCGTCATTTGGAAGGTCAGCTGCAAATGCATCAGATCTCCTAGACAGTCATGGGGCCAAGCTGTGGCTGGGAAACCATCAGCCACAGCCAGGGTTGTGCGGGAGCCCTCAAAAGGGGTCTGTGCTGAAGAGTGCTCCAACCTGTGAGAAACACAATGTCTCTGGGTGGATAAGCATAGGTCTTTTGGTGAATCTTCCTAGACGCCAGCTTAGACTTTAACTCATATGATGCTGTACAGCCATTTGCTGCTTCACACACAGCCTTGCTATCCAAGCTGAGATGATTTATGGTCCATATTTGCCCTTCACACTGGCTATCAGTGTGTCTACTTCTCTGATATAAGTAATTAAATGGTTGCTTCAATGCTGATAATCCTCCAGCAAGAAAGGCTGCAGGTCCTTTCTGCTACCCCTAACCTCTCCCTGTTACTTCTCTCCAAACTTTCCACAAGTTATCAGGGATACACCTCAGTTCCCAACAGCCCCAAACAAATGCTGTCTTTGCTGTTAATGAAACACCATACAGAGGCTGATGCTTGCACATGGTTCTGCAGAGCTGCTGGAGCAATCATAACACCTGGGCTAACTCTGCAGCAAACTTATTACTGCCACAGGTCGCTTCTTGGTCTGCTATCTGTTCCCCACAGGTCTAAGTTCCAGTGCTTGGAAGTGCTGGAAATGCTGATGCTAGATGGCTTTTTCGAATTCTACACTGCTATATCTGGACATTAGCAAGTCCAGTGGGCCCAGCCACTGAGAAGGATCCATCCCCATGATTGCTTTGTGAATCCTGGGCTTCTGAGCCACCACCTGTCATAGCCCACCATAAATGTGTCCCAGACAAGATACCAGTGGTCCCAGCATTCAAATTTTGCCACTTAAAAGTCAATGTTTCTACAAAATGATGTCCTTACCAAAGCCGTAGACCATCTCACCTCAGAAGACAGATTTCAGAAAAGCTCAGGTAAAGTTTATTTGAAATGTTGCCAGAAAATTAGCAAGTTGTTATTTTTGCAAAGCTCTGCATAGGTGCCCCATCATCCTCTTAAACACAAATGCTTCTTTCATTTGTCAGCAAATGTTCTGTCATTTTGCTGCAATGGTAGGAAGGCTAGATTGTCGAGGTCCAGTCAACATGGCTTTATGAAGGGCAAGTCCTGTTTGAACAATCTCATCTCCTCCTGTGATAAAAGGATCTGCTTAGTGGATGAGGGAAAGGCTGTGGATATGGTCTTCCTGGACCTCAGCAAGGCCTTCAACACAGTGTTAAATAGAGTTCACCAGTGATGTTTCCCAGAGCTTGATGTTGGGACCTGTTTTGTTTAACATCTTTATCTGTGACCTGGATGAGGGGACTGAGTACACTCACAGTAAGTTCACAGATGACACCAAGCTGGATGGGTGTGTAGACCTGCTTGCAAACAGTAAGGCTCTCCAGAGGGACCTGGACAGGCTGGAGTGATGGGTCAAGGCCAATTGCATGAGGTTCAACAAGGCCAAATGCCAGGTTCTGTGCTTCGGCCACAACAACCCCATGCAGCTCTACAGCCGTGAGGCAGAGTGGCTTGAGAGCTGTCTAGCAGAAAAGGACCCGGGAGTGTTAATTGACAGTCGGCTGAACATGAGCCAGCAATGTGCCCAGGTGGCCAAGAAGACCATGGCATTCTGTCCTGTGTCAGAAATAGTGTGACCAGCAGGGTCAAGGAGGTGATTGTCCACTTATACTGTACTTGGCATTGGTGAAGCCATACCTCTAATACTGTGTCTACTTCTGAGCCCCTCACTACAAGGACATGAAGGTGCTGGAGCGTGTCCAGAGATGGGCAACAAAGCTGGTGAAGGGTCTAGAGAACAGATCTTATGAGGAGCAGCTTAGGGAGCTAGGGATGTTTAGCCTAGAGAAGAGAAGGCTGAGAGGAGATATGATCACTCTGTACAACTATTTGAAGGGGAGTTGTAGTGAGGTGAGGGTTGATCTCTTCAGTAATGAATGATAGAACATGAGGAAATGAGCTCAGGTTGCACCAGGGGAGGTTTAGATTGGACATTGGGAAGAAGTTGTTCACCAAGAGGGTTGTTAAGCATTGGAACAGGCTGCCCAGGAAGGTGGTGGATTCACCATTCCTGGAGATATTCAAAAGACACATAGATGAGGTGCTGAGAGATATGGTTTAGTTTAGTGATGGATTTGGCAGTGTGAGGTTAGTGGTTGGACTTTATGATCTTAAAGGTCTTTTCTATGCATAATGATTCTATGATTCTACAATTCTGTTGAGATAGGAGCTTGAGTTTGGCAGGAGATCTGTGTGAGCAGGGAGTGAAAAAAACCCCAAGGTGGAGAATGTGCCAGTGGGAAAATTACACTGTACTGAGAAAGCAACAGAACAAAGTTTATGAAAGTAAAGGGGCAAACCCTTTTCAAATGTCCATCTTTGCTAGAGTAAAGGAAAGGCAGATGATTTGCTAGGAAGTTAGCTCTCTTGGTATGCAAGCCAGTTCACAGTAGTCACTGCAATTGGGCATGG
This sequence comes from Colius striatus, assembly GCF_028858725.1. Classification (NCBI taxonomy): domain Eukaryota; kingdom Metazoa; phylum Chordata; class Aves; order Coliiformes; family Coliidae; genus Colius; species Colius striatus. The sequence goes on from NC_084759.1 coordinate 129,316,297, forward strand.
CAAGGAGTTTTGTAGATGGCATGAAGCAAATTCCAGCTTCCAGAGCAGAGCACGTAGTTTTGCAGATTTCTGTGAACGCTGACACTCAAAACTGATTTTGACCCTACTTCATCCTCAGTGAGTTGACCTGCATTCTTCATGACCAAATTCCTGGGAAATCAACAGCATGGAGAAATTCAGCCAGTGATTTTGACAAAATCTTTTCCTGTGCAAATAATGTCTTTGCAAAGGACTTAATGAGATTTTTTTGGCTGCACGATTTTTTTTTCATGTATGCTAGTCATTTGAAATAGTAAATTACACAGGTCTAGATTTACAATACTAAAGTAATAGAAGTGTTAAAAAATTTTTCTCCTAATGGTTTTGACTGAGTTATACTACTTACTGTTTTGGTTTTAGTGATGTAGAAGGTATTCAGAATTTTTTACTTTCTTTTGAAAAGCAAAGTGCAGTTAACAGCCTAAATTTCCAGCCTTTGATTTTTTTAAGCCTTTTAACCGAAAGTGTGGTAATTTTAACAAAACACTTTTCTAAGGAATGAAAAAGATTCAAGTTTTTATTAAAAAGGAGGGAAAGTCATAGAAAACCAATAAAAAGGGATCCTTTCCCACATTGCTATCCCATTCATAATTACCAGTTTTAAAAATCAGCTCAGCAACAATGGCAAATAAAAGCCTGAATCCTAAGCATCTGTGACTTAAACCAATGACATGGTACGACCAAGTCTGCAATTACATTACATTTGCACATTTTTTAAAGAGGCAAAAACTCTTGGCTGTTTTCCCCATCTTACAAGGTAGGAGAGGAGTCTGGGGACACCTCAGGGTGACTGCTGGGACTACCCAACCTCTCATCCACCAAGTTACTTGCCCTACCTTTACTTTCATACTTTTAACACTTATAGCACCTATAAATATTTTTTTTCTCATTTGCCTATTTTAACAATGCAACTGGCTACAATTTTCACTTTTGTTCATAGTTTAAACAACTTTTTTATTTGCCCAACAAAATTTTCAATGCAATTTAATCCTTCCCCTCCCCAGACCTGCATTCTCGTAACAGGAATAATGTTTGGGATTCTATTTGTACTCCACCAGGCAAATATAATCAAAGTCACTGAAGGCTTTGATATAGGGAGTGATGGGGGAAACAAAAAACAAAGGGTAAAAACCCCAAACACCCCCTCCCCAGCACTTTCCTGGGACAGAACAGAGCACGTTGTACTACATTCAGCTGGTTTGGTTGAAACACTGGCAGAGATTTTGTGTGCAGGTACAGCAACCTGTTGCTGCTAAATTATTTGGGGCAGTCTCTCAGTTTTGGGGATGAAACTCCCCTGAGAAGAGCAGACAGACCTCTCCCCCTGGCTCAGCCCATGCGGATGACTCTTCTCTGCCCCTGACCTGACATGGTGTTGCACGTCAGTGCATTTTGGGAGGGGGGTGTGTGTGTGTGTGTGTGTGTGTGTACTGCACAGAGAATGGCGCAAGAGTTGCTAGAGCAGTGTGCATACGCTTGAGAGGAATCCCTTTCAGTTCCTCTTTTCTTCAGCTTTATTTAAAAAGGATTTGAAGGCTGGTTTAATTACGAAAACCAGCTCTCTAGACACCAAACAAAACGGCAGCCTAGCCTAAGTTGGCACCAGGACAGATGCATATTTTGCTCACTTCTCCATGCCAATCGACTGTAGCTCATCCAGTATGTCAATCCAAGTTGGCTGTCTGAAATCCAAGTTTAGTGGCCTGAAAATATCCTGGACCGGCTTTGTTTCATGTGGTAAACAGCTTGCTCAGTCTAGTTCTTCAACGTTCAAAACAAAAATCACAACTCCTCCCTCCCCTCCAAACCTCTATTACTACATGTTACAGTAATAGCCTCTCGTTGCATTTCACCCCACTGCACCTCCCTAAAACCTCATTATTACATGTTATCATAATAGCCTCTTGTTGCATTTTGTTCCACTGCAGGATTTTTTTTTCTCTGTATATGCTGACCATGAAACACTGGCAAAACACATTGCTTTTTTAAAAACAGGCCTGGTTCTGCCAGGCACTGAGCTCCAGTAAATGGGTTCAGAGTTAAGAATGAAACAATCAAATCCTGCAACAAAATTGCTGGGGGGTGTTTAGGTCCTGTAGCTCTGCCATGGCATGCCTGGCCATCTCCTAGATTCAACTAAAAGGAGTAACAGCCACCTGTGGGAGTAGGCAGGGCTCAGGGTGGCTTTACAAAGCCAGGTCTGCTCAGGGCTTTCTGGAGCCTAATGGCTTCTAGGAGTCCAGTTCCCCTCACTCCATACCCTGTAAGGTTTTGCAAGACAATGTGCATAAGGCAAGAATAGCAAGCAGTATCAGGGAGGGTTTGTCGTGATTTACCATTGATGCAAATTCCCTCCCCTCCCCTTCCCCCCTTCTGCCATTTTAGTACAAATAAAGGGGCCCAGGCTCCTCAGTCAGCCAGCAGGATCGGGACTGCCAAAAGAAAACAAATCCAATGCGGGGAGGCTGCCCACAAAGCATGGCTTAGTAAGTAATGCAGAGACGAGATAAAACCAAACAGCCTCCCAAATGCCGGTGATGAAATATGGTTTCCTCAATAATTATATTCAAGCAAGGTCTCATCTCTCCCGGTTTCCTACTGGCTATTTCCTCCCAAAAGAAACTGAATGTCTCTGAAAACCTGAAATCGGGTCTCAGCTTGCCAGTTTTCTAAGCAGAAGCAACAGTTTTCCACAGGGTACAGCTAAAACTCATGGAGACAATTAATGACTCAGTCATCTAGTTTCCACCTTTTCCAATAGCCTTGCAAGTGACCCAGTGCTCACAAGTATATTTAAGGGTCAGTGGATAAGAAAAAAAGATAGATAGAATGTGAAGGGATGAAATAGATATATAGTTAGTGAAAAAGGAGGTTAAAAATGTCAGGGAATCTGGAGAAATCCCTAGGAAATCAAGAAATATCGCCAGCTCTCTCCTTCCTACTGGGAAGTTATATGGTGGTCAAACAAGACAACAGCATGCTGCCTTTTAATTATCATACTCATGTGCTTTATATGGGCACTTCACACAGTGGAAGTGCTATGCAAATATTAACTTTGACTCATCTGAATCTTTGGTTTAAAACAAAGAAGCCTGGGAGGTGTGGGGAAGCAAACAGTGAGAGTAGAGACTCCGTTTCAGCTCTTTACCCTGTCAGGGAGCCTGACTGCAGAAAAAGATACCATCAGCTGTGGAGGTGGATTCAACTGTGCTAATGACACCACAAAGTCTCTCATCCAATATATGCTATACTACTGTCTGCTTTTTGCCTCAGAGCAATCCCCTGCTTTATGTTTGCACTTAGAGATCACAAGAACAGAAACTGAGTAACGGTAAGCAGCCTCTGTTCATCTTGTTCTGCAGTATCTAGACATTTCTGAATGCACCTTTTCTCTTCCAATCTGCAAGTAAGAGAAATGGTGTATAGCATCTACCTCAGGGCAGTATCTCTGTTAACCTTGGCAGGTTTAGTTGAAAGTAAATCATTAGCAGCAAGCAAGCAGCTGTGCCCTACCATGCCTGCACGTCCTGGCTAGGATGGAGAGGCATAGGTGCAGCATTACTCCAGAATACACTGTCTGGTTCCCCGAAAATGGAGCTTTTCTGACACTTGGGTTATTTGTTCTGCCATCACCCGCAGCATGGAGAGAGGGCTGTAGGGAAGTCAAACCGAGTGGCTGAAAGGCACCATGAGTGCACAGTCCAGGAGACCTGCTAACCCTGCCATACAGCGGTGCTCGAGGCAGAGCAGGCAGGGTTAATCCTGACCACAGCACATATTTCCCCTTTCCCCTCCCCCAGCAAGAAAAAAAAATCCTATTTCCTGCAAGGGGATGATGACTATGCAGTGCCCTGAGCAACACTCCCAGTGGCCAGGGGATTTTCTAGGTATCTGGGCTGCGAGACTTTGAAAGCATGTGTTTTTCCACTGGAAAGCACTCTTAGTATCTTGGGGGTTTGCATGTGGTTTAAGTTGTTCCAGTGAAGAACATGTGGATTCATCGGGCTTCTGCACTAAACAAATAGGATAATGGCACTGAGGCATCTGCTTATTTGCAGGCAGTTATTGGGAAATGCACATCACCACGTTGTAGACACACAGGTGGACTGACAAAATATCTGGTCACTGAATTAATCCAGTGGAGCTTTTGTCTCTTGGGACAGATGATTCATTATATGCTGTCTGCTGAAACTCATGGGCATTTTACTCTTTTGATGCTTTCCAGTAGAAAGAGCAGCAGGATCTGATAGTTGAGGATAAAAGAAAGAGGAGGAGAAAGAGGAGAGGAGAAGCAGAAGAGCAAAGGAAGGAGAAAAGGAGGTTAGGTGTTATTTGCCAGTGAAATCTTAGCAAGGAGGTTTACTGTTATTTCACTGGAATTGGAAATTCTCTGCTCCCACCTTCAGGGAGGGGATGGCAAAGACCAAGCCAGCAGGGGGGTTGGTGTATCACTGCCTGGCAGTCTTGCTGGCCTGATAAGGTCAGCAGCCTGGCTTTGGAGGGCTAGTCCTTGCTAGCAGTAGGATGGTGATGGAACCATGCCTCCCAGAGGACTGTGGGACCCTCATAGCTCAGAGGTACAGACTCGTTTCCAACACAGGAACTGTTTGATGCCCATGGTAAACAAAGTCAAAGGTACAGAAATGCAGCTTTATTTAATAGGAGGCACAGACATTCAGAGGACAGAGAGGCTTGCTGAGCTGAGGCTTTTTACTTCTCAGCAATACGTGGCAATTATTTTTGCCAGATGCCGTCCATCCACAAAGACTTATTCCCTTCTCTGCTCTCGGGTTTCCCCCCAGGATTCAAATCTTAACATCTCTAAGTGTAACTTGGCTTCCTTCCTAGCAGGAGCAGGCCTATGGGAAAGGGGCTGTACAGTGGCAACACCTTGATTCAGTATCCTTTTAAATACCTTTTAAACCTTTTAAATCCCAAATGCAAGGGTGAAGGCCATTTGCCATTATACAGGAAAGGGATTGTGTGAAGATGGTGTGCAAGCTCAGCCGCCACACACTGAAGAAGAGACAATGAAAACTCTGTGTTGAGAGTGAATAAAAAGCTTACTGTCACTGAAACAGTACTAGTGAGCTTGCAAGCCAAAGTTTAACAGATTTTCATTAAGGTCTCTGAAACTGTGAGGGTTTTCAGTTTTATTATTTTTACTTGCTTTTCAGGAGAGTAACAAAGAAGCCTCTCCTGGGTTTGGAGCACTCGATCCCTAGAGTTTTTAGACGTTTCTCTGCAATCATTTGGATGAGGAAGGTCCTTCTTATTTCAAACAAAAGCTGAGATTCTTGCACAATCCCAGGATCTTGTGCCCCATCCCCCACTCCCAATCTACAGTCCAGTCCACCAAGTACCTCAAGATTTGCAATTAAGTCTCTTGGCAACATCACTGTGATGGTTGGCAACCCAGTGCCACTGGAGGAGCTTCTACTCCTGCAGTTGAAGGATTTGTGCTCCCTCTCTATTTCACATCTGATGCAGAAGGCATAGTGTTCCTTCTTTGTATAATAACATCTTATTTGCACAGTAATCTCAACTGTGGAATGGAAATGCCTTCTCTGGCCCAAGTTGTGAGCTGTTAAAAATCTGGCAGGTCCCATGCTTAGAGATGGCTGCATGTCAGTGGTGGGAAAATGGATTTTCATATTGTTTTGGCACAGTTCTTGTAAACTGAACTTCTATAACATTTCTCTTTGAGATCCATGGGAGATTTTGGCTTCTCTAGGCCTGCAGTGCAGGGCCATGAGTTTGTAAAACACTGAAAGAATGACTGAGAGAAATGCTATAATGAGGTTTGCCTGTCGGAGTTTGGTGTTTTTTTTTTTTTGTCCTTATGTTTGGTTTCCCTTGAGCTAATCACAGCTGACTTTTGTACCTCACACAAATCTTTTTCAAAACTATCTGCACTCAACAGGACACAACTCACTTGCACAGTTATGCTACTCATGTATTTTTGATGCACATGCAAAATGTTATTTTGTTGTGATGTTCTTCTGTAATTGATAATGACTTTGCTAATTAAGTATGCCACGGAGTACAGTTTAAAATTAGATCCTTTCCTAGGCTCAAGTTAACGTTCATCATTCAAACTTCAAAAACCAACTTCAGTAGCTCTTGGTCCCTGCTCTTGCACCTGACGGCACTCAGTTCTGCTTGCCATGCTGTTGGCCCACATAGCTGTCTGTGTGGCTACACAGGAAACTGGTAGAGGAAACTGATGTAAGTAAAGGAGAATTCAGAAAACAAAAATGGTTATTTTTCAGCAGGATCTGTTCCCCAACCTGGTTCATCTTACAGTCCCACAAATAGCTGTGCTGGCACAGTGTAGAAAGTGGTGCAAGGGTAAGACAAGGTGGCCAAAGCTTCCTCTGCTGCTTCATATGAAGACACAGCTTGAGTTGCTTCTCAGATGTTCCCATGATTGATTTCTGATGGTCTGTTTGCAAGGTCTTTTCCAAGGAAAGATCTCACCATGAATGACTTAACAGAATATCAGAAGCAAGCATTAACATACCTAGACAGCGGGCTAAATCTAGTCCGAGGGCTGCAGCTAAGGCAATCCTCAGGATGATGTCCTATTCTGGGCCCTCAACAGAGTCTGGCAAAACAAGGGAGATAAAAATCCTGTGGCAATCTGTTTCTCCTCTGGCTCTTGCCTGTACAAGTTAGACCACCAACGCAACTAAGAATGGGTTGTCCTATAGTGGTGGCACACAGTATCTATCCAATTGTCATGTGAAATCTTCTGCACAACCTTGCAAAATTTCGTGGGAAAACATTTAGTTTCATTGAGGTTTTACACTTCGTTCTTGTCCCTCTTCTTATACAATCCCAGTGAGAAGCTGAGTTTTTTGCTAGTGTAATAATACTAAACAACAACAACAAAAAACCAACCCAAAGGAAATTAAACCACAAATAACTGTATTCAAAAAACAAAGGGTCTGGCTGGTGCCCAAGAAAACAAGGAAATTTAAAGATAAAGCAGACTGTCCTTATTTCACCCTGTTGTGCCTGAGGATGGCTGGGATTCCCGAAGAAGGCAAGCCATGGCATGCCCCGCTCTGCCAGGGAGCAGCCAGCAAAGGGCCAGCCTCCCAGCAGATGAGCTGGACTTTCTCCCTTATTTCTTAATGGGAAAGTCATGTGGCAATGTTGAAACCCAGGCGCTGCAATCTGAAAGCCATTCTAGCCATGTGTGCGGCTGGGATGGATTAGGACTAAATGAAGCCCGGACCTGCTGACAGGACGTGGAATAGGGCAAGACTTCAACGGGATGAACTTCCCTTGAACTCACTGATGGGTGCCCAACGCCCTGGGTCTACTGCCTGTCTGAGGAGAGAGAGTGGCAACTAACCAACCTATGCCAGGGACGCTGGTCACAGTCTGGGAAGGATGGACTGTGTGTCTAAAAGCTGGTATCTTAAAATCATGAGGCTCTGGAGTAGCTGAGGCTTCACTCCCATTAACTCTTCAAGCCAGAGGAAGGAAAATGTCAAAAATGCAGAACTGTCTGGAGATCTGTGGCACTGCCATGGCTCACACTGATGGATGGCCTGTTCCAGTCTCCCATACTCAAGAGAAGGCTAATGGCAGGATAGACTACCCAAGCCAACAAAGCCATCTTTGCTCATGCTCAATCTGAAACGACTGGCAGGGCAGGGGGTGAGAGGTGGAGTGAGAAGTGGAGAGAATCAACAAGGAATAAAGTAACCCACTTTACATGATTATTTGTTAAGCAAATACTTGCCTTGATTAGTGTATTTGCTGGTTTCATTATGACAGCACTTGGCAGCATGGTCTGTGCTTGCAGTCCATGTTGATGGCCCCTTTCAATCTTGTAATGTCTTGGAGAAGCAAGTTGGCCCTTTTTAATTTTATTCTTTTGTGATACCAGTTTTACTAGTACTACAGGCCTCCAGAGAAGCTAACTCTTGCCATTTCTATTCATAAGTTATTGTAATTTAGCAAAATCTATTTTATTTATTCTTGAATCCTTTGAATATCAAAGAATTTCCTCTATCCTCTTTCTGTGTCTACGTGGCTCTAGTGAATGCCTGCACTTTCATTCACAAAAAAATAAAAAGGTATATGTGGTGGCTTTGAATGTGAAGATGTGCCAAACCATTGCGAAACAATATATCATCCTCCTATCCCTGATACCTGCATCTCTGAGAACTTGCAGGTGCATGTTCTAGTAAAAATAAAATGCATACATTTGATTTAGATATTCACTTTACTCACTGAAATTCCATTAAACAAATGAGCCACATGCCTTTTTTCTTTTCTCACTGTCACATAAGTTTAGAGTCTTAAAGAGTTGTAAAGAGAGAAAATGTTTCCAAGTGATCATAATATTTTACTGGCTCTTCATTTGATACAGTATACTCTATTTTACTCCAGGAATCAAAGATAGGTTAAGCTCTAAGACTTGATTTCATTTACAACCAGATCTTTTGAAGACAATTGGGTGCAAAGGCTACCATCTCCTTGCAGCTTTACTGGCAGAGTCAGATGCCGTGAAATCGCAAGCTTTCTGGCAGTTTTCAGGGGAGCTGTGAACCTAGAGGACAGCTCTGAGGAAGCATTCATTGCTTTGAAAAACCAAGCTCCCCCCTAGGGTTTCAGCCAAGAACTACTGGGGAACCTTGACTCCCAAGTGGGATGGGAACATGGGTAAATGAATTGGGCCTCCCACATCCGAGCTGACAGTCTTAATTTCAGACCTGTTGATTATTCTGGGGTCTGGCTCTCTTTTTTGACATGCAAGATTTCAAAAGGTCTCAGTTTCAACTCAACATGAACAAGGGAAATTTGTGGGAGCCTGAAAAAACTTGGCAGCATGGAAAAACTTTTCCTCACCCATCTAAAGTCTAAAGTCTCCTGCTTTATCCTGGATGAAAGTAGTGGTTTCCAAGCTTATCTAATTTTTTTTTTCCCAGTGGAAATGGAGACTCCTGCACAGTGAAGTCATGAGAATAGCTTGCTTTTCTCAGCTATCTTTTGTTGAGCCTTCAGAAGTTGTACACAGACCTCCTTGCACTGGATCCAGTTGAATGAGAGAGACAAAGGCTAATATCCAGTACGGGAACACTTACGTTCAGTTTCTCCAGAGGGACTTTCTTACTGTGCTCTTCAAATGTCTAAAGGACGTTAAGGCCAGTTATTTAAAACTACACTTTTTCTTATTTTGGCCTTAATGAAACAATGCTCTGATCACTACCGGGAGAACCTGTAGCACTGTTTAAGAGCGTTATTATTTGAGGCACTAATGTCCAGCGTCTTTCTGGTTCTCACCAGCCGCTAAATAAGAATACCTTTTCCATCTATTCCTAGTTATATGATTCACTGAAAGACAGTGCTGCCCAAATTATTTGACAGTTGGATCTTACTACATATTTTTCAGTGTTCAGGTCATAGTGCAGGAAGCTATTAGAGAGTTTGAACTGGATACACACAGAGATAACACTGCTAAAAAAATGCTTCCTCTTGAAAGTACTTGTGTCCGGTGCCACCGTTTGCTTGATAGTTTGCAGTATGATTTTCTCAGGGGAAGACTCCTTCCAAGCTGAGCCTGTATATAGAGTCCTTGCTGCAGATGACCTGTTAGGGAGCGTGCACAACAGTGTGTATCACATCTATATACACAAATTTCTGTCACTTACTAGCTAACCAGCCTGCCAGTGAGTATCTCAGCTGTATTTGCCAAAAATAAACTAACAGCACGGGATCTTCACTCTTACTTTTTAATCCTGACATTAACAAAACAGTCAGAAGCAGGCACAATTCCAGTGTGTAAACTCCCTACTTTGAGCCAGAGCTCCAGCTCACTTCATCTGTGGCTCTGACTCACTGGCATGTAGTGTCTGACTGCTTCTACAATTGAGTGGTGGCTGGCTGCTTGGGATAGGATTAGGCAACCACAGGTGGCACCACCTGCTGCAAAGCTGTCCTGCCTGAGTTTACTCCACTAATGACTCCTAGACATTTAAGATCCTGCTCAGTTGCTGGAGGGTAAGTGGCTGAGGGGACAATGGGCTCCTTGTAGTTCAACAGTATCACTTGACTTTACCACTGAGTGGCATTTGGCATAGCATGTAGGGCTGGATGCAAGTGGTGTGAGAAGTCGTCTGTGCCTCTCCATAAAGGTGGCAGGAAGAGTTACAGGTTGACCTATAACATGGAGTGTAGTTTTCTCTTTGCTGCAGAATCCACCTTTCAGACAATGGCGGGAACTGCTACAGGTTCTGTCACAATTACTACAGGTCAATGATGTATGGCTGCTCCTTTTCTTCATCCCTATGCTTTCCTTACTGTGCTTCCCACTCATTTGGATGAAGTACCTAATTAAACATGTTTCCTGTTGGAGATCCTAGAACCTCACTAAAGCAAAACGCTGCACACTAAAAGTGCTGTCTTGCTACCTTTGTCTGCAGCCAGTGGAGTTATCTATTGATAAAGACACTGACAAATGCCACTGTCACTGTCATTGATTACTGCAAGTCCCAGGCCCATTACAAGCAAGGAGTCCAATGCTCCTGAGTGACATCTCCAGAAACTGCAGCTATGTTATCATTAGTATCTTCGGTGATGATAGACTGGAATTGCTTACAGAATCACAGAATAGTAGGAGTTGGAAGATACCTCTAAAGATCATTCACTCCAATGTCCTTGCTAAAGCAGATTCACCTCAAACAAGTCACATATAAACATGTTCAGGCAGGTTTTGAAAACCTCCAGAGAAAGAGACTCCACACCCTCCCTGGGCAGCCTGTGCCAAGGCTCCCTCACCCTCACAGGAAAGAAGTTTTTCCTTACGTTCAAGTGGAACTTCCTGTGTTCCAGCTTGTGCCCATTACTGCTTCTCCTGTCATTGGGCACTATGGAAAAAGACTCACTCTGTCCTCCTGACACTCACTCTTTCTGTACTTGTAAATGTTGATAAGGTCCTCCCTCAGTTTTCTCCAGGCTAAATAGCCCCAAGTTACAGCATTTATTAAAAAACCCCCACATGGTGGCTAACCTAAAGTCTTAGAATTTCACTACAAAACTCACCTATACAGTCCTCTGCACTGTCTCCTCTGCAATCCCTCAAAGCATACAAGAGATGGGAGCTCACTAAACAGACTCCCCCAAACCCTACACTTTACCTGCCTGACTGCTCTGCAACAGAATCTTGGTCTCAGAGGATTGCTGAGGTGAACCTTTTGTTTTTAATGAGGTGCAGTTTCTCTGTATTTTTAACAGGGATTCACCAGATCATGCAAATAAATGCTGTATGCTTGCTTCCTGGTATGCTCCACAGACATCTGCTGTATGGTTTGGCTTTCATACCAAAGTAAGTAACTGCAAAAATCAAAGGGAATGTGCCATCCTCTAGCCCATGCACAAGAGGTCACTACCACAGCTATCTGCCTTCTCAGGTCAGGCAAAATTATAAACAATGTCAGGAAGTCAGATATCTGTAGATAGACCACAAAGCAAAGTATAAAATCTGTTCTAGTGTATGACTGATCTTATTTCTTGTACTGTGACACCCCACAGTGCCAAGATTGAACCTGATGAGCCAAGATTGAACTACTGCCAGTAGCAAGGACACTTCAGTACCCACATGGGGAGGTCTACGGGCAAGGTATGGAGTACAAACAGCTGACAGTCTGATCCAGCTTCAAAGAACTGCAACATAGGTGTCCCTCAGATTTCACTTGGAACAGGACTGACTGATAAATTTGCCTGTATCCAAGCTCATTTGTAAGCATAAGGATTTATGCTTACAAAGTCCTAGAGATAGCTTCATCTCTAGGATGAAGAGATAGAATCTAGAGATAGGTTCATCTCGTGGGGTTATTTTTCAGTTTTCCTTATTCCTTGAGAGCCCATCCTGCAACAGTTCAGTTGGTGAGACACATGGTAGTGGTGAAGTTTGGTTTTTGTGACTGAGCCGCTGATTGAGGCGAGCAAGGGGTTCCCAGAGCAGGGAAAGTGGAGGAGCAAAGAAAAGACTCCCCAGGAGCTGGCGGCTGGTGTCCAGAGGGTGCGGGCGAGCAGGAACATGAGTGACCAGGATGTTGCAGTGCGCAGGCAGGGCAGGCAGAAGTACTACCAAATGGAGAAGAGAATAACAGTAGCCAACCAGCTCAGAGACAGAGCCCTAGCCTCTGTGTGCTCAGCTGGAACCCAGACTGAACCGCAGAGGGAGCATGTGACCACCCAGGTGACCAGATGGATGTGAGAGATGCCCTTCTGTCAAGGGTGGAAGTGGTGAGCGCTGCTGTGCAATGTGTGCCCAGGTGGAGGAACTACTGTGATTGGTGGCAGAGCTCCGTGAGGAGGTCAGTAGGCTGAGAAATATTTGGGACTTTGACTTGTTCAGGAAGCTGGTAGCCAGTGTCCCTTAGGAGACAGTCCTGAAGGGCAAAGGGTCCTGAAGGGCAATGGAGGAAGGCTGTACATTCTTCAGGAATGAAATCTTAAAGGTGCAGGATCAATCTGTTCCCATGTGCAAGAAAGTGAGCCGGCAGGGCAGAAGACCATCCTGGCTGAATATGGAGCTTCTGCTGGAGCTCAGAAGGAAAAAGAGAATCTATGATCTCTGGAACAAAGGTCAGGCAACCCAGGAGAACTACGGGGCTGTGATGAGGTCATGCAGAGAGAAAATTAGAGAAGCCAAGGCTCAACTAGACGTTAAGCTGGTGACTACTGTGAAAGTCAATAAGAAAAGTTTCTATAAATATATTAGCATCAAAAGGAGACTTAAGGGGAGTCATCCCCTTTTAATGGATGAAGGGGGAAACCTAGTGAGTAAGGATGAAGAAAAGAGGCCTTCTCTACCTCAGTCTTCAATAAGAAACCCAACACTTCTCTGGGCACTCGTCCACCAGAGTTCAAAGAGAGGGATGTGAGACAGACTGAAGCTGCCTTAGTGGAAGGGGAAATGGTATGAGACCTGCTGCTGTACCTTGACACTATTAAGTTGAGAGGGTGAGATGGAATCCATCTGTGGGTGCTGAGGGAGCTGGCAGATGTATTCACCGAGTCACTCTCCATCATCTACCAGCAGTCCTGGATAACTGGTGAGGTCTCAGAAGACTGGAGAATGGCAAATATGACTCCCAACTACGGGAAGAGTTGGAAGGAGGATCCTGGGAACAACAGGCCAGTCAGCCTGACCTCAGGGGCACGAAAGGTTATGGAACAGGTTATATTGAGTGCCATCATGAGGCACATACTGCATAACTAAGGGTTCAGGCCCAGCCAACATGGCTTTATGAAGGGCAGGTCCTGTTTGAACAATCTTGTCTCCTATGACAAGATGATCTGCTTAGTGGATGAGGGAAAGGTTGTGGATATGGTCTTCCTGGACCTCAGCAAGGCCTTCAACACAGTGTTAAATAGAGTTCACCAGTGATGTTTCCCAGAGCTTGATGTTGGGACCTGTTTTGTTTAATGTCTTTATCTGTGACGTGGATGAGGGGACTGAGTACACTCACAGAAAGTTCACAGATGACACCAAGCTGGGTGGGTATGTAGACCTACTTGCAAACAGTAAGGCTCTCCAGAGGGACCTGGACAGGCTGGAGTGATGTGTCAAGACCAATTGCATGAGGTTCAACAAGGCCAAATGCCAGGTGCTGTGCTTCGGCCACAACAACCCCATGCAGCTCTACAGCCTTGAGGCAGAGTGGCTTGAGAGCTGTCTAGCAGAAAAGGACCCGGGAGTGTTAATTGACAGTCGGCTGAACACGAGCCAGCAATGTGCCCAGGTGGCCAAGAAGACCATGGCATTCTGTCCTGTGTCAGAAATAGTGTGACCAGCAGGGTCAAGGAGGTGATTGTCCACTTATACTGTACTTGGCATTGGTGAAGCCATACCTCTAATACTGTGTCTACTTCTGAGCCCCTCACTACAAGGACATGAAGGTGCTGGAGCGTGTCCAGAGATGGGCAACAAAGCTGGTGAAGGGTCTAGAGAACAGATCTTATGAGGAGCAGCTTAGGGAGCTAGGGATGTTTAGCCTAGAGAAGAGAAGGCTGAGAGGAGATATGATCACTCTGTACAACTATTTGAAGGGGAGTTGTAGTGAGGTGAGGGTTGATCTCTTCAGTAATGAATGACAGAACATGAGGAAATGAGCTCAGGTTGCACCAGGGGAGGTTTAGATTGGACATTGGGAAGAAGTTGTTCACCAAGAGGGTTGTTAAGCATTGGAACAGGCTGCCCATTCAAAAGACACATAGATGAGGTGCTGAGAGATATGGTTTAGTTTAGTGATGGGCTTGGCAGTGTTAGGAGAGTGGTTGGACTTGATCTTAAAGGTATTTTCCCAGTGTAAGGTTTCTATGATTCTAGAAAATGTTCAAAGCCTAAAAACCTGGACACATTAAAATTCCCTGATTAATTTACTTCTCTGAATGTCAAGTGGTTGAAAGACGAGACAGTTTTTCTTGCCTCTGGCCTCGTCCTTTCTGATCTGAAGATGTTGGCATCACTAAACCATTTTGGCTTGACATTTGCCTTATCTCTTGCTTGCTAAGATATTGTTCTGAATAGTACTCTCTTTTTTTTGTGGTAGCAAATGGCTGGATATTAAAAAATACTAGTGGAAGACACATTTGTCTTCTTTAAGGAAAAACAAACAGAACTAAATGTTGCCTTGCAGCCTCCAGCTATCTAGGAGACTAACTGTCCCAAGTTGCAGAATAGCCGTCCTTTCCGCAGGCAATCTCAACATTCCCACGCATCCACACACTGGTATGTCAAGGAGCTTTGTTCACTTCAATGCTGACTCTTCAGCTTACTCAAAAGCAGCTAATATGAATTAATGGAAATAATGTCAATATTGGTAGCCCTTAATTCAGATATTCAGCTTCTTCTGCTGATATGTACAAATACTCATACCTGTCTGTTTTGTAGGTTTTATAAGAGTACCTACCACTAAATTAAAATTGACTACTAGTGACAATCAGGGAGGCAAGAGGAAGAAAAAAAGATTTCTGCTATGATAAAGCAGATTTAATTGCACAGAAAGAATGCATGACTCTTGAGTGTGCATATCCTTAATGCTATGCTGACATATTAAAATTCTTTCTTAAAACCCCAGCCATCTCTCTGCTATCTTTTGGTTCAAAACAAAAGAAGTTAGGAAAGGGAAACTTTGAGTTATGCAGCTTAATATGGCTATGTTGCACATCTGATAAAATTCAGTTTAAACAAATTAAGCATTGGTCTTTTTATGTGTCTGTTCTTTATTTAACATCCTGGAACTCTCCTGGAATTAAATGCCAATCTCTCTTCTTCTGAAGGACCTCTAGGTCCACCTCTAGGGCAACTTCTTTAATAAAAAATGGCTGTACAGGAGCTCCTGATTGTGCAAGCACTCAGTGGTTAAGACACCCACTGAGGAGGGGTCAGTTTTCCTTCCTTCACCCAAGGGATGCAAACTCATATTTCTAGTGGAATTGATCTCTAGTGGTGACTGCTCACATAGCAGAGAAAGAAATTATGCACCCACTGAATCCAGCTAAATGCATCTTTCATTGTTGAAAGCCATGTGGAGTAGGCCAAGCAGAAAGGCTGGGAATGACCTTATGATCGCAGGGTAGCCCAGATAATGTGACACTTGGAGTGGAGAAATATATGTCTGACCCTCCACAGGGGCTGAAGTTAGATCCTCTGTAACCAGAGGAATATAGTAATTGTTAAAGCAGGAGTCGTGCCACCACAGTCACACTTTTGGCTCTGAAAGCCATGCTCATCCTTCAATAGGCTTCTCAGAGACTGCTGAATGAATCAATTTGTTTGTGTGAAGTAGGTAGAAAATCGCCACATCTCTGGTCATGATAGGGTACAACTATGAGTCAGGCACTGAGCAGCACAGTCTGCTGTGACCCACAGTCTCCAGGCCACTTAGACATACAGATGGGATCCATCCTATGGTACTGAGGGAGATAGCAGAAGTACTCACCAAGACCCCTTCGGTCATTCATCAACAGTCCTGGCTAATTGGGGAGCTCCTAGATGATGAGAGGTTAGCAAATGTGACACTCATCTCCAGGAAGAGCCAGAAGAAGGATCCAGGGAACTATAGATCTGTCAGCCTGACCTCGGTGCTGGAGGACGTTATGGAATTGATCATCACATGGCATGTACAGGACAACCAGGTGACGAAGCCCAGTCACCATGAATTTATGAAAGGTAGGTGCTGCTTGTCCAATCTAGTCTCCTTCTATGACAAGGTGACTCATTTAGTGGATGAGGGAGAGGCTGTGGATGTTGTCTACTTGGAATTTTGTAAAACTGTTCACAACATTTTCCACAGTATCCTCCTGGAGAAACTGGCTGTTTGTGGCTTAGATGAATGTACTCTTTGCTGGATAAAAAACTGCCTGAATGGTCAGGCCCAGAGAGTGGTCATGAATGGAGTTGAATCCAGTTGACAACCAGTCACCAGTGGTGTTCCCCAGGGCTTGGTGCTGGGGCCTGTTCTGTTTAACACCTTTATCAATGATCTGGATGAGAGGGTTGAATGCACCCTCAGTAAGTTTACAGATAACACCAAGTTGGATGGGAGTGTTGATCTTCTTGAGGGCAAGAAGGCCCTTCAGAGAGACCTGAACAGGCTGGATCAATAGGCCAGGGCTAATTGTATGAGATTCAACAAGGCCAAGTACTGGGTCCCACAGCAACCCCATGCAATGCTACAGGCCTGGGGAAGAGTTGCTGGAAAGCTGCCTAGTGGTAAAGGACTTGGGAGTGTTATTTGACAACCTGCTGAACGTGAGCCAGAAGTGTGCTCAGGTAGCCAAGAAGGCCAAAGTATCAGAAATAGTGTGGTCATGAGGACTGTGGAAGTGAATATGTCCCTGTGCTCAGCACTGGTGGTGCTTTAGCTCTAAAACTGTTTTCAGTTTTGGGCCTCTCACTACAAGAAAAACATTGAAGTGCTGAAGCACGTCCAAAGAAGGGTAGTAAAAGTGATAAAGGGTCTAGAACACAAGTCTTATGAGTGGCTGAGGGAGTTGGGGTTGTTTAGGCTAGGGAAAAGGAGGCTTAGGGGGAGATCTTATCACTCTCTACAACTAGTTGAAGTGAGGTTGGAGTGAAATGGAAGTTGTATTATTTCCCCAAGTATCAAGTGATAGAACAATAGGAAATGGTCTAAAGTTATGCCAGGAGAGGTTTGTATTGGATATTTGGGAAAATTCTTCCCCAAAAGAGTTGTCAAGCATTGACATAGGCTGCCTAGGGAAGTAGTTGAGTCACTATTCCTGGAGATATTGAAAAGATGTGTCCATGTGGTACTTAGAGACATGGTTTAGTGGTGGACATGGCAGTGCTAGGCTTACAATTGGATTCAATGGTCTCAAAGGTCTTTTCCAACCAGAATGATTCTATGAGTACTTAGGCAAATGCAGGAGATCCAAACATAGTGTCCACACCACCATCAGTGATGACAGGAGCAGCCTCGTTCTATTTCTAGGATGTCCATTCACCTTCCATTCAGCTAGGTAACCTTCCTTCTGCATAGCCCCCTGCAACTAGAGCTCTAAATACACACTCTTACCTCTCCAGCCATGAGTCTCTCATTGCTCACTCCAATCATGTACTCACACACCTAAACCATGTGACATGTCCAAAATCTCTGCTGTGGTCCTGCCTCTCAGACAAGGGTTCATACTATCGCTCTTGGAAAGAATAGCATTAGCAGCAGCAAAACGAATAGGTGCTCAGATGAAAGAAAATGTTTTATATATGTAAATTGCCTTAAAAATCAGAGTCAGAAGCATTTGCTACCCTCCCTTAACCCAACCCTAAAAAGCAATTTATATACTCATTAGTGAGGTGACAATCATGGGAATGGGACTTCCAGTGCTAATGATGAAATTGCTCTCAGGATCAAATGGTACCATCTGTCTAACAGTACCCAGGAACACTAGCCCAGGAGTACAAGGCAGTAAATAAAGAGCACTGTGTTCAACCAAAATAAAAGACCTGATGTAGACACACTGATATATCCAGCCACTAGTACTGGATAAATTTTGTGCAATGCCTTGTAAAAATCTGTTTGTCACTTCCAGATGCTCTTGCTTGTAGCTAGTTACTGAGCTTGAGGAGCTCAGATGCAAGTAATTAACATCCAGCCCTGTTAACGTTCCAATTTCTTTCACTCTGTGAAGCATCACATTATAAAGTAGACAACAATGAAAAGCATGTCCATTTTCAAGTTATTTAAATACGTTAATCATACAAGCCAGGGTGGATTTTAATTAATCATTTTTTAAGTTGTGTATGGAGGGAGGAATTAGCTGACAGAACTGCACAATGTCACTGCCAAAAGTCCTGGCTCTTTTAATAACTGTGTATAAAATTTGAGGGAAAAAAAATCTTTAGCTTAGTGACCATACCAAAACATATTTTTACAGCTGCCAAGATTCTCATTGAAGATATAAACCAGAATCTAAAGAGAACCGATGTGTGTGTGTATGTGTTGCATAAAGATATCCTACTTATGACAGCACTAACGTTAGTTTTGTCAGAGGCTGAATGGTGGAAGCAGAGGGTGAGTGCTTGGCAGCAGTTGCACTCTGGCCAGCACTGTGTTAATACATCCAAACAAAAGAATTTAGGGAGATGAGTTTCATGTCACAAGTTTCTGGTTTATTTAGGCTCTGCAAAATGGCTATGAAGGGACTGGGTTCCCTCCCGTGTTCCTCAGAAGGTAGACAAGGCTGAGACTGGGCCTGGCCTGCAAGAAGATGCTTCTGTTGTCACACTGCTGAGACACGCTGTTGTCTCTCAGCATCTGCCTCCCTCTTTCCACTCCCCAGTTAGTGCAGGTCAGACAAAGAGCTAGATGAGCTTGGCTGCAGTGACACTCTCGCTATGCCATAAAAAATTTTTAAGAGTCTCTTCTGTCCCAACTATATCCAAAGAGCAGTTGATTGACTGAAAAATGAGTGGGCTGTGAGGAACTCAGGCACAGGATAAAACTCAGCCTCACCACTTGGTTGCTAGACTGGTGCAAGTTCAGTTTCAAGGGCTACAGGAAAACAATGCAAAATTGAAACTGGGCACAGAGAGTGCTCTTCTCATGCTATTACTAACTGAAAGCTGAATATTTAGAGTAGTGCTCAAATGTGATTTGAAAGTTACTTTGGGCTTGTGAGAGTTGCCAGATTGCTAGCACTGAGATCTGAAACATCCTGTAAAGACTTCCCAATCCTCTTGTACCTGAAGGCGAGTTAATTGTCAGCTTATGCTGATCTAAAATTGTGACAAAACAGAAGGCTGTACTGCCTTAGGCCATGACACAGCACCCTAAATAATGTTATGTCTTCTGAGATCAGTGTGCTTGGAGCATGTGAGCTTTGGTGAACTGATGGCAGACCTGGTAAGGCAGTAAATGTCCCCTTGTCTAGCCCAGTTGAACCTGAGGAGTTCTTCTCTGTCATGTTCCCCCCACTATTTGCCAGCTATCTTATTTTTGTGCAAACTAGTGTTGACTGTCCTGTCCTCATTGCAAACCAGATTACTATCACTCTCATAGACCACACTGCTGCTCTTCAAAATTGTTGAAACCACTACTGCATACATGGGACAGTTACCCTCTGTCTGCTGAAACCAATGCCGGCACTAACAGGAGAAATACTTCAAAGTCTTGAAGTGGTTTCTCTTTTAAGAGCTGGACATTAACCTGTTACTCACAGATCTCTCATCAAGTGGGAATGATTTTCAAGCATTAATATTTTGTCCAAAGCCAAACTTAATTGAAAGATCTGATGTTCTATGATCCATAGAAACATCTCTACCTATAAAACAAATTTCCTTTCACTGAAGCATCTTCTTTCTTAGGGACCATATGTCCTTTACACCCTGCCATACAAGCTACAAGAATGATCAAAGTCTCGAATGGAATCTCAGCTGAAAATAATTACAAGAAACTGGATAAATAAATATTTTAAGACCCCTAGTATGAACAGCTCTCATAAAAAATGAGATCTAATGTCGTAATTCTCTTAAAAGTGCCATAATGCAATTTCCACTTAATTTAGAGATTTCCAGTAAATATTGCAAATAAAAAAATGGCTTCATGACATGTAGTGAATTCAAACTAAACAAGAGGAAAATATCAGAGCAAAACAAAATGCACAATAAAAGAATAGTCACAGATTATAAATAATAATTTATAAATTGCAGATTATAAGTGATAATTGTCCTTCAAAATCTCCCACCCATACCTTTGAATTTCTTTTCCAATGTTGATGGCCTAATCTATGTTCAATTCATCACTTGGCACTTGTAATAAATTACTAAGATGAAAGCAAAAAGAAATATTAGTTTGTTCTATTAATTATATTAGAAAATACTATGCATCAGTTGAAATATACCCTTTCAGACAAATGGAAATCATATGTATTCCTGGTCCTTTACAGTCTATTTCTCCTAATTAAGCAAAAAAGTTCAAAGCAACATTAAATGACTCCGGGAGGGCAGTTAGTATTGTAACATATTTTCCTGGAGAAAGTGATAGTTTGTTTGGTTTTTTTTTTTTTTTTTGCTGCAGATTGAATGTGAAGCACATTTGTAAAAATGGTCAAAAGCCATATGTGTGAAATCTTCAAGGAATATTAAGGCTAATAGGCTGAATGTCTGTCTCTGAGATGCTCAAGAGGATTCAGATTGGCTAAATGACGTCCAGCCTTTGAAAACATGGAGAAAAGGACCTTAATGAG
Source organism: Colius striatus (assembly GCF_028858725.1). Classification (NCBI taxonomy): domain Eukaryota; kingdom Metazoa; phylum Chordata; class Aves; order Coliiformes; family Coliidae; genus Colius; species Colius striatus. The sequence continues at coordinate 129,337,075 of NC_084759.1, forward strand.
TTTTTAGTATCTGCACCTATTGTTCAACAAAATATCTTGAGTTGGGTAAAAAATGGATGTAATTTGTGACTATCTAAACCTGAGGCAGGAGCTCTTGCCCTGATATGCACTGCTTCAAAAGGCTTCCTGCAAAGTCTTGAAGATCAAGGAAAAGGGAAAGATCAAGGAGAAGGGAAAGATCAAGGAAAAGGGAATAAAGTACCTCAGTCTGACCTATCCTTTGGCCAAGCTGTCTGAGGACCTGGCATATGGGAACTTTTAAGCCATTCTGCTGTCAAACTCTGCAAGTGAGTATGAGGTACATGGACCCATGAGTTTGGTATTGCTTCTGTCCCTGTCAGCCTTATCTGTTGTACTGTCATGGGGACAGGATGATTTGGGATGTCTTGTGCTGCTTCCACTGGGGAATTGCACTTTTTCTCTCCTACTCAGTAAAAAAGGGGAGATGCTTGAAGGTTTACCTCTTTTTTACTATTTTGACTGTAAGGGAATGTCCAACTAAAAGAAAATATAGGGCAGGACTCAGGACTAAGAAATAACTTGGAGGGTCTCAGTTTAGGACAAGTTTCTGGAAGCCCTCAGCTCTATCAATTTGTAAACTGAAAGTAAAAAGGAAAAAAAATATTGACAAATCTAATCCATGACCCTCTGAATCTTATACATTCTGTAAAAGGTCTTTTTAATCCTGAAAGCAGAGCCTCACCACTACTGGTAGTCCCAGCTGCATTCCTGCTGCCAGGGGAACAACAGAGGAGAAGATATAAAGCTACTGAATGGCATAGGAAATTTTTAGTGAAATCTTCTGAAAGTTGGGCAGCTGGGACACATCAAACAGACTCAGAAAATACCTAAAATTCCCATCAGGTTATATTTGATACTGAGAACGTCACATTGAGAGAAGACAGATTTAATAAGCTTATGAAGTCCTAAGAGGATTTTAGAAAGTATTATTAAGCCTTAGTGAAGATGAACATGGAAACAAAAAAAAAAAAAAAAAAAAAGGCAGTTCTGTTGATGTTTCAGGATAGGCTTGCCTCCAAGAATATGTTGTTCCTGACTACCTTAAATGTCTTTAGAGTGTGCTGTTCCTTGTTTCTATTTTGCTTCACAATTGTCCTCAAAGTGAAAAGTACTTCAGATAAAACAGAAAAACTGATTAGCAAGTTCTACCAAGTGTGCAACATTCAGCCTCTTGAATTTAGACCAAGTCAAGAAACATATTGGAAATTTCTACAGTATATGAAAATGGTTATTGTCACAACTTCAAAACTACTCAACCAGATTTCTGCATACTTAATCTGCTTTTTACATTTCACTAGTATACTCAAAATCTATTGCCAGTATATCCAACTGTTACAATAAACATGCACTGTTTATGTTGACATCTAAGGCTCAATTATGCATTTTCTTGTTTGCTTTTTTAAGCACAAGTAAGCTATGCCAGTTTTCCTGATACTTGAAAATGAACAGAATGGACACTTTTGATCCAATAAAATTTGATTGAGAGAGTTATGAACAACTAAAAAGCTGTGTTCATAGATGATAGAGTGGAAATTTTATTCAGATTTCATCGTCAATGCACAGCCATCATAAAACATTGTTAGTCAATTTTGATGGAAGATGCAAATCTGTTATGCTGATGGAGTCTGTGGGAATCTGTGTCTCAGATGTGGGAGGATCCTCAGCATCCTTTTTGAACAGCACTGGCCCTCTAAACCAGACATACCTCCAGTCTAAAATCTTTTATGGAATCATGGAAAATAATGGAAATGAAGGTGCATGGACAAAAATTCTATCCTGTCCTGGGAAAGCATTTTGAGAAAGCTAACTATCTACTGGAATTCTATTATAAAACAAATGAAGTCTGGCCTTATGGTAGTCCCAGATGTGCTAGGCCTCCTGAAAAGAAAATGAGAGAGAAGGCATGTTCTGTTTCCTTTAGTCAGGCAACAGCAACAGTGAATTATGCAGTACAGAGCTATGTTGCTTCTGGTGCCCAAACCGGTTCTTTAGAGCTGTGATAGGTCTCTCTCCCTCTGCTGAAATTGACAGTTCCTTTGAGTCTTCCTTAAATAAATGAGAAAATCAATCTGTAGATTCTCAATCCAGACTTCTCTACCACAAGGTGAAAGTTAAGAGCTGTTCAGGTCAGGTAGACTGTATTTATTTTGCTATTTTATTTTATTGAAGGAGGGCAAGAGTGTTGTGCAAGCAGAGGAGAAAGGCTTCAGTGCCTGCCATAGGGGCAGTGGGGCAGTGCACAGCCCTGCAGCTCAGGTGCTTGATGCTCTTTTGTTCCATCGAGGAAAGCCAGCTACGTCTTGCCAGCATTTGGCCTTAGGAGGAAGGGCTCAATTGCCTCAGTTTTTGTCAGATGGAGAGGAGCTGAGGCAACTGAAAATTCAGAGGGGAAAAAGGACAACCAGCTCTTCAGAGTGGAAGAGGAAAGAGGCTGCCAGGCCTTACTGTTTGCATTTATATTTCTGTCTTAATTTCTGGTTTGACATAAGACATGTTACTACATCTCTGCAAACTACTGAGTTTTATAACCCAGCCCAACGATATCATAGGAGCACATATAGGAATACAAGGGCAAAAGAAGATAGGCTGTGGTCTCAGCAGCAACTTGTACTGGCAGAAGCAAATATCTGCATAACACAAAACTAGGAAAACATGCATTTGATATAATTTCCAGACTGCAGTTTGCTTCTTTCAAGGCTCTTCTCATGCTCAACTCCTTTGTTTCAATTCTACTACTCCTTGTTTCACAGATTGACTATTTGCTGCAGGAATTTTGGTTTAGTTTATCAGGCATATGGAGTTTATTAAATGCAATTTTCTGCAGTAGTATTTTATATCAATACTCAATAATGGCACACCTGTAAACACCCTCAATAGCTATCACCTTTAGGCATCTGTGGAATCTGCCTGTTGCAGCTGGCATGGCGGGGTTGCTGGGTAACAATGGCATGGCAGCTTAAGCCCAAACTTTCTCTAATGAATTTTTCCCCTGCTTCCTAATCTCTCCTGACATAATGTTGAAAGTTATTACTTAGCTGCATGAAGAAAACCATCTGTCAATTATTTACCTGCTTACATGTGGGGCCAGGTATCCAGAAGCTGTTACTGTAAGCCAAGGCAAATGCCTGGCTTCCAAGAAAGCAGAAATCCAATTGCAGTCATCTGATTCAATCATCTATCTGGGGTAAGTCAATAAAAATCTGTTCCCTGTCAGAGAACAACTGAGATTCCTCCAAATACAATTTTTAACATCCAAGTCACGACTGAGTAGCCCTTACACTTCATTTGAGAGCTCTTGGAAAATAAGATTTTTAGCAGCTGTAAGTACGTATTTAAGTGCACATCTTGCTGAACATTTGTATAGAGATTGTTTATGCTCATCCAGGAAGTGTGTCCTCCTGGTGTTGTGTAACAAAAATGCTAACATCTGAGCTCCAGTCAGCATCCAGAGTACTCTTGTCACAAGTTACAAAATTTACTGCTTCTGTAGTTTTCCTGGCATGAAGACTGGACTCTTCAGAAACGCTTGGTGTCTGCTGAAGTCTGGTCCTGTCGGAGTCACTATGAGTTTAACAATAATTTCAGTGGAAATAGACTTTGAATAGAGGGCCTTGGCTATATATGTCTTGACTAAAATGCCCACTTTTACCCCTTCCATCCTGCAAATAGCAGGAAACTGTACCAAAGGTTTTGTGAGACTGTTCAGAAAGAACATCAGGGAAAAAAAGTCACCCTTGAAGAAACTTGTACTTTACTCTCTTGTGATCTGTATGCAGATTTTTGCCAATGTTACTTCACTCTAGTTGATTTCTGCTATGGTTCGTGGACTTACTAGAGGTCTGTGGATTTATTATTGAAATGCCTGGAGCTTAATAAGAGAAAACCACGAATTCTTGTTTTAGGCTTATGTGCTTGAATTTGCTGTAGTAATTGCTACCTCTCTGGGTTCACAGAATAGGAAAAGGCCTGAAAGGTGGTATTTTAGAATGCCATTACTTAAAATCAAAAGATATCTTTTGATAAATAGCGATTCTGGCATTTAAAAATGTTCTCATTTGTGTTGTGATGTCTGTTCTCTTCTGGTAATTTCTAAGGAGAGGCTAACAGCCCTGAAACAAGAGTTCTCTATATGGCTCTTTACAGACACCCTGGATCCAGACTGGGTAAATCCAGTCACCTTGATGGGGGTGACTCGTCTGAGACTTACTAAAAGAAAAAAAGCCTAATGCCTAAGGAATTTATACTGTATATTAGTAGCAGTATTGCCAGACAAGGGGAAGGTTAAAACACTTGCTAATAGATGATTCCAGGCCTATGTCTCTCCTCTGCAGAAGATCTGAAAGCTTTACCAATATATTTTTCCTCCAACCCTGCAAACCAGATAGATTAATAGAACTGTTTCCTTGAAGTACCTGTTCACAAATCATAGCAGTTATAATTTGAACTTCCAAAAATAATTTGATAAAGATTTTGTAGAAGATAAACTTGGATTACATTTGCTGTAAATAATCAGCAGTCATCTAGCAGTGTGTCAGCTACTGGAAATAAACATCTGCTAGCCTTAACTTTGTAAATAATTTTTTATTTGTGGATGCTCCATCTTTTCAAGACTAAAAAGAAGAGGCAAACCAAACACACTTAATGTTAGTTACAGTGAGATCAGTTAAGTCAGTGCTGAGCATTTTTTGATATCCCATACAATGGAATTGTACTGGCTGGATGGGAAAAATGTGGAACCTACAGAACCCAGAAGTAATATGGCCAATTTAAGGCAACATTACCAGCAACTGCTTTTTAGTCTTAAGTAGAAAGTGCTTTTTAAGGAAGTCTGTTGGGAATACTCCTACAAATAAGTGAACCCATAACAGCGTGCTGCTGATGACTAAGTAAATGGAGATGGAGGGGGAGAGTTCAATGGCTCCCAGAGGAGTTGCCATATTTCTTTCCAGGATTTCTTGGACAGAATTATACGTCTGAGCTGTTTGTGATGCCTTCATAATAAGCATGATCCTTCTGAGACCTAATGTGCCTGCCTTGCTTCAGTGTTTTGGTGTGTGCAGTGGATCCTTGACACATCTGAGGCTCAGTGGTTGCACCTGTGCTTGTAACACAAGGCTAAGCCATGGGATCTGATCATCTGTTCTGATGAAGTTAATTAATTTCAGTATTAATATATAAATAATAATAATAATAATATTAAATCAATGGATCAGTAATATCAAATACTGATGAATTGCTGCCATGGTGCTGGCTGTTGCCCTCCCAGACAATATGTGGGTATAGAAACACTTCTTCATGTTGGAAGGTAAATTAAGATGACTGTGAATTATGCTGACCCTATTGGCTTGAGTGCAGGAGAATGGGCTCTGTGCTGTTTTATTTCATATTAAAAATGTGACCACTGTGTACAGGCTGCAAAGATGAACTAGGATGCCTTTAGCACCTCTACAGAGGGCCGGACATGTGCAGTGAAGGATTTCCTAGATAGTTGTACAAAATCTTCAAATTTTCCTGGGACAGAAACACAAAAATGGAAGAATTTACATAAAGGACTTTACAGGATCTATGACTTCCTTTCAGTAGGTCTTTTTAAGATTGTTCTGCCACCATTCTGTGTTACTCTTGAATACAAGATACTGCACAGTTAATATAGCAATAAAAATATCAGTTTTGGTACAACTTAAGCATAAACTCTTCTTACAGCTGACAGTCCAAGGATGCTTAGACATAATCATAGTTGTCAGTGAGATCTAGATCCTTCTATTTTTGGCTTTTAAGTCACCCTTCCTATTCAGGATGGGCTATATCTAAAAGCATTTTATTGTCAGTTTGTAATTTGTTTTCCAGAATACTAAATTTTTTACCTGCAGTGGGAGCAGTTCAATGGTACAGAGGACTACTGTCAGAGGCACACATGCTGCAAATGCCATTGAAGGCAAGTCAGCCCTTTCAAAGACGCTTTAAAAATATCATCTCCACAGCTTGTGTGGCCATTTGTTGAAAACAAATGGCATTTGGGGAGTCTGGAAACCAAGAGCAGCCATTAGGTGGATCTAAAATATGTGTCATCTGTTTAGTGTTGTATCCCCTTGTGCACTGTCTCTTCTCAGAAGGCCAGTCCCTCGAGATTTGTGAGATCAGAGGGAAACAGGAGACCCATCTGCAACTTGCTGATTAGCTAGTCATCAACAGATTATCTCATACAAAAGGATGGGGGTAATGGGCTGAGGCCAGCTAAGTGCATATACGGTAGTGAAAACATCAATGCCACAAAGATGGGAAAGAACAGATGATGTGACTTCTGGGGAGGGCACCTTTAAACAGACAGAAAAAGTAGGGTGGGATTGTTGGGTGAGTCACTCCAGAATACTTGGCATCAATATCACATCAATGGGTTCAGCCTGGTCTTGTGGTTTCCTTTCTTTCTGGGCATGGATCTCCACAAGCCAGAGGAGATGGTGGGTGTATGGTATTTGCAACTGCTTTATTTTCTCTAGGCTAAAAATACTCTGCAAAGTTTGGTTTTATTTTCCATTCCTAACAGCTGAGCCCTGGTCTGGAGGGAATGAATGTGTTATCCCACTGTGAAAACATCTAAACAGGTGGAAAGGACAAGGGAGGGTAGAAAAGAAGGGTGGAGAGTCTGGTTTTAGACAGAAATCCTGTTTCCTTTATAAAAACAGAGTGAAGTCCTTGTAAGTTATTTTAAAATGAAACCTTGTATCCCATTCTCATCTGTTTGCTATGTGAATAAGCCTTGTGTTGAGAGACATTGGGAAGAAAATTATTATGGAGATACTGTTAAAGTGAAAATCACAGGCACTGTGCTGCTGTTTCAGTCAGACCAAGCATTCTCCCAATAATCTTGATTTTTCACCTGTAACTTCTGTTATGCCAGCTGGAGTCTCCCATTCAGCTTTACCGAAGTGCTCTTTTCTGAGAAAGCTCTTTATGCAAATTATCCTGGTTCTGAGAAAGCTCTGTTGAAGCATCTCAGTGCTGTCTGGTCGTGCTGTTTCTGTAGCTATCTCTGTGCCTCAGCACAGAAAAGGCTATCAAATAGGCTGACGTGCTAAATGTTGTTTTCAATTTTTCAGTATGGAAATATTTTCCACTGAGAAGCGTGATTCTGCCTGGTAAGACTCTCTTCATCCAAATCCTGTCTGGATTGCAAGTAAGTCTGCAAAACAAGGACTAATGCACTAATCCATTCTAGTACTGTATGTCTTTACAGAAGATTTTTTTAGAAAGAAAAATAAGAGTCCGGAGACTTGTACTATACAGAGTATAATCAATAAAGTTATTCAAAGTTTTACACAAAAGCACTCACACAGATCATTAGGGCAGAAAGTTTAATCCACTGAGGTTTAGAAATGAGGAATTTCATAAGTAGCACCTGAGATTTTTTTTTCCTCTCCAAGTCTATAGGGCTTTGTGGATTGTAAATCCTGCCAAAACACTTTTGTTGAATAAATATTGGGGAGAAAAAAAATAAAAAGAAGAGTAAATGCAAGCCAAGCTGAAATCTGACAAACAGCCTCAAAATTTCAGCCCTTTCAGGGATCACTGACTATTGCCCCAAATTCTACCTCTAGTGATGAGAGTTAGCAAGTAATCATAAACAGTAGGGAGGAAAAATGACACTGAGGAGAAGAGCAAAGTCATGCTGTTTTCATCTTTCCTATACCTGAGCCGTTGGGTAGGCTTTGAATTCCCTTAGACATGTCTTTTACCATCTGTATTTTTTCTTGTTATAATTTAGAAAATGGCTGGATAGACATTCCACCTGATCATTGAATCACAGAATGGTATCACAGAATCACAGCAAGGTAGGAGTTGGAAGGGACCTCTAGAGATCACCTGGTCCAACCCTCCTACTGAATGACAGATTAGAGCTATGTGAGCCCTGAATTTGCCTTGCCTGTCCAACAGCAGTTTTATATCTTTCAGCAAAAGCAGCTAGGCTAGAGAAAGACCAGTGGGTGAAGCACAAAATGACGAGCACTCTTCTGTCAGGCAAGCACAGCTTGGAACATGCTTTTATGGGTGCTGAATCTTTATCCCCAAAACCATTGGTTGGAGTGCACCAACCTGTTATAAGCTTAGTAACAGAAACAAGTGATGTGTTGGACCACCAGCCCAGCCTCAAGACTGTGCCTGCACAGCCCTACAGACATAGTGAAGGTTAGGGATGAGCCCCACAAGTCCCTACAGCTCTTTTCCAGCACTTGGCAAGAGGAAATGGCCTGGAAGAGCATCCTAGAGCTGGGTACCAGGCTGAGGTAGATCAATGACTGTCACTGGTGTGCAGCTGTCTGACAGAATGCTCTTGGCCAAGGAGTTTGGCCACAAAAAGAGGTTTCCTATGTGGCAATTCATCTGACAGCGGATAGGAGTTGTCCTGGTGAGCTGTGATTCCTCCCACATCTTCTGAAAAACAGGTGAAATTTGCAAAGAGGCAGAGATATTGTGGGGCCCTTGCAAAAGACAGCCTCGGGACCACACATTGCTCTTGTGGCAACTTCTACCACTGTTATTTGTGTGTTGTCTTTGGTCTAAAGAAGAGAGAGGACTGAGAGATGGACTAGCACATGTGACCTATTTGACAAATTAATAAAACCACACATATAGTCTATATACTATAGTTGTATAACCCAGATTATTGCACATATCACCTATGCATTTATTGCTTTTTTTTTTTTTAAGTAATGTTGGCATCAGACTATGCACTCTTTTAAGTTTTCTGTATCATATCTGCACAGTAGATCTGGTGGAGTTGTGATGTAGGATCCTCCTCACTCCACCGGAAGATCTATGTTCTCTACGTTCTTAACCTGCTGTTGTAGGTCAGTGGTTCTCAAACTGCTTGTTAAAGCTGGATGCGTGATGTATTGGATAGCCATATTAAGCAAGGGCTTGCAGACTCATTAGCTTTATGTCAGGTTAAGTTAATTTCAGAACTGACAGAGGCGGAATGGTCCATTGCGGTTGGAAATGGCTGATTTAAGCTTGTTTGGGATACCATATCTGCTTGAGTGTAGGGGAGAATGAGTGTGAGAGCTCCTCAAAGATTGCTGCTTCTTCATATAAGCCAGTGGAGCAAAAACAAGTTGGCAAGTGAGTGTGCCTGCCTTCAGCAGGTAAATCTGGATTTTTGTGATTCATTCAGGCTCCATAACATAATGGTTTTGCTAATGACCATTAAAACAGACTCAGAAAAATATCCGAAAAAGTTTGTTCGTGTCACCATCAACAGAAATATTTTGACTTCATCCAGATTAGAAAGACTCACACTTAAATATCAAAAATACTATGATAAAAGGGCTGGTGTTTTCAAGAACACTCATGATTTAGAAGTCAGAAAAATGCATTATGGTCAAAGTCTGGTATAACTAGTCGTTTAAAGATAAACCAAAAAGCAAGTGGCTGAGGGAGTAGAATGGAGAAAGTTGACTGAAAGAAAGAGAACATGAGGAGGGAAAAAATGATTTTGCTGCCTGACTGCTGGTTTAAAGGTTAAAGAGAAATGATGAAATCAAAGCAGCCATTAATTCTAACTGTTCAATCTAACTTAGTTGCTAATACTGCAAAACCACTGGTTCACTTTTATCTAAAATTGAAAAAGCATAATTCAAAGCCTATTCAAAGAGAATAATGAGATAGCTTGGAAGACCATTACCTAAAAACCAGTTACAATTATATGTTATCTGTGCGGACTCAAGTTTTTATTAGCTTGAATTTGCCCTCCAGGGCATCAGACAAAGGCCATCTATTTGTTAGGCTTTGAAGGAGAGCTAAAATCAAGCTGTTTTGAACAGGGTTGAGGAAATCTCTGGGATTTCCTAGAGGGATGTAAGCATGCGTGACTTAACACGGTGACTTTACCCTGCACATGTATTGCGCCAGTGATTTCAAATGCATGGCTAGACTTCTCTGTGAGTTGTAGGTGTCCCTGTATGGGCAGTGACAGTAGCTCTGACTTGGCTGTAAGACTGACAATCTTATCCCAGACAAATGTCTAAAATAGTTTTTTTTCAGCTGAGCAAGATTTCTGGGCAGAAAAGCTGGAATCAGACGTGAGGGAAAAAGGGGTGGTGGGGAGGGGGAGGCTACAGTAACTCCTGTTGGTTACATACCAATTGCTCTTGTGTGTTGATGGCTGCCCGATAATCTTGTTTGAGTTGCATATACAATTGCTGTCAGAGTACTTTACGGCTTGTGTAGAGGCAGTGTAAGTACATTAAATGCAAGTAAATTCATAATATGTTGGATAACTGAAAGTTGCTAATTCTTACTTTGCCCATTATAAGCCCAGTTTTTCCCTCTGCAGCTGTGATTTAATAACAGGGCACTGTTTTGCAGTTTCAGATTACTAAGTCTTTGAGTACAAAATTAATTCCTTACGTAACTCAGTTGAAGTTAATGGATTGAGTGATACTGATGATTTGATGTTATTCGGTTAAACTGCTTCTACTAAGACAGAAAAATGTGTCATGGTGTGTTTATTTGTATGCTGCGGAGCATAAATGAAAGAGTTGATTGAACTGTTTTATGATGAAAAAAGGATAATAATATCTTGGCTGTCACTACTCTTTTGTGTCTTTATTGCCTTTGATTCTTTATTGCCTTTACTAGCTTCAGAGGACTTTGGATCAGACAGTTACTAATTCATCTTCAAATCTGTATGCAAATGATAACGTCAAGTTCGTTATGTGTGTGAATTCCTTAAACTTCTGGGAAAATTTTAAGTTTACGTTGTAAACCAAAGACCTAACAGTGAGTTCTGAGGCTACTTCTGTCACCCTTATGAAATGATCATTAATCAACCATGTGATGTGTTTTCTTTTCAAACTGCTAATATGAGGGAAATTAGGTTGTGTGTGATGCTGTGTGTAATTTTAAATAGCTATAGGCAAATGGTGAATTTTAATAGATACTTTAATTAAAAAAAAACAAGTATTGTCTAACAGAGGACGATGGCCAAAGACTAAAGAAAAGTATACTTAGAGGTGCAAAAACTGTTACTTCGATGTCTAATGCTAACATATCTCACATGAAAAAAGAAGTTCAAGGTTCCCCTTATTTAAGCTGTTTAGGACAAGGGTGCTATAAGCGTAGAGCACTGGAGGAGATATAAATCTCTCTATGTGCTTTCTAAGATTTGGAGAGCTCTGGAAGGAACACCTTGTAAAAATGGTTTTAAAAAAAAAAGCTGGAGAAATAACTGCTCCAGTTTGGATTCAGATCCAGACAAAGCTTAAAGTCCACAGTGAGTAAAGACACTCCTTTGGCAGAGCTTTGCAGGTGACATAGATTGGTGTTACCGTCCTGTCACTATGATGAGATGAAATCTTACTCAGACTTATGTGATTAAATTAATGTTTCTTCAACTTGATTGCTGGTTCTCTGAAAGTATTGAGCCACAGTCTACGGGGTGAATGTAGAATTTCACTCATTATTAATTACAGATGATTATATTTCCTGTACCAGTCACTAGACTTCCGTCTGAAAAGATATAGATCCCTTTGGAGCAGCAGTCAGAGCCTGGATCCCAAAATATCCCTCAAAAGGCTTCATGATGGTAAGTGCTGGGTCATTCTGAAGCACTCCCAGACATGAAAGTTATTTTTCTGTGCTGAAAATCATTCAAAAACTCTAAGAGGAACTCAAATAACAGAGATGAGAGTCTAATCTTTGTCAGAGATCCAGACACTGACTGTATTGTAGTTTCAGCACAGGCGTGTGTCTGACATAAAATCAAGGAGGCAAATAAAATGGGAGCACTCAGTGAGATTGTGCAAAACTAGGAGTTAACCCAGTTGCAGCCTGGAGTGAATACTGACCGTATATTTTGTAAAGGAGGAGTTGTTTTTGTTTTTGTTTAAAAAAGAGCATTCAGATCAGCTGAGTTTGAGCCAATACTGAAAACAGAGCTGCCAAATTTATCTTTGACCAGAAGATTTGTATGGGGCCAAAGGAGGTTGGTACAGAGAGATTAGAAGCAGATTATCAGCATGCTTTTAGCTTTATCTGTTTCTAGAAGAAAATAATTACCCTCAGACACAACCTCAGCTTTAAGTAAGTTTTGAAAAAATAAATTGTTGGCGTGAAAAGGCTGATAAAAGTTACAGGAATTGTAATTTCTGCCAGGAGAAATTAATTCCCAGAGGAATTAAATTCAATCAACATAGTTTCCGTAGCACTGCTACATTTTTGCCAGGAAAAGTCAATTTCAAGAAATTCACTTAGTTCCTTATTTCAAATCTTTGATGTAATCTGCCTGAAGAAAAAGCAGAAAAAAAGGAGACAGTTCTGACGTCAGAAACTGGCTCGTTTATCTTCTGGAGCTTTCTTATGAAACGGAGAAAATTGCTGGTAATGGCTTTTTTTTTTTTTTTTTTTTTTTTTAGGAGATAAAGTGGGTTGATTCATCCTGGTTTCTGAATTGCGTGACATAAAAAACCCCAAGAGGAGCAGAGCCGGCTGGCTCACAGTACAAGTGCTGTGAAACGTGTGCTGCGTGGCCAGTGCTTATCTTGCCCACAGAGAGATTGTCACTGGGGGAAATAAGAGTAATGTAACTGAGAAACAGCACTCGTTTGTGCTAGTGTCATGTGTGGTCCTAAATGTGGGTCACTGATAGCTTTGGAAATGAAGGGAACGCCCATGGTTTGTCAGCAACATTCAGATTTCTTTATGTTCTCTTGACAGCCTGGATGTCTGATGTCACCTCACTCAGATTAAACAGCCTTGCAGAAGCTTTATAGGATTCTTGGCAACCATGGGGAAAAAGTGGTCTGATTTTAAACTGGCTTGTTTATATGTTATTTTTAAACAATGAAGATTCAAGTAGTTCTCTTAATGCCTTGTTCTCTTCTGTTGCTTTGAAAGCCTCAATTACAGAAATTAATACTCCTTCTGGAAAGTAGAGAGAAGCCTTTTTCATACATGAAAAGGGCAGGGTAAGGTGATGCTCTAGTAGGAGCTTGCTACAGGACACCTGATCGAGAGGAGGAAGTGGATGAGGCCTTCTACGAACAGCTGAGAGCTGCCTCACCATCACAATCCCTGGTCCTCATGGGGGACTTCAACCACTCTAATATTTGCTGGCAAAGCCACACAGCCAAGCACACACAGTCCAGAAGGTTCCTACAGAATGTTGATGACAACTTTCTATCAGGTAATTGAGGAGCCAACGAGGAGGGCTGTGCTGCTGGACCTGTTGCAGACAAATAAGGAGGGTCTGGTTGGGGGTATGAAGGTTGGAGGCAACCTTGGCTGCAGTGGCCATGAGATGGTAGAGTTCAAGATCCTGTGTGGAAGAATCAGGCCACTAAGCAGGATTGCGACCCTGGATTTCAGGTGAGCTGACTTTGGCCTCTTCAAAGACCTGCTTGGAGAGATCTCATGGGATAAGATCCTAGATAGTAGAAGTGTCCAAGAGAGCTGGTCAATCAAGTGCCACTTACTCCAAGCTCAGGATCAGTGTGTCCTCACATGTAGGAAAGCAGGAAAGGAAGGCAGGAGGCCTCCATGGATGATCAAGAATCTGCTGGGACAACTCAGGCAGAAAGCAGCTATCTATGAGAAGGGCCTGACCTCTTGGGAAGAGTATAGAAACTTTGCTGGGGCATGAAGAGGTACAACCAGAAATACTAAAGCCTTTTTAGAACTAACCCTGGCCAGGAAATTTAAGGAAAACAGGAAGGAGTTTTTCAGGAGTTTGTCAGCAGCAAAAGGAAGATTAAGGGGAATATGGGCCTGCTGCTGAATACAGAGGGTACCGTGGTGACCGAGGATGCAGAGAAGGCTGAACTACTGAATGCTGGCTTTGCTTCAGTTTTTACAGCCAAGGCCGGCCCTTGGGAAGCCCAATCCAGCAAGGATAAGAGGATGGCCTGGACAGCAGAGGACTTGCCTTGGGTGGATAAGGAAGAAGTTTAAGACTTATTGGGCAAGCTTAACACTCATAAGTCAATGAGTCCTGATGGGATGCATCCTAAGAGTGCTGAGGGAGCTGGCCGATGTGGTTGCAAAGCCACCATCCATCATTTTTGAACAATCATGGAGGACAGGCAAAGTGCCTGAGGACGGGAGAAAGGCCAATGTCACTCCAGTCTTCAAAAAGGGCAAGAAGAATGACCCAGGAAACTACAGGCCGGTCAGCCTCACCTCCATCCCTGGAAAGGTGATGGAACAACTCATCCTGAATGTTATCACTAAACATATGAAGGAAAAGATGGTTATCAGGGGAGTCAACATGGATTCACCAAGAGGAAATCCTGTTTGACCAACCTGATAGCCTTCTACGAGGGCATAACTGGTTGGCTAGATGAGGGAGGAACAGTGGATGTCATCTACCTTGACTTCAGCAAGGCTTTTGACACTGTCTCCCATAACATCCTCATCAGAAAGCTCAAGCAGTGTGGCTTGGATGAATGGACAGTGAGGTGGATTGAGAACTGTCTGAATGACAGAACCCAGAGCGTGACGATCAGTGGTGCAGTCAAGTTGGAGGCCTGTGGCCAGTGACGTTCCACAGGGGTTGGTTCTGGGGCTGATTTTGTTCAACATCTTCATCAACGACCTGGATGAGGGGACAGAATGTACCCTCAGCAAGTTGGCTGATGACACTAAACTGGGAGGACTGGCTGATTCCCCAGAAGGCTGTGCTGCCATTCAGCGGGATCTCAGCTGGCTTGAGAACTGGGCAGAGAGGAACCTCATGAGGTTCAACAAGGACAAGTGCAGAGTCCTGCATCTGGGAAGGAACAACGCCATGCACCAGTACAGGCTGGGGGTCAAACTGCTGAAGAGTAGCTCTGCAGAGAGAGACCTGGGAGTCCTGATTGATAATAAGCTAAATATGAGCCAGTAATGTGCCCTTGTGGCCAAGAAGGCCAATGGCATCCTGGGATGCATCAAGAAGAGTGTGGCCAGCAGGTCAAGGAAGGTTCTTCTCCCCCTCTACTCTGCCTTGGTGAGGCCTCATCTGGAGTCCTGTGTCCGGTTCTGGGCTCCTCAGCTCAAGAGGGACAGAGAACTTCTGGAGAGAGTCCAGTGCAGGGTCACCAAGATGATCAAGGGACTGGAACATCTTCTTTTTGAAGAAAGACTGCAGGTTTTAATCTAGACGAGAGGAGGCTGCAGGGGGATCTCATTAATATTTACAAGTATATAAATGGTGGATATCAGGAGGTTGGGATATCTTTTTTCTGTTGTACCTAGTGGTAGGACAAGGGGTAATGGGAAGAAGCTGGAACATAAAAAGTTCCATTTAAGCATAAGAAAAACCTATTTTACTGTGAGGGTGACAGAGCAGTGGTACAGGCTGCCAAGAGGGGTTATGGAGTCTCCTTCTCTGGAGGTCTTCAAAACCCACCTGGATGCATTCCTGTGTAACCTGATCTAGATGGACCTGCTTCTGCAGGGGGGTTGGACTAGATGACCTCTAAAGGTCTCTTCCAAGCCCTACCATTCTATGATTCTATGATTTTATGATTCTTCTATTAGATGCCATCATGACTCTACTTCAGGGAAGATGACAGTTGCATGCTTGGTAAGATGAAGGAAAAGCAATGCATCAGCCCCATCAGCAGCTCTCAACAGAAGGTGGTCACTGGCCTGGTAGGGTAGTGACTTCGGCAAGTGCATAATGCCCTGTCAGAGAGTGGGAACTAACCTCACTGCCTCACAGTGTTCTAAAGAGACAGCAACCGGTGTGAGCTGTGCAGATGCTCAGTGTGGCTTCCCCAAGGAGTGAAAATAAAACTGCATTTCTTAGTTATGGTAAAAATGTTTACAAATCTGTGCCCGAATAGGGGTGGAAAAAGAATGACACAAATGGGGCCTGGTGTATGCCAAATATATGAGCTACTCTAAAAGTACGATGTGTCATAGGCTCATTATTCATCAATGCTTCATCACACTGAGTTTATGGTGGCATTAAAACTGGAGAAAAAAAGACGTCATTTACATGAAACGCTGGAGACACTCCCTCCACCCTTTGATTCCTTCAGTAAGCTGGAAGGAGGTTTGTGTGTGCATGAGAAAGTGTGCTATACAATGCCGGCCTTTATTCTCTTCTTGAATTACTCATACTGCACAGTATGTAGCAAAAAAAAAAAAAAAAAGAAAAGAAAAAAAAAGTTTGGGGCTTATTTTGCTCTTAAGAAATAACAGTGAAACACTGAAGCAAAGCTACAATGCAAGTGAATGCATTAGTCGCTTCTGGACTTTATTTTTCTAGTGTTTTTTTTGAAAGCTAGTATCTCTTTCTGTGCTTCATGCTGAATTTGTTACTTTCCTGTGTACACAGGACAAGCCAAATTCCTTCCCCAGCCCCCTAAGTCCTGACCTTGACAAAGGAATTACTGTTGTCCGACTGCACAAGGTTCTACAGGCTGTTAAGCAATTGAGGTGGAAAGCACCAACAGACCAAAGGAAGCTGGCACTGCGGAAGGAGCTGGAAATTTGGGCCCACATCAGTGTAAGGGATTGGGGCAAGGCAGAGAGCTTTGCATGGAATAAACAAATCTCATTGTAATGCAATTGTCTAGCAGAAGACTTGCAAGTTCAATAGCCATCCTCCTTCCTCAGTTTTTTTTTTTTTTTTAAGCCTTCTAGGATTTTGCTGGTGAGCAAAAAAGGGCATTTTTCAAAAATCCCAGCCCCCAGGAAGAGCAAGGAGGAATATGTGATACTGTGTTCAGTGACCTTGAAATGAGGCTATCGCATTGCTGCCTCAAACCAGGGAACCACATTCAAAGAGGTGGAGAAGACCCACTGGATGGACATGGAAAACAAAAATGGGTGCACACCTGTGCATGTACATATCATGCTGATGTCCACCCTAATGAATTTGGATGAGTATGTTTTCACTGAGTTTCATCAGCTAAAGTTATAAGATTATTAGATCACTTATTTTGGAGGCTGATTAGTTTTTCAAAGATCATTTCCTAATATAGGCAAAACACTTTTTTTTTTTCTTCTTTTGGTGAAGAGAATCAACTTTTACTACCTATGGTATTATTCAAGATCTCTTCAAGCCCATACTCCAGACTGAAATAAAACAATAGACTGGACTGGCTCCAGAAGAGTTTGTTTAGTCCCATATATAATTATTACCTTGTAAACAGGATGCACCTTTAAGTTATAATTTAAATATGATAAATAGACCGAGCCCAAGAGTTTTATTATCCCAGGACACAGTTATTACCAACTTAACAGGAAACACCTGCAAGTTATTGTTATAATTAGAGATGGCTGAAAAATGGGGAAATCATTTTGTGGAAAAAAAAATAGAATTATTGAAGTTATTTTCTTTCTGAAAGGTTAAAATGCATCTATTTGGACAGAATTTTATGCATTCTTTTTATTGAAATCCTGTTTTAATGTTCTCATTTGCAGATAACAGTTACACTTTTCCACTGAAAAATAGTTTTAGACAAGCAGTACTAAACCAAAATTTAAAGAGATAACACATTTATAGTCTTATGAAACAGTGATCAGATGTTTTGTTTAAGGAATAAAAGTAACAGTATAGGCAATTTGTTGGTCAACAATTTTTATTCTCTAAAAGACTGCTTTCAAGTGAAATAACAGAAAGACAACCAGAAAGCCAAGTTGACTTGGAACTGTGGTAAACTTTTTCACTTCTTGCCATATTTAACTTGTCATTTATCTTTAAATTCAAATTTGCCATCTAAATGTGCAAAGGTGAAATGTCTTATTACTCTCTCTTGTTATATTATAATTATTGGCTCTTTAGTTTTGCTACAACTAAATGGTGAATAAGAGAAGTGACTTGAACACATGCTGCTCCTCTTTTTTCTGGTACCATCAGACTTTCCCATTGTGCATGTATAAGTAGGAGAGGACATGACTGAGAAATCAAAATGACTCATTTTCTATCTTTAGTGAAACAACCCTCTATTCAGCATTCCCCTTTGCCAAGTAGCAGGCAGCAATTGGAAGTAGGTAATTGCACTGCTAACACATGCCAAGGCTCAGATAAGAACCAATCTGGGTACACGCAGAGTATTAACAAATTCTCCAAGCACTGACTCTGCAGAATAAGATTCAGCATTTTCATCCAAGATAATATACTCTAATTAACCAGAGCACGGTACTTTACACTAAATACGGGGCTTGAATAGAACTTTAGGAATGGGATAATGGAGGCTTATTAGGTTAATAAAGAATCATGTGTTCCAAGGCTGACTTAAAAACACGATTAGACTTCCTTTAAAATAGGCCAAAGTATTTCAGATTTAATCAGTCCCCTGGAGGTTATTGAAATTATGAAATAGGTTTGGCAATTGATAAGTGACATCATTTATGCCGTTTAAAAAGTGAAAATGCTCTAAAGAAACACCAGGAGATTTGATGGCTAAAAGCCACCTTGAAACAATCTCAGAGACTGGATGCTTTTTATCCAGTATTTGGACAGAAAACATTTTATTACAAAAGTGGGAACTGGTGTCCAATGCCATGTAAGATTTCTGTAACTCAGGGGAAACTATATGTTATGCCACTGGCTTCACTAAGATTACTTGTTGCTATTCCATGGGAAGACTCCTCTAGGTTTTCAACTTGAATTTAGAAGCCATCCAAAATGACTTTGTTGAGAAACTTTGCTCAAAATTAAGAGAAGCAGTGTATATATTGGGATAAGGTTAGTTGATTCTCTCTAGTTAAGTCTAGACACGCAGTCAGGGGATGCTTGGTCCAAAGTAGGGGACTTCAGCTGTTTGATGAGTTTAATGGCATCTTACAAAATTCTTTCATACCATGGTGCTACTTTCTCCTCAAACCTTGGAAATATTACATGGTGGTTTCACGTAGTTCTGTGAGGCCAGTTTTGAATCATCTTGTCTACAACTTTGATCATCCAATGTGCTATCTTTCAGCCCATGTGTATTCTGCTGGACATCGCTGAGGTGACTTCAGTTGGCTGCAGGTGTTGGGACATGGATGTACAGGCACAGGGAGAGGATTTCAAAGGTCTATGCTAGATCAGAAGGACTTCCTCTGTGGACATAAACTGCTTGAGGACTCAGTCCCATATAAAGTTAGGAATTTACTTTCTCTCAACAACTTGAAACAGTTGCTGGACTGGTTAGACATTTGGCTATATTGTTTGAATCTCTCCTTGACTCTTTTATTGTGACTGGATTACACAGTGACATACCCAACTTTAATTGCTTTTGTATTTTATTGTGTTTGAAGGAGCAATTTTTCTTAGACATACACCCTGAAATGCATTTGATATACCTGCAGTCTGTGCCATTATGCCAGCTTTTTATCAATTCAAATGTTTCTTAGCTGGTTATGTTGTAACTGACGAGCCAAACACCTCAGGGCCTGATCATTAGGCAAAAATCTCACCTGAAATCAAAGGGAGTTACAGCCTAGAGGGTGGGACTGTCTGTCATGAATATTGAGAAAGCATCATCAAAATGCATCACACCATCATGTATGTGTAATCAGAAAAGCCAAATATGTTTTAGTCTTTTTAGTGGAAGTAGTATTTAAAAGAAAAATACTGGAGGGTGAGAACATGTCTGAGGAAATTCTGCAAGTAAAATTTGTCTCATGTGACTAGTTTGGTACATTTACAGGTAATTGTTTCTAGGACTGGAGCTGGCAGCATTTAGTCTTTCATTTGCAGATCTTCTCAGATTAATCTGAATTTTCTCACATTTTAGAAAAGCACATATTCATCCAGCTTTTTAAATTTTTTTTCTCCACTTATCATGCATCTTCTGTCTTAGCTGAAATTAAGCTCCAGTTGACCCAAGTCTAATACTTCAAAGACTCTCAACACCTGCAAATAAAATATCTTAAAACCATCCAGCCTGACAAATCACAAACAGTTCTCACAAACCTTGCAATTATTCAGTGACAATCACACTATTTTATTGCTAGCTTCTCTAAAAAGTGTTAGAGCGAGTAAATGCATAGTATAAATCCAGACCTGTAGAAGGACTCCTGCATGCTTTGCACTGCACCCTAATTTCACTGTATATCATAAATCACAACTATTTATACAGCCAGATCAATTCCAAAATGCCCAGTCAAGAAATATGCAGGAAATATGTGCAGAACTGTCAGACAGCACCTGAACACCAGGTGAATATCATCTGCAGATCTTCTTATGCCATTATGTGACATAGGTCTGAGCAAAGCTGTCCTTAGTCAGGACAGGCTGTTAGGAGAAATATTTCCTGAGTTATGTGTGATTTCTGGAACTCTGTTAATAATTTGCAGGACAATAAGTTATGTTTAATCATGCAATGCAATCCTGCACTAAATTGTCTGTACAGAATAATTAAGATAACAAAGCCCATAGTTGTCTTTTGTTTACCTCCAATCTCATTAGAATACAATGAGATAAACAAACAAACTTTGCTTTCATGTTCTGGAAGTCTGTTTCCTGTTTCAATGTGTATATGCGCTAGGAAACAGTAAATTAGGTATGTTTAGAAGGTCATCTGTTAGCCACTTTGTTCATATAACAAACAGTTGTATAATATTTGCCTGAGGGGTGTGCGACTCCACCTGGATTTTGCTGTTTTTCAAGCTCCCAGAAAGCATGGAGGAATACCACTGGGAGAAGACACTGGCCTTGCTCCCCTGTTTAGGCAAAAAACTAGGTTTCTGCAGCCAAGTCATGCATATTAATAATGAAGGCAGGGATTCTTTTTCTTTTTTCTTCTCATTAATATGCTCAGTCATGTCAAGAACAAATGCTTTATTATATCCCTGTGTGTTTCCTCCTTAGGTCCCTGTGTTTTGTAGAGGAAACTCACAAGGGCTTAAGACCTTCATATGCAGGCCAACGGAGTGAGGTCAGTTCTGCTCTGACAGCTCTGGAGGGGTCAGAAGCCTACATCTCAGGCATGAACTCTATAAACTGATGCTAGCCCTGATCTGCCACTAGCCGTGATCTGCAGCTACTCAAATTATACTGGTAGTTATGTTCAAGGCACCCAAAAGGCCTTGGAAGTCTGCATGTGCACATCCAGGGTTGCTGTGGGAAAGACTTGTGTCAGCAACCCAAAGGCAATGCCACTTTCCTGCTTGGCTGGCCCCAGGATGCTCACAGCTCCTGGCCTGTCTGCCCCAAGATGCCCACTGATCCTGCCCTTCATGCTCAAGGTTTCTCACAGCTCCTGCCCCGTCCCTTGGGTCTGTCTAGCTAAACTCAGCAGGTTCTCCTAATGTCAGGGACCAGGGGCTTGGAAAGCTCTCTTTGCAGATGACACAGCCCACTCTCAGTACTCCTCCAAAGGACAGTGACAAACCTGGGTATGAACTGTGGCAGTTTCAGCTCAGAGTCTAATTTTAGTAGGTGTAAGGAGAAACAAACTTAATCACGACTTCTTGAGAGGCAAGATTTTACTCTTTTCCTGTCTATAATTCCTCATCCTGACTCTTTTCAGCTGTGGCCAAGTCAAACATCCCTAAGATCTGAGATGGCTGCATTCAGCAAAGCCACACGCAGCAACTTCTTAAAGATGTAACAAGCCTTTTGCCCCCTCTCTGTTGTGTGGCCACAATTGAGGCCCTCTTTGTTTTTGAAAAGGTTTAGTTCTGCACATCTGGAGCTATGCGGTGCCCCACCAGGAAAGGAATATGTTTACGGCAAATGTATGAATAAATATTTACAGGAATTCATCTGTAACACCAGAACAGGAAAACTATCTAAAAACAATAACAACAACAAAGAAATCAGCCAAGAAATAATGGAGGGGCTAATCCCATAGGCTGGACAGATCTATTTTTACAGTAGGAATAACAAACAGATTTGCTATGAATTGTACTTCTTATTTTCAATGTGGTAGCACTGAGGGCCTCTGTCTGTCACTGACATTGCTTGGTTTAATATAAAAAACTAAAGCATCATTTTTATAACATAGAATGTCAGTGTCACCAAATAACCAAGTTCTGAGGCTTCACTCCTGCTGAAGTGAATTTAAAGGCTCCTACTGATTAATGTGGGAGTTGGATCAGGCCCCATAGCAACTGCTTATACCAAAATACAACATAATGCTGCTGCAAGTACGGTCAAGATTTAGATTTGTATGATGATGATTAGATTTTAAAATTTGTATAGATAACATATATACTCTTGTTGTTTTTCAGAATCGTTTTTATGTTTGAATGTTATGATAAACTTTTACTAGGCTCTAAGCTGACACTCTATAGGTTAAGGGAGGAATGAATGCCACTAGTGCCTCAGAACAGAATCAGTATTAATGGCTGTACAAGGCTCAGGAAGAAAAAAGGAACAATTGTTCCCTGGGAAGAGCCATTTTTCTGAAACTTCTCTGTGGAGAACAAGGGCTCTCGAAAGCAGATGCCTTACAAGAGAGAGAAGGAGCCAAGTGTTCAAGTCAGCTCATAAACTTCAGAAAGACCTGAAGAGACAGAAGTCTTAAGGAGGATGGAAGAGGAAAGGGACATATATCTTCAGAGGAGGATCACGCTAAAGCTGCAAGAATCTCGTTGCAAGACTTAAAGGCAGACAATGTAAGCCATATAAATGCAGCTGACCTGAAATCTTGAGAAGACACTGGTATAATACACAAGGAACACTGGCCAACAATGAGAAAGGGACAACAGTGTGACTAATAAGCGTGTCTTAATTTACCCAGCTCTGTACTGCATTTGTGTAACTTATAAGAAAAGAATAGTGCATCACAGGGCTTTAAAAAGTTTTAAAGATGATCCTTTTAAAGATGGAGAATATACCACAAGAAAAGAAGGAGGAGGTGGAGCATGATGCAGAAGATCAAATGGTCGTCTATCATGTATTCCGTTTCCAGCAGCGTCCAGTAGCAGATGTTTAGGGAAAAGTATAAAACTGAGGATATACAACATTATTCATTTCCTTGTTTGGACTCCCATTTTGAGTAATCAGCTCTTCAGGGACTTCCTGAGCTGGATATTCAATATGGATGGTCATGTCCTACTGATACATCTTTCCAATGTGAATTTATCCAGTGTCTCTGAATCTATTTGGGTATCGCTCTCCTCACTGTCCTATGGCAATGAGCTCTGCAAAGTTACTATATGATGCGTGGTAAAACATAAAGCTCTTTCTCCCTCCCACCTGCTAATGTCATTTTTTGTGCCGTTGCTTATCTTGTAAAACTTAGTGACTAATGGTTAGCTGCTGCCTCTGTCTTCCCATTAATAAGTTTAGAGTCTTTTTCCATATTTCCCCGCAATCATGTCAATTCCAGATGGAGGACTTCCAGTCTATGCTGCTTATGTTGTGGAACCACACACTCCTTTGCTCTTCCTTGGTCTCCTTTGCTGGGCCTTCTCTAGTTCTCCAATACCCTGAAATGGGAGAGGATCAGACCTGGCTATTGTAGTCACTCTTTCAGAAAGGATTTTTTAGCTACTGATAAATCTAGGAATATCGACAGTGATCAGATGACTAAGATGCCAGAAGCCGGAGACTTAGTTTACAGTTGCCTAACTATTACTCCAGAAATTCTGAGGAAGCACTTGGCAATTTCTCAGGTCGAAAATGGGTTTGGGGTTTTCTTTCTTTGTTTGGTTTTTAAAAAATACTTGGAGACCCTAGACCTTCTTGATCAAGGTCTAAAATAATATAAAAGTGACCCCTGTCCGGACAATCCTAAACCACAAGAATTTGTATCCCTGCAGATTGTATGTAGAGGATAGCAAGAATGCAACTTGTGTTGTTCTCAAATCCATATGTGTGATCCTGGAATACATAGAATGTTTCAAGTGGTGTTAAAGGCCTTCACTCCTGTTCTTCATTCCTCTGATTTTGTGCCTAAAGGCAGCTGCTAAACAAAGTGTTACAATATATTCTAAATTTCTTGTGAATTTTCCCTTCTTTTTACTGATACACTGAAGTTTATGTAACCAAAACACCATTGTCTCAAAATGCCAGTATGATAATAGATCATTTTGATATAACTTATGTTAAATCCTTTCCTCTACCTGTATATTCAAATTATGCTCCCAAGGATGAACAGGTACAATTAAAGTCCTTTGAGCCCAAAGGTATTTCTGATTTCTTTGAGACAGTAACTGCCCATGTGAACTTGAGATAAAAATCAGCTAAGGAGAATCGTAACACATATGTTTGAAAAACCCAAACTCAATCTTTGGGTGACTGCAGAAAGACCTATAAGATCTATGTTCTTCAAAAAATATGGAGGCAATAATTTTCAAATTATGTATTTAAAAATTATCCACTGGCTAAACTCACATGACTTTTTTTACTCTTTGGAACATAACTCTTAATTTATGTAACAAAGGCAGACTGTTCAAATAATGGGAAGACCAGTCCTTTCTCACTCTTTGACAGCTGATCCAGCAGCTCCATGTTTTCATTTCTAAATTCTAATCTAAACCATTGACCAGATGCAGTGTGGCAAAAAGTATCATGAAATAAACAGTCTTCTATATTTATACTTATTCTGCTGTGCTTATAATAAAACTGATCAAGAAGATGCCTGTTTCTGGAAAAAAAAATAATTCTTCAGAGAAACAAAGGCTAAAACAAAAGGAAAAGACAATTTAGGGTTACACCAATGGTTAAAGGACAGAGGAAAAGCGTAATCTGAATTTTACTGAAAGGTTTGATAAACTGTGGAAAAGCTTTGCAGGAGTAAAGCACAGAAACCTGGCATTATCTTTCTGATAGTGACAGAATACACAGGTACACAGCAAATAGGCAAAAGCTGGCATAGCCTATTGAGGTAGATATCTTTTTCTTGCCACACTGACATAATCTGTGCCACTGCCCTTTCTCTCCCATCTCCTAATGTTAGCCATGTCTCAATGAATTTACCCGTCTTTAGCGGCTATGATAGCATATAATACTTTCTCTGTTGTGACCAGTTTTAATTACACATTTTAATTGAGACACAGTTGCTCTGATGAAGGACATAGCCATGTTGCAAGTTGATGAGTAGCAGATCTGGCATTTATGGCATTTCAGTCAGCTGCCTGAGTCACATCCACACAAGAAGATAGATCTCAGGTGCTTTTTTTTGGAACCATTTATTTCAATTTTCCTTAAAAACAAAAAGAGAAGAGCATGGGAGACAAACCTTTCGTTGTTACTCAGGTTTTTGTCAGCTCAACTCACTGTTTATCATTTCAGACTAATAGAAAACACTGAGCAGCAGGCTAATGAACCTCACCTGAAACAGAAACTCCTGGCAATATGCAAATCACCCAAGGCAAATTATACACAATATTTATGGCACAATATTTGTTATATCCAGATAAGTCATTAGACATACTAATAAGGTATAATAAAAGCACTGTAATTTTAAGGGTATTGCTGGTATCTTCACAATATAATAAATGAGATCCTGTCTCATTTTGTGGACCAATGTAACCTTACTGACTTCAGCAACAGTTGCATGAAAAATATGGCAGGGGAGAAAATAAGTCAATGTTAATATCTTCCAAATTTAAGGTTATGCAACTGTGTAGCAATGCAGATGGTCTGAAATGGAGAGTGCCAAAGAAACATAAAACAGTAGGACACTAAGTCCATGCAAATGATTTATAAGGGGACTTTTTTTCCTTAACGAAATGATGTACCATTAACTGAATGACTTCTTGCTGTTCTATTAAGTCCTAACTGTGGTCTTTTGGTAATAGCCAGAAGTGACTCTGCTGAAGTCAACAGAATAATCTCTGTATATAAGTGCTCCCTTAGAGTGAAGCAAAGACAGTGTAGTTATTTCTGAATAGGAGCAATGACACTATGACAAGGTACTTTTTACATATTGCTATAATGGTTCTTTTACTGTTGCTATGTTTTATTTTTACATGCCAAATGGAGGATATTAATTTTGTGATTTAATTTTCTAGCTTCTGGTGTACTGCTTCCCACCTAGAAAGCAAACTAACATGTTTTCAGCATTGAGAATAGAGACTAGTTTTGCCATCTGGGACTACAGAAAGCAAAGCAGAGGAAAAAAAAATTCTGTGTCTGAACATGAGACACACACACAGAGAAGCAAGAAAGCTGATATTCTATATACAGCCATATTTAACACTGAGGATTTGTTAACAGAGAGAAGACTAAAGATGCCTGTTAAAACTCAAACTCCTTTAGAGTTTCAGGACAAAGTTCTTGAAACATCTCAAGAAGAAAAGGAAAACATGCTCAAACAAAAAAAAAATGCAGTGAAAGTCAGTCTTGGACACACATTGAATAACAGTATTGCCTTGAGATAAAAGGGTATTGAGGAGAAATCAGAAAGGTTGTCACTCTTAGGGTTTTGTTTCCATGGGGTTCCGAACTTTTAAGTTTACTTTACCTAAAGCTTAAATCACTCTCAGATGATTTGTCTTAAGGAAAAGCATAAGTTAAAAAAATAATGTGAAAGCATGAACAAGTTGAATATCACAGCCTCGTAAATAAAAACAAGTAGTGGTCCTAAAGGAATGGCTGCGGATTTCAAGGAGACATGGACTCATGCAGGATGTGAGTAACTACCATAGACTTCCCAGTATCTTTAAGTGGGCTCCCACTGACGTTATTGGTATCCTGTGACAAGAAAATAGGACTAATATTTTTAGATTTGTGTATGCTAGCTATTTTCTGGAGTAGTTATAGCAGTAGTATATTTTTAGTGTTTCTTTATATTAAGTCAAAGAGCCTTTGCGTTGTGTCGTGTCATACGCTGTGTGCGAACTTCCTGGAGCTCATCTGTTCCTTTGATCCTACCAGCCACAATAGCAGCAGAGCTGACTCATCAGCCATAACTATTTCTTCCTTAATAGGAGCTCTCCAGGTAGGTGGAAACATGCCAAACGAGCATGGTAATGGCCTTATTGACTCTGAGTCTGGCATTGCCACAATGTCCACCAGAGATAGAAAGAGTTTGAGCAATTTCAGAGATATTGCTGATATTTTGTGTATTGTCCTTCTGATATTCTGTAGTTATACTATGTCACTGTATCCTATGAATATTTTGCATGCTTTGCAACTACAGTAATGTCACACTATAGTACTGAACAAATTTCTTGCTGCGTAGAGCTGTCTATGCTTACTGTGTAGATGACAGGGTTTATTAGATGGACTACAGGCCTGATGCACAATTAGAACTCATAATTGAATTTATCTTGACTAAGAAATTGATATAGAAAGGTTAATTCTAAGTGGGGTTTTTTTGGTGTGTATTTCTAGGAAAGACTGAAGGTCAGTTTTCCTTTGTGAAGTTTCTTTGACTTTCCTGTTACGATTGTTATTCAAAATAACAGAAATATGGTGTCCTACTAAATTGGTGTATTTCTTACTGCCTTCCTTTTCATCAGTGAACACTTAATTTATGTTATCAGTAACAAGTGCTAGCTCTTGAAAAATCCAGGTAAAATTATACAATGCCTTGTGACAGACCTATGGTTTCCCCATGTCTTACTACACAACATCCTTCATGACAGTTGTGTAAGACACTCTTTATTGACTTTCTCCTTAATGCCAGTATCTTATGGGGATTTGCTAGAAAAATAACATGATATTACTACTTATTTTAAAAATGTGGGAATAACTGAATTCTTGTGCACAATATTTTGAGAACAGTTTTATAAGTTAAACTCTTTGCAATTCAACAGAATTTGCAAAATATTTATGTTTGAGTTAGAGAACCACACAATGTATTTTAGTATACCTTTGTCATACTTTCCTCTACCAGCTTTTCAGATCAATCTGCTTACCACAGTGTATCTCAAAAGACTTTCCATAATTTATGAAGCAATGTGATTATTGGCTGAGAGGTATTTTCTTGTTTTCCTTGTCTCTCCATCTCTCACAGGTAGAAGCCTGTGCAACACTATTTATTTATTTATTTTTGTGTATATGTGTATGTATGTACATTGCACTGCAAATTTCTATTAGTGAAAGAGGTGCTGATGAAGTGCACCTCTAATACTAAGAGGATAAACTGGTGGCATTTGAAGAAATGCAACATTACAGTGCACGGACAGGAGGGTGGTACGTTACTCTGTTTCAAAGTACGTTTAAGATAACATTTTGGTTGGCTTGCAAGAACTGCACCGAGGAAGCTCTCAAGCTAAGAAAGGCTGGGTCTTGTTAATACTTGGATGGCAGATCTCCAGACAGCATTAAGATATATGTCAGACAGTTACATTAGTGACTTTGTAGCTGGCGCTTCCAGTTGGTACTGTCTCAGTTTTTAGCGTGTTTTGTAGGGAAAGAATATTGCAAGAAGCAAATGTCTACACTTTCAACTACTTTGCACAGCCTTTATTTCAGAATGAAAGTCAGATCCAGGAGATAAGAGTGAGTGTTTTAGCACTAAAAATGCACTATTGCTAGCTTTAAGTATAGAAGATGTTTAACTGTAGTGTTTCTGGTCAAGCCTCTGTTTGAGTTTTTTCTGCCTATGGGTACAGTTTCCCATGGAGCTTAAGCCAATCTAAAACCAGATTGCTACATGGCAGGAGTGGACCTGCTCTCCTCCATCACTTCGAGGAATATATTCCTTACTTTGGCCTGCTCTGGCTGAAAGCGAAGCCTACAAAACACAGTTAGTGCACAAATGACCAGATGTATCAATAAAGTGATGCAGCTACATGATTTAATGATGCCAGTACAAGGGATGTTTTAGGGAACCATGGCTGGGAGCAGAGCAGAGTTGTTCTACTGGCCACTCTCAAACAGCCTCAGGTAACTGTTAAAGTAATACCCTGCAGTCCCTTGGTGGTTTAGTTTTGAGAAGATATTCTGCTCCTCCTGTCCTGGGCCCTTCTGTGCAGAGTTATTTCCATGACCCGTCACATACCCTCAAAGGATGATTGCTGAGAGAATGAATTACATCTTCCATGCAAAAGGTGCTGGCTTTCCACAAAATAAACAATAATAAAGTTTTCAACTGCTTTTGTTTCCACAGAAAATGCTCTGTTAAAGTCTTTTGCAGCCTCTCTAAGGGCACTGAAGAGAGTGTATAATGCCCTGCTCTCAATGTCAGTATTTAGGTTGCCACTTAATTTTTTCAAAACATGTCAGGTTCCATAAATGCTACATGATGCACAGGAACTGTCTGCCCAGAGGCTTTTTCCTCCTTAGGGTTTAATTTCTATGGGAAAGTCTGAAGTGCTGTAACCTAATACTTGTCATCGCAGTATGCATGTATCTGTGCATACATGCATGTACATGTATGTATACATAAACATAATCACACAAAAAATTTTCTGGCAAAAAAAGGAAGGACAAATTGTTAATTACAAAAGTAATTAAATCACTACATGAAATTTAAAACTTAGTGACTTATTCAGAGTGTTTTATTATTACTTTTACTCTGCTTTGATAGTTGGCAACTTCAATAAAAGAGAGGAAGAAGAGCCAGAGCTGTGCACCAGCCAGTGATGGGAATGGAAACATCTTTCTGTTCCTTCCAAATGTAATCTCCAGATCAGCCTTCCCTCACGCTGCTCTTTCAGGCAGCGATATCTTGGAAAGCATTTCATAGCTTCAACTGTTTTTTCTATTCACAGGAGAGATTCCTGGTCTCAGCTGTGTAAATGTTTTAACTGAGATTCATGCTTGGCTATTCAGGTCACTGCTTTCTCTTCCGGCCCACACAGGCCAAAATGCATCTACATAAGCATAAAATGTCCAAAATCAACACAGTATTTTTCACTTGAACACACCCACGGCACGTGGCTCACTCAAAGTACAGGGTACAATGCCAAGTGGTAGATTTGTACATCTGACTGCTATGAAGTTAGCATGATTTATAAAAAAACAGATGCAAAGCCCTGTTGTGTGCCCTTGCATATCTGACTTGGCAGAAACCCCTTCCAAAGAAGGAACCCAAGGAAACCAAACACTCCCTTCTGTCTTAAGAAAGAACTAATCTCATGTAGGAAATGTTCGCAAAATATATAATTTATATTCAGAATTACAATGTATTCCTTTCTGAATTAGAGCAACTCTCCTTTACTGGAAAAACAAAACAAAATTATTTCTGCTGCTTTGACTTTTCCATTTAACAATTTTACGGCCACCTTGAAACTAAACAGCAGACAAATGATTAAAAAACCTTTGATTATAGAAAGACCCAGGTAGCTGTAGAAACAGATTTAATCAATACACCAATTTGCAGGAATTGTGTTCTCATATATTCTTATTTTGCCTGCAACATATTGCAATGCCAAATGAAGATAAGGAAACGTAAGGCACATCCTCCCCTGGTGCCAAGATTCTTCTTTTGTGACACTTTCACAGAGGTTTCTTGCTAAAAGTCAATGTAATCATAAAACTAGGAACTTGGGTACAATTTTTATTAAATTTAATGAGGAGGTTTTGAGGGTCTCTTTGGTGATTCAAATTCGAGGACCTTCTGAACTTAGTGTCTAGGTAATTTGCTGTTTGACATGTCATCTCCAGTGAAAGAGGCTATATATGTTCTCTGGACGCAGGAACAAGTTTTGGTATTTTAGTAGCTAATGTTGCCTCAAATATTTACCCTTGTTGCTTGAGACTGCAGGGCTAACTAGTTTTTGGGCACCCAAAGAAAGGCTCCCAAAGAGATCTTTGTGAGGTCACTGTTTGCAGCTGTTTTGGCTCACAAATATCCCAGAGGACTGAGCTTGTAGACACTTGTCTTCTGGCATATAAAAGGAAGGCAGAAGGCTTTGCTACCATCTGAGTGTCTTTGAGAAATAAAACTAGCTACCTATGAGCCTTACAAGGACCATCAACATGTCTTGCCTACAGCAAAGGAATGCTCTAACTGATAAGCTGCTTGATGGGCTTCATATTTTTTTTTCCAGGTTTGTAAATCTGTATCCATGTTCTATCTCTGTACTTTCTGACAGCATTCATCTCCATAGATTTGGGTTAAAGTGGGCGACAGTTATGGTACAACAAAACCACCATTTTTGATAAATCAGTTTTGGCAGAGAAAAAAAAAATCAAATATTTTTCTGCTTTTGTTCAGGGTAAATTTGCTCGGGCCCCTAGATAGCCTAAAATGTAAATATATTTGTGTGCATCACTGTTAAGTAAACTTCTTGTGGGAGATAAAATACCATCTATTTTTTATAATTAATTAAAAATGCTTTATGAATTTCCTCCTCAAAGATGTGGTTGCTTACTGTGTACCTTACCAGCTGTATTCATTACAAGTTGATGTGCCTGCTTCAGGTGTCACTAAATGCAGGCGATTCACAAAATGGGCTAATTTCAAAGGTGGCTCACAGAAGAGAAAAGTTAACAGAACTTCCAACAGAAGTTGGAAATATTTTTTCTATAAGTTTCTTTTCTCCCTAGAAAATGATTAAAGTATTGAGACTGATGTTTTAGGGTAACTGTCAGATTTCCTTAATCCCTTGAATTAAAAAATACCTCAACATCTTCAATTCACTGTACACTCAATTCACTGTACACTTGTAACAAGGTGTATTTACACAGACTTAGTGCTGAGGTGGCTTCAAAGTCATATACCTCTGCATATTATCAGACTGAATGAAAAATACATTGTGTTTCAAGTCAAGGCTGAGATACAGAAGTGGAACACATTGTAGGTTCAACTATTGCACTTAAATTTCACTTAGTTCCATTTGATTATTTTTCTCTAACCTCATGTAGGTAGCTGTTACTTCTGCCCAAGAAAGCTGTAGTATCAGGACAATATAGAATAGTTACAGGACAGGTAGGAGCTGTATAGTTAAGTCCTTTTCACTATTTTGGCTAGTTTAAGGGAAAGCAATAAAGCCATACAGTGATGCATAAAGCAAAACCCATCTTGAGTGAACAGGAGCATTTCCATAGGCCAATTTGCCTCTCTGAACCTGAATAGGCTTTTTGCCTGTGTATTCACAACCAGTTACAGAAAAGTTAGAAGTAGTGAAAAAAAGGCAAGTGGGGAAAGCATGTGTTTGCTGAAATTCTCAACTGGCACTAGCACTTAGCTGGGGGCTTGCCTAAAAATAGGCCACATGCTTTTTTAGTGTGGACCTGAGTGAAAGAAACACCTACAGGTATTATAACAGGATCTCAGGGCACTATTTCTTTTGTCCAGTCAGTATGTTTCTGATCCGGTTTGTTTGCCACTCTGTGCCTGCTATGCTTTTTCACCTTTTGGCCTAAACTGGGTGCACCTCATTTTCCTCATGAGGTTCTTCACTTGGAGGGTTAATCTAACCCTATTTCCCACAGACATTTCACTTTGTACTAATGAGATATTTAAATTTTTTCATATTGGAGTTTATGGACTAGAAAAGAAATGTTTTTTTCCTCTAAGTTTTCAGACATATCCTATTAGTTTCTAGTCAGTTTGTGCAATGCTGTAATAACAAGTGGCACAGCAAGTGATAGCATACATGTTTTCCTTACGGTAACACCTAGTTATCCATAAACTCTATACTGGATGCTTCAGGAACACTCACTTGTCCTAAACATTTTATAGAGACAAGACTGGAGTGTAAGGGGAAATATGAACATCCTTATTACCAATACAAAACAAAAAATGAGGAGTTATCTAGAGCTTTTCCCAAGTTCAGATGGAAGGCCCACATCACAACTCAAACTCTCTTAATGCCAGACCCATGCTCTAGCCACTAAAACTATCCTTTTCTTAGTAAACCTTTGAATGTGGTGTTTTGTTCTGCAGCACAGACTTCTACCAGATGATAGAACTGAATAATTTAACTATATCGATAGCCTTGTCAGAAGGCTAGAAAAGAATGCAGATTATGTCTGACATTTTATAATGTTACAAACATATTTTGGTAACCCTGACTTGATAACCCTTTTAGAAGCATATAGTGAACTAATCTCAACAGACATGATTTGATGGCAGCATTAATGTAAAATATTTCAAATCTGCGCTCTTCTTGTTCCTGCCCACTGAACCAATTTGTTTTCTTTTTTAAATTTTAAAATCTGGCAATTTATTCTTCAAGAGGTATGAACAAATGGCTGGAAAAACCTGAAAGTGTGTTTCTGAACACCCAACTCTGAACCCTCTAATGCAGAAAAGAAATTGTAGGAAATTTCATTTAATGTCTATGTTATATGTCTTGACCAACACTCTACTCACAAAATGTAAGTTAATATGCATCTTGAACATGAGTCACATTAATGAAACACCCATGCTGAATCCCCCTCAAACTACTCCCTATGTTGTGTTGGGATTTATCTTAAATTGAGTTGTCAATATTTCTATACAACAAAACATCTATGAAGACCCATGTTTTTCTTAAAATCCCTGAGGAAGATGTACCATTACGATGCTAATTTAGAGAAAAGGATGCCAGATGGATAGAACAGACTGCAGAATATATTTGAAGTTAGGAAAGCTGACATCTTGTATAGGATATACAATATAAAAAAAAATAAAAGAAGAAAGAGAAGAAAATGCTAAGTCTAGAGTAGCCTAAAAGTACTTTATGACCCATATAGTGCATGAATAAAATATTGTTAGTTAGTGAGGGTCAAGATACAGTTAAGGAGGAAGAAAATCTAGTATAGAAACTAACACATCTCAGTCCACATGCATTCTCATTGCAAGCTTGAAGAAAACCCTTGAACTGATGATAATAAAAGCCAGAGAGTTGCCAGAGATTTTACTGCAGGAAATAAAGCTAAAAAAGAAAATACAACAGTATATTGTCTATTACATATAAGAACATTTTGAACCTGTTTACATACATCTATCTTGCAATGGTGAGTTCAACATGTTTGTTACAAACATGGTATTTTCTTTGATTAAGTTGATAACTGCTGCTTATATTTGCTGTCCTTTATTTCTCTTCCAATTGGAAGCAGCTCCTTCTGTGCATTGTTTGGTATGATGGACCCTCTCCAATGACTCTTTTCCAGGTTGAAGAGTCATAGTCTACTCAATATAAAGCTGTACAGAAACATCTTACGATTTCAACCATTCCTGCTCCCCAAGCATATTTCCTTTCTAGTCCTATCATAGTCTTTCTAGAACTGCATGCAAGATCCATGGTGTGGGATCACCAGGGATTTATATTGCAGTATAATGCTTTTCATTTTTCTCTGAGTAATTCCCAAATGCCTTTTCTCACTGCTGGCCTCAGATGGCTTTTTGAGAGAACTGTAGAAAAGGACTCTAAAGTCTCCTTTGTGAGTGCTAGCTTCTCATGCAGGGACTTCCCAGTACAAAAATTCTTAGAGCTCTTTCTCCTCTTATATGTGCTATTTTGCATTTGCTGACTCTGAACTCAGTCAACTATTTTATTACCCGGTTAGCTGAAGCTCTTCAAAGTCATTATGGTTCTGTGTACCTTAAATAATTTTGTGGCAACTGAATACTGCTACCCATAAAATGCAAAATAATCCCAAACTACTGACTTCTGTTACCACTGCTCACAAGGGAGAGAAAGCCTCATTAACATTTTGATCTTATATATCTATCATGTTAAGGGTATATTCAAACAATCTAGTCTTTATATAATGAGGAGAGCAGACAAACAGGAAAACAGTCATACTGACAAAGGAACGTGTCTGTACCATGGAAGGGATTTGCCTATTTCAGCTCAAGACTGCTTGAAATAAAATCATAAATGTAAAAGAGCCAAAGGTGCAAGTCAATTGTATCAGCAAGTATTAGTGAACTCTAAGGATGTCTTTCTCTCCCTGCCATGGATGTTCAGAGAAGTCTGAAGTCTCTGCAGCCCCTAGGGCATCACTTTAGTCTGTGTATAAAGCATTGCTGTCCCAAATTGAAGTTACTGAAGATTTATCACCACCAATGTAATAATCTTCTTTACTTTGTAAGGCTGGTTGCTGGATTCTTGATGTGTATTATCCATTGTGTCAGAATATAAACCTTTAACTAAGTAACTGTGGCAATCCTTCAGTGATTCTACTCAAAAAATATGTAAGAGAAGCTGTGTATGGTGTTTGCCTCTGATTCTTTTATGCAGTTAAAACACAGGAGATTTATTCTCAGTTGTTGAACCAGCTCTCCTTTTTTATCTTCCTGACAACTACTTGCAACATCTGTCAATGCTTATTTAGGAGTGCACTACGACACAGAAAAATGCTAGGACAATTACTCTCAGCTATGTACCCTATTGTCAGGGTTGTCTTGTCTCAGCTTTGGAAAAAATATGTTCAATGGGAATAAGATAAAACCATGAGACTTTTTTATGGTTTACAAAGTATATGTTGGCAAAAGCTTGTCTCTAGCAAATGCTGTTTCTTCTTTGAATAACATCAGGGGAAAACCCCATCATAACTCTTTTTAACTATTGTAAGACAATAAGCTACTCTACCCAAGTAACATATGGCATCATTCTCATTTCAATCTGCAGTGTATCTCTTTGACAGACTTCAAAAAGTCCTCATAGTCACAAGGGGACAGAACTGATAGATACCAAGGTCAGGAAAGTAAAATTAAAATTTTCCAATTGTTTTAATGGGAACAGATCTTGTCAAAAGAGGGAAAAGGATAAGAATGGAATTTCAGCTGATGGAGATAGATAGTCCTTCTTCTGCAACAGAAAGTCTAATGTATTTGCTGATGTTTGCAAAAAGTTGTATTTCCTTCAGGGCTTTTAGAGGATTTTAGGATTTTTTTTGTTATTTTGGTTTATTTTATTTTTTTGAATGTTTGTGTGTTTAAGGATGGTTCTGTTTTAAAACCTGCTTAGTGTTGAAAAAACAAAAGAAGGACAACTTTCTTTTACGAACTGAAAGGAAACTGTGAAAAGCAGCAATTAAAAGCAGAAATACAAGCAAACAATTCCTGTTGAGCATCATAAGATCTCAAGTGCTGCATGCATTTATGTGGCAAGTTCTGGGACTGCCTACTGAAATAACTGCAACTGACAAAGGTTACATGCCTGAAACACATCTTTATATGGAAATATTTGCACAGCCTTGGTGTTAATCCATATGTTTTCACAGAAGATGACATTTTTTCATCTATATAAGGCTTGATTGAAATCCCATTGAAGTCGATGGAAAGGGTTCATATGACTGTAGAATTCAAATCAAGTCTGTAAGAAAAACTCATCACCCTCAGGTGTTCAGTGCAGCACCAAATATCTGTTCTTTGGGTTATTCTGTTTTGGTACTTGTGTACCTGGTGTGTCCAGGTGGTGTTATCTAGAGCCTGTAATTAAGTATATATGTTTCCACACTGGGACTAAATAGCCAATGGTGGGTCTGTAAAGCAGTGTAGAGAGGTCATCTGCCTACTAATAGAGTGATGGGGAGGTTGTGGTGTGGGGAGAAAGGAGATCAAATGCTGTGGAACCTTTTGGAACCTTAAACTTTGACCCAAGTTTGCATTTGCAAAGGGAACTTTGATGTCTGTACCTCTGCAAAACAATCTGAAATATACATTTGTCTTTACATCACTTTTTAAAGATCAAGATTTTCCCTTTTTCACACTAACAGATGTGAACAGCTACAGACAACCTTCTCTTCTTACAGAAAAAACCCACATAAGGAGAAATCACTGTAACTCACAGCATCATGCTGAAAACTCATGCTGAACAGAAGAAGCAAAACTGCTAGTAATTATAGTTGCTCAGTAGATATAAACCAATTCCTCTTGCTCCCCTTCCCTCCAAAACCCTGAAGTATTAAAAAGAAGCACAAACACCACAGTGTAGTTTAGATGGGAATATTACTAGTTGAATTAAATATTTCACATATTAAATTACTTCACTTTGTTTAAATGGCTGTAAGGGAGACTTGCTTAGTACTTGGCCAGGGTGGATTTCTGCTCAGACTTGTAATCTGGATGGCTGTGAAAATCTTGTGTATAGTTATATGTATATACACATAAACAAAGGTGTAATCATGTTATGAAATCAATGACTAAAAGGTCTTTGTAACTGACTGGTACTGTGGGCAATCTGAGGCACCAGAAATGCCCCTGCTACTACCTGAAATGCTACAAAGATGAAATTACCATAGTCACAACCAAATTGCATCTACAAGATTTGGAACATTTATGAAATGATTAGTATTACTGCTGGTGTCTTATGATGCTTGTCATGACAGCACAGTACTGCTAGGAGCAGTAAAATCATCTGTGAGAGACCACGCCGAGGAGATCCTGATTAGGGTAACAGTCTTCTCTGGACAACACATTTGGTCTATGACAAGTTAGATGGCACAGGAACCATTTCACCCATTCATGCAGGTGTGAATTTCCCTTTAACTTTCAAGCTCAATGGCACTGCAAAGCATTATGATGGGATGCTATGTGTGGCACACAGTTTCGGTAAGCTACTGTGCACCTAAAACTAAAAAGGAAATAATGCTTGGTCATATGGACAAGAATTCAGAAAAAAGATTTATTTTTCAATATCTAGAATACTGTGAAATACACTGTAAATGTGCCCATATTATGCAGTGATTCTCCTAACAGCCTTAAAGGTCCCATAATAGATTTCACAGTTATAATGTGAGATATGTGTCTACTTTGTGAAACGACTGAGAATTTAAATAATTTTACAAAATGGCCTCAAGTGTGGAAGTGAGTGACTGTGTGCCACTGTAGAAATACATATGTAGAAAAAAAATGCTGAATTTTGAGAAATTATTGAAATGGTAATTTTACTAGATGACTGGCTGAAACAATAATTTTTTCACAATGAGTGGAAATTTTAGTCATTTGCAAAATGTAGTCATTTTGTAATGGGAACAGAGCATACTTGTGTGTTTGGAAGTGAATTTAATGCACAAACAAAGAGGGACTAACAAGTAATCACTACTCCCTTGATTCACTACCTGTCATTCTGAACTTCTCAGACCCCACTCTAGTAATCCATCTGTCTCTTGACCTGAGCTGTCCCTGCTAGGTTAACTGGGGGCTTGCTGTTAAAATGGTTTTATGTTGGATGTTCACTAAACAGAAATCTGTAACTGTTTCACTTCTGCTCCAAGTGAATGCAAGAACAGATGTCTCAGGTCTTGGAGATTGATATGGCTCCTTGTCTGCTTCTGCTAATCTGACCAAAACATATCTGCAGTTTAAAAAATTAGCAGAACATCCAAATGCCAAAAATTCTACAACTAAATATGCAAACAATTACCAGGCTTGTGAGAATGTGTGGGTGTGTGAGCCTGTGGGTGTGCATGTGCATGCCCACAGCAAATCCACACCCACATTAACTACCATTAATCACTCTGGGATGTTTATTCCTGGCTCATAAGGATGCATTCAGAGAAAAAATATTTGGTTTTGCAGTGCATTGAGTGATATTAAAAAAAAAAACCAAAACTGTTTCTTGAGGGAGGAGACCCCTGACACAACAGCACAATGAGTTTTCTCTTCTATGGTATTAAATAGGCTGATTGGTAGAAACTACTGAAGATGACTGCCAAGCTGTAAACTGTGCAGGATGGATACTGTCTCTTTTTATAAATGTACTCAACATGCAGAATCCAGTTTATGACCAATGGCAGAGCTTTGTTTAAGGCCTTTTGCAGTAGCAGGGGTCTTTAGTTTCCAGACTTTTTCACCTGCCCTGTCCTCAGTCATGACACTGGGTTAGATCTCTTATGCCAGGTTGCATATTTCATCAATTGACAACATTATGAAAAAAAAAACAAATCAAAACATGTGGTGATCATTTAAAAGTATTTATATTACAACTTTTGATTCTTCTTAGCAGGATAGTGAAAATCAACATACACATTGATATCCACTGCACAATTCCTCTGTAGAAGCCCAAAGAAGTTAGAAGCTACTTAGTTATGGAAAAAATCAAAAAGTTCAAGTATGCTCAGAGATACCCTGCTTCTTCCTTTGGATGTTGAGTATTAAACTGTTTATTCCTCTAACTCTTCATAATTTCCCTACTGCAACATACGTCTTAATCTGCAGCTTTCTATGAAGTGCTCATCAGAGCAGCATAGCTGCATATGTGAATGGGTCAAGATTTATGATAATGAGAGCAATTAGAAGTAGCTAGAGTCAACAATCTTTTTAACTTGGAAGAGCTGTAGCTGGGAGATTTTTGCCTGCCATCTTAGTTTTTTTTTATTTTCTTATTACATAAGCCTAAACACTAGGAAAATCCAACTATTATCTATATAGGAAGAAAGAATAACTGAAGGGAGTAGTTAACTGAAGTAACTGTAAGGGTAGGTAACTGAAGGGTAGGAAAATAAAATGCTTTCAGATTTCTGAACCCTGAATATTTTATGGCCCAGGATACTATGGACACATTTCTCAAATGAAATAACTGGTGATTGTCTCTTCACATGATGGCTCAACTACCCAGAAGAAGGAAGACTCTTGTTTTATTTCTGTCAGATAGTCTCACCTCACAGTTTCATGCAAGAAATGTTCAAGGGACCACCTAAAAGAGTGATTCTCTGACTGATAATATCTTCATATTGTGACTTACTCAACAAAAGATATCCTTGATGCCTAAAATATCACTCCCTTCCTCTTATTTAGTCCTTTTCTCCTTATTCTAACTGAAGTTGCAATGAAAAAAGGTCATGTTTTTACAAAGACAGGCTACTTAGGTTCTTAGATGCTACTAGCAGTGTACTGAGTGAAAAACAAAACAAAACAAAAGTTTCTGGAGATAGTCTGCAATAAATATTTTTTCCGTTGGGTGAGACACTCTGGACTAGAACATTACTGCTTTGCAAATATTTATTTTTAAGGAGAGGACAATTGAGGGTTAAAACAGATTGGCTTCAAGAAATTGCACACCTCAAGCAGAAGTTAAACCAAACTTGATCAACTATGAAATCCACTCTTTTTCAATCTGAATCATATTTTAAAATTTTATATATCACATCCATCCATACACACACACACACACAAACACATATGTATTGGTTTGAGCATAACAGTATATATACATACATGTATACATGAATTTCTGTGTGCGCATGTGGCAGCTGCTAAGTAAAGAGAACTATTGTGTTGATGTTAGTAAATTCAATTGGATATGAAATAAAGATGATACAGCTAAAGCAGTAAATGAGCATTTTCTTTGGAGCAAATTTACTCAATAGCTAGAAAAATGAGCATCCAACACTGAACAAGCTAAACACAGTCTCAACCTTTGATGCTTCCCAACCGCCATCACAATATTTGGAAGCCACTTGTGAAACATACACAAGGACTGGCATCATTTCTTGGTTTTGCTGCTTACTTTTTCCAAAAAACAGGCCTTCAGATCTGTGCACCTGGAGGACACCATATACAGCAAAATAAATTAAAAAAAAAAAGGAAACTACTCAGAAATACTTCTTTGCCTCCAACCCTAACAAGACTTCTTTGGGGACAT
Organism: Colius striatus; assembly: GCF_028858725.1. Lineage (NCBI taxonomy): Eukaryota > Metazoa > Chordata > Aves > Coliiformes > Coliidae > Colius > Colius striatus. The sequence continues at coordinate 129,377,383 of NC_084759.1, forward strand.
AAAAATTCAGTAATACTGAACAGCTGCTAGAGTAACCCAAATACAATACCCAGAATTGTTTTTCTAGACTGTTATTTTACAATTTATCAAAATGTTTAAATGCTCCTTCACTTGGCTATTAAAAAAAATATTATTAAATGGAAGAAAGACTCTTCAGAAGGCTTTGAGCTCTAATGCATTTCACAGAACACCCAGTCAGAGAGGAATGAAGGTGCAAAAATCCTGCCAAGGGCTCAGTGAATGGATAAAGTGTTAGAGGTGATGTGTGTTTTCAGAAGACATTAGACAGTATAATTTCAAAATTAGAGCAGGACACTCTCCCCTTCTCAATCTGAAGCCTAAGTGTTAAAGCATATCGGCACACTGTGCTAGAAAGACTGTGACCTTAGAGTCTTATTCAGGTAAGATGTTCAAGGGATGAAATGAATAGGAAAGAGTAGATTCTCAGCTTGGGCTCCTTGAGGTCATATATTAAACCAGAATGTTTCTGTTTAATAGACATATTTATCTTCTTTAAATGCTAAATACTAGCCTATGTCTATCATAGTAAATAAGTATGTTTTCTGACTGGTACACATTTTGGAGTTCTTAAGTGACATGTTTAAAACAAAAAAGGTCCAAAATGAGGAGTCTGTTCTCTGGTACCAACAATATGAACTAAAAGTTCATGGAGCTACATTAATTTTAAACCTGATATAGAAGGGAAATCAGAAACAGTAGGAAGGAATGTGCTCAGCTCTATATTCTGTATTTGAAAATTTGGAAGTCTGATGGGGAAGGCTCAAAGCCAAAATCTAGATGCAAATTTGGCAGGTGGTATAAATCCCAGCTCAAGCCACTTGGGGCCTTCGGCCACTTGAGTTCTGTTTCCAAATCTGCTGTTGGGCCTTGACCACGTATTTAATTTGGATAAATAAATCACGGCGCCAAATGAATAACTTTTTAACTTCCCTTGTATGCAGTGAGATTGTTTTTATATTCAGTCATTCTTGATACCTGCCTTGGAGACAGGATTTACAGTTGTCTGTTTCTTGGAAACTCCTTTGGCTGGCCAATGCACTTGCTGTTTTGTTTCTAGCCAGCAGGGAATGCTGGTGTATGGAAGTAACTCTGCCTATCATATACAGAAATGTCTCCTCTTCAGGAAAGCATAGAAAAAATTCTCTGCACAATCTGGAATTTATTTGCTTCTGGAACAGCGGTGTTCATACAAAACACCAAGCTGGATTTCAAGTGCAGAGTACTCTTACCTTAGTCTACCCTGCTTTGCTAGAGTCTCTAGGAGTTTTAAAGCAGGGTTGTCCTACTCTACAGCACTTTGTGCTAGTGCTTCAGCCAAGAAGGATCTTCATGCTTCAGTTGCAGAAAATCTAGCTTGTCTCCAGGCTGGAAGACACACTGGTCTGTAAGATGCTAGCCTCTATTCTGAAACAAATAAATGGTCCAAAGATCTCTCTGAGCTTGATGTGATATGACAAAGCAAAGGTATTTGTGTTCCATGATTGTTTTCCCTTGTCAGACTCAGTGAGAAAAATATGCTGATGTTTTTAAGACCTTCAGTATTCTCAAGACAGAAAGCCCTTTTTGGCAGGCATACTTACTTTTTCGATAAACATAAAGTATTTCTAGGTTTTAATTTATAACACTGGAACTTAGTATCTTTTCCCTTCTGTAGTTGATGATACTGAAAGCTGGAAATTAATAGTACTGTTAAAAAACCCTAAAGCCTTGTCTCCAAAACCTGTACCATTCTTTATCATCTTTGAATTGGAGAATATGTGAGAGCAAATTCGCCAAAGTAATTTAACTCCAAGATAGATTTTCATGGGAACATTCTCCTCTTTGTACTCAGAACCCCATAAACCCCAAGAAAAAAAGTTGCTTCACACTTACTATGCTCCCATAAGAGTACCGAATGAAAGTGTCTGCCAAAGGAGAGAAGAAAGAAGGTTAATACTGTGTTTAGGCTGTGGTGTCAAATCTACTAGGTGGGAGGGAAGGCAGTGCAGCTGTGGCAGAGAAAGGCACAAGTTTTATCTTACTTGACTTCCTAGATCATAAATCTGCGAATCTGGAGAGGCATCCTGATTCTTTGACAACCATTCACAAGTCTCTGTCAAGTGCTAGTAAAGGGGTCATTGCCTGTACCTATAACAGCAAGAGCTGTAGTTTGACAGCTTGGCAAAGAGTGCAGCATGGCAGAGTTTCTGCCACACTGGTCTTGGCTATGGGTACTCCAAATGCCCAAGGAGAAATGAACCAAATGAGTGGTCAGGCTCTTAAATCTCATGAGAGTTACAATATCGTGAGATAGGCAATGTGGTGCTATACAGGGCCATGTAAGAGAAGGGAGGAGGGTGCCATCTGCGAGGAGGTGCTGCAGCTGAAAGAAGAGAGCACATTAGCTCCTATGACTCCTGAGTCTGAGGTCTCATCAGGTGTGAGGCAATTCAGCTGTAATGCTGCAAGTGGCTATTGTGCCTATTTAATACATAAATACTTTTTACACACATTTACAAGCCATATACTAGAACTAGTCAGTGACTGAATTGTTGCAGAGATTGACCATCAGCCTGATAGAAAAGACACTGATTAGGATGATGAACAGAGCTGCTCATGGATGGAATTGCACGTATCCATGGACAAACATACGAAAAATGTCAGTTATAAAAAATATCCAACAGATTAAGCTCAGATAGAGAAATGAGCTTCTGCTCTTCTTTGTGAGTCTTTCACTACCTGTAGTAGAAGCAGCTGATCCACTCATCAACTGCTGTGGTTTAAGCAGCTGAAGACTTTCTGAGTTTAATCTACCTATGTTTGTGAATCAACAGTCTATGCATGACCCTATCCAGGTTGGAGCATCTCATATTCTGCCCTGCCTTCCTGGGTAGGAAAGCAGTTGAATTAAGGGAGTCATTTCAGCTGACCCTTAGCATCTTTGCAGATGACACCAAACTGTGAGGAACAGCTGACAGACCAGAGAGTAGTGCTGATAAATTTCTGTAGCTGCCAGATTAGAGAAATGGGCTGGCAGCAACCTCATGAAGTTCAACAAGGGGAAGTTCAATGTCCTTCACCTAGGGAGGAGGAATTCCATGTACTTGTATATTCTGGGAGCTGCACAGCTGTAATGCAGCTTGGTGGAAAAGGACCTGGGGGTCATAATGGACAATAGGAAGAATGTGAATCCAACAGTGTAACTTTAGCAGCCAAGAGGGGCAATAATATCCTGGGCTCCATTAGGAAAAAGTTAGAAGGTAGTAATTCTTTCCCTTTATTTAGCTCTGGTGAGGCTACACCAGGCGTACTGTGTCCAGCTTTGGGTTCTCTGGTACAAGACAGACGTGAACATTCTACAAATAGTTCAGCAAATGGCCACTTAAATAATTAAAGGACCGGAGCATCTCACCAATGAGATGAGTTGACATTATTTAGCCTAAAGAAGGGAAGAACTCAAGAGGAACTTATCATTATATATGAATAACTGAAGTAGGGTTGTGAAGAGAATGGAGCTTGGCTTTTTTCAGATGTGACCAGTGACAGGACTAGAGGCATGGGCTGCAACCCCACAGGACACAGGACAGTCCATCTGAATATCAGGATGCACTATTTTTACAGTGAGGATGACCAAGCACTGGCCCAGAAAGGTGGGGGTGTCTCTTTTCTTGGAAATATTCAAAAGCCATATGGTCACGGGAAACCATCTCTAGGTGGCCTTGCTTGAGCAGGGAGGACAAGATGATCTCCAGAGATTCCTGCCAACGTCAGCCAACTTCAGTTATGCTGTGATCTTGTATCATAGTGCTGTATCACATTTAGCAAATTGCATTTTGGGTATTCTTTTACTGAAATAATGACCCTTACAACTCAGTATACTTCAAATATATCACACCTGAAAGAAATGTCATGAAATCATGCTTTCCGGTGCCTCTGGCAAGTTGAAAACATGTAGGAACATGTGAGGCTGGTGTTGAATGGCAGATGAGCATCCACTGCTGATGATCAGATATCAGGAAAAATATAAAGGCCAGTTGGTGATGACAAAATATGAAGGTCTATTGCAAGATCCTACACCTGGATATCAGTACAGACAGGGTGATGAATTTATTGAGACCAGCCCTGCAGATGACTTGAGAATAGTCGTACATGTAAAATTGGATACAAACCAGCAATGTGTGCTTGTAGGTCAGAAATCCTGGTCTGTGTCAAAAGGAGGATGGCCAAGAGGTCGAGGAAGGTGATCCTTTCCCTTTACTCTGCCTTTGTGAGACCTTACCTGGGGTACAGCATGCAGCTCTGGGGCCCTCAGCACAAGACAGACATGGACCTGTTAGACTGTGTCCAGAGGAGTGACACAAAAGTAATCAGACGGCTGAAAAATCTCTCAGATGAGGAAAGGCTGAGAGAATTAGGGTTGTACTGTCTGGAGAAGTCTCCATGAAGAACTTATTGTGGTCTTTCAATATATAAAGAGGATTTATAAGAAAGATGAGGACAGACTTTTTACCAAGGCCTATAGTGACAAGACAAAGAACAATGGCTTTAAACAGAAAGAGAGTAGATTTAGATTAGCTTTTGGGTAAAAGTTCTTCACTGTGGTGAAGCACTATAGAACAGCTTGTCCAGAGAGGCTGTGGATACCCTATCCCTGGCAGTCTTCAAGGCTACGCTGGATGAAGCTTTGGGTGGTGTGGTCTATTGGAAAGTGTCCCTGCCCATGTCAGGGGAGTTGGAACTAGATTATCTTTAAAGATCCTTTCTGATCCAAACCATTCTGTGATTCTATGATTCTGTCTCCATGATATCAGAAGTTATACTTCATGACCAAACAGCTGTAACAACAGTGATTCAACCAGCTTCACTACTAGCTAAGGACCTTGCTGCTGGTTTCAGTGTTGGCTCTGCTTTTTCCTGAAACTCCTCATATTATCTGGGAAGGAAGCCAAAAAGCACTGAAAGATCAGTTTATGACAAGGCAAAGCCATTTATCAGCTTTGTAGCAGAGTGCACCAGGATACACACCATCCTGATGTTTAGTTCTCTACACTGTTTCTGCTCAGAGCCTCTATGTTATCACTGACAATCCACCCTAGGATTTCTGGAGCATCTGCTACAGTCATGGGGGACTGATTTTTCTACATACAGGATACCTTTCTCTCCTTTTGCAGACTTCTTATCAATAATGACATATCTGTAAGTACTTGATACTAAGAGTTCACAGAAGCCACAGAGAAGCTCTTGAAGCAAAAGATCTGTGGTGTGTTGGGATTTGTTTGTTTGTTTGTTTTAATTTTTCTCTTTGAATAGGCCACGTTTGCACAGACAAGCAATGACCCAGAAAGAATATAATAATTGCTACTGCATATTACTATTTTAAAAGACTAAGCTCCTATCCTGATGGAGACAATCAGGCAGAGACAAGGCTAAAGAGCAGTTCCTGTGGAACTACGTTCTTAATTTTTATAATAGGATAATAGGATATTAATAATAGGATATTATGAAAGAAACGTTATTTTGGGACCTATTTTATCTGAGAAATTTCAGCTTGCAGCTGAAATACTACTTTCATGATCCATACACATAGATTTTTATGAATCATTCTTAAGGGATACTTTTTGCTTCCAAGCCAGTGTTTGGTGACATTTAAAATTTTAATAGCAGCATTATGAGGAAAAATTTGGTCCAAGAACCCTTTAGAGCCACGAACTCATGTAACAGATGTGTAGCATCTGCACGTAGCAATAGCTCTTCCATTCACTAAAGTGTGCACACTTTGCACAAAATCTTATAGACAAAGCTGCATGGGGCATAACCACCCCATTAGCTGGGCTGCTTGGACTTCTCCTCTCTTTTGTGTCCTCACTTAAACAGACAGCAGTCATTTTCCACGCCTGTGGAGAGAGCTCTTCTCAAGATCAATAACCTCCTTGGCATAGTTAAAACTTTGCAGCAGCTTTGCACCCTGACACTCCTCTGCACTCAGAATATACTCTGCCCAATAGTTGAACATTGCTGGCCCCCAGTGTTTGTCTCTCAGTAGGAAACACCTGAAAAGTTCAGTATCTTTTATGCCAGGTAATAAACCTACAGTACTATTTGCACACATCCATCAGGACCATGGCTGAGTGCCCCCAGTGCAGCTTCCAATAGACTCTCCCTACCTCTTTTTTCTCTTTCCTTCTTTTTTCTTTGTTTACTTTCCCAGAATCATCTGAAGGGTTTCCTTTCTGACTTTACCAAGCTTCAGTTCTGATTTTTCTTTTTTTTTAGCTTTTTTTTTTTTCCAAAGACAACCTCACCTGGATCTCCCAGCAGCTTAACAGTTAAGTCTGCTGGCTTGCAGCATCCACAGGTAGTTGATTCAGTCAACCTCCTTCTGTGAGTCTCTTCTAAGAGCTCTAGCTTGGCGCTGCAGCAAACTGGCATGTTGCTCTGCCTTTAAATACATAACCAAATAAACTGAATGCCAGCACAGGAGAGCTGCTAGGGTGGGGAGCAAAGGACTGGATTGGTGAAGGAAGTGCTGCAAGAAAGGGAAGGAAGGTCTTGAAAAATAGTCTGGCAAAATTCATAGAGGTATGACAAGGAATAACTCAAGGTATGGAGTGCAATCTACAAAGTATTGAGATTTTAATGATTTCATAATGAAATACAGGAACATGACAATTCCTTTTGGGTTTACTTGAAATGTGCTGGCTTGCTTTGTGATATTCCCTTGTTTTTAACAAAATATAGCTTGACCATTTTTAAAGGTAATCTTGGATTAAAAGAAAATACCATTTCAGTATTGATGAAACACAACGTTTCAGCTTTCATGCAAAGGATTTCCATTTTTTAAAATGCTGAACTGCCTTTTCCTGATATTTTCAAAACTCTTCCCTCATTAGTTTTGCTGGGGAAGATTCCTAAATTTAAGTGAGTTCATGGACAGTTTTAATTTCTCTAAAAGCCCATTTGTGGTTAAATTTACTATCTGTCAGACACAGGAGTCATATGGTGGCAACAGACCTTGAGTAGAAGAGCAATCTCATGACTAAGCCATTAACCTGGGACTGGGGAGACTTGGATACAGCTTTTGACTCTGTCAACTGACTTCATGTTGGCCTTTACCCAAGGCCAAACTCTTAAAGGTATTTTGGCAGATTTTTTTTTTTTAAAGGTGCCAAAATAGGCTAGGCATTTAGCACACACATTGACATCATTTCCTGACAACTGCAGCTAAAAAAACCCTCGGATGATGTAGGATGACAGAGCTTCCTTTACACTTCTTCACTGTGTTGAGCCATTCTATCTGCAAGGTGCAAACCCACACAGTCAGGTCACCCATGGGTAGCTGCTGGACTCTGGATGTGGCACCCAGATCAATAACAGGCAATTCTAGTCCCTAATCAGCTCATTACAATTAGCTGCTACATGGCAAACTGGCAACCTAATGCACTAATTAAGATAAAATAGAAAAAAAACCATTGAGCTGTAGAAGATATTACATAATTCAGGAATGTTTTGGGGGAATAAATCCAAATCAGAGCCAAGGAAAGGCAAAAACACCAGAGTGAGGTTTCTGTGAGCCTTCCTGAGTTGAGATCTGCTTGGGATACCACTGGCAATCTTCAGCCAAATTCTCTTCATTCTCTCTGAAATATTGTACTCCTGTAGTGCAAATAATTAACCCATTGGAATGATTATTTACATGCAGATAGTTCTGACATGGTCTTTTTGTACCCTAAAAAAATAGAGATCACAGTTGCTCTAAGAGAAAGCACTTTCAGTGCAACTGTACAGATGGGGAAGGTGAGAAAAATGTCAGAAGAGACATTTGTCCAGGATCACAGTTATCAGCACTACAGGGAAGAGACTGTTCCACAATTCCAAGATAATTTTTTTCTCTTTTCTGGTCTTGCATTTTCGGTCTTTATGATATTCCACACCTTTGTAACAGCCTGTGAGCTCTTCAGAGCAGGAATGCTCTATTGATATGTTTCCATTGTAATCAGAAATATGATCACAGTTACAGACACATTCAAAAGCTGCCCCACTCACCACTGCAAGTGGAGAGGCAGTGTCATGAAGTTCAGGGAGCACTAATTGCAAAGGTGTGCTGGAGGAAGAGACATTGGGTTTTGGACAAGGTCACATCACTAGGTTACACCTTAGTCGTAACCACATGCATTCTACTAACTGTGTTGTTTAAAGTATTATACACATACATATTTCTTTACACATACACCACCTTATATACTGATTATATGAATGCATTGTTCAAAGTGATACCCTTACTTTTGCATTGATATGAAGCCTATTGTAGTTCCTGGGAATTACAAATTAAAGGATATGAAGAGATGATTACAGTGGCTGAGCTCTGAAGAGCTGGACTTTTCAGAGCTGACAAAATGCAGAATCTTGTTATGCAAAACTGTCTTATTGAATCAGTTATGCTCACTTATGAATTATGTTAATTGTTAAGTCTTCTTAATCTTTTTCTTGAATTATTGAAGTAACCAAGATGTTAAAAGTTCCCATCTTTGTAAATGAAATCACATATTTCTTAAAGCAAGAACTTGAATGTAAGTCTTCCATATCTTGAGGAGATGCTATATCATATTCTCCCTCCCCTGTTACAAGGCTCAGGTTGTGACAGGGAATAACCTGGAGATGTCCGTGTGAACTTCGTCAAGGTAGATTTCACTCTCTTGTACAGAAAACATCCCCTGGACTTGGAGAAATCTTCACCATTAAAGTTGCTGACTTTGATAAATTCCAGCAAAGGATCATGTTTGAGCTCAGTGTTTTGCAAGCAAAGCATCTTTTGCTGAAAAGCTCTTTACTCACTCCCACCTCGTCACCTCCCAGCCCTACAGTTGTCTAGCTCTGTGGAGGCAGGGACAGATATGCAATGAATTCACTCTTCTGCTACATCTGCAAACTCAGCTTATGGGTTACTGTATGGACACACACTGTCACATCCTTCTCCAAAGGAGAACAGGGAGATATTTAAGCAGAGAGGTTTGTAGAAATGCAATTCCCTTCACAGTACCTGTGCTCCCACTGACGTTTTTCTCTTCTCTGTGCTTTACAAGCAGCAAAGTAATAGCCTTGCCCATATAAAACACTAAGCTCCCACATTGTCATAAAAAAAAAGCCAAACAAACCAACTTAAGATATAATTTTTTAAGAGGAGTTCCCTTTAAAGCATTTAAGAACGGATCCTTGGAGGATATATCCCATGTACATATAGGAGGGCTAGGGTGCTTGAGAAGAGAGTGAGTTCATAAAATAAACACTTTGTGAACAGTTCCTGTAAAATTATCATCCATAAGAAACCCTCCTGGGTTGGACACTTGTTATCTTTACTGACACTGTCTCAATTTGCCCAGTTCTGTAAATAAGGAGATTCAATTTTCAGGCTGTTAACTGACATGTCAGAAACAGTCCTCACTGAAAACACTCACAAACTCTCCTCTCATAAAATGAATGTAACAAATGAAGCATCTCTGCTCCAACAGAGGAGTACACAGAGGAGACCACACTGTCTGACAAAGTGCAATTTTTGTAAGTCTCAAAAGAATTGAGGAAAAGGTAAGCAGAAATAAAGGACTCCAAATGCTAAGGAATCATCTGCATGTGAACAATAAAAATAAGCAAGTACTACTCGTTTTGGAAATGGGAGGTGCAAGCCCGAGGGTTGTTTGTGCATTAACTTGTCATAGTGGCTTAACAAGTGTGTACTTGCCTGTTTATTCGTGGATGCAGCAAGAACTGTGTGCTTTCCACAGCTGAGTCTATGCCGCAAGTAAGAAATGTAAGTCACAGATAAGTACTATTGCATGGAGAAAAAATACCCATCAAAAAATCTGTGGGAACTTTGGTGTCTTTATAAAACATGTTTTGATGGGGAAAGGCATATATAACAACAAAAACATCTTACTGGTAACTATATTTAACATTTATCCTAATTTCATTACTGCATTAATTCTTACAGGAAGAAAGACTGGCAAAGTTTATTTGGCTTTCATTAGAAGAGTGAAGTAATAGGTGACTAGCAACTGCAAATCAGTCAGGTTGTTTTGAAAAACTAGTTTACTCATTTTGCCTTAATAAAAAAAAGAAAAACAAAACTATCCCTGAAAACAGAAAATCTATTTAAGATACATTTTCTACCTTAAATTGTGCTAAGTATTAGGGATGAAATTGGAAAATTTGGTGTACTAGAAATAGTAGTTTTACAATAATTTTTCCCAGTCTCAAGTTTATATTCAGATTTTATGAGCTTGCTCCAATGGGTATCTTCAGTGCCTGTTACCACTATAAGCTTCTCTCAAATATAGGCCTGCTAAACTGACAAGGGAGACGGGCAGTCACTTGCTTCATAATTTTCCTTAGTGTAGTTTTTCACACTGCAGGAGCTATGAGCTGAATTTCAGGAGGAGCAAAAAGTGTTTGCTTTGCCGTTTGGGACCTATTTGCCTGAGCCAAAAAAAAAAAAAAAAAAAAAAAAGGCCAGAAGAAATTTGAATTCATTGCAATGGTCACAAAGAGGGCCATAAAGTGATTTTTACTAGAGTTCAACTCTTGGTCAATGAGATTCATGTTTGCATATATATCACCGAGCTGTCAGGGTCCTGCAGCAGGTGTTCTGTGGGGAAATGCTCAGCATCACAATGGCACCTGTGCCCATAAAGTCATCACCTACCACTCAAGACGGGTGCAGAAGCGCTGGGGGTCGCAGAGTCTCTCTTGTTCTGACACCACTCCACGGTCAGGGGTGGGGCTTCTTCGAGAGGCAAGCCAGTTGTGAAGGATTAATGGCAGAATTACTCTCTTCCCTTCTCAGGGCAACAACTGCCAGTGACACGCTTCTCTCCTGACCCCCACCAGCCCCTCTTGGAGACAATAGATAGATTTGGCTGCAGCTGGCTGGCGAGTCAACATAAAACTGAACACCTGTGGACCAAATATGCACAGCTGCAGTGTGCCAGGGCTGAACTACCTATTGTTCAAACTGCGCACGTGCCGTCTGAGAGTGCCTGTGAAATGATGCAAGTTCAAAGACAGAGGCATTGGGAGTGGGGGAGAGAGAAGTACACCAGAACCCAGTTATCTGCTTTTATGCAAGTGCCCTCAAAAAATCCTTCTGCAGCAGAGGGTGTTTCTTAGAGCTGTACAATACATGGATGAAACCAGTTATATCCCTGAAGAGTTAAATGTCTGATGAGGATGCACTTGGCCCGAGTTTGCAGTGTTGTTCCATTTCAGCTTCCTTTCAGAATGATTCACAACTAATTTATATAATGACCTATTCTGTTACTGAATAGATACAGAAAATACCTAGGGAATCACTGAGTTGCATCTTTGTGAATTACTGTCTGTACAGTACTCTGAATCTGTAAAATAACATGTCTATTAACCGCAGTGAATGTAATGCTGAAACTTAAGGGCAGATATTTTATAAAGCTACTCTTGTTCATGACTGTATAGACCTGTTTAGACCATTCTTCCTATTGAGGTTATACAAGCTTTAGCAAATTAAGAAGTGGCCTTTTCCAAATCTAAAATACTAAATGGTCATAACTTGTTATCTTAGACAGAGGTTGTCTACTCTACTGAAATTTGTTTGAACCTGCTCTGAGAAAATGCCATCATACTGAGATCCCCTTAGAGATTTCAGCTCAGGCAGAATATTGAAGGATGAGCTCCTGAACGAAGAAATGAGGATAGCGATAGATGCATGATTAAAATTTAATTCCAGAATATTTATATCCCTAAAAATTGCCTCTTAACTAAATGTGTGGTTCAACCTGACTGGCTAAGCACTTTAGCCTCAGATCTTCTTTTAACTATAGGTGAAGGTCCCTTGAGAAACAGCTTCACCCATGTGCTTATAGAGATATATGCAGTGTCCTCAGCCTCCTGAAGTGGAGGAAAGTGGACAGTCAAAAGAGGCCATCATCTCCAGAATAGTTTATTCTGTCAGCCTGTGTTCTTAGGGATGTTTGGAAATATCCAGGGAACAGGCTGTAGGCCTGACAGCATTTTCTTTGGGGTCTCTTGGGCCCCAGGAAATAGAGACAAGGCAGAGGAATTGTCTTGTTGACTGCATATGTCCCATGAATGTCAGCTGGACAATGTGGGATTATCTGTTTTTATACTGTCACTTAACTCTCCTTGCACACACACCTGCTGACCATAAAAGTAGGGGAGAGAGGGGTTGAGTGATGGAGGAATACAATAGTTTTTACATAAGAGTTGCCAGTCACTGCCAGTTCACTGACTCTTAAATAAGCTGCATGGACTACCTGACTGCTGCAGGACAAAGGAATGAGCACAGCTATACTTTTCTCCTTGTGAGGAATTGTCTCTGGCACTTCTAAATTTTTAAGTGAGTCTGAAAATGAAAATAATTGTTGAGAGTTTGTTTCAATTGTTTATTATTTTAAAAATATTTCATCAGAAAATATCCATGAAGTTGTTTTTTATGGTGAAGTTTTTATGAATTAAAACCAAAAGAAATTAAGAACTTAAAGTGACAAGGTGCTTTGGAGTGTGTGCATTGTGTTCTCTGTATGGCAATGTGGCTCAGTATGCTTCAGTAAGAATTTGTGGCTTTTGTGAAGCTGGCACTTTTGAAAACCAAATATCCTTGTTTGTCCTCCAGAACAGTTGACAACATTAAGGAAAATCCCTGTTCAGCCAACGTACCCCTACACTGATAGGAATAAAACTCTGAAACGGAGATCCTATGCCAGTTTATGGGAGCTATTAAAAGAGCGTTGAGATTTTTATGCATATTGTGAAATGGATGGAGGCCACCAAACTTATTTCACAAAGGCTGCTACAAATCCTCTAGTCAGTAAAAACTTCAAGTCATCCATGGCTGGATTTGAACTGGCAACTCTTATGTAAAGACTGCTGTATTCCTTCATCACTCAACCCCTCTCTCCCCTGTTTTTATGGTCAGCAGGTGTGTGTGTAGGAGAGACTGTGGTCTCTCATTTCATTTGTGTCTCCTGATTTATGACATAATATCAGTTAGGCAGGCTTCATAAAGTTGGATGCCAGGAGGGACAACTAGATCATCTACTCTGACCTGCTGTGTAGCACAGCCCATTAAATTTCACCCAGACACCAGTATATTAAGCTCAAAGATGAAAGTGAGACTAAAAACACTTTAAGCACACAGGGGACTAAACTATGTGACACAGATGGAGAGACCAAAAGTCATCTCTGCTCAAGACCTCTGCAGTCTTAAAGGAGTCGAGAGAAGTCCAGTTGATACCAGTAGCCAAACCCGTTAGTGCCATGCAGAGACTCCCCAAATCTAGAACAACTAACATGACAATCAAAAGCGAGAGCAAAAGAGCAGCCCAAAACTTGATCTGAGGGAACATGATCTGGGGGAAAATCATATCTTATGTCCAGATATGGTGATCAGCAGAGCCCTGGATATGACAAGAAGCAACATCAGAAGGGAGATAAGAAATAAAACTCTCTGCCACTGCGGGATTACTCTTCTCTTTCCTTCTCTCTTCAAGCTTCTGTGAAAGGCCAAAGAGAAAAAAAGAGAAAAGGCAAAAGATTGCCTTGTATGGCTAGTGTTAGAATTGCTTTATGTAAAGATTTATAAGGGCACCCAGAGACACTGGACATGTGACACTGAGTAGTGAAGAGTGTAATGTCATTTCAAGATGAGAAGCTAAGGTGTGGGGAAAATCAGTCCTGACACAGGGAAAACCAGCCATGACACAGGAACACATCTCTTGAGCCCTGACTTTCCTGACTAGGAAACAACAGACTAACAAAGTTCATACATGGAATTAATTTGCTGTCAGTGTGAGGGCAAAAATGATAGTTTTGCTGGTTTTATTCCATCAGGGCAAGAGCATCACTGGAGACAAGGCAGTCCAAGCTTCATAGTTCTTAACAAACAAAGAATGGGACAAGACACAAGGATTACAAGCAAATAAAAACTTTAAAGCAATGTTTGGAGAACATCAGCATCTTGTTTCTTTCAACTATGTAAAAGCTTTAGAAAGAAAACATCCAAATTATGTCTTCTCTGCAATTACTATGTGAAATATTAGGGTTTTTCACAGGTCAAAATTCTCAACTATCATCTTCCTGCCAATTTTATTCTTCCATTTTCATATTAAAAGGCCAGGTGCTCCAGCAGCACTGTTGCTGCCAAACAGTAAGGTGTGAGTTCACTTGTACAACTGTTACTGATTGTTATGAGATTTCTCAAGCAAGCAAAATTGCATGCATGCTTAGATATTTTTTCAGATTCAGATTAAGGCTTTGCCTTTGCAGAAAGTTAGAGAGAGATTCTGTCTTACTTTTGAATTGTTCTGGTGCTTTCTTAAGTTTATCCACATCATACTATTGAATCTGAATCAAGGGGAACTTCAAGAGGTAAAACCACAGGTCAGGAGGTGTATATTCAAAGCAGTGGAGAGTATAATGTTGGATAGCTGATTGATAGGGGAGTCTGAATAGAAAATCATGTGCTAGGGAGGCATATCTCACAGATCAGCTTAGCCACTAGCCCTGAATGTCACAGTAACTAATTTTTCATGTGATATTTGCAAGTTTCTTCTTCTGATTGTTTTCTGAATGTCATGGTTATAAGACAGAACTCTCATTATCTGTCTAACATATTACTAAAAAAAAAAGAAAAAAACCCCACAACACTAACACCAGAAAATGCTATTGTGAACTGAACTGAACATTTTACAAGATTTTGGATGTGAGAATAAGCCCAAGTATTTTTGTGGAATGAAGTAATCTACATATACATATTACACCAAAGTATGTACAAGTCAGAGGCCAGCAAGCCAGGTTTTAAGCTGGGATAAGACAGTTGAGCTTCACTAAAGCGAGTGGAGCTGAAATAATTTCTAGCAGTTGAGGATCTATCATATTTTGTTACATTAAAGAAATAAAGAACAGGAATTTAACTTTATAGATCAATTACAATTCATTCATTAAATGTGATTTAGCTGGGTCCCAGAAAAATCCAACACGAATGCTGCTAAGGCTCACTCTTCTAGAAGTGCTATCCAATTAGATTTGTAATATTTTAGAAAGCTTCGTGCTCATACACTCAGGGTGGATCCTGAGGATGCTCAAGAATATTCAAATGTGAAGCCTGGGGTTCTGGATGTGTCTAAGTACAACATGGAACATGAGAAGGTGAACTAGGAATTGCACACTGCATTCCCACATTAAATATAGGTCACCCACATTTTCCTAAGTTTTCACATTTGAATTGCAGTCTCAAATTTATCACAGCAGGCAGAGAATGCAGTACTACACGCAGTAAATCATAGCTACTTGTTAGCAATTGTCATACCAGACCATTAGAAAGTTTGAGAGATCTGCTAGGCCAGCTTTGGAAGACAAATCTATTTGGTTTGACATAGAAGAAAACACAAATCAAACAAAACAAAACCCCATAATTAAGTTGCATGTAAGGTTGCCCTTATTGAAATGCTGGAATAGTCAAGACTAAAGCCAGACTTGTCTTTTGGGGTGGCAGGAAGGACTCCAGAGTCTCCCTCCTACATGCAGTCTCTTGCTGCACTTGTGGCAGCCCTCCATCCATCTGGAAACACTCTGAAGTTCGGAGGAAGCTCAAGAGGAGCAATGTGCGGCTCTCCTTCTCACAGCCTAGGAATCTGTGCCAGGGACCAAGTTCAAGACCTGAACAATGCCTTGCTTGGCTAGTTGTTTGGATAGAAAAATTAATTTACAGCCAAATTGAGTAGGAGGGGCTAAGTTCCAAAGAGCACTGAAGTCTCTAAAAGCTTGGCTAAAAAATCAGTGTTGTCACAGTAGTTGAGATTTCCAATTTCTGAAAATAATGGCAAAACTTATTGGCTACGTACACAGGTAGCCCAAGCTGACCTGCACATCATACTATGAGCTGTTTTTCTAGCACTAGCTGGGAATGGAGTGTATGGTGCAGCTTTTCATCATGACTATAATTTATGTCTCCTCTAAGTGATAGGTGTTAAAGAAAACACTGAGATGATAAGAGATGTAGTACGTTATGCCTGACTCTGACACACTTCTTCATATTAAATATAAGAATGGTTGCAAGCAGGTCTTTTTCAGGAGCCTAAGTGCAAGTTCTCCATCTCCTGGACGATAGCCAGCATTTCTCCCAGGCAAGCAGGAGTGCCTGGTACTACCATGCACCACATGTACATTTCAACATCTCACCAGCTCCTCCATGTCAGTGCCTTTAAACAGTAGAAGGATTGCTGAATTGCTACACTCAGGAAAAAGTCTGCACCAGTCTGGAGTGAGGGGAACCACCCAACACTGATTTTAGTATGTCTGCAGTGGACTGTGACATCCACTAAGACTGTAGTCACTGTGAATTGAAGCACTGGGAGCAGTGAGAAGGGGAAGATGATGAAGACACTTCCCTAAAGCAAGGGTTAAAGGTTTCCTAAAACAAGAGCCATTTCAATAGCAAGAAAAACCACTTGGGATTTCAGAAAGACAGATCTATTTGTACTGTGTCCAGTGATTATTCCTGAAGAACTTTGAAAAGCATTATTTCACATTTTAACCTAGATTCTGTATTACTTTTATTTTATTTTGACAATAAAATACAGCACAATAAATGATGAAAATTTAAGCTGTCTTCCCAGGTTTTGGGATAAAGGAGAGGTTTTAAACCTGCCAAAGGTAAAAACTCCACCACATTCTTGTCTCTGAGTGCATGGCTACTAAAAATAGAGTCTAAATACCTACCTCATTAACTCCACTCAAAAAGTGGGGAGCTGTACACACAGTCATCACTTGCAAAAGGTGTGCCAAGCCCATTCAAAGGAAGTGGCTTGTGAAATAAAACTTTACAGCTAAAAGCTAAAAATAAACCTTCTGTTCTTACAAAGAGTCTGGCTTAATATTTACTCAGATATTATTCTTATTCTGATTATTCTTCCTGTTATTTGTAGAGAGAAGCCAATGTTTCCAAGCAATTCACAGAGTTACTCAGAAAACTCAAGTGGGACGTGAGGCATTACAAATTGTAATTTCAATTCTTATTTGCACTACAGCTCCACTTATACCCAGTTTTAAAGTCTCTTTACGTTCAAATAAGCATGAAGGAGATTTTATTGTAACAATATTAGAGGTTTGGTATATGTATCATTTTACTATAATTAATTTAATTGTGATCTGTGCTAACTAAGTTTTGAGGCCTTTCAAGTAGACCTCAATTCTTGCAATTCCACAGGAATCAAGAGAATAAGAAAAAGAATTATTTTAGCCACTCCTATTATTTCCAACATGACTTCTACTAGATGAAAGCAAACCTGAAGAGTGATATAGAGCAAATTAGACAGATTGCTTAAAATGGGTTCTTTCTGAAGTGCATGTGAAGGAATACTATTGACTTTTGCAGCCTTGACAGAAAAAAGAATTCTGAAAAATAGTGATTCACTTTATAAGTCATTATTTAATCATATTTCTCTCAGGTAATGACAAGATTATTAAAATACTTCACAGCATAAAAAGTGAGACATTTCTCTTTCAGAAACTGCAGGGTTCTTAAGGGCAGTCTTTTAGTTAGTAGTGTAGTTGCAAAGTTTGTCCAAACACCTTCTACATTATCCATGAGCCTCCCACACCCAGTTTCACTTGACCAGAGTATCAATTACTATACTGTTTTTCCTAGCAGTCAGGAAAAACACAGGAAAATAATGTTTAATGTAATGATACATATAATCTTGTAACTATAATAATTTCAAGCCATGTAAAGTATATTTCTACTTGAACACTGCAGTGGTATTTTATTTTAGAACTTTACTATAGAATTTAAAAGAGAGGTAGCTGAAACTGAGTAATGCTTCTTTTCTGTCCAGTTTTCTTAAACATCCTTTTATTTCTCTGTCTTTCTCTCTTCTGCATTTTCTTGACTGTTGTGAATGTATATTCCCTTAACATGAAAATCTCTCCTAATGAAATCTCATGGAGATTTTTCAAATTATTACTTTCATAAGGATAGATCAGGTGCAAGGAGCATGCCTGTACATGTATAGGTTTTTGTTTCAAGACATAGTATGACAGACACCATATATTTGAAGGTAGTCACAGGCTGAATTGAGCTCACCCTATATAATCCACTAGCGTTTTTGTGTAAGCGATGACATCATTTAAAATAATCTTTTGATACAGAGAGTATGCTGAAATAAGTAGAAGGCTCTCTACTGACTGCAGTGAACTTATGATCAAGTTCTTTAATGCCATCTGTAGCAGACAATTTCAAGGCATTCCTTTAATTTAAAAACCTCGGAAACCCACCAGTACTCAGCAAGGCTTTTAAGAAGGCTGTATATATCCGGCAGACATGTCAGCCTACCTGCCCACTGCATGTTTCAAAGCCCTGCAAGTTGCCCTCAGTGTTTGTTTGTGTAAGAAATATGATAATAGTCATTGTATCATTGTGACGGCTGAATGCAGAGACCCCAATCCAATATTGCTGATGTGCCAGAGGCTGAAGAGCCCTTGCTTCACTTTGACTTTTTGTTCGTACCAAATTGCCATTCATATTTCAACAAAATTAAATATCCTTCTGTTTAGGTGCCAGCAACTGATGGGAGCAGTAAAAGAAGTTAATTGAAAGTTATTGGCTGCAATGCTCAAGTAAGAAGAAAAAAAAAAAAAAAAGAAGAAAAGGAAATAGAAAAAGTCATGGTTTCCTAAAATTCCTGTAGCTGGGACACAGAGTTATTTAGGACTATAAAATATAAAAGCCTCATGTTCTATTCTTGGGATGTTCCAATGCATTGACTCCTTTTTCCACTTAAACTACTCGTTTGACTTTACAGCAGTCTGTCTAAATCACAGTTTATGTCAGGTGGCTCCTGGTACTGTACAGCTCACTGTTCTTACTTTTCTTGTTCTTGTAGTTTAGGGACAGATATTGTCCACCCTTACCCACAGTGAGAAAGCTCTTCTCTGCCAAGTACTCCTGAACTTTGAAAGAGGGAGATATGAGGCAGCCTGGGGTGGGGGCTGACGCTGGGAAGAGGTACACGTGGCTCCCACCATCACTGGTGCTTCATTCTGGCTCACTGCATCTGGCGTGCAGGATGGAGGTACTGGACAAAAGGTATAGTACTGTGAGGAAAAAAATGTGAAGCACATGGGAAACAGGAGGGAGAAACTAATTGGGGAGAAGGAAGAACAAAGTCCCTTTAGCCTCCTTTCAGTAAACTGAGATCTGTCACGTCTTTAAGGTCTGGTAAGTAGCAGTGTATACACAGGCTCCTGCACCCTTGTGGAATACCTATGAAGCTGATGATTGTACACAGCCAAGTGCAGGATCCAACCCTCAACTCCACAGCCCACTAGACTAAACATTTAACTCAGGAGAGCTCTATGTCCATTAGCAAAAGTTTGCAAGATCAGGTCCAAAGCAAGGAATTTTACTCTGGCAATAGATTTTAACTGTGTGGGAGGAACAGAAGCATGGAAGGCAGCAGAATAGGATAACAGAGTAGGGTGCATTAAGGAGAGCACGGACAGTAGGTTGAGGGAAGTTATCCTCCCCTTCTACTCTGCCTAAGGCAACATTTGGAATACCTTATCCAGTTTTGGACTCCCCAGTTCAAGAGCAACAGGGAACTTTTGTAGAGAGTCTAGTGGAGGGCCACCAAGATGATCAGGTGACTGGAACATCTCTCTGATGAGAAAAGGCTGTAAGAACTGGAGTTTTTTATCCTGGAGAAAAGTGAGAGGGGACCATATTAGTGCTCATAAATACCTAAAGGGTGGGTTTCAGAGGATGGGACAAGTCTTTTTTTCTGTAGTACCCACTGACAGGACAGGAGGTAATGGGCATAGGCTGGAACATGGGAAGTTCCACTTGAACATGATGAAAAACTCTTTTACTGTGAGGGAGCCCTGGCACAGGCTGCCCAGGGAGGGTGTGGAGTCTCCTTTTCTGGAGGTTTTTCAAAACCTGTCTGGACGTGTTCCTGTTTGACTTGGTCTAGGTGGATCTGTTTTAGCAGGGCTTTGGACTAGATGATGCCTAGAGATCCCTTCCAATCCCTACCATTCTGTGATTCTGTAAAGGCAAAGAAGATAGGACTCAAACTTGTGTTCAAACGTACAAAGTTCTGTGATATCTAGTGGTTTAGCAGTAGGTGACTGCTTCCAGGTGTCTCATTACCTTTGCTCACTACTGATGTGACACACAGCTAAGGAAAACACTCATGCTGATGGAACTGCCTCCCATTTCTGCTTTATGCTTCTGCTTCTAAATACAACACTTTTATCACTATAGACTTTTGAAATAAAAATAGTTTATAAACCAAACTTGCAATTTAGCATGGACACTGTATCTTTCTTTCTTTGTTATACTTCCCTAATCCCAGACTAAGGTGGGCTTGATCCGTCTTTCTTATCCACATGTACAAGACAGTGTATTTGGGGTTTCCTTGTCAGATCTACCTTACAGACCGGTCCATATATATCCTGTTACTTCTAGTCTGTCTAGTCTTTCACAGATTGATGCTGATCCTTGGTATCAAAGTTGTCTGAGGAGAGCTCTAGAAATGTTGCAGAAGGGCAGCCAAGTTCTGGATTTTCTGTTCCTTTCATTTCTTAGTTCTGTCTATAGAAATTATAATTAATCATATATATACAGTAATGCCATCTTTGAATAGTGCTAAATTCTCACCTCAACAGCTTCCTGCAGCCACGAATCCCATAGGTCTAATTATGCACTCTGTGAGGAAGCATTTCTTTTTATCAATTTTGAATGTGCTGCTTTTCAGTTTCATTCTCACCCTTTTCAGATATTTTGAAATAGAATCCCATTCATAGCAAATAACTTAAAAGCCCAAGACCAACTCTTCACTTGTAATACATACACAGAACAAAGAAAGGTTTCTTTTTTTCTCCTCTTTCTGGAATTTTCTTGGTATTTTAAAGAGTAAATTAAAAATTGAATTTTGGGTCATTCTGGCAGTGTCAGGTGTACGCTAAGTGAATTCTGCTCGTACAATCTGGATTATGTAAAAGGATTTGTTTGGTTTGGTTTGGTTTGGTTTTTCTTGATTCCGTACTTCAGTAACTGAACAGAGTAGAAAAAGATAATCAACATGCAATGGACTGATCTCACAGCCACTTATCTGTAATATTCTGGTTTATATAAATACTGCAAATAGTTGAGAGTGTTTTTGGCTTCCATACAGTGAAGACTCCTAGCTAGATCAGTGGTGAAAAAAAATACTTGAATTTGCAAGTTTTAGGTCAGAAACAGTCAGATAAATAAACTTTTCACATACTGAAAGCTTTGATGTTGTCCCAAGCCTCTAGTCACTCAGCATATGCAGCTCCAGCTGCACCAGCCCTAATTTGTATGGCCAAGTGTCTGCCCTCATTGATTATTTCTTCCTGATGGATCTTCTTGATGCTGGGTAGTCTTGCAGCACAGCTTTAGCTCTCCTTTGGGCCTTGCATGGCCACATTTGTCTCCAGCTGGTTGCAGCAGCCCTTGGTTGCTTATCCCTTCTATCTGTCCCACCTTTTGCTACCTTAGAAAATTGTGAGTGGATGAGGGTGACAAAAGATCTCCCTGCTGACTCTGGGCCACCCTGAGGGGATGGTTAGGCTATCTTTCTGGCTGCATTGCATTCTCTGGGCTAGCTAAAGTGGCCATGAAAAGTACTCACTAAATAGAGGCATGGTTTCAGAAATGTCACCTTCTTTCTCATTTCTCCCTTTCTATGTAGAACTGATCAAAGTCAAACCAGAGGTTAGTAAACATTGTGACAGGCCCGTAATTCAAAATGTATGGAGCTAGTGCAACGGTCATACAACACTATTAAGTTCCTTCTGAACGACATGTAATGTGAAAAATATTATTAATAATCTGTATTTGCTATCATAAAAATAAACATACTGTGTCTAGTCAAGCCAGTTGTGCTATTGTTATATATTTTGATATTATAATCCAAGATATCTCTGTCACCAGAATTGAGACTTTCTGATGAGATGGGTTGGGGCTTTTTTTCTTATTAAGGAAGAATTAAAGGCTGGAAAATTTAGTCCTTGATATTGTTACAAATTATTAGACAAAGTTGGTTCTGAATTCTGGGCAATGAATGTGATCTCCAAAAAAGGCCACTCAGTATTACATACATAATACAGAGGATTTGTTAGGTTGCATCAACAACTGTTCCTGGAAGACCTGCAGTTTCAAGTTAGATTGTAGACTTTACCTCTCCAAGGAAGGAAAGGGCAAAGAGATTTGTTTCTCAGGTCTCCAAATGAGCTCATTACCATTTTATCCATCACATAATCTGTTAAAATCCTGTGTGTTAAAGTATTAAGGTTACATTTCAATGAGACACTTACAACACTTGGACAACTTGATACATTATTCCATTTAAAAATTATTATGAATATTTTTGTTGTAAGAGAAAAAATACAGCTCGTAAGAGCCCAAGACTATTTGATAGGCTCCGAGGGTATGAAGACTCTAAGGTAAATTTAGATTTGAACTTACAGCAGTACAGTAACTGTTGTGTTCGTGTGGCAGCTTGTTTATCTGTTCATACCTCAAACTATTGAAGTCTAATTAATAGAAGGGCTTATCCAAAAAACAAGCTGCATAATCCTTTATACAGAGTCAGCAGCCACCATGGATTTGTAAAATGATCTAAACAGCTCATTTACAAACAAGAAGTTTATATCTTCATTCAAAGCAACTGCTTTCAAAGAAGTTTGTTTTAAGTAGTGAGCTATGCTTATTCAAGTACAAAATGCTACCTGCTTCCCTTTTTGACCCCAGCAAAGACACGTTCAGGACTGCATGAACTAGTCCTGGGATTATGAGAGATTAAAAAAAATCTTTCTTTCCAGATGAGTTTCTTAAGATACTGTACAGGAAAGGGGAATAGAAAAGAGGAATCGACCATCTGAGACAATGGAAAAGGAAAGCCTTATATTATAAATCAAGGAGCATGGGCTGGAGGAGATATATGTGGTCTTCATGTCTGGCCCTAGTCCAGAGCATATATGATAAAGGTACATTACAGTAAAAGAAAGAACAAAGCAGAAAGATAGACAGAGCATAAGAATGAGAACAGCAGCCAGGCAGATGACAATTAGTGATAGGTATTGGGAATGAGAAGTAGAAATGAAATTTTGAACAGAAAGGCCAGGATATATATATTTCAGTAATAACCCAAGCCTGGTCTAACTATGGTTGGAATAGAAGTCATGAGAGTTGCTAGAAGTTCTTGCTGTTCCACAAAAACTCATCAGTGATCCTGTAGATTAAGAAAGGTAACATGGATAAATGAAACCACAATTGTGACTATCAGGTCACCATCATTTCAAATGGTAAAAAAATTGGGCTACAGGCTGTCATCGTATTTTGCTGTGAATAAAGTTCTGTGTAATGCTAGTAGAGACAGACACATTTCTAAGTATTGTACTATGCTGAGACACTGCAACCTTCCAGAAGTATGGTGGATAACAAATTCCATCTATAATGTAAGAGACCAGACGTTCCCGAAAGGAGTACCTGACAGATTTGCTTCACTGCTACTCTTACAGATCCAACAAAAGGAAATCTTAGATTAATGGGTACCTGAGGAAATCTTAGCAAACTATTCAGAGAAATAACATTAGCTGGGATGCTCATGACTCAATCCACTTCAAATTTAGGAGAAGGAAAAACAAACTAAAACCAAATAATGAAGAAAAAAAAAATCAATGAACTTAGGAAAACAGTGACACAAACTGGTCTGGGAACTTTCAGGATTTGAACATGAAGGATATCCAGATTATCTTTTGATTATGGTACACAAAGTTATCTGGAACTTGTGTCAGACAGGTGTTTGGAGAAGAATTTCACAACTAACTCTATCTCAAAACAAGATAGCAAAAATAATAAGAGATATTCCTAATATGGAGAAAATGATTCATCTTCAGAAAAGGCCTGTAAAGATAAAACTGTCTTACAATGGAGAACTGTAGGTCCACTGTGAAAATTTCCAAGTCAATTTCTTTCAGAAAATTGAATTGCCTTATACTAAACGGCAAAGGATTCCTCAGCCAATAAACAGAAATGAGAAAAAGGAAAATAGGTATAACACTTCTGTGCTGAAAAATAAAATAAGCATATGATAGAACAAAAACTGCCATATTTTTCAGACAATACAATGGCATTGGCTGCAATGCCAAAGGTAGGAGGGGAAATGGAGCATAGATTTGACAGCACATTTGAATGCATCTTTTGAATATCTCTAGGGATGATGTGACTCCACCATCTCCCTGGGCAGCCTGTGCCAATGATTAATTACTTTCTTGGTGAAAAAGTTCCACCTAATGTCCAATCTAAACCTCCCCTGGTGAAACTTGAACCCATTTCCTTGTGTCCTGTCAGTCAATACTGGAGAGAAGAGATGAACTCGCACCTTTCTGCAACAGGAAGTTGTAGAGACTGATGATATCTCCTCTCAGTCTCCTCTTCTTTATGCTAAAAGATCTAGATAAGCACATGTAGAGAGGCATGCACAGACCTGACATCTGTTCTGTGGGAGTTCTCAAGGTCCATAAACCATTGTTCTCTGATGGACGAAGACCTTGGAAAGATGATTTCTCACTTGAAAACTCTGTGGCTTTACCAGACGACTAGTGAACATAAATATATGGAAGAAACATTGTCTGGCCTAGCTGAAACATCATTCTGACTGCTGGTCTGTCCTGAGGGGCCTCCGTCAATTCGGCTTTCTCTCTGGTGAGGAAATAGCAACCTGTGACAATCAAGGCAGAAGTTGTCAACAAGGCCCATAAGTACTGAAAGCTGAAGCCAACATTGAGAGTTATGTGAGGAGTTTGCACTGGGGCCGGGGTCAGGAGAAAGACGTGTCTTTGTCACAAATACACAACATGGATGACCACATCAGAGGTGGAAGTAAAAACATTCCTGTACTCCAGTGAAAGAATTAGCTTTTAAACTGATCACTTCAACTATTTCCATGAATGATCTTGGCACAGTAATAGGAGTACATAGGAATGCATTAATCAATTTTATGTAATGAGAATTTGGGATATTGCCAGTACTGCAAAGGATAACACTGACATACATGAAGAACTGAGCTGACTATTAGAATAAAAGAAGTGCAGTAGGTCATGTACTTACTAACTAATGATAAGAGTTTCTGGAAAAAATGGAACTCTCCAGTTGGAAAAGCTCATTAAAATAAAAGGCTGAGAGAAGCCTGAAAATGGTGATCAATACAGCATGACCAGGAGCCACAGTGTGAAGCAGCTATAAAAAAGATCACTGTGATCCCATGATAACTCTTTCCACTCAAAACAGGAAAGTGTTCATATCACTGTAGAGGGCAGGGACAACTTTTTTCCAGAAAATCTTGCACTATTCTATTCACTCATGCTTGGAGAGAGGAATTCAAAGTGAGACAAATACACCGACTCATCAATAACTCGGTTTCCACGTCACAGTAAACGGAGTCCCACTTGGTCTCATGCCCTTTCTTGCATTCATGCAACTGTGTAGTGAATAGGAGAGGAACAAAACTTTTGAAGCAGAGATTAGCCTTGTATGATTTGCAGATGTAGTTCTTTTGGAACATGTAATAGTTAAAGGCATGTTATTGCATTTCCTTTTATAAGAATTTTAATACATTAATGGATTTTTTAGGGATATTGAGCTCCTATTATTTTAGTAAGGACCTCAAGTGTTCAAAATACTAAAAAAGCACCTTAACTGCCATTTGTCCAAACTTGCTTGTCAGTGGAAGTCACAGGCAAACTGCCAAAGAGCTGAACTTCCATCAAGGAACTGAAAATGATTTGGTTTCCAGAAGTGCCCTGTACCTCTCAGGTTTTCTCTTCAAATGGAAATGCAGCATTGGAAAGAGATGAGTAGAGACAACCTCTGACACTGTGGCCACTTGAGGCAGCTGTGTTAAATGTGCCTTTATGAAAATGTGGCCAACAGCCTCCAGGGGAACTCTCGGATGCTGATTTGTTATGAAAATTTGGTGCTTTGATGGATTGTCTGAGTTAATAAAAGCATTACTAGTCCTTAAACAGGGCTCACATTATACCTGTGTTATTATGATATAGAGTAGCTTGCACAAACAAATCATATGTATCAGTGAGACTGAATATGGAAGAGAACAGCTCAGAAAAATCTTGTCAATACAGAAGAATAACAAGAATTTCTGTCAAGGATAAATTTCTACTTGCATTAAGAAAAAGTGCAAGGAAGTTAAGGAAATGAAGAATTATAAGCCCTTTGATTAGTAGTATAGGTGGAAGTTGAGTGCTTATGTTCCCTATACAATATGCAGAGCATGTTGGGTTACAACTCGGTGTACTGATGAAGAATACTAGTCACAGAATCACACGGAATCACAGAATCTCCCTGCCTGAATGGAGGTCACAAGGGCCCTTGTGCTAGAATGTCATTAAAAATTGCCCAGACTGTCAAGTCAGGGACCATTCTGGCAGGATTTGTACTCCAAATCTCTCCCCTCATGAAGAGCACCTCAAAAATTATGCAGGATTCATTGCTATCTTTGCAAACACAAATCAGGTTTGGGAGATTCCTTCTTTCATGAGATGTAGTGGTAGTTGAAGAGCTGAGCAAAAGCTGGCAGGCATGTGATTGGTACCCCATCAACCTGCTGCCTTTGAGAAAGATTGTCCACAGCCTCCCACCATGCAAGAGCAAGGAGGCATGAAATTAAATAATTAGTTTGCAGCACAGAAAGAACATTCCAAGTGGCACACAGTTAGACTGTGGGACTCATTGCCACAACTTACTCTTGCCAAAAGTTAGAAGACGTTCAAAAAGTGATTGGACAAAGACATGGAAGAAAAGTCCAGGATGAGCCTTGAACTTAATAGAAAGATAGCTTGTCTTTCTTGGGAAATTCCCTGAGATGGATTGATGGAGGCCAGAAAAATACTGTAGGGAATAGCACTACATGTTTGTTGTGCACTGACACTTCTCCACACATCTGCTACTGAGCCTTGTTGGAGACAGGGTGGTAGCCTAGTTGGGCCTTTGATCTGATCTAGAACTGCCATTTTCCTTCCTATAAAAAATTAGGCTGTATGGATGAATACGAAATTCAGACAAAACAACAATATTAACATGTTAATGGTAAACTTGAAATAAGAATTCTTATGAGTAAATCACTCACTTACAATCACTTCTAACTTCTTCAAAACTTGTCTGTAGAAAATTATACAGAGGACTTTTTTTTTTTTAATAAACAGATTTTTCCTTCCTAAAGGTAGATTCTTGCAGATAGGCTCCTAATTCCATATTTAAGCATCTCTCTTTTATTCAGAGGCTGCAAGAACCCAACTGTTTTTATTTTCTCCCTTCTTTCTGCCCAAAAACTGGTGAGTTGCAATCTGTATTAATAAAGTCTGGTTAGTATGACTAAAATCTTGCCCCCTTGAGGATACCCTATAATTAAAAGAGTGGCTTATATTCCTCAAGATTGGAGAACAGAGATATTTAAAAGTCTGGACAATATCTTCTAACCTGGAGATAGAGGATGAACAAGTTTAAAAAAATAAAAATTGTTATATTGCAGAAAAAAGTTGGCTGTGTTTTTGCCACTTAAAGCTGATAATGATTCATGTGTTTTCTTCTCAAGTTATGGAATAAAGCTGCTTCTTTAACAATGATTAGCTGTGTACAACTTGCTTTAGTCAGATTGTGCATGTGACTGTATCCATGGAAAATACACCACTCCTACAAATGAAATATATGTTTATAGGATTGATGTTATCTTATGCTTCATAAATATGTACCATGCAAACAAGCACTGACAAGATAAAACAAGTGTCCATAAAAATGTTTGGTCTGGGAAAACTCTGCTTCTGAATTTAAAAGCTACTTATTGTGACAGCAACTTTCTGAAGCAACACCAGCTATACTTTCAAGACCACTATTAAGCACCCATGTTAATGCCTGGATTTTTCAAGACAGTGTAACTCTAGTGTAAGCACTTAAGTAAATGCTGATCTGTTTGAAAATGCCAACAACAAGCAGGAGATGCTAGCTTAAACACTTGGAATGGTAGTTCTCTATTTGAGCATTAGTATGAACAATACTGTATGAGCATCATGAATGTCTTTCTCATCAGTGACACTTTGTAGATGCAGTGATGGATGTACAGAATAAAGAAAAACAGTCTGTCTGTCTTGCAGATAGATGCTCTATCAGATTTTTTTCCTCCCTTGTTTGTGTTTTTCCTGCTTTCAGATTGTGACTTTTAGACAGCTCTGAAATATGTATGTTGAGTTGTATTGAAGTCACCCCATATTTGCTGACCTATGCAGTTTCCTTACCTTAAACCATTTGGAGACTTCTGCATAGCAACTCTGATCCAAGCTGGCAAAAGATTCAGGTGCTGGAGTACATCATGATACCATTGTCTCCCCACTGATGTAGCTTAGAGCAGGGGTTTCTCTAACAGAGAGAACTTTTTTTCCAACAGAATCCTCTCATAGTCACTCCTGTAGATGTTACAGTTGTGTAAGCCTATAGCATACCTGAGACTCAGATATAGGACTACTGTATAAACAATAGCAAGAGTAATGCTATATATTAGATATAACACCTGGTAGTACAATAGGCCTATTCCCATTTTGTACATGTAGAACAAGCAGGCTGCAGTAATCTGAGAAGAAACATCTGGCTCACAAGCTTTTGCTCATTCTTTTCTAAACTGAAAAAATCCTCTAAACCCCAAGCCCCTCCAAAATCCCACTCCTTCAAATGCCCACGGAAATGTCCAATGATTATCTGCCCTTTCAAAATTAGCGAAGTGTCACTTAGCTGTGATTAAGCTAATTTCAAACCTGTTCCTCAGGAAATGCCACTATGAAATTTCAAGCAATTCTTTGACTGAACTCACTTTGCATAGAATAATAGAAAAATACATTTGTTCCAGGTGGTTTCTTGGCAGAACCTGACATTTGAGTCTGTTTATTCTTTCCACCATCTCCAAAACTCCCTTCAGGTTTTGTTACTCTACAGTCCTCCAGGTTGTCCTGTCTCTTCCTCATGCAAGAAATGGCTGAAGGAGCTTTAATGAAAGGAGCATGGATCAGAGCGACCAAATAAATCCAAATATGGCCTTTGTTTTCTTATTTTGCTGCTGACCCAGATGCATTGTAAAATGGACTCTTCTATAACCACTTCACCATTAAAAACATATTTAGAGATTCAAATATTCTGCATGTTTTTAATGGAATTTATGATTTTTTTTGCATGCTTGTTTATTAACTAATATTGTGCAGGGCCACGTATAAAGCACAAAGGGGAACATGCTGTTTTCTTCAAAGGTCTTGCAGTCTAAGCAGACAGGCAAAAAGCGGAAACAAGTACTGCAGCCCATAAAATACTGGAAATTATGGACACAGCTTCCAAAGTAACTTAGACTTATGTGTATTTGATTTTTTATAAGTCTATATTTTGTTTGAACATTTTCATGGGATGGGAATGGGATGACTGACAGATGCTGAAATTAGGTTCCTATAGGAAGTCTTGAGCAGAATTACTAAAGACAAATGTGTCCCAAACAATTGATCATGTAAAAAAGTTTGATATCGGAATTTTTTATTTCTTTGCACATATTTTGAGCTTCCTTTGCCATTTTAGATAGTAGGTGTTCATGGTGGTTTTATTATACAGACTGATATCTATGAACCTCTCTGGAGAATAAGTTTGGGTAACAGTGGAGATCTCAAAGTCTGAGCCACAGGGCTTGCCTTTTATCTGCTATATATTTTATTCTACCTCTTACCTCATTTACCACTGAATCACTTCAGTGCATCCTCTTTCCAGGTTACAGTTGTATCAGATTAGGACATCTGCTTCATATTCAGGGTAGATTTTTATTAATAATACACTTTCCTCAATTGATTTCAAGTCAACAATGTAATTGTATCTGGAAAGCCAATACAGTATATCTTCTGTCTGTTTTTCATTTAATTAATTTGTACCATGAACAAAATCTTATGTGTAAAAAACCCCTTCCTTCCATAGTTTTGCATGACTTACACAGGCAGACATTTGCCCTACAAAAGCAGCAAATCACTTTTCAGATTCAGACTCTTCTGTCCTGAATGACAACTGAAAAATAGTGGACTGAAAACAATGTGACTATTTTAGAACACAGGTCATTTTTTTAATAATATTTTTTCTTTTATTGTTTTAAAAATCTTGTAAACTTTGAAATCAAATCAGTAGTTTTCCTGATTTTGGCTGAGACGGAGTTAATTTTCTTCCTAGTAGCTGGTACAGGGCTTTAAGCTGAAAAGAATGTTGATAACACAGGGATGTTTTGATTATTGCCAAGTAGTGTTTGTACAGTATCAAAGCCTTTCCTCCTTCTCCCTCTACCCTGCCAGCAAGTAGGCTGAGGGTGCACAAAGAGCTGGAAGAGAGCACAGCCAGAATAGCTGATCTCAACTACCTAAAGGGCTATTCCATACCACAGAATGTCATTTCCACAATATATACTGGGGGGAGCTGCCAGGGTCAGTGCGGGGAATCGCTGCTTGGGCATCAATCAGTGAGTGGTGAGCAACTGCATTGTGCATCACTTGTCTTTTCTTAGGTTTTGTTCCTCTCTTTTTTTTTTGTTTGTTATATTACTTTCCATTTCAATCATTGTTATTATATTTTATTTCTATTATTCTTAGTTATTACATTGCTCTTTTCTCAATCTAGGAGTTTTGTTTCCTTTTCTGATTCTCTTCCCCATCCTATGGGAGGCTGGGTAGAAGTGAGTGAGCAGCTGTGTGGGGTTTTGTTACTGTCTGGGTTACCTCATGACAATATTTAAGGACACATCTATTTAAAGGGGAACTCTAATCCATAAAAGGGCTTCGAAGAGCCCTTCTTGGTCTTCCAGAGGCTGTGGCAGACATCCAGAGTAAACACATGCTGATTGTGTAGGGTATCTATGGCACTTCTAATGTTGGAAATATAGGAAGAGATAATACCCCAAAGATAATAAAATACAAAAATCTTCTTACGGATACCTTTCACACCCTCAGTCTGTGCAATGTAACATTTAAGGGAGCACACAACCATTGAATTAACTACTTTGCAGTTTAAGTAGGAATTGTTCTATACTGTGAAACAAACTATATATTTTGTGCACTAACAGGTTGTTTGTCTACAGGCAAGTCAGAATTCACGGCAGAAACAACATTCTGAATTAGATACTTGTAGTTCTCTGTCTCTAGAAATATTTTGCTTTCCTGAAAGGCTGATCAGGCAGCAGTTCTGACTGTTTTTTTTTAAATCTCAGGCCTTTTTCATTTATCAACCTAGATATAAAATTAGAAAGCTAACTTTAGATTCCAAGGTTGGAAAATGCTGATGGCCTGTAAATATGATGGCATGTCAGACAGTGTAATTGAAGTTCCAAGGAAATAATTGATATTTTATCTACCTACCTACCTATTTCACTAACACACCCGTACATCTCTGACTACTGCCCCCAAAGACAAAATTAGCATTAAATACATCTGCTTTCACTTAACTCGATCATTCTTTCAGAATGAATTTTGCCACCTAACCATACTTCTTTACTACCTAGAAAATGAATGACATGTGATGCTGTTTTGCCCATCCTTGGTTACCTCACTGGGAAGCTCCTCGTTTGTCTTGGCACTATCTTTTCAAGACAGGAAGCACAAAATTGTGACCACATAGGGTAAAGGTGGTGCCCCAACAAAGCCACAAGGACTTTAAATTTAAGCCTGTCATAAAAGCTTTGAAAATGATGACACACAAAGAAGGAGAAACTATGGGGAATGAAACATCTTAATTTTGAAAAACCACAATGATCCACCCAGCACTTTCAGAGCTTTGAGCTCTGAGACATGAATTAACCACAGGCAGAGTTTTTAACCTACCAAACACAGGCACTTATTCTTTATAATTTCAGCTGTTTAAAATGGGATGGATGTCTCTTACAAACTTAAAGCAAACTCTCAACATGTCTATGTCTGTTTAAAAAAAAACAAACCGACACTCACAGTCCAGTAGGCTGGACACCTGCTACAACATATGCCTGAGGTTCCTAAAGATGAATAGTGATCCCACATTCTGGAATGCAAAATTCAGGATGCCATACAGGTGCCTGACTTAGACAGCCCAGAATACCCTTATTTTGCAAAAAAAGTGCTCTTCACTGCTTTATCTTGAGCCTGAGTCCCCTCTCCCCAAAGGCATCTGAAACAAGCATTGTGAAAATCTTGGCCTGGAGTTTGTGATTTCAAAACTCTTGTGGGTTGGCCACATTCCACAGAAAGGTGCTGACATTGTATTAAACTGTGACTGTAATTAAATCCATTTATTGCATCATTCATTACTCATTTGTATTCATTAGACAATTATTGTTATTAATTAAACGTTCTTTGGACTTCACGTTCATTTGAATAACATTCTTTAAAAAAGACAAGCAAATGTTATGAGGTGCCTTCTCAAACATGACATTGTCCAGACCAGCAATGAGTGGAAAACTGTTATGTACATTAAGCTAAGCTCTTCCCTGAATTAAGGAAATGCTGACTGGCATTTCCTCTGAAAGTATGTGTGTGGGGAAACTTTGTGTGCTGGAGAATGTGAATATCAAACTAAACTGAATATCAGACCCTACTCTCTGGAATCTACTTCCCCTCAAATCAGTCACAGTCTAAACACTGCTTTACTTGGAGCAACCCTGTGTTTTAGTTTTGGGTTGTTTTTTTTTTTTTTTAATGTGCTCAAAAGTTAGGGTGAAATTATAAGAATACAGGGATAGAGTAAATTTAAATGGAAATAAAATATGTGGCATGACAAAGACACAGTTTACAGTCTTCTGCAGGTTACTGCACTTGCTCTTACAGCAAGGACTTGCCAAAGAGCCTGGGGCATGCCTTTGCTCAAAAGCTTTAAGAGTCCACTTCTCAGAGGCATAAGATTAATTTAAAAATACCAGCCTGGAATCTTTCTGAAATTTGTTACAAGCATCAACTCTGTGTCCCTGGCAAATCTGAATCCCAAATTTGAAGTGGCAGTAGCTCGAAGATGAGCAGCTTTGGCTAGGATCCAGAGGTACCCTGAGCCCCAGTGGCGGGGAGAAGACTCTCCAAGGAGGTGCACTGCAGTGTGAGTACTAGTCTCATCTTCCTACCTGCTGCACCCTCTCCTTCTGGCACGCTTTACCTCCCATTTGGCCTTTCTTTCCTGGTCTTCTGCTGCTTGAGCAGACTCCAATAGGTTTCTAGGTCCTTGCAAGGCAGGACCCCAGCCCAGTGAGTGAGTGAGGCACTTCTCGGTGAGTCAGATGCTGAGGATGACTATAGCACTGAGTGTAACCAAGGATGACAGCATTTGGTAGGGAGGTGGGTAAGGCCAGCCAGCAACACAAAGGGGCTACACCTGCTGTGTCAGACCATGTGGAGGGGAGATGCTGTGATACAGGTGCAGGGCATAGATTTCTGAACCTACGTGCATGAAGCAGGAGTCCAGTGTGTGAATGTCAAATGTCTGGTCCTGCTTGCTGTTGAACTTCACTGCCTAAGCGGGAGAGAAACTTGTCTACTTACCGAAAAACAGTTTAAAACTGGATTCTAGGACTTACAAAGTGCTTTTTCTTTTCATTAGAAGCTGTTAGTTTTATTCCTCCTGACATGACCAACTTTGTAATATTACATTCTTTATAGAAGCATAGACTGGGAAACCTAACGCTATGGAAGACAAAACTCCAGTAGACATCACAGAAAAAAGTTTGAGAAATTAGTTTCCATGCATTTTATCTGCTAAAAACTTCTCTCCTCAACAATTGTCACCATTTTACTTAACAAATAAGGAAGATTTAGTCCAGAAGTTTGAAAGAGATTTTTTCCATGTGTACTTGTATGTAGGCATGTGCAAACAAACATTTTAAAACAAATGACATCCAAAAACTACATTTATCATTGGCACGTCATGGTACTCAATCTATCACTGACAACAGAATCAAGATCTCTAATTCATTACAATCTCAAGACACTACCAGCCCACTCAAATTCTTTTAAAATACATAGTAGAATAACATTTTTCATAGAAATGTGGGGACTATTATTCAGTAGTCAAAAAGGAGCCTTGTGATTGCAATTAGCCCACTATGCTTATAGGATCTGCCAAACTGTAGAGGAGAAACTAAGCCTAACTCTGCCAGAGCCAAGATGCAGAGGAGCATGGACAGGGCTCCCATTAATGGGCATCTCTGCTTGAGACATAGTCTCTGCTTGAGATAATAAAGGAGAAGATGGTAGCTTGTTTTGCTTACTTTCACATTTGTAACATTGCTCTTTAAGGCATTTCAGTTCTTCCAAGAGATGCTTGCGACAGGAGCAGGTTCCTTCTCAGCAGGGGATGCCACAGAGAGGTAAGTCACCAGAAGCCTTCCAAGGGAGTATAGTTTGTCACTTCTCTGTCTTGAAGCCTGACTGCACAGGAGGAAGAAAGAAGGAGCTACGGGAGGGCAGACTGCCTGGCCTTAAAAAGAGATTTCCAGTATGGAAATGTTTTTCATAGCTTGACTTTAGTTGGTTGCTAAATGGAATATACAAATAGGCAGGCCCACTCACACAGGTGTTCTGAAGAGGACCTTTTCACACCCCTCTTCTTTCTTCTAAAGATGAATTTCCACACTTTACCTTTCAATTATGGAAAACTCTTAATTTATGAGACCTCAATAAAGAATAATTTTCTGAGACCAAAATGCTGAGTCCTCTCTGGTGAGGGGAGTAGCTGAATCTTATACATCATCTTGGAGAGGGACTGTTTTTCCTCTGTACAGGGTATACTATTAAGAGGCTTGTCTGCAGACATAAGGGCAATAATCTGACTGGAGCCAGTCAGTCCGTGACCTTAAGTGCACCATTTAAAAACCACACCTCAAGCCTTGCCTTCATTCTTACTCCAGCCTCTGCAGAACAAATCGCATCACTCCAGTTTCATAACTCCAGGAGGTGATTTACCCACTTTGGCTATGATGCTGTCAGCAGATTTTGGGAGAACCGAGTTAAACATTGTGGGATAACTTTAAGGCAAAAATCTTTCTTTTTACTTGCCTTTTACTATTACTGTGAACGCCTCTTAACATTTCCCCCTCCTAGCTTGTCTCATTTATGTCTCATGTCTGAATGAGTTTGCCTGGAGTTTATCAAGAACAGTACTACGACTAACACATTTTCATGGGTCACAGGACGACTTATATCATCTCAGCTAATTAGCTCTTTTCTGTGGTACTTTTTTTTTTTTTACATTAAATGTTTATTCACTTTTCTTATCTACTGGAATTTGTGATGTGCAGACAAAGACAGACCACAAAGCAATGTGTTATGAAAACCACAAGCCACTGATCTTTATTTGTTCACAGAAACATTAACAATTAATTTCTCCTAAGGGATAAAACAGACAGAGAGAATAACGTGAAAGAAGATGGAGATAAGGCAGAGTGAAAGAGACAAAGCTTTGCCTAAACTCTGGATCTAGCACCTCACCCTACAGACAGTCATCTGAATTCTTCTCCTTTCAGACTCTTTGTTACATTACTGGCATTTCAGGCTGTCTCTCATCCATTTCCTGGCATCCCTGAGAAGCCAAAATCTGCCTGATGACACAGGTTTTTCTGTCAAGTAAATCCCTATCAGATCTTGTAGAGCTGAATAAGTGCTGAAGTGGGCTATACTCTGTGACAGCCCCTCCAGGCTACTGCCATTGGGCTGGGTAACACACAAGTAACCCAGTGGCAGGACTACAGAGCTGGAAGGTCACCAGGCTTATGCCTTGCTTGAGGAAGGTGGGCTGCATCCCTGTTCTGCATGGTACATGTTTATTAAATCTGTTTTTTAAAGACCTCTACAACCTGCTAAGTAATCTGGCCTGGATCTTCAATTTCTTGGTTGTTTGAAAGTGAAAATGATTTTAGCTGCATATTACTTGCTCCAGCTTATCTTATTTAGCATATAAATGGAGAACATAGAACACTTTCCTCCTTTCAGCTGTCTTTTATGTACTTACGGCATCATGCTCTTCCTCCAGTCTTTCCTTTCTCAGACTAAATTACCAGAGTTGAGTCACAGTTTATGTAGTCCGTTTCTCTAAAACCTTTGATCACACCTTCCCGCTCTCCTGTGCTTTCTCTAATATCCCCAATTATGATACCCAGGACAACAAGCAAACCCTAATCTAAAGGTTTCTGAGTGCTAAAAGAAATAAAGTAGAATAATTATTTCACATCTAAATCAATCTCTACTTCTAAGTTTCACATCTTAGGCTGACATTTGCCTGTGGTGATATTGTTGGTATTGTATTCAGCCTGGATCCAATATACTACTTGCAAGCTCTCCTCTGAAAGATTGCTGTCCAGCTAATTAATTCCCATTCATCTTGCCTGCAGTTAATTACTGCCAAGTGTAGTTTCTGACACTTGTCAAAATGTGTCCTATATTTTGGATGCAATTCTGTATGATCAATTTAAATTCTAACGCTTTCCTTCAGCATACTTTCAGTATCTTACAAATTAGAATCATGGAATCATTTTGATTGGAAAAGACCTTTAAGATTGTCAAGTCCAACCACTAACCTCACGCTGCCAAGCCTACCACTAAACGATATCCCTCAGCACCTCATCTATGGATCTTTTAAATACCTTCAGGGATGGTGACTCCACCACCTCCCTGGGCAGCTCGTTCCAATGATTAACAACCCTTTCAGTGAAGAAATTTTTCAGAACATTCAATCTAAACCTCCTCTGGAACAACTCGAGGCTGGTTCCTCTTGTTCTATCTCTGGTTATTCAGAAGAAGAGCTTGACCCGCACCTGCTACAATCTCTATTCAAGAAGTTGTAGAGAGTGATAAGGTCTCCTCTCAGCCTCCTGTTCTCCAAGATAAACAACCCCAGATAAACAACCTCAGCTGCTTCTCATCATATTTGTTTTCTAGACTCTTCATCAGCTTCATTGTTGTTCTTTGGATGAGCTTCAGCACCTCAGTGGCTTTTCTTGTAGTGAAGAGCCCAACACTGAACTTAGTGTTTGAGGTGTAGTCTGTCTAGTGCTGAGTAAAGTGGGACAAGTCCTGCTGTTGCACTATTTCTGAACACATTGTCATCTGCAAAATCAAGAATTGTGTTCTCCTTGGTCACCAAGATCCTTAATGTAAAAGCTGCATGATACGAGATGTCTTTGGAGGTCCACAAATCATTTATCACTGAATACAGTTTTTCACCTAGATTTCCAACCACCTCTTTCTAGACATCTCCAGGACACATTTTCTTTGCCATGTTGATGAAAACAACCCATGAGACAGAGTCAAAAGGCTTTCTTATCAGCTACTTGTGTTCTGGGCCTGTGGTGTTGCAGCTGGCATCAGGCTCATGAGTTAATACATAGGTCTGAAAATCACTGCTGCTGCTATTGCTTTTCCGAATGCTGCCCTTTCTGGAGCTCAGCCAAACCAGAAATGCAGAGCCTTTGTGTTTCAGCACACTGCAAAACAAGACTCAGAAGGAATATATGAAATCAAAGCAGTTTCTACCTTTATTCTGGTTTTAGATTGCAAGCAAGAGGCCAAAACTCAGCCCTTGGCAGACAGCGGCGTGCATTTCCCACTGTCATTTGTGGGGGGAAGTATGTGAGCATTTCAGAACTCTATTTGGACACGTTGCTTACGTACATGCTTTCTTTCTCTTGATCTCCATGATACAGAGAACTGATATGATCCTGAAAAGCTCATTATCCAACACCTGAGGCAACTGAGCTGCAATTGATGTGGAAGCAGGATGTTTCTTGTGGTTGGCTTACATATTACTTCACTTATCACTCTTGTGATTTAAAATTTTGTTACAAAAATTTAAAAAATACTATTCTGAAATAATTGCCTGCATTTGAAATACTGTAAAAGTTTAACTAGTCCCAGATTTTCTTCAAAATATTTTATTCACTTTTCAGTGCAGACAAGACTTCTACTGATTTTGAAAAAGATTTTGCCAAGAGGACTGATATTGTAGCCAGATCTTGCAAATAAGACTTTATTATTTTGTTCTACCCCTGGCTTGCCATTTATCTCAGTGGAATTCCCACCTGCCTCTTCCAGGTGCTGCCAACAGAGATACATAGGATCTCTATTAACTTTTAAAGTGCTAGTTAACATCATTCTAAAAAGCTGCTTGTTTTCATCTTATTGCCATCAGTCAAAAAAAACCAGCACTGCTCTTTTCAGCAGCCCATTAAATCTCATTAAAATACATGCCGGCAAAATAGGTAAATTAACTCCACAAATCCGCTGTGACAGTGTCCAGCCTGCCAGCCATTCTTTTTTCCTTGTGTTGGTTTTTTTTTAAATTTCATTTTATTTTCTTTCTCTTTTCTTTCTTTTTTTTATCTTTTAGTAGGAAGCTAGCAGACTGGTAAGAATGGATACATAAGCGCTGTTCTCTCTTGTACTTGCTCTCTCTTTTTCTCTCTCTCCCCCACAGCTTCATTTAATTTGAAACTTTACTAATTCATGCAAAAGTTTGCTTCTTCACTCCCTAAATCAGGGTGACTCCACTGACACTTAAAAATTACTTAAACAGTGGAAAATTAAGGCCCTAGACTTGTATATCTTTAGGCAAAGTATTTCTGTTAAACTTAGCTAGTATATGATAAATATTTTCAGGTAATTTCACTTTCTTCCACTTTTCTTATATATAGATAGGTATTGCATGTGTCAGGCAGCAGAATGTTCACAAAAGAGCAGCTTGTGTGTCTCTAGTTTGCAAAAAATAGATAAGAACCACTGATTTCCAAAGCAGCAGTTCTGATAAGAGAAGCTGATTAAGTGAAATGCAGATGGAATAAAAGACTGCCATCTGCCTTCCTGTTTTAATATTTGTGGTAAATTCCGAGTGCCTGTATCTCTCATTTATGCATAAACACACATATGAATCATAGCTACAGGGCAAATGGGGAATACATGAGCATTATTAATTTGATAAAACAAAACAAAACATGAAAAGAAAAATAATTTATTGTGTTATTTTTGAAAGGACCTTTATCTTTTGTTCAAACTTCAAACAGAGCTAATGCCAAGTAACTCAACCTTAATTTACCATGAAAGGCACTAATATTCAGTCCTTCTCAGAAATGATCCACAATCAGCATTCCCTGTAGGATCTTTGCAACAGTCAGTGGAGATCTTTTGTTGCTATTTCCTACTTGTCTGTATACTTTACAATCAATTATTCATCCCGTGTCCTCTATGTCCACTACCTTTCATCCTTATCTCTGAAGAGGGAATAAAGATGAGAAATGTAATTGCTGCAAATTCATTACTTTATAACTGCCATTCTCTCCTGTGACTCTCTTGACCAAAAGAGCACTTAATTCATCCTTGTATTGCTTAGACCATTTGTAACTTCTAAGATATTATTAGTACCTAGCACTTGCTCAATTAAAGTTCAGGCTTAACAGGAGAGGAGAGAAAAAAACAGGAAGGCAGCTGGATTTAGTGCCAGCATGATGATGCAAAAGCTGTTAGGTCTTAACTCTTGCTCATGCTGCTTTCCAGCATCCCATTTACACTGGTACCACAACCGGCTCCTCTGCCACCTCCAGACTGGACTAGGGACCTTCCTCTGGGAACAGCTGTGATTTAGGGGAGCAGAGAATCATCTCCCCACCATGTAGAAGCTGCTATCCATAACTAAGTCATGGCAAATCAGCTTGGTCTAAATATGTTTGTATCACTGCTTATACTTTAGTTTGCATAACTGCATAGTTACCTGCTAGCTGTAAACAAGAAGAAGCTTTGTGAAACTCATTGTTGGCATGCAAAAACACACAATGGTACATAAAGCAATGTTATGGAGAATATTCTGTATAATATTCCAAAATTATGGAGATCGGATTTTATGTTAAGCTTTTTTTATTATTATTATTATTATTATTATTATTTTAAGTTTAGGGCACTGAGTAGTTTTGGCCAAAATTGAACATTCAGATTGAATTTTATGAAAAAAATAGAAAGAAGAAATTGTATATTTTGGAAAGTTTAAATTTAAGAAGCAACTTGACACAATGCTAAAGAATCTTTGTCAGTTAAACCAAT
Source organism: Colius striatus (assembly GCF_028858725.1). Classification (NCBI taxonomy): domain Eukaryota; kingdom Metazoa; phylum Chordata; class Aves; order Coliiformes; family Coliidae; genus Colius; species Colius striatus. The sequence continues at coordinate 129,417,559 of NC_084759.1, forward strand.
TCCCTGGTTAAATGGAATAAAAAAACACAACTGAGAGAAACTCTTTGCAAGCTCCCTACGAAATGGCACCCAGTAAAGGAGTTATTGAGGATGATTAAGAAATCTGAAGCTGAATGAAATACCAAGAACCTTACAGATTATACCTGAACTCAGTGGAAGAGAATGAACATCTTACCCCGCTACTAGAGCTCAACAGTCCATTATTTCTTTAATTTTTTTAACTTTTTAACTTAAAGGTAACCAAGATTATAGACCAAACTCCACAATCTTTCCTTAGAAGGCAAATTAAGCAGCTCATGTTTCCAGTTGTCCCCTTTGCTGCATTCAGTACGCAAAGGTCTTCCCTGGTAGCTGCTGTAGGTGGGTGTAACCTAGTAAACAAGATGAGAAAAAGAGGCTTGGGTTCACTGTGCTGTTTAAACTCCAGTTCTAACTGTATTTCATTGCTGAGATGCACATAGGTTTTAAAACTGTAAATAGACACTGCCTGCTCAAACATAGGTGCAGAAGCCTACTGACAATTTCATCTGGTGACAGGAGCTAGTTTCAAAGATTAGTCACTGCTATTGAGAATATTCTTTGAGAACTCTTTCTGCCTGAAGATTACAAAGGTTTACCAGCAGTTCCACTAGCCTAAACAGTCTGGAGTTTTTTTTTAACCATCCAGTTGCAACAGTTTCCTAATGTCTTCTGGATCCAGTTTACCACCAGCTTCTTTCAGCTGCAACAAGTTGCAGAAAGGAATATGACTCTTTTAAGACTGATTTTAGCCACGAAAGCTACGCTAAGGAAGAGCTACATCATACATTAACTGGGATTTCCATTCAGTTCTAATTAGGCTGCATAAAAATGTCTCCAAATATATTTAACTTGTCTGCTGTGGCATAATGTTCAAGGCTTAAAATTTTAATTTATGGGTTTGGGTGGGTGCCTGATACTTATAATGTTTAATGAATCTGTCCTCACTTGGCAATTTGCCATTGGTGATCATAGAGTTTGTCCATACCCCAAGGTATTTATATCTGTAAAATTGATAGTGTGTGAAATGTCTTATATTTGACAAAACATGGCTGTTTTATTTTCTTCTGAAATGACATAATTACTCCTGCAGGATATGTGGTTAGTTGAAGATTTGCAATTTTTCATATTAAAGAGTTCTATATATTATTTCTGACAACCAATGTTTTATTTTTGTGAAAGACTCGGAGTCTGTTTAGTTAGTGACTGTATTTTGTTTAAGTCTCACAGTGGAAGCTCCCTGGGACAGGGGCTATCTTTGTGCTGTAACACAATTGAAACAATAACTTCAAAAAAACCTGTAAAAATGATATTTTCCATTAATTGTACAGATGGCAATTTGCTAAAAATATACAGAGAAATTAAATCAAAGTGGCACAAAAGCTAGTGAGAGTAAACACACAAAAAAAATCACTTAGTCTAAGACAAAGAAGAAAGGAACGAGACAACAAAAAACTCATGGATGATAATAAAAAATAAAAGAGGAGGGGTGAATCCTATCATTATTCAAGCAGGCCTTTAAAAATATATTTAGTTTTTGCTTTCAAATACTATCAATGACATATTTAAGTAAAATTTCCACTGTCTTGCCAATAACTACCTAAAAACTACATTGCTGAAAAAAAAAAAAGGACAGGAAAACAAAATCAGGAAGGTATGCATATATGAAAATAAAAAAACTATCCTCTGGACAGTCTGAGGATGCAATGCTAGTACAACAGTTAATCTCTTGATTGCTTTCCAATTCAGCTACAGTTAAGAAAAATAGTGGTGTTGTCAACTCCTCTGTACTGCTCTGAATTTTGTGACTTTGGCCACCATAAAAATTCAAAGAACTTGCATTTTCAGTGTCTGCCCAGCTTCATTTAGTTGTAATAGTAAACTCGCTAGGGTCCCTTCTAACACAGTTTCACTGGCAAATCTAGCAAATCCAAGAGTTATTCCCTGTGCAATAACCAGTTTCCCTTGTATATATTTTTGCTATGCTGAATCTCTTGTGTAAAACAGAGAAGGAAATAGTAGGTAGTGTCCCTCACTTTTCTTCTTTAGAGTGTCAGGAAAGGTCTTACAAATCAAAGGCTTAGAGCTGTTTTTTCTAACAGCTCTACCTTCCTAATACACTACTTCCTGAGTGTGGTAGAGTCCTGGATATATTTAGCAACTTTTTTCTCCTACATCTTCCTTCTTTTCCATAGCTCCCATTCTCTGAAGACCCTCCATCCTTCTAACTGAAGGATGGCAAAATTTGTTCAGAGACAAACAATCCTTTTTGGAGTTCAGTTTGAGGGAACAGTGCTGTCTGATGTGAAACTCCAGCTACATGGTCTGGGCAAACTACGCTCACTTGCTTCGCATGCAAAGGTTTTAAGAGTTTCTCTAAAGAGACTAGGCAACATTACATCAGTGCTGTTAACACATTTTCCTATCAAATAGGTTTTTATTCTTTCTTTTTTTATGGAAGAAGTTTGGTTTGTTAAGATGGAGACAGTTTGTGGGGTTATGGTGGCTCCAAATACACTTTTGAAAAAGCCAGGCCGTCTTTTTGACTGACTTGCTTACTTGTTGGCTTGACATCCTGTCAATGGTGCCTGCCTACTGTTCTATCATCCTGGCCAAATCTGTTGCACCATTTACTACCTCCATTCTGGGAGGCCGTTCTTAAATTCTCGTTCAAGATAAATTACTGGTTTTTACTTTTTGTTATGATCCGTGGCAATTTTTCCTCCCTAAAAAGGGACTTTCTTTCCCCTGATGCTAACCTGTCTGTACTGCAGTACTTTTGACCTTGTTTGAAAGTTTCTTCGCATCAAACTTATTGTCTTTGTGGTCCCATATCATGGTTTATCCTTGGAGCTTTCCAGCTTAATTTTTATTACAATGTTCTCTATCCCCAGAACACCTTGTATTTAACCTCAGTATTTAGCAAAGGTGTAGATTCTTCCTGAACCTTTAAGGTTCATAGTAACTGAAATTAAGACTGTGAACAACGTTGTCATAATATTTGTCTACTGAAGTCAACATTCTGAATTAATATGTCCTCTTTACTTACAAAATCTTTCTTCTTTCACAGATTTGAGTATTTGAGTTAAGCTTTCACTTAGATCAACAGAAGGGTGATGGAGATTATTTGGCCTGACAGCTATAACTTGTTTGGCTCACTGTGCCAGTTAAATTGGCAGAAGAGTAACCCATTTTGTCACTGCAAATGGGCTGTAGAAGTTGTGTAACATTTTCAACCTCTGCAACAGTTTCAGTTTGAGGAGGGCTCAGAGATTTTGAAAGCACACACAGAGAGGGAAAATTAGTCCTGTTTCTAGGCTGGTTTTGTCCACTTACTAAGTAAACGATTTAAAGCTTCAAGCATCTTTGTCAGATCAAAGTTTCATCTAAGCTAAATAATTACATGCAAGAGGAGTATAAAAAAATGTACATAAACAGACATGCTTGGCATCAGAACTTGAAAGAATTCATCAGTGTGTTCACAAAGGCACGTGAAAAACATGCACACAAACATACATACATTTGCAAGCACACAGTTCTTCAGGCTCCAACTGTCATGCACATTTACTTGAGGATTTATGGGTCTCAGAAAATGCTATGAAATCAAATGAGAACACAGTAAGGAGATTCACATTTTTCAGCTATTATTTTCCTAAAGTGATATATTCACTTTTTGAATCACTGTGCTTTCCATTGCAAAGGCCTATTAAGAGCAGGGAAAGGAAAAAAAAAGAAACATCAGAGAAATGGCAATGAAGACTCCAGTACTACTACTACTTTAATTTGAAATTGAGTGATACTCAAGTTGTGATGTTCATACAGATTTCTGTGCAAATTAGACCAAAACTTAAACAATAAACACACTGGAATAAGGATTACTTGTTAAATTCAACTTCAAAAAGTGTCTGCACATTTGTATGTCTCATAAACTCCTCTGACATAAAATGACTAGTCTACCTGGAATATTTCAGTTTAGTAAAGAGGTTTCACATCTGTACACGGTTGGGTTTTTTTTCCTCTCCTCTTTTTCTCTTCCCTTCCCCCACTTTCTTTTTCAGTTTGACGATAGGATAAAACCTCAGTGATTAGCTTCATTGCCAGCAACAAGTCTGATTCTTTAATGTAGCTGCTCTGCTCCTTAGCTTTGTTTTCATTATTATTTGCATTGTGCAGCAGATGACTAAGAGATAGTCAAAAGATCAAAGGTTTCCTTTGATGGTTTATATCACGGATCCCTGCTGTATTAAAAAGGATCTCAGGTCAGGACATTCTTGTTCACACGCAGATCTGAACAAGGGGCTGCACAGGGTGATCAAACTAGATGAAGGCTGAACACATCCATCAAAGGGCTGACCACATTGGCCCAAACAGAAGAGGAGGTTCTACCTCCCTAACCATGACATTAACTAGTGACAGATGTCTCCCTGTGGCTGCTGCTTTGATGTGTCAGGACCAAGGAGAACCAGAGAATATGAAGAGGTCATATTTTCCACATTACTCTAGAACTGTTTTATAAAAAAAATAAAATTATAATATGGAACGAGTAATTTCTAGTACCAAAGGATTTTTGTTCTTTACAGAGGAATAGAGACAGGCTCATCTTGCATAACCAAGCATTTAATCTTGCAAAGATTTAGTAAACAGTAATAAACTAGTCATTGCAGAGCCTCAGTGAAGTAAAATACTATCATGCACAGAAGGGAGATGGAAATATTGAGACCAAAAGGAAGGCCTAGTCTACAGAAGGCAGGCTGGTGCATCTTGTCCACTTCCATATTTAAAACTCCTGGCTGTAGGCTAAGATGATTTTATGTGTTTCTTTGTGTTTGTGAGGGAGACTGATGACATTTTTATATGATTTAGGATATATGAGGTGAAGATTGCTTTTGCAGCAGGACTGTCAAAATCCTTGCACTGAGCATGGCTCTTGTTTAATTAGTGTCTGCACTCCTTTCTTTCTAAGTGTCTCACCAGTCTGCAGAACAGACTGATAGCTGCTATCCTCTGTGACCTGCCCAAATTTAGAGACCACTGCCCAGATGCATCATAGTTGCAATTTCATGGAGCAGGGAAGAGGCTGTGGCTTGAATAGCGTCAAGAGGGTATGAGGCCAAGAAAATCACGTGCAAAAGAGAGTCTACCCCAGTGCTAGGTATGGTCATTTCCCTAGCCTGCAGTCCAGAGCAACATTTACTCCACAAAACATTTCCTTCCTTTGCGCACTGCTGGGTTTCACATCACATTCACCTACATTGAAGAGAGGTTTACTTGGAAGAAGTGCCCAAACAACCTACACCAATTTCCTGAGTAAAACAGAAAAAAAACAACAATAAATCCCCACTTTTAATGCCAGACAATTTTTGTTTACATTATGACTTTTGCCAGAGCAAGCACGGTCAAAAATAATGTATCTAAAGAATACTAATCTATCATTAAAAGCTTTAAGAGTAGACTTAAATTTTATAGACTATCTCCAGCTGCCATTACTTGCAACAGCAGCATGGCTACACTTCAAGGGATAGGATTCATCTCTGAAAACATCATGTGAAGAGGGGTTTCTAAGCTGAAGTCAGAGTTGAAGCCATTTGCCTCGTGCTGGTGAGGCTTCTCCCTCACAGCAGTGTGCTCATAGCACTTCCACAGCTCTCATAGCACTTCTAAAGAGCAGTTCATTTTGCCTGTCCTGCCATCTGTGTTATGATGTTGCAGAGGAACCACTGCTGACAAATTTCTCTTGGATGTTTAGGCATCAAAAGTTCGGCAAAATTAATCACACAGTAAGATATGATGGTTTTCCACCATGCAGATAATGTCAGAGCTGGGATTTTAGAGAGAATTTTGGTTTGTGGATTTGCATTCCTTCAACAATTCTCACTTAGATATCTTAAATGAGTGTCCTTATCAGAAAGTCGCTGATTTAAAGTTTCAAGTAATACGCATCTGACAGTGTCTTTGGGATGCCTTTTCAGTTGCATTACATTCTATGCCTTTAAAATAATCCAATAATCACTTCCCTCAATCCAGTAAACAGATGAAAAGCTAGAGACCCTGAAAATCAAAAAGGAAGTTTAAATAGGAAGCCTGTTGCTGAGTAGCTTTATAGGAGTATGTATAAGGTGGCATATGCTCTTAAAATTGTGAAAAAACAACCTTTTCCATCTATCGTCAGAGCTAACTTATCCTACTGGACCATAGCAAGTGGGAGAAACCTCATGTTCTGAATGTGCTTATGAAATAATGGAAAAATGCAACTCTTATCAGCTGCTTAAGGTAGCCTCTATACTAACATCAATATTACCTGATTTGGCCCATAGTTACTTAAATTCCAAGAACTCAACACACTTACAGTCTGAGTTTTAGCTGTCCTCCTCCTCTCTACTGAGAAGCTACCTGACATAAAAACATATTTTTTTCTCTCTTCTCAGAACATCAGATCTCCATCTTCAGTAACAGAGAATTATTTCTATGTCAGTTCCGGTCTTTGGTTGGTGGAAAAGGAGAGAAAATTCTGTTGTATTACCAGTAGACTTTTGTGAATAGTGCCTTGCTTTCCAAGCTGATCACTTTTTTTGATCAGGAATCATGTTTCAAAACACTTATTCACAGGGATGAATGTTTATGTAATGATTATAGTGGTGGTGGTGTGAATATTTGTAAAGCAGAAAAAAACCCCCACAATTCAGTCTTGAAGAAGTATTGTTTTTAAAGGATTGTTTGTTGTAGGTCTCCTACTCAATTTCTCATCTAAAATGGAAGCATCTGCTTGAGGATTGAATCTACTAGAAATGTTTAGACTATTTGTCTCTGTTTTCTGATGATGTATTATCAAAAGTAATAAGGCTTATAAGCAGTATGCTATTATATTGTTTTCTTGTGAGCTGCTGCTTTTTTTTTTTGAATGTAGGCGCCAGAGTTACAGTGCTGCTTGCAGAGAGTGTCTGGCAAAAACATAAGGGCAAAAGCATATTTGTATATGTGCAGGCTATATCCAAGCCTGTCAACGACTTGAAATAACATGCAAATAGGTGCCAGTATATCTATCATTCTGTTTATTGTCTTTACTCACTTTCAGTTTGACTTCTTGTACAATTCTGGCTCTAAGCAGTTGATAAACACCACTGGACTACTGGATTTTGTTTCCCACCAACATCACATCTTTATCTTTTGGAAAGGTTGATGAAATACAAACAGTATAAGAAAAACTTTACTGGCAAGGGCCTCTGTGTCTTGCTACAACAGACCAATGTACTATGGTTGCTTTGTATCTGTCACATAAAGTTTGTTTGAGTGACAGTCTGACAAATGATCTTTTTAACACTGAAACTTAAACAAGGAGTGGATTGAGTAAAATCACAACCTGGACTAACTCAAAATGACATATCAGAACCATTTTTCAGTGGTCAGTTTCCTGATGGTTGAATTAACTGCAGTTTTATCTTGCTCTGTATTAGCTGTTTTACCTCACTTTCACCAAATTGCTTTCTTATCATCATAAACACTACTGAATTATTGTAAACTGCCAAAGTGGCAGAACTCTGCTTTCCAGCCCATGGGTGCAATCACTGGATTCTCCTCTCTCTGTTGTCCATTGTATTTGAAATCATCTCAAGAGAAGCAAGCCAACAAAACCATATTTTATCTTGATTGCACAGACTGTTACATAAAGTAACAACTCTATTTCCATATGCCTGGATATGAATTAATGGAAGAATATATGCCAGACAAATACAAAATATAAAAATAACTTGCTCTATCTTTTGGCGGGTTTAGGTGGTTTATAAAAGCAAACACATTTCAATGCATGCTTCTCCATTAATGTTTTAGATACCAAGACACAATCCAGAAGAGTCTGAGAAAAAAGCTTTGAGACTTTGACATGGATGGGTTGGAAGAATTTGCCATTTTTCTTATCTGAGATTAAGTCATCTCACTGAGGAGAGGTGTGAGAGGCATATTATATTCTGCAATTTAGAAATGAACTGTATGTCTTAAGGAGTTCCTATTTCAAAGGAAGTACATGGCATCTAGTCAAGATCTACCAAAATATTTCACTGGTGATATGTGAGGAAAAAAAATCCCCTAAATAACAGAACGAAGAGCTCAAAGTCTGCCCAACAGCTTCTAAGAAATGCAACACAAAGCTTGATTTTTGAAAGACCTGAAATTCGCAGCCTTTCCTCCTCAACTTCTTTGCAGGAGAAGGAAACAGAAAGAAAAACAGTTTCTAAAATTTATCTTTTGAGTAACTAGGAGTCACCACTGCACTAACTTTGCAGAACACATGCATTGGTTTTCTGATAATCAGAGACCTCTAAGAACTAAATCCATTTTCCCCTGCTGTTACTGAAACACAGAGAACAATAAAGATGAGGCAAGACAGTCTCAAAAGTATGCCGTGATCTGATTCTACTGCTCCTGAGCCCATCAAAATCTTTCACTTGGAAAACTTAAGATTTTCCCAAATTGTCCCTTTCAAAGACAGAATAAAAACGTTAAAAAGTATCTGGACTCTTTGTGTTGATTAGAAGTTGATAGATTTTAGGAAAGGGCAGTTTGTGTCCCCAGATTTAATTCATTTCACTTGGCTTTAGCTGGAAGACTACTTCTGCATCTTTCCCTTGTTGTAGAAGCTCAAAGCTAAGAGAAAAGCATGTATCCACAGGAAAAGATCAATTTTTCTTCTGTCAATAACGTATTGGGACCTGTCAGGAATAGCTAAGTAGGTGTGTGTGGATATGATTCATAAGCAGCTTACAAGAAGCTGTCATTAAATGTGTAATAATAGTACAGTGCTGGCAAAAGGAGAAAACTAGATCAGTCAGGGATACAGGATTTATAGACTAGTGCTTTATGCAACATTGTTAAACTATGCTTTCTAGGTTGGCTCTCCAACAATCTCATGTTTGTACTGGCAGTTCTGCCATATGGTGCCCACATTTTACTGGGATCTGAAAATACAAAGTCACCATAAAAGCTCCACTAGTGAACGGGCCAGGATGTTCTACAACCACCATTTGATATTTTTCATCAATCACTGGGACCAGAGAGGAAGTTGCTACTGAGAAACAGGGGTGCCTAGACTGCTGGTTCCCACTTGGGTTACAGCACTAGTGACAGGCAAAGTCTTTTTCAACAGGTTTGTGAAGCAAAAACAAAAGAATTAAAAAGATACCTTGGTCTTCTGAGGGGCTCGTCTCCAGCAAGAGAAGAAAATGGAATTCCCTGTGGATCCTACATAGACTGCCTTCTTTTTAACACTTGACAATGATTCTTTCTGTGCATTTTCTAACAGTACCGGTTTTTGAGCAACAGAAACTAAAATCCAGCTGGTATGGATCAATAGAGTGTTAGTAAAGCTGTGACCTCAGTAGACATGAATACATGTTCTTAGTAAAAGTTCCAGGTGTGTCTCTTTATACCAGTAAAAGTTGAAACTGTGCTTAAAATGAATTAAAGAACCTTTGTATAAGCACTCAATTTACCTGCTCTGGTTCAAGTAGGAAAGATTTAATATCATTACTGTAGTTTGTTTCCTTTCTAAATATGGGCTTTCTGTGCTGCCCCATAACATCTTTCAAGATATAGAGAAAAAAATTTGCATCTTCTCATCATGCTGACTTTAGAATGCAGCCACTTCCTTGAGCTTCCTCACTTTCAAGAATGAGGGTCCTGAACACAATCTTCATTGAGGTGCACAAGACAGGCATGATCTGGCACAGCTGAGCAGCTTTGGATTAGGTTGTCAGGAGAAAGTGCCTGCCCCTCCTCACCTAAGACCTGCACACATAGCTTTTCTGTGGTGCTGCAGCTATCCCCACTCTTGCTGGTTCCTGACATCAGATTGCTTCTCCTACTTCCCTTTTCTAGTTTCAAGAGTGCAGCTAATTATGGTTGTGCTAGAATTGGACTTCAAACACTTTGTTGAGCATTCAAAAAACATGCTCCATGAGTTGACCTTTCTATTTGCATTGCCATGTTAATTCAGTGACCTTATCCATGCCTCCTGGTCTCTCTTGTAGACCGATCACTGGTTCCAAACTTCCACTAACACTTTTTCCTCCTGTTTGACATACTCTTAGGCAACTGGCTCCACACCTGCCACCCTGAGATTTGTTTCAACCTCCTTGTTGTTGCCTGATTTACTGCTCTTCCTTGCCACTCTACCAACTGTGCACAACTAATAAACCAAGAAAATCATAATAGCTTTGTGCCTCTTTCCTTTCATGGAAGCCTCACCTCCACTGAAGAAGTTTGTGCGTCTCTCTAATGAGGCCAAAAATCAGTGAAACCTAGAAATCAGTGAAAGTGACCACAGTATTATCTTCTAAGGTGACTTCAATGAAAAATTAATGTTCACATTTTGAGAGTTAAAAAGAAAAAAAAAGAAATCACATGACCTTGCTACCCAAGTGGCAGCTCTGCCAGCACACTAGGAACAGTATCTTCAGAAAACTCCTCACATGTACTCAATGGGGGTCAATCATGTTGGAAGTCAAGCCACTAGAGATCCACTTGAATTCATCTCCTGTCTTACTGTTAGTCATTTCTAAATTTACAATGTGCCATACACTTCATACATAGCAAGGTAAAAAAAGTGACCAAGGTGGGAAGGGCAGAAACAGTGGTGCTGTGTAAATTTTAGACTCCAGTAAAGGAAAAGGAAATTTTTTATTCTTCTACTTTTCTTCTCCCTTCTGGAATGTTGCATGCCTGTGTGGCTTAGATAGGGATGAACATTAAAAACAATGAGTAATCTATACCACTTAATCTGCCTGGCTGGGAGAGCTTGTGGCTGAAGCCAGGCATCTGGGACTGTGCCAGACAGTTGGGATTTATGTCAGCTGTCTGGTCTAGGGTTGCATCAGTACCACAAAAGTTTGCCTGATTTGAAGTATGTGGACCGAAGGCTCCCCACAGCAACACAAATGGAGCTGCAGTGGTTATGGAGAGTGGTTCCAGGCAGATCCAAAACAGAGATATTGTGTGAAAAACTATATTGGCTATTGCAGAAAATAACACATCTGGAAGGATCTTAAGGGTTTAAAATGATTTCTAGATTATTGCAATGGCTGAATATGTATTCTTTGACTCAAGAGAGGCCAGGAAAGATAACCAAGTAACATCCAGCATTGGGACACCCATCTTAGGTTCTTGGTAAAACTCTTCCCAAAATAATAACTTTTGTAATAGATATCATCACGCGCATCTAACGTACTGACAAAGTTTCTTTGAGTAAAGCCACGGTTATCAGGTTAATTCCCTTACAAAAAGCTTTCATTTAAAAAAAAAAAAAAAAAAAAAAAAAGAGATTCTACAGAATTTAAAAGGAAAGCTAACTTTTGGCCAGAAGTGCTAAGTATCAGAAAAGTATATTTTCTCAAATATGCATATGTGTCAGCCTCCAGTTTAAGCATGTCTCTGGCAGGCCTAGCTGGCCTATGAGAACATATACATCCCTTGGATACGATAGTTGTACTCACTGGATAAGGAGATAATGATAATTTAGTGAAATTATTAGTTTATTATTATTATTTATTACTTTGAAAAAAAAGTCTATATGGACTATTAGCCAAATTAACTAACATTTAGCAGTTTCTTCATGTCTTTGGCATTTTGTAGATCTTTCTTTGGCCTATGTATATTGTCTCCAAATAACTTTTAATGGGTTGAAAGTTACTTTGCATTTTCTTTAGTATCTACCCATTCAAAACCTAGAGAGCTTACTAACTCACCTGCATTCTCTCATGTCTCTGTGTACACTCCTTTCATCATGCAAATACTGAGGACAAACCTTCTAATGCAGAAGTAACAGGCCCTTAAAATGCACTGCAAGTGATGATGTATGGCACAAAACTTTGGCAATACAGTCCCACTTATATCTTGAAATGCATTCTGGAATCTCCTGAACAGAATGTGAATTTGATGCACGTCTGAAAAAGAATATGTAATGGACTCTATAAGACCTATCATACACAGTGAAAGTGTCACTCAGAGACAAAATTTACTTTTGACAGGCTAGTCGTTGTAAAAGCATCTGTTTTAAGGTTCTCAACAATGTCGTGTGATGCTACACCAGTAGTATGTGCTGGTCTCTGCATTATCTCAAGAATTTTTTTTTTTATATACACCTCATAAAAGAGCTGTCTCAAAGCCTAGAAAATATTAGAAGCAAAAAGTTTCCCTTCCATTTTGCATATGTAAATACATAGACTTCTGAGGTTTCAGAGCATACTTTTTTGAAGATGGTTACAATTGTCTTCAGATTGATAGCTAACTCTTTTCCCTCTCACAAGTACAATAATAATTTTTTAATATATTAAAAAAACATATAGCAAGACTATTACTTCTGTTCATCTATCTAGAGCATCCTGAATGGATGTCTTGGAAGGCCATTAAAATTTTGCTGATTTTCTCCAGGCATATATGTAAACACAGAAACAAAAAGGTAGAAAGATGAGTGAATAACTTTTTGTAACTACATTAAGACTTCATAGAATTTTATGCTGATGTAACATTTCATCTAGTTGTCAGAATCACACAAGAAACAAAAAATGTACCTGAAGGGATGTGGCAATGTTGAGTACATGTGGTTCAGACATTGATAAGGGAAAAACTCTGTCTCCTCATCCTTACTGTGAATCATAATCCAAAGTCAAACCAAAATTAACTCAATGGACTCAAAAAGTTCTACTCAGAGTGCTTCAAAACTCTGGGGACATTTTCTGATTTGTGGAAGTTTGTAAACATCTAACTGGTGACTATCTGATTCAACAGATTATGCCATATAAGTAATCCAATTAAAAACTTAAAATGTTAGCCTAATGCCATACTACCAACCTAATTTAAAAGTCCACTTGTAATAACTTTGAAATTAATCAGACAGCTTTTTTTTTTAATTAAAAAATGGATTTAAATGCAATTACTGATTTATAAATATTTTAGCTCAGAGCCAACATGTTTTTATTTTGTTTGCATGAACTTACACTAGAGGTTAATTAATCCTGATGAAATTAAAGTAATTCTAATTTTCAGTAACAGCATCTTGATGAGATTCATGCAGTTGAGCTTCAATACATTTTAATCTACTTTCATACTTCTTGTTAATTTGCATTATTTTGGCTCAGGGGTCCATGTCAGTAAACCCTAAATGCAACTCTATGGATTTCAAGGTCTATGATTTATTTCAGTTTTCCCTAGAGGGGTGGGGGAGGGGTGATTCAGTGTCAGAGCACTTACTCTCAAGTCAAAGAAAGGCAGAGGAGGGAAAGCTCTGTGTCTGGTTTTGGCATAGAAGAGGAGCTATGTTTTCACTGTCCTGCCTTTTATTTGCAACTAGAATTTTTTTTTTTTTCCTCCTTGCAGCTGAAGCCCTTAACAAAAGCGAAAGAATGAAATGAGACAAAAAAGCATCTGCTCTACATGGAATTGGGCCAGTCCAGTCAAGTTTAAAGACTCTGAATCATTTGAGGGGTATGAGACTGGCAATTTACTAATGACTACAACTTATTAAAAAGGCATGAAAAGCTCCCTAATTACATATTTGGATGCTAAGCAGCCATTCTCAGCTTCAGAGACAGCATGACTTTCTCTTCCAGTCTTGTCCCAGACCACACATTACAGAAAACAGGCATCATAAAGGGTCAGGTGTTTTAGACGCTAGGAACTAAAATACTTTTACAGTATTTACAGTATTTTACAGAGTTAACCAAACCCTTATTTGAGGGTTTATGCTACTCTCTGGTTTAACTCTTATTGAAGGCTAAAATATTTTGGTCATTTTACAGCATATTGGATTATAGATTTGAAGTAAATCTCCCTGAAATTACTATATATGCTATATCTTTTGAAAGCAACACAGTATATTAATCCTAGCCACCTTTTCTACTCTATCAGACTATGATCACTGGATTTAAACATCTATTACACTGAAAAACTCAAACCCTGGAAAGATTATGGACACAAAGAAGGGCATTTAAAAGTTCAGAAGCATCAAGAGTTAATGTTGATCATAGTCTTAATTCAGCTTCTTTGTGGGTCTTAAATATGAGACAGTCCTTAATTACATGATCATATACTTTTTTTTTCCACTGCCTCATTTAGTGCAAAACTTCAGTGGGGCTCAGCACAGGGAATCTTTTTATAGGTTCCTATTATACAAATTACTCAGTGTCTTTATTTATTGCACATCATTCAAAGCCAGAACTAAATAGAAAATTATTAATTTCCTCATAAGAGGGGTTTATTTCCTTAAAAAAAAGACTTATCATTGCTCCACAAATGTTCTTGAATTTATGTGCACAAGACACATTTGAAACATGATATATAGATATATAGATCCCAGGACTTACTCTTTTCCCTCATCATCCATGAAGTAAAGCCAACATTTTCTGGAAGTGATAGATTCATTGTGTATGCACTGTACAGCTGAGTCAAAGCTGTATATTACACAAAATCCAGCATAACCTGGGTTTGCAGTGTGTGCTCAAACCACCTGTCTAGAACACAGATACAAACCAGTTCTTTTCAGATATATCCAACCCTAGGCAGAAGCACGTAGACGCTTCATGCAGTATCCTCCCTTTCTCTGTTTTACAGGAAAGGAAATGATCAGATAGTAATACTGCTGTTAAAAAAGGAGTGTATTCATTGCATTGCTGCTGGTTACAAAATTTAAAATTCAAAAAATCCCCACCAAGAAAGCAGACAACAAAATTCACCAGCTGTCTCTCTTGCAAGCATTTAAATATGTAAAACCCAAGCAAAATAAAGCTGATCCTATTTTTTAAATTCAATAGCTCTACAGCCACGTGAGTACTTACTATACACCTATTTATTTTGCTGAATAAATAGTCAGATAATGATAACTTCTTATGAAAACTACTAATCCTGTGAGTAAAGCTCACATTAACCTGTGACAGACATATGCAGACAGGTAGTACATTTCCAAGAGGAAAGATTTCTGTGCCATTCAAACGTCATTCACAAGTAGCATCCAAATCACAATGTTTCACCATAGATGAAAACAGTACTCATGTGACCCTTCTCATATAACTTCCGTCATTTGGTGGTTAGATATCTAGCTGAAGCTACCTTTTCAGATTTTCTTCATCATCAGTGAGCAAGGGAGCTTCATCCCATTTCTTCTAGCTTAAATGCAGCGTATACTACAACTTGCCAAACAGTCTGTACAAGTTGACTGCAGTCAAATTAAGATCTGAAAAGTGTTTCTTGACTTGTTTAAAACTACAGAATAGAGAGTGCTTAAATTGCATATAATCCAGAAGAGTGTAGCTCTCCTATCAATGCAATTACATAAAGGAAGGATATAACACCACCACCAAGGCTATTTGCTGCACCATAATTTACCTCTAAAGTCTCCCATCAAATACAGAGCCAGGCATACTTCAAACCTGAGCCAAGGCTGCAACTGAAATTTGAAGCATAGTGGCTGCAATGCAAGATTGGTAAGGGCTTTGAATAAATGAGTTTTTTCTTGCCACGGGGTGGCCATGTTATGTTAAAAAAAAAAAAAAAATAGAAAATCTAATACAATATTGAGAAAGGATTACTCTACACAGGAATAAAATCCCTCAACGCCATAAACCCCTTCTTTCAACATACACATCTCTAAGGACTTCTACAGAGTCTTTCACAGAGACAACTTGGGAGCTAGAAGTGGAAGAGTAGATGAGTAACTGGCAGACAGTGCTCCTAATTTTGTCAGAAAAGCTGTTCCTGAAGTTCAGGCATTTTGCACACAGTCTGCAGATGTTTTCAGTTTTCCCAGAAAATGTAGACCTTGTCAGTCACAGATACACAGATGACACAGAGGTGGAGCAATCAGATAGAGCTGAGTTCCAGGTTAGTGCCTCCAAGTAGAGCCAGAGGTCAAATAAAAAACCTGAAATCATTCATGTATGGCTAGGCACAATCTGAAGACCACACTCATTTGCTGGAGAAGACTTCAATAAACTTGAGCAAAAGCCATATACTATTAAACCAACAGAGGCATAAACACCAAGTTCTGTTTCAGCTGATAGAGGACAAAGAAAAAATATTAGTACAACTCAAAAGTGTTGTAGGGAAAAAGGTTAAAGATTATAAAGGTATTTTTATTCTTGGCTGACACTTCAATCAACCCAAGCCAAAAATCACAAAAAAAAGAATAGCTGCTTTCCTTTATCCACATAAAAGGATTCTGTGCTGAACAGCACTTAAGAAAAATGATCAGATTGTGATTATATAACCCTAGCATGAACTTGGTGACCAGTACAGTCATGTCAAATTAGGATGCATTATTCAAGCAGCAGGGAAGGATGAAAGTGTTTACCATCAGATATAAAAAATCCTGCATTTCCCTTTCTTCTAACCTGTTCTCTTATTTTTCCTTTGCTGACGATGTTGGTGGGCTGGCTCACTTACTGTACCAGCTCTTCTTCAAAAACAGAGAAATTATCAGTAACAGATGGTGATGCAAACTGAAAAGAAAAGGAAAGATATTCAGCCATTATTTCTCCCATCTGCCTTTACCAGAAGCTTCCATTTTCTCCCTCTATCAGGAAGCTGGTTTATTTCTTGATCCTCTCATCCCTGGGCTTCTGTCTGTTCTTTCTTCTTTTCCATTGCACCAGGGTCCTTATTCTGTTTTTCACTTTATCATCTCTTTTTAACTTCTTTTCATTAAAATTGCATAGCATTTTATGCATCAATGTCTAGACCACACCTTGTTACTTTTTTTTGTTGTTTATCAGATTTTAAAAAATTGAAAAGGCAATGAAATGCAAGAAATAAGCACCATTGAGCTGCATGATAAACATAAGACAAGGCTAAAGCAGTCATAAGCAATGTAACTTTTTAATTGCAGTTTAATTTTGTGCAATTCTTATAATGCAAAACACTTGTTATATTATCCAAGTATATTTTATCCATAGCCATTCTTACTGACCATGTCACAGCAGCTAGCAAGTTTAATTTTTTGGCCATTTTACAGCTTTGAAAACTAACAAAAGCAAAATTTAAGCTCCCAAGGCCCACAGAACCAGAGTGCAAAAGATGGCTTTAGTATTACTAAATTGATTGCCACAGACCTTTTTTACATCCCATATGATTTTATTTTGTATAGTTTTTTTCCCTTCATCTGAAGATCACACTTAAGAGTTTGGAAAATTCAGTTAAATGTTTTCAAGAATATTTAATTCCTCTATCAAGTCAGATTAGACTGTCTTGTTCCTTTTCTCAATCAGTCATTGATGAAATGTAGAAGAGAGCTATCTGCCTTGATACTATGGAATTACATGTGGACATTCAAACACATACATAGAGGTAACTTTCCTTTTTATCTACTTTATTTTTGTAGTAAGAACTTGCTGATAGAAATAAACTTTTCAAGGCTTGGGTGAATATGTTACTCATATAACATTATTGTCTGGCTCTAAAAATGAGGTAAAAGACTTTTCATTGCACAGACCAACTCCCTCCCCTAGGATGCCTTTAAAAGATTCACTTGCTTACGGTTACTATGTGATAGAAATAATAAAAATAAATTGCATCCCTTTTGAGGATAATTAACATGGTGAGCTTGTCAACATCATTGTGTTACCAAAGACATGAAGCCTGTTAAGAATATTGCAATACAACCTTAACTTTTCATTGCAAATAACCATCTTTTACCTTTCTTTGCTTTTCAGAAATACCCATCCATAAATCAGAATGGCCAAAATGAAAGACTATTGCTGAAATGAAACAATGTTCAGTCTCCCTCTCGTCTACACTAACTCATGCACTCATCCTAAGTGTCCAGCTTCTCCCTGTATGCTCTCAAGGGGGAAAAAAAAAGGCCTTTTTTTCAGCAAACGGTTTTGAGCACTCAGTTTAGGTTCGTGCTCAAAATGACTTAGAGAATGAACATCCATGTCTCTCTTTGGACTCTGGAAGGGATCTCAGTTCCTAACTTGTACACTCTCTGTTGACCCAGCACACCTTTTTCAAGAGGAACTGAGATGCTTGGGGCCACACTGTAAAGAACGTGGATTACACAGACACCTTACATCATTTTGAAAGACAAGAGATACTTACAGGCAAATCCACCTCTTCTTACCTCTGAATATGAAGTTGTTTCTTTGAGGGGAAACCTACCTTTTTCTGAATTATTAATAATCCTTTCCTCAATAACGAATCCCAAAATTTAAGATTTCAGTATATTCTTCTCTTTAGGACAATGACAGTAGAAACTAACAACTGCTCCTCAACCCAGAAACAGTCTGTCATCTATTTGGAAGACTCTTCTCCTTTGTGAATGCTTTTGTGTTGCTATTTACTCTATAGAGGCTCTTGTGCAGTCAGCAGCACATAATATACTTACGCAGTTGGTTGCTTCACACTCACCACCTAGAGAAGGCAGTGCAATGCCATTTTGAGGAAGAAGTCTGAGCATTTTTAACTGGAGGGGTAGTCTTTTTTCTCTTTTCCTTTTTTTCTTTTTTCTTGGTACATGCAATGCTTTTCTTGGCACCTCCTGACATTCCACCAGACTGACAGCTGAGCAGCACCTCACTAATGTATTATCTGATTACATTAAGTACTTTCACATGTGGAATTTTGCACATCCAGTACTCAACTGGTGACAATAACAAATAGGGTATTAATTAACAACACAGTGATTAAAGACTTAGAAGTCCGACATCTGTAATTAATGCTCCAAAGATAGTGTCCTTGCATGGGGAATCTGTAAATCAGAGCACTTGCAAAATGAGCCCTACTCTTTCTCAGATCATTGCCATTCGCTGAGTACTAACGAGGTTAACAAGGCAGAGCTGAAGCATTTGAATCAACTTACTTTTTCAGAGGACTTAATGAATCATGAGCAAACCATTCATATCATGTGTTTTGCAACAATAAGGGGGAGTTGATTAAGGAGTTTACTTATCCCACAGTGTATGAAAGTCACAGTGCATCAGAGGCAATCCAATCACAGTTACATGAAAAATGCTTTTATTTCCTTCTCAAAATCCAATTTGATTATCTTATTATGTTTTGCCACACTTTGCCTATATTAGCAATTTGCTTCTAGATCATTTCATTCTTCCTTTTTTGCTCACTGTTAAAAAAACAATGACAGGTCAGATGGAAGTTTCTATTCCAATAAGCCTTCAGTTCAAAGATGAAGTTGATTAAAATCATGTATATGTAAGAAAAATATTGGCATTCAGTCAAAATCTGACAAATTAGTTATGGCTTGTCTAATCCACATTTAACTATAAAACATGATTTACCAAATGTGCTCACCTAAGAAAGGGTATTGGATTTCTTACTGAATTCCCTCTATTTGACACTCTCATAATATGCAAACATATATGGATTTCATTTGTTCATTTCCTTCCTGATAGAATATTTCAACCTGTTAATGTATACACAAATCCTGGTAATCCTGAAAGCTGTTCTGGCTTTTTGTTTTCTTTCTTTCAAATTATATTTTCTGTTGTTTTTTCCCAAGTTTTCTTCATGTTAAACACATCTTTGTGCATGAATTTACAAAAGCAAGCAAACAATGAAACTAGCACTTTGTCTCAAAAAAATAGTGTAAATAGGCAGAAGACCAAGACTGTAAAAAGACAGTATTAGCACCAAATTATTAACAGCCTAGCAGATCTTAAAATTCCCCTGAGAAATGGTTTAAAAGAGACTTTCCTTTATGCCAATAAAGATAAAGTTGGCTAGGACAACTGCAGATAGGTACTTCAAAAACTCTTTTTTTAAGTGCTGCTACCAGGTGGAGACTGTATGAATCCCTGAATTCTAACTCCATGGAAACACAAGTGCTTTTGCATCTGTTTGGACCTCTTTCAGATTTGTGTCCTATGTACAATGGAGATGTGAAACTCAATCTGTGATGTTAATGGGATCAAATGGTGATGCTTAATCCTATGGAACAGGCATAGAGCATTTGAATGCTCTCTTGAACCTTCATGTCACTTGCTAAGGTCTTGACCTTTATCTTCTTACAATAAAATTTGCTAAGCAAAGGCATCTTATTTCTTTCTCTGTGTAATATATTAAGCTAGATACAGATTAGTTTCCCTGTCAGGTGATATGAGTATCAAGAATGTGTAACAAGCAAAAAATGCCTCTTACACTCAGAAATTCTGGACTTTTTTAATGCTACTGATTTTCAAAGGGAAAAATAACAACTTCACATCACTTTAATTTTCAAGGGAAATCACACTTGAAGACAGGCTTTTTTCAGAGCAGACATCTTGTGTTTGATGCTGTGACCAACTGTATCTCTGAAAACATTCTTTAGCCCAAAATGAAGAAAAACAATAATTGATGTGGTTATTTGGAGAAACTTGTTCATGGAACTCATACACTTGTGCTAATATAAGAAAGCAAGCTGTGAAAATGAGTGTACCACAGGTGTCTTGCTGTAGTCATTCCTGCTGACAGCACCTGTGGCAGTTGCTCAGCAGGAAGGTATTAAGAGTTAACAAATGAACTTTGACTAAACAATAGGTTTGCTAAAGAAGTTGACTAAAGTTTAAGATAACTCCTTCTCCAAATGTCTCTTCAGCAGGCAGATGTTTAGCAAATGGAAAATTCCTACACAGAATAACCAGACTGGAAGCTATGGGTGAGGGTAAAAAGGGGGAAAGAAGCATGAGAATCTGTGAGGAAGGCAGAGAGGCTTGGATTATGTGAGGTACTTGCCAAAGTTATGCTTAGCCAGAACATATTGGTAGTTCAGAAGTCAAGAGAGCATTGCAGAATAAAGATCATGGGCAATCTTTAGCCAAATGATACTGAACAGTGAGAAAAATCAAGTAAGCTTCCATAATAGTTTGTTATGGAGAAAGAACAATATTTCGAAATCATGGGTGCAGCCTCTGCTGACTTGGATGTCCCAGAAGAAAGATATCAACCAGAGTTGTCATACACCTGCACTTGTGGATCTGGATGTGTTTAAACTCCTGGGGATACTTGGAGTACAAATCAGTCTGTTGATCTAAGACAAACTGGCTGCAAGTGCCCATTTCCAGGAAGCAATAACACAGAGGACTTTCTGTCAAGGAAATGTGCCTGAAAAGCTAGGGCACAAGGGCTAACAACCTAATGTTCCTCAACAGAACTGATGACACAGTTTTGTTCTTGGTAGTACTGAGGCCAAAGCAAAAGGATTTAAATTACAAGCAGTGTGGGAGAGGCAGTTGAGGATCTATGAGCAATAATACATCAAGAGATGAATTTGGGAGAAGAAAAAATTCTCATTTCTTTGATTTTGATGCCAATAGACCTGAAAATTTCTTGCTTATCACAGAGTCAAGAAATGCTATCATAGGTAGCAGGTGGCAGACAGTATGTTGCTTATTTGAGACATACTAGCCACTGTCAGATTCTAGCTGAGTTCCTCCCTGCACCAGTAAACTCTATTTTGAGAATGAAAAATATAACCTAGCATATTCATGCTTGACAGCTCAATCATCCCCAGCTTAATGTATGGAGACTTGAGATCCAACAGTGTAGCAAGTGGCCAAGAAAGGAAGCTGTGTCAGCTCTGCATCAACATTGTCTCACTTTCTTTTCTGCAAAAATAAATCAACTGTCACTGTCTCTCTGCCTTGAGCCACATGTTTCCAGTGATTTCCTTCCTTTGTGTCTTCTCCTCTTCAATTGCAATATTAACATATTTTTTAAAGGCTTCTGCTCTATTTGATGCAGCTTTTATGTACTCTCCAGTGCTTTCCTTTTCTACCACCATCCACTTCTCATTTTCCCTGTTGCTGTTTGCCTCTTGCATTCTGCTCTTCCTGGCTCAACTTGCCACTGTTACTGCCAGCTCTGCAGATCTTTTTCTCAGAGAATATTAAAAATTCACACAGCCCTCTTGTATACGTTATACTCTCTTTTCATTTTGATCTTTTTCTGGTATCTAGTTCTCTTTTTCTGGGGTGTTAACATCTAATCAGTGCAAAATGACAATCATGTTAAAAAACTTACATCATCTTAGAATCTGAGCCATTTCAGGATAAAAATTAGGTAAGGAAAAAGACAACTTGAGGTCCTCAGGAGTCATAGCAGGCCAAGAGCTTAAACAGAATCCTCATTTATGTGCTGTGTGGTCTTTGTTCCTTCTTAAACTGCATGGGACAAACTCCCTGATCAGGATGAAACACAGCATCTCATGATTGACAGGTCAGAGCATCCTCTCCAAGAGCCCAGCACACCCACAGAACTGGACAGCTGTCAAGTCACCCCTGAGAAGCAGCCCTGCTAACATCTTAGATATAGGTCAGTGTTTTCCAACTGTGAGTTGTGACCCCACATGGGCTGGGGTCATGACAGGGTTCACATGGGGTCACAAAGTGTTAGAAAAAGCTAAAGAAATGTTTTAAGCTTAAGGATTTCTGTTCAGTTTTCTCCCAGCTGGGGTAGGGGAGGATGTGAAGGAGTGCAGCTACACACAAACAGATAATCCAAAGAGGATCATTGTTTCAGAAAATGTGAATGAAAATATTAAGAATTCCACACTTGAGAGAAATAAATTGGTTTTGTGGCTTGTGTGCAGGGGGAATCCTTTGTCTCTGCACTTTTATTCTTTTTTTTTTCCTTTTATCTTTTTAACATATTTGAAAGTAGCCAGAAGTCTGGAAAGGTTTCAATAAGCTTAGAGCACAGACTGGCAAAAGAGATATCAGCATGAGCGTCCTAGTAATAGTAGTACCTGGCTTTCATCAGAAGAATTTGAAAGGATTCTCAATAGTGAAAACATTTATACTTCCAGTAGAGTAAAAGGAGGTTTTCATTATCCACATTTTACAGAGGGGAACCTGGATAGGTGACTTGCTCTATGTCATGCAAAAATGTCAAAGTTGAAAGCTGAGTCCAAACCTGAATCCTTAATTAAGTTAATGCCCTCACTGCAGGACTCTTCTGTGCTCAGAGACATGGAAAAAAAGCATTTTCAATCATATGGATATCACCAGAACCTATGTAATTAGAATTGTGCAATTACAGGAGCATTGCAACAGAGCTCAGGGTCATGAAAGGTGTGAGAGGGATTAATCCAATGTCTGTTTTTTTGTTTTTTTTTTTTCATCTTAAACAAATAATACTGATACATCCATAGATAGTGATTTGCCAATACGACTTCATCCCTGAAGGCAGTACCTGTAAAATCTCGCCCAGACTTGATTATAAAGATCAAATTCAGTAGCTGCTTTTTGTCCCTTATGAGTAGGATAGCAGTCAAACAAGCAATGTGATTACAGACATTATGGTTCCTATAGATAGCAACAGTAGGTAAACTGCTAAAGGTCTTCCCTACGTGGGCCACCTCGCAGCCCCTTTGCCTGATACTATAGCTTTTGCTAACCTGAGACACTGAAATACAGGAACTGATGTGATGTGGAACAGGCTGTGTTGGGGAGGCATATTAAAGCACTGAAGCTAAGTGGGCTTGTGAGCCACTCCAGCACAGCCTTTCTTGTGTGTGCAGCCCAGAGCAAGACACACAACATGGACCTTGTCTCTGAGAAGTCAAAACCTCTTCAACAGCATTTCTGAACTTGAGTGAACTGTAGTGGGAACAAGACTTACTCATAGGTAAGCTCACCATGACCACAACTCCTTGGAATGGGGACTAACCAGAACCAGAATTAGCCTGCATTGATTAATTTTACAAGTCAAGATACTTTCAGCTAGTTGATATTTGGCACTGGTTCATTAGCCCAGCTGCTGGCACAATCCTGTTTTCTCGTGTAGATAAGAACTTGGCCTCACCCATTACAGACTGATTTGTTAGCTGGGAAAAGATCATTTATTGCTTTCACATCATTGCTTTAGCTATCCTTGGATAAACTGTCTATGCAATTTAATAGTTGATAGAGTTTTTTTTTTCCATTTTTTTCTTGATATCTGCATTCTATGTACTTTCCTAGTTGCTTTAAATATTTTCTTATTTACTTTAAAATATTTTAAAAAGTTAAAATGTAGTTATTTTCTTCATGCCATTTACTAGTGATGAAATTAATCTCGCGAACATCTTTGTATATAAGAATAAACCTGTTACAAACTATCACATTCTCCCACTATTTTCATCCTTGAGTTGGGGAAGCTTATCTGTTTACAATCATCACCTCTATTTCTGCAGGGGATGGCTGGGAAGCCTGGAACTTTCAAAACCATATTTATACATGTGCTGAGTGAGGTGGAGCAGGAATGCGTACAGACTGGGAACATTTTTATTCCAGAGCTCTTAGAAAACTGTTAATAGGATGATGAAAGCTTGATTTCATGGACCTATTACACTCTATTGGCTATTTTGCAAGATTTCTTTGTGTATGGCAGTTATTAAGTTTCATCAAATACCTGTGAAATTTTCACCTGCTAGAAGCAAAATCACTCTTCTTTATCAAGACAAACACAGTGATAAAGATGCTTAAAAATATCTGCCTAGAGACACCCTAGACTCCCTTTGTAGACATGACAATGTAGGTTGTATTGAAGATGTGTGCCCTTCTGGACAAGAAGCTAGAGGCCAGTCGAGGTGTCTTAGGGCTAGGGCATCTTAAATGCTACAAACCATGGTTTCTGTGGTAACTGAATTCCACATATATACAAATATTTAAATGGTGAGTGTCAGGAGGTTGGGACATCCTTTGTTTCGATGGTATCTAGCAATAGGACAAGGGGTAATGGGATGAAGCTGGAACACAAAAAGTTCCATTTAAGTATAAGAAAAAAACGTTTTACTGTGAGGGTGAGGGAGCAGTGGCACAGGCTGCCCAGGGATGTTGTGGAGTCTCCTTCTTTGGAGGTCTTCAAGACCCACCTGGACATGTTCCTATGCGACCTGACCTAGGTTGACCTGCTTCTGCTATGGGGTTGAACTAGATGATCTCTAAAGGTCCCTTCCAACTCCTACCATTCTATGATTTTATGATTCTATGATTTTTCTTGTTTTTTTGGTTTTTTGTTTGTTTTGTTTGGGTTCTTTTTGGTTTATTGCTTTTTTTAGTAATGGAAAAAAATTATGACTCTTCATTACATCTTCATAGGTACTTGTATGTGTGTACATTTATAAAAACATTAGGGCATTACACAGCCGCAGCAACTTGAAGAAAAATGATGGTAAGTAGCCCAGGCTTGCCTGGAAATAGAGAAACTCACTGGACCTCTTCTCTGCTCATTTTCCAAGATCTGGATTTTTTTAACCGTGAAAGTTTGTTTAGAATGTGCAATATCAAGAGCTACGTGTTTGAAAAAGATTTAATGTTGAGCTGTAGCTTGTTTTGGAAGGTACTAATAACACATATACATATATATGACTACATAATTTGATATATGTATATATATATAACATATACATATATGTGTTACATACATTTATATGTGACAGCTCATAATCAGTTGAGTTGCACTCCTAGAATAAGGAGTATAAGTACAAACTCAAATCTTCTGTAGAATTTTCAAAGTGCAGAGCTAGTGCAACTATAAACACAGAAAAAGAGGCCTCTCAAGCTGTTCTAGCTGAAGCCACATGTTAAAATGCATTACAATGGGTGTTAGGCTCAGCCAGTAATTATTTGGATCTACACAATAAATAAATAACATATTTAAATACAAATATGTGATAGAAAGAAACAGAAAAATTATGTCTGTAACTAATTAATGTTCAAAAATTAACAAAAAAGAGAAAGATAAACAGAATGATATCATCTTCAAGTATGAGGAGCTAAACTGTGGTGTATACCCTAGGCAAGGTAAAAACCAGCAACAAATCTAAGTCAGTGTTCCTGTGAATCACAAGGTTTTTGCAGGTCAGATGGAATACACACTGCATAAACATTCCTGATACCTAATTCCAAAGAGCTCAATGCCAGGTATGGTGATTAAAAAAAAATGCTCAGTTTCCTCGAGTCAGCAGAATTTTCATAAACATAGGCATGCCCAATATGTTGACTGTGTGATTTCATATAAAACCACTATTATCCTTCTACTCCAAGTCTGTAAACAAGAGCTATATAAATGGCACAATTTCATGCAATGTTTTATCTGAAGCAGCTGGCAGCTGTGCACTTACCCACACCAGCAGTTGTATCAACAACTCTAAGCTTTTTCAAAAAGACTTGCCTTACAGAAAATACAATTATTTTAGAAGTAAAATTGTCTCTGTCTTTTCAGCTATGTTCTTGAGTTGATCTGAGCAAGTGCTGGTCCTATGTCTTGTACTGTAAAGGATATTTAGGTAGTGTCACAACAGCACAGTTATCACAAGGCATTGACCAAGTCAGGTAGTACTTGTCAACAGTGTGTGTTTCTCTCTCAGCACTGAATGTGGCACTGGTGAGAGACATTTGATTGACACTTTGCCTCTATTCATCCACGGAACACGAAGTGAAGGAATATAGGTTACATTTTTCTTCAGTTTAATCCATACTATCTCTGAAAATGACAATATCCAGCAGTCATCATTGTCTTAGGAAAGCCTGCCCCTGTTTCCAGTGACTCGATTTGGTCTACAGTGGTTCAGTTGTTGAAGCCTTCTGATTCAACAGAAACTTGAATGAGGCTGTGACTGGTTAATTTTTCATTTCAGACAGGCTACTGTAGACCATTGCTTTTCCACAGGCTTAATTTGACAGCTAAAAGGCACTGATGCTTGAAAGTTTGTCCATTCAATTTCATTTACTCCAAACATGCACTATGCTTTCTCTTTACAGCTTGTTTGCCTTCTTACTATATGGCCTATGGTGACAATTGATTTCTTAGTGGTGACAATCAAATATTGCAGATTGCTGTAATGTTAAAAATGGCTCCATTATGAATGCTTGAAGTTACTACATAAAAAATTCTAAGCCAAGTAACGAAATGTTGTTTAATTTGAGTAACCTAAAACTAAGGTCAAAACAGAGAAGTGAGGTTTCCCTCTCTCCTCCATAAAACTATTCCATAGTTGTACTATCAAGGCAGATAAAGAGAATGTATTTCACTCCCCATGTCTTTACTTCAGTAGGTCTTTTTTCTCTTATGTAGAAAAAGCAAGAGAACCTTTAATACCAGCCAAATCCAGCCATGAGGCAGAACAAGAAGCTGTGATTCATGCTGCTGTCTCAGCATAACTTCATCTATTTAAAAATGTTCAGTGGAGCTTGGAATAAGGCAAGAAATTGTTTTCCTGTGAAAAACTAATTACAAAAAGAGATTTATTTTTGTTTTTAAATCAAAAAAGCAAATTCATTTTTCAAACAGTTGTATTTGTGAACAACAAATAAGGAAAAGGGTCTTTCACAGAATTTTGATAAATAAAAAATTCTATTCTTGTAAAGAAAAGGCAATAAGCCACAAAAGAGCTGATTGTTCATTAAAAATATTTCATCAAACTGTCCTACAGACCTTGTTTGTGTATTATTTCCTTATCTGTTAGAAACTTAAAAAGAAATGGGGAAAAAAGTGCTATAAAGTTTCAGAGAATTAAAGGAAAAAAAGCCTTATTGACAGCTAAAGTTGTGTGATAATTGCTAATTGCACAGGTAGTGCATGACCAACCTTTTTTTTTTTTTCTCCAGGACAGAACTAATACATAATAGAAGAAGAAACCGGGGCAGTGCTGGGGAAAGCCTAGAAGCAGCAGTAATACAGAACTTCAGAGCTTTCCAAATTGTTATTTATTCTTGCATGAGCAAATATCACAATGTACTTTTTCTTCATGACAGTGTCAAGCTCTTGCAGCAGCAAAAAATAAAATTTGTATAAAGCTTGTGTCACAACTCATTCTAATGCAAATTTCCAGTTTACTAAGTCAAATAATCTTTCTGTACCTTGTTGTTCCCTTTGAAATATGCAAAGGATATTATATATATGTTATTATATATTATATCCTAGAAGTAAAACCAGGAAAAGCCTATCTGTAAGATTTTTGACACAACCTAATTCTAGGCAAGAGAAGTAGAAGAGACTATACATAAACCATCAGGATCACTGACTAGAAGTGGGCCTTGGAGGAAGCTTCCTCAGGCAGAATTGCCATTTGCACAGCACAATCTTGGCTTGACTACTTCTCTTCGGGGCTTCACATTGTTGGGCTATTGCGTTCCTAGTCCTGGCTCTCTTCCATTAGAGAAATAGTTGATCACGCATAATTTGCAAAAGTACATCATGGTTCAGTTTTCCTGTCTACTAGGGACAGTATTTGGCAAGTAAAAAAGATCTGGAGGTGAGGATCTCTATATTGTGTGAGTATGCACACATGCACCAAAAGCAGAAGGGGCTTCAGAAAATGTCAGCTCTTGGGAGTAACTTCTGGAAAGATTTCCAGGACTTGGAATCTGTCATGATTAAAACCAGTTGTTCTCTCTCTTATCTTCTGTCAAACTTGAGAAGTGTAATGACAGCTCCTAAAGATCGCACTCTCCAAGGATTGGGAACGCTCGGAGTGGCACGTGAGCCAAAGAGAGTGAAGGAGATAAAAAAAAATTAGGGGTGAAAGTTCCCTTCTGCATATCATAGAAATATGGGCATGCTTGGCTTTGCCTTTCAACCAGTGATATAAAAATGTATCATCTTAAAATGTATTTGGCTTTAGAGTGAAAATCTAAAAAACATCTATTGATATTAAATCACAAAAATGACATTGTGCTGCAAAATGAACTTTTTTTGCCTCATACTGTGAAACGTCAGCTTAGAAAATAGGAGTGCCCTGTTGTGGTACCCTTTGATTGTCATATATGTATATGAATCACACACACAGACATTCACACACAAGCAAATCTGTTTTGTGACAGCCTCCAAAACAGGGTCTTTGGAAAGGTTACCACTCTACCATATGTAGGACTTTGATTTATAGTTATATTTTTCACAGCATGACACACATTGTTGGTGAACTGAGGCTGTGATAAAATCATAGAGGTGTAAAGTTTCACTGGCTGGATGGTAAAGAGCCGAGTCAGAGAGAGTGTAATGCGAGTCGAGAGCTGCTCTCCAAATGAATGAACTTGTATTGTGGATCTGGTTACAGCCGGCACGCTGCCCTAATCCATCAACAGCAAGTTCACTTACAAACCAGCTTTTGTTTTTAATCCGTGAGCCTTTGGGGATTCAGTATAATCAAATGACCAATCAGATGAACACATAAGTGGAAAAAAAAAGATTGTTACAGTGAAGTTTACTCTCAGCCACAAACTCTCGCTCGAAACCCTCCAGGTAGTGCAGATAACAGTATAATGCATGACACTAAGCTTACAGGCATTAAAAACTCCACGAGTTGAAAGTTAAGGCATGGCAAACCAGGTCTCATTACTTTCTGGGAGTGCTCCTCCACAGCTTGAGAAGTCTTTGATTTCAAACCACGTGTGCTTGTGGCACAGACACAGATCAGTGATGGAAGACAGCCATGGGGATTGCTACAACTCACTTAGAATTTTCTTGTGCTTTGAAAGAACGAAAAGAACATCTTGGATGTTGCAATTAAAATGTGTCATGCTGAAATAACATATGTTCTTTGGCAAGGGCATGATATTAAGCCTTGGGGTGTGTCTATGTATACATAAACAAATACTTTTATTTAAAAATGTGCATGCATATTTTTATTCTTTCTCAGTTTATCATAAAGTACAAACAAAGACTAACCTTTAAGCTACTTTTTCTTGCAGAAGGCTAGGCTAAACATTCACTACTGCCCAACAGCCCACGTTAGGATGGCAGATACATTCATAAAGATGGAACTGGGGACAGAGCACAGTTCCTATATTTGTACAATAATATTTTGCTTGCTACTCCTACACTCTAACTCTGGGCTACCTCAGCCATTCTATCCAGCTACTGTCCCCTGCAGATGGACCCAGAAGAAGATGACTTGCATCACAGCTGATGCCCAATCATATGGCTGAGCTCCTTGGGGGTGGCAGGGGGAAGGTGGCAAGACGTGCACACTATGCCATTAAAGGAGTGACATATGGTGATGAAAGTGTCATAAAACGGTAAGCACTGACAGCTCACGGTCGCGACTGAAGCAGCTGCTGAGGTATCACATTGTAAACAGGCAGCCGTTAGGACACCCTCCTCATGGTGCCTATCACAGAAACTGTCATCTCTTGCAAATGCTACCATGTTCCACCAGAAACCCATCTCATTCGTGTCTGCCTCTGGCAGCGGATACCGTAGGGTGAAAGGCAACTGAAAGAAAGAGACTGTGAGAGATTTCTGTTGGAACTGGAAGAAACCCTTTTCCACACTGGGCAATGTGAGATGATAACAAAAATAGGGAGACAGCCGCAAAGTCCCCCATGACAGAGTATGGGCAGGACATTGGTGCCACCAGGCAGTTACTACATGTTTCTTGGTACTTCTCCTCAGCCTGGTCTCCCAGCTGTGCAGCCTGACATCATGTGCAGGAAGATCTCATATCCAAGAGCATGGTCAGCTCCTTCCTA
The DNA here is from genome assembly GCF_028858725.1 of Colius striatus. Lineage (NCBI taxonomy): Eukaryota > Metazoa > Chordata > Aves > Coliiformes > Coliidae > Colius > Colius striatus. The sequence continues at coordinate 129,447,999 of NC_084759.1, forward strand.
GTCATGGACTAGCTGAGCAGCATAAGCCCTTGGCCTTCATATCTGCTGTCCAGCTACAGTGAGCTTCTGGCTTCCTTTAAAGACTTCCATCAGACCTCATGCAATCTCTGTTTACATCTTGTTCCCATCATGTTAAAGAGAGAAGCATACAGTACTTCCTCTACATTGGCATTGTCTGACTGCTTAACACTACAGCAATGCACAGTCACTGGGTTTTGCTTAAAGAACCAAATTATCTACATGTTCAGTGTAAGAAAGTGGGCCAGGGTTGGTGGCTTGGGAAATCTGACCTCTCCCCTGAAGCGCAGACTCGAGCAATCTTGCTGTACTCTTCCTAGGCTAAACCCTAATCACTACAAGATCTCCCCAGGAACGCTGCTGTGAAGAAATGAGGTCCTCAGCTACCATAGTGCTGCTTGCTAGGCTAAACATAGATTCATTTCACTGTGAGGCCCCCACAGGTACACCTGATGGGGGTGTTAGTGTAAGGACTATGACAGCATTCCAACCATGATTAATACTACATAATTTGAAGCATTTCGGTGCCTAATTTACTTTGTTTTCAGCAAGAAGAGAAGACAGAAGACTGACTCCTGCCATATACAGCCTGAACTGCCTGCAACAGATCACCCTTGCTAACCCAACTTGAGCTCTCTTGAAGACAGATACATAGACAGTGCTTACTTTCCTTTCCTCTCTGCACTGAGAAAGGAACTAGGAGTATTTCTTCACTGTCGAAATACTGTATGAGGAACAGCACAGTATACTGGAAAAATTTAGTTGGATCACTTGTCATATGAAAAGCTCTCACCCAAATAAAAACTTTAAAATGTGCTGACTTCAAAAGGAATAGTAAGATTTTTTTTTTTTTCAGGAAGTAATTTTTTTACCAGCTGGGTTTTCATTTTTCCTATTTTTTTTATTCTTTCGTGACATGGTAGGAATAACTTACTAATATGTCATTTAAAATAGTTCAAAAAGTATTTTTTAAGGCTTTTTATTTCCCCTGAAGTAGGCTCTAGTACATAATGTTGAGGAAAACATCTTGTCTCCTCTTCTTGATCTATCTAATGTAACAAAGAGGCTTGAGAAGTTGATCAAAGTACAATTTTGAATGGGAGAACTGGTCAGATTATGTCCACTGATACATCTTAATGCACAGTTTTATTTTGCTCCACTTTCTGCTTCACTTTCTGCTTCTTACCTGTGCTGGAACTCCTGAAAAATCCTTTCACCCTGGTGAGACCTTCCTTTACTTATGTTAATCTCATCTGGAATCTGTACAATTTAGCAGTTTATTCCAGCTCCCCTTTGGAAGGAACCCTACATGACAAGCTTGAAGTTATTTTCCATTCCTACCAGAAGCAGTTTTACCACAGCAAAGCTCTGTCCAAAGCGAGCTCTTTTTAGCAGCACCAATGAGCCCACACAAGTCTCCATGTGGCTGTTCCTTAGAAAGCATCCAGTATTTGGGATTGCTCATTTAAAGCTGCTTGCGTTGTATGTCAGTCTGCCAAGAGACATGCCCATGGCCTATCCACCTCCAAGTCTCGCAAACTGCTTGAATGTGCCTCCCTTCACTTCTATTTCCACGTCTTTTTTCAGACAAAGGTTTTCCAACTTTGCCAACATATAGACCACTTTGTCATCTAGTCATCTATGGAGCCACAGATCACAAGCTGGAAACCACTGTTCTGTGGTAGTTAGAGACTTATATCTATACTTAGTTATGAAAATGATACTACTCTAGGAAAATATTGATAAACAGGCTGCAATGATAAAAATATTCACAATTTTCAACAACTCTACTCCTGAGCTCTGGTATCAGTACAAGAATCTGTTTCCTGTCTCTAAATGTGTTCATTTTTAAGTCTCATTGTGTTTGGAGTGGGTTAGGCTTCACAATTCTGGAGTAGTAAAGGAGAAAGGAGAAAAAAGTTTCAGTGTTACTGTCACCGTCAGGATATTGCAAATGGTCTTTTGTCTACTGGAAAATGAGACTGAAGCTGCATGGTGGCAATGAAAAGACACAGCCCTGATGATAGTACAGGCAGACATCACTTTTTCAAGTGCTTCCTGTCATGAATCCAAACATCTGACAGAAAAAAAACCTGAAGAACGATTTAGTATCTTAAAGGAAACATGATTACGTTATGAGAGGCTTGGTTTATGGATTTTCTATGTCTGATATCATATTGTACTGTATGTTCATTTATCTTCTGACTATGGATAAGCTAGATTAAGAAAGTGAACAAATATTTTACTTATGGTTAAGTATCATCACCAAGCCTAACAAAGATCTGGTAATTACACAAACTTCTATTTTCTTGTGCATAGGAACCAAGCCTCAGCTTGACAAAAAGCTAATATTTTGCTAAAGTAAGAAAGTTGAAATCTGATAGTGTTGTTTTATTACTTTATGTTTTAACAGTGATCCAGCCCAGCGATCCTTTACGCATACAGGCTCTGTGTGTAAGCTTAGTCCCTTAAATGGTTGAACTATTCTTAGCCTTATGTGGTGAATACCCAGGAATGTTCATGGGCAGAATATTAAGGACAGAAGATGGCCCTAACAGTGCTTGGCAAGGGCAGATGGGATTTACAGAAGATTTGCTTTGATGCTGTTGGTTCCTAATTACTGCCTTCTGATGCTGCCCCAACATACAAAATTAGCATTAAACTTGCATTCCAGATGAATGACAGGGAATGAGAATTAAAAGGGATTTCAGTTAAAGCCTATGAAGCTAGATACAAGTCCAGGATCTGGCCAGGTTTAAAACCAGGCTGGATCTCTTTAGCTGGGAATTCCCTGAGAAACTCTCTAGCCACTTCCAAAACAATATCCTTCCTGTTTAATTGCTTTACAGGAAACACAACATACCTGGCCCAACTGCTATTTGAGGCTGGCACAGCTACCACTGGATGCCACAAAGACACTTTAGGATTGCAGTGTTGTTATATAGACACTGGACTTGGAGGATTCTCCTTTCAAATGTTCTTAGTGAACACAGGAATCCTCTACAAATCATGCCCTACAGTTGTGCTTGCCCATTATCACCAAACCAAGAGAGAAGTTTAGCCAAGTCAAATAAATAACACTCTTTAAGAAAAAAAAAGAGAAAAATTACCTCTACAGCAACTAATCCAGTGTTACTTTACAGCGTGAAGCCACATGTAAATAATTGCTACAGCCATATATTAATTTATATTACTTCATAGATACGAGAAGTGACTAAACTGTAAGTTCATATGAATGTATTTTGGGAATAGATGGCAGGAATTTATACACTGTTGTTGAGCTCTGTGACTACCAGACCATATATTTCTAACAGAATATTATTTGTTTCACAGTAAGAATGAGCCTTTCCTGAACTTGCTTTTAAATCATTGTAATTACCACTGTACTAAGTTAAACAATGCCTCTTGCAAGCTAGAGATGAAGAACGATCTGGTCTGTGTATAAGGGAGATACTTGACCTGTCATTTTTCCAGCCTTTCTGGGCTGGAACAGAGCAGCTATTAAAATAGCAACACATAAATACGTGATACTTTGAGGGCAGAATCTCAGGACTCCTTCCCCAAACAAGCCCAACCTACTAAGCAAAACCACCTAATCCATTTAAAGAGAGAGGGATGGTAGGCTACGTTGGCTAATAATCAAGCTATAAGAACCAGCAACTATCACTGCCGTGAGAGAGAAAGGGCGGTCTTCACTAATCATAAGGGCCAGGCTCTTTCCCTTTACACCTCCTTAGCCCCAGAGCACCACGTAAGGGTGGTAAAACTAGAGTGACACAGAGAACACAGTGCCACCTACTGACGCAATCGTTTTTTAGCACTCTATTTTCTTGACCTAGGCTCTTTTCAGCTAAGTCTAAAGATACCACAACATCAATATGGTGTTCATCATATTAAATAGCTCCTCTTCCTCTCTAATATTTTCAAGAACAGAAAATAGTGATACAAAAAAAATTCCACAACTCCAACCCCCCCTTGCTTCATCAAACCAAGCGATAAACTACCATCAAACTATACTATTATAGAGCTATGAATCTGAGAGAAGAAACCTTGACACGAGGGTGTCTTTAAGTCTAGATAGACTTTGAAGCTAGAGCAGAGTTTGATTTTTAATCTCTCTCTCTCTCCCTCTCTCTCTTTCTTTTTGAATAAACACAATACTTTCTAATGCATGGCGGTGGGAAAAAACAGCCACCTTCCACTGTATTAATGCATGTGTATAACAATGGTGGGCTAAAGACAGCACTTTACATTTTCAGCAGGTGGAAGAAATATACCAATGTCCTGTCTTCCGGTATTGATTAGTGTTGCTATGCACTGCCAAAGAACTATGTATAGTTGCTTCATTGGCAGCTGCTTATCAGCAATGAGTGAAGTAGCCCTTACAGTTTCCCTTTACTACTGTGTAGACTTAAACAGTTAATGCCTGCAAAGCCTGGTAAGAGGCTTGTTAAGAATTCTCTAGAAACGTAGCGACACAACAGCCATGCCATGTGTTGCAAACCAGATTTGCCTGTAGAATTACTAGTTAACAAACAAAGTCATAATGAACAACAATAAAATGCTGTAATTCAGGAATTGTCTCAAGTGTCTTCCACAGAAGACCTAACCGACTCTGGATGCTATTTCTGCTGACCCATCAGTAATTTTTGTGCTGTGAAGGCAATGCAGTATGTCAGAACCATGACAGATTTGGGCTTTTTTGACATCCAGCTGCTTACTGTTATTGCTGGCTGTTGCTACAGCATTGGAGATAATACAGGTGTTCTGTGCTGTTAGAGCAGACTGTGCTAGAGAGCAGTCTGGGTTAAGTGTAAGGTGAGGATATGTCTGCTTTGGGTAATGAAAGCAAGTATTCAGATGATATGGAGAAAAATTACAAATAGGCTTCTTTTTGATACACTTCAATATTAATGGAGGTCTGATTAAACAAAGAGGACAATCTATAAATAGATATCTGTTAGTTCGCTGGTTGTTTTTTATCTTATTTTTGCTGATAAGTTGAATGGGTCGAACTTGCTCAGTCTAATCACACACACTAAAACTATTAGTATGCATGTAGTCACGCATTTTACAAGTTTAAAGCTAGTACCCATGTCTAGCTTATAACTAAGAGTCATGTTCAATCTACAGATGGGCGAACTGAGGTGTTGGCCAACTGACCATGGCTTCATTTTTAGATGAAGCAATTTATCCAAAGCTACATGTTAAGTTTGGGAAAGAGCCTTAGTCAGGACACAGGTGCTTCTCAATCTGAGAATGTTTGAATAACCAGTTAGAGCAGACAGGATAGTACCTGCTAAACACAAATTCAGGTGAGTGGTATACCTTTCCAGTGTGAAGGAAGCAATACAAACCTAATCCTATCCCTCTGTTTTGATAAAAATATTTGACAGATATAATGAATAAATAAACAACTGCCTCTAAGTTATTTACAGTGCTGTTAACCGGTATTTAGGCTTCAAAATCAATCACCAGAGTCAACAAAAGGTTGAACAAACATATTCATGGTTGAGTATTTGTAGTTGAGATTAAGTACACATATGTGACTGTGAACGCATGTGTTCAGCCAAACTATTGAGGGTAATTATGAAGAGATGTCAGACTGTGCATTAAATGGCATTTTGGTAAAAAAGTAAACAAACTATTCATGCAGCTAACTCATACTTGTTCTCATCTCCTTGAATCTAATTTAAACACTTATTTGAGACTCTTGTTGATACTTTGTACTGAGCTTTGGCCCAATCATTTCATAATGAGTTGCTTTTGATTTCTAGTTTCAAATTCTTTCCCCTCTACTAATGATGTCCTGTCTAAAGGCTTAGTATCATTTAAAAGAAGTAGTCAATAGCAAAGGCTCACTCCTCATGCTCCTAATACCTCTCGGAAAACAAGGAAATAGACAATGTATATCCTTACTGGAGCTTCATTTGACCTCAGGAGAGTAGCATAAAGAAAAATATTCAACGAGGTCCTTTTCTATTTCAGGCTTAATTTTTCATATTGCAAATAAATTAAACAACAGAAGTGCTTTGAGGGTTGAATTCACCCCTCTGCAGCAGGGTAGAGTGCAAGCGAGAATGTGTTCTGATGGGCGGATACTACAACTTCTCAGCAGGGATTTGAATAAACAACAGAGCCAGAAATAACTCAGTGGTAAACCCAAATCAAGGCAAACAGTTTGGCTTTTGCATTTGTGTTTACCTTTTTTAACTGGCTGCTTCAAAACCTTTGGGGAGCCATAGCAACCTGAGATCTGATCTTTACACAGAATATCCACCATCCCCGAACCAAATACCCAGAGAAGATCAATTCTTACAGTTATTTGTGCTTAATAAATCACTCCTCTTAGACATTTAAAAAAGACTCTGAAAATAGCCAGTCCAAAGTTGAGGAAATTTCTGCACCTCTTGGCATACAAAGCTTCTACACATAAAGCAGTATCATGTTTGGGAAAAAACAGTATTACACTGTTAGGGAACCTGGAGGTGTTTTTATTCTTTTCTATCTACTCTTAGAAGAATAGATAACTCAGCTCAAGGAGGGGTTATCAGGGCAGATGCTCTGCTACGCATGGCCATGTTCTCAGACTCTAGTGACTTTGTGGTAAAGGTAAATGCAGCATGAAGAGGAAATGCCCACCTGCCTTACATCTGCCAGGCAGTGAGCAAATAGCCCTTGTAGAATTGCCTGCACCTCCTTTGTGGTCTCCTTACATCACTTGGAGTTCAGCCTAGGTTACTAACAATCAATATTTACTTCATTCTGCTAGATTTTTACATACTCTACTTGGAAAGCTTTTGCCCTCCTGGTTTGACTAGTGTCACTCTAGGGTTAGCACTAAAATGTACCTTCTACTGTTTATGATGACTTTGGACTACAGGAAGGAGCTGGTCAGGGGCAGAGAGTGAGATTCCTGAGTTGTAAGACAGTTGTAGTGGGCAGGGGTTCAGTAGTATTGACATTTCCTACTCTCTGGATATCACACTGTTAGAATGACTGGTACTAACACCATACACTTACCAGCTATCTACAGCAAGTGGCTACACCACTGAGAATGGGCACTAGACACTTCCCATGCAGCCTTCTCAGACAGGACGGCAGTCAGGGGAGCTCACAGTGCCTGAGACAGCCTTATTTCTGAAAAGAGAAAAGAAAAGAAAAGGAAAGAAAAGAAAAGAAAAGGAAAGGAAAGGAAAGGAAAGGAAAGGAAAGGAAAGAAAAGAAAAGAAAAGAAAAGAAAAGAAAAGAAAAGAAAAGAAAAGAAAAGAAAAGAAAAGAAAAGAAAAGAAAAGAAAAGAAAAGAAAAGAAAAGAAAAGAAAAAGAGGAAAGCCTCATTTTCTGCAGCTGTTAGTCTAATACCTTTTGTCAACACTAAATTTCTATGGGATGAAAAAAGAGATTAAAACCAAAATCAATCTTCTGCTATGTGTAAGATAGTTTAGGTGCAGTGGTTTGTGCTACTTGACTACAGGCTAATTTTTAACAATGCCATGTTCTTGTATTCAAAAAACACCCAAGCTGTATCTGCTGTAGCTACACACCCTGTTTCACTCTGCATTTATTTTAACAGGGTTTTAAAGCTATTTCACCTGAGTGCCTGCTGATTAGCGTGCTGAGTTTTTTAAACCGATCCATTGAATTCACTTCCTTTCTGGGTCCCCAGTGCCCATTCACCTATAGAAATATATAGACAAACAAGGCCACAGGTGCAGAAAATTGGGCCTTTCCTGCTGTTTATTACAACGTTGACCTCAGGGATTTGTTGGGAGGGAGGTGGGGAGGGAGAGGGAAAGAAAAAGAAGAAATACATACTTTGCAATAGGATTCTGCTAAAATTCTATCTTCCTTTTCTTGTGAGGCTAAAAAAAAGTGTCCTAGCCATCAACAACCACAGACATCAAATTATCAGAAGGTGAAGTGGAAGCAGGGCTGTTTCTTTGCATCTATGAAAGGACTTGGGATGAACTGCTGCTGCTCTGAAAGCCAGCTCTTCCCTCACCCCCCCTTCACCCTCTGCCATTTGCCTTCTGGTTATTCTTGGATACAAGATTTTTTCTCTGTCTTGCAGTCATCCAGTCTGTTGCCTAATTTCAGTCACACAGGCACTGGAGAAACAGCCACCTGCTTGCCATATCAGCGAGGTGATTTGTGCTAAAAATTCAACCCTAGAGAAATCTACTTTTGCAAATGCATGACCAGCATGCAAAACTGGATTGCCCCATGCCAGTGGCTTTGCTGCCTGAGGGCAATCCTGACAGTGTGGAGACCCTCAGATGAAGTGAGCTTTGCCCACAGAAAAAGTTCAAACCTTTTTTGATGTAAAATGAAAACACTACTGCACCATTAAGATGTTAAAAAGCAAGTTACTGACCAGACCTGGATGGTAAGTGGGTTAATGCCACCCAGTACTTACCTGGAGTCACCCTTTGCTACACTGAGAGCTAAGGCAAAGCAGCACATGATGACTGCTGCAGGAGATGATTGTGCTGGAGTGTGATACCATATAAGGGTTCAGCTTCCTTCATCTACAAAGGTGTTTTGGACCAATTTCTATGACACAATCTCAGTAGACTACATGAATGCATCTAGTAAGAGCTAGACCCTGACTTAAACAGTTTATAGTCTATTTAAAAATCAGAGACTATGGCTGTGAGAAAGCATGTCCTATTCCCAAAATTAATAATGTGGATTTTGATGTGTAGAGAGAATAAACGTCTGTCAAGGGTAGACTTTCTCATCTGGAAACTGAACTCATTTCTACTAAGCACTGGTTCAGTGTCTTAATCTGATGATTGCTTTTCCTTATAGCAAAGTGCTTCTCCTTGGTTTCATACAGGTTTAGTCTGAGATTGGCAAGGCGATTTAGGTGCTTAGGTCCTTTGGAAACTAATGTGCATCTGGTCAGACTGACCTGGAGGTAAAAGATACTATTTGGGTTAGCGAAGATAGGCACCCTGCATTTTGCTGTACATCTAAAGTACAAAGCTGGAGTCCAGTCTAAATTTCACTTGTCCTGTTTTCATAGATGCTTCAGAACATTCATGAAGGTTTACAACAGGAGGACAGTTTTTATGTGTCTATTTAGGAATATCAATGGAGGCTCATTTATTTTGTTGGAAAGCTGGTGTCAAAAAACTCCTATGAGAAACCGGTACTGTAAATCCTAATCCAAAGTACTTTGAAGCACACTGCAAAATCTCATCAAAAAGGTTCAGATAACAGCTTGTGTAAGCTTTACATAAGGCTGGTCTTTGGTGGGCAGTGGTGAGTCATGAGTATAACCATCTCAGCTCCTGAGTCACAAATTCATTTTTGTTAGTTTTTACTTGATATTACATTTTATTGGTAATAATTGGGAAAGGCTCAGAGGATGTCCCTACATTTTTATGACTTCTTTCCTCTCTCAGTACCATATTTCTGGGGCATCATTAGTCACAGGGCCTTTGGTCTGATGCTTTCCTGTCATGCCCATGGCCTGCACTACAGCCATTCCACAGAAAGGCACACCTATGCCTTTGCCTTTAATAACTGCACCCAAAAACTCTAGAAATCAAACTCATTTACCACCACTCAGGACAACTGGCACAACAGAGGATGTGTTTCAAGCAGTTTGAACTCCCTTCTGATATGTAGAAGCACATGTCTCAATACTTATGACAGGCAGACCAGAAAACTAATCTGCTCTTATTCAAGGTGCAGAGCCTTCTATTACACTGCCTGTGGAGATCTACATCTATATTCTTTATCATCACCTGAGGACATGAGTTGGTGGTAAAACACAGCCATTGAATGGGCTTGACAGAATACTGAAAACAGAAAGCTACTGGGGCTACCTGAGAGGATATTGCATTGGGTAACCACAGAACCCCTTCTGATACCGGTCACAGGGATGGAAAAGGTCTGTGGCATTCTGAATTCGGGTTATCCTTATTTGGTGGGAAATGCTTGCTACTACATCATGGACATCCTACTGTAACTGGCTAGGGCTGGGCTAGGGCACTTGGAACCCCCAGAGACACTGGAGGTTTTATCTATAGATGACAATTTTAAAGATACTGTGCAGCCACAGATAAATGCCTGTAATATATTTTAAACTCAATTTGTTTCCCTTTTCTGGCATGTGTCTTAGAATACAGGTCATGAAATTTTAAGACTAATGGTGTCAATATGCCAGAGTTGGTGTTAATTACTACTTTATGCCTCACCTGGCTTGGTCACACATATATTATGAGTTTAAAAACCAGTAAATACATATGACTTGAAAGAGTTCTTCTCCATTAAATTATGTTCACTTTGATGAGCTTAATCAAAAAATGGTTTACTTCGTTTGAGTTGTGAGTTTGGCTCATATTAGGTAACAAACCTCAGGTAATGAAAACTAAAGAAATCTTTTCTGTAATATAGGCAGGACTTAATGTTGATATAACCCAGTATTCTGTCTGTTACCATGATTAATAGCGGAAAGTGTAGAAGATAAAAATCATCTTCTCCCCTGCTATAGCCTCCCACCTTCTAGTAATTAGTGGTTTACAGACCCAAAATGTTGTGTTGTAATAACACAATGTAATGCTTTCAATAAATCAAAGTTAAATTGTTGTTTGCTTACATCAAGTCACTCAATCTGATTGTATCATGGTATCTGCCTTTTAAAATTTTGTTTAATATTTGGAAACAAACGTATCTTTCTGCCAGTTTCAGAGAACTAACCAGGAAATATTCCATTCAAATTACAGTACCCAGAAAGCAGAAAGAGTGTTCTACTGGAAAAGAAACTAACTAAAGACATTACCAAGTGAAGGGAGCTATGAATTTCTCCCATTCTCATAGAAACTATCTGGATGTTAGAATTCCGTATCTCCTTTTTTTTGAAAAAAAAAAAATCATAGAATCTGTTTTTGTTTTTTCCTTTCTCTCCGAGTTCTTTCACAGTCTTTCCTATTCTCCTTTCTTCTTTCTCTGTGTTATTAATTCTATGTTTAATTTTCACTGCCTCTTTTCTCAGTTACTTCACATGAGAATGGAAATACAAACTCAAATTAAAACTTCAAACCTATAGATATACATTTGATTAGAAAAAATGCAGGGATTCCCCAGACTCCAAGTCCTTTTTAAACTCTCTGTAAACAAGCACATCTATTTAGACAGTTTGTTTCTCTACCGATTTGTGAAAAGTTAATACAGTTTTGTGCCAATTCTGTTATGGAAAGAGCCCTGTACAAATACCATATGGTCCACTGAGGCGTGCCCTTATAACCCCAATAAATACAAATCACCCTAGAACTTATCATTGTAAGTTCAAATATGTAGCTAATGTAATCTTAAAAATCCTTCACAAAAAGAAAACAAACCAGCTCCTTTTAAACCCCTGTCTTGTTGCTCTGACTTCAGCTATTTGTTCAATATTTCAACAACACTAAATAAAGTTGCCAGAAATACTTACAATTTCTGAGTCACCTCCTTGCTATTCTAGATCCCAGAAACTTCAAATTAGTGACTATCTCAAAAAGACTAATGTGATTAATTCCCTTTTTTATTCTTTCATTTCTACCTCCCCTCACTTCCTCTCTAATATATGACAATCAGTTTGGTCTTCATTGATTTTTTTATACATATGTACTTAAGGCACATAGAATCTTCCCTAATACCTTGTGATTTATAATAAAATAGAATAATAAGCTTCAAGCAAACTGTTTGTTCTCTGAACACAAAAAAAAGAAATACTCTGAGTATTGTGGATATAGTGGGAAATGTTAACAGATTACATTATTTTATCATTTATCAGTGGTATTTCACTAGTAAGTACGTAGAACTACCTTTCTGTCAGGCAACCTAGTACAATGCATCCTAATTTCCAGTATCACATTGAACACTGCTTCTGAACTAACTGCGCTTTCAGAGATGCCCAAGATTTTAGATTCAAAAATGAGTGCCAGTTTTGATGCCTCTCTTTCTGCGATATCTGTATGACCTCTGAATTTTAGAATTATTTTTTTTCCTGTCAGGGAGTTCCAATATAGAAATGTCAAAATAAAAAAATAGCAAAAGTTGCTTTTGAATAGCTTGAGTCTTTGTGGCTCATTCTCTTCTTGATGCGTGGGTGAACAGGAAAACCCCTCAGTACTGTACATGGCATTTTCAAGGACATGATCTTGGTCATTTTAATATCTTTTATATGGTTTTAGTTCTTAGTCTCTTAGAGTGGATTAGTAACAGTGGCAGTCAAACAGCAGTAGCATAGCAACAAGCTACACCTTGCTCTTCCCAAGGATCAACTGATTCCTGTCTCTTTTATGGTTGTCTTTTCCCTTGAACCTCTTCAACTACTGGATTTATGTCAATAAGGCAAAATAACATAATTGTTACAATAATTGTATAAAAAAAAAAGCTTGTGCTGCTTCTCCCTTCCAGTGTTGAACTAGCACCACAAATGACAGAAAAACAACTTTAAAATGCATTTCAGAATTTGTTTTGTGAGTGCTTCTACTCTCACCCTAAACTAGAGAATGGAAGCAGTGTCAGAAGATTCAGCTAACAAACAACAATTTCAAAAAGGGCTATTTGGGATCAATCCCTACAGTAAATAGTTTGAAAAGCTAAATGCAGGATAGATGGGAAGACTGGAGACATCTGTAAAGAAATCATTGTATAGTTAGAGATACAGCCAAAGTAACAGAAGATCAGAGAAGCTCACTGTAACGCTACAGGAGACAAGATTCAGTGTATAAAGGCTTTTGGGACAATCCCCAGGCAGCTAGAATGGCACACGCTTGTCTGTGTACCTCTATCATGTTACTTGTGCAAAAAGCACACATAGATGTTCAGATAGAAAAAAGGTTGTGCCAAAGGTTTTGTGCTGAGGGAAGGACTGGTTGCTTCGTACTACTTTTGTGTCTGTTCTAGGAGCTGTCTTGAGTAGAGCTCTTAAGGCGTGATGCAGCCCAGACTCCTAACCTTAATGTGTTAAATACATTGTCCACTTTGGATTGTTAACTTAGCTGCAGTAAATGGCTTGTATTTTTTCCTGTTTGAGTACGATTAAAATTACAGGATATTTGCCAGACAGGCTGAGACTCCTTCTCCACTCTAAGCATCCTTTTGCAGCATTGTGAAGAAAGATCAATCAAATCACTCTTAGTTTCACCTAGAAACAATGTATTTTAGCTGTGTCTACAGGTCCCTTTGGAGGCAGCTGAATACAGACACATTTAGTGAGCTATACTATTACCTGTGCCAGACTGCAGTTTCATTCGCAAAAAAAAAAAAGTACAGGAAAACTGTGGTGGAGTGAATCAATTTGTGAGAATAGAGTGAATGCTAAATATGGCATATGATAACAAAACTAGTCTATAAAAAAGAAGAAATGACTACTCCAAACTAGGAAATCTCCATGTTCCTTGATGCTCTTTTGTATGCCACCATGTACAAGTCTTAATGGTTTTTATTGGTGGTATATCACCAGGTGTGAATAGGAAAAGAAAAACAAATATGTAGCATTCTTGGAAACTATCTGCAGGCATCTTTGATTATCAAGATCTGATAACATAAACTGAATATATTCCAGAGAGTTTCTTGAGTAGCAATTAAAAAAAAAAAAAATCAACCTTTGCATTCACTTTGTTTACAGAACCAAGAAAAGATACCTAGTGTAACTACGTCCCTGGTACAGAAAAAAAAACAAAGAAGAAAAGGTTACATAATTGTATGGAGGCCAGAATAACAATGTGCTTCATAAAGGTATCAGTTCTGAAAGTATTTAACAAGTTATTTTCCAAGTAACTTCATACTCAACTTTCTATGTGCTTCAATTTGGGACTTTGTGGGAAAAAAAAAATAAATCTCAACTATACTATATACATCTATTAAAATACGGTCCATTGTGGACAGAAGCAAACCACAAACAATTTATATTTTACCAATTGCATCTCTGAGACACAGTTAATATTTTTTTTTAAGTGACAAGCTATAACTTGCATTATTTCTTCTCATCTCCTGTTTTTCAGGACAAAAATTTGAAAGATGAGTTTTGTCCTACTAGGCTGTGACAAATGCACTCTTTAGTCAAAAAACACTGCAAAATATTTTCTTTTGGTACTGAATTGCTATTTAATGTAGTTCCTGTCCTGTTCTTTTCTCCATATACATTTCTAAATACTTGGCATGTACTGTTTCTATTAAATTAGAATCACTTTTAGTTTGTCTCAAACAATCCTCTAGTGCTATAAAGCAGTGTGCCTATATATGACAGCAAACACAGTAGGGGACCTACTATTTGAAAGTTTATTTTAATATAACAGCCCCCAGTAGATCACTGAATTAGATGCAGCCTAAGGTCACTGTTATGCATTTTATGAAAAGTGAATCTAAAAAGCATATTAAATTAGCAACTGAGGGGAAAAAAAATATCTCAGCAAAACAGTCAAGAAATTAAGAGCAGGGATTTTTTTTTCCCTTACATTTTGGAAGCTGTAATTTTGACACCTATATACATAAACTTATGTGAGCCAGAACTACAGCTGTACACAAGTAAGTTAAAAGAAAATCCTCCATGATATGGCTACAATGTTTGTATACTTTTAGAGCCCTTTCCTAGCATTCTCTTTTGGTTTGCCTGGTCTCTGATTTTCTATAAGCTGTTCATTTCTCTCTTGAAAGCTCCTCTGTTTCTGTCTCTAGTATCACCTGAACTTTCCTGTTACAGGAGGGTAACTTTGATATCTTTCCTAGCAGATTATTTGTGTGACTTTTTGATTTTCTGGTCACAACTGAGATTATCATGTTAGTAGAGAATACCTATCACTGACTAAAAGAAGGGTTAATTTCTGGAGAAGTTATCCCATCACACGCTTTTGATGGGAATGAAAACTTCTGACCCCCCACTCATGTGGTTTCTGTGAGCTTGGAGCTGCTGAAAGTCAAAGTCCATCCTGAAGCACTTAACAGGCATGGTGTTAAGCAGCTCTGTCTCAAGGTCCTGTTGTGAAAACATTTCAAACATTCATATGTTTGTGACTGTGTTTACAGGCTGGTGGAAATATATCTACTGGATATATCAGAGTGCTGTTGAAAAAAACAGCTTCCTATGAACTTCCCACATGTCTTGCCACTCCTGCTGGCTCTTGGGGATTGACTGGCTTTTACTCATGAGCCATGCATATGGCTGGTGGGAGGCACCATTCCTGTACTCACTGGGCTAGGTGCTGTACAGGTGAAGAACGAAATTGCTGTTTCTAATCTCAAGAGTTTACAGTCTAGTATTTTTCTTTTCCTGGCTGATCTCCTCTTGAATCTTTATATTGTAATGTCACAGTAAAGTCACAGCTAGATTTATGACATTAGTCAGTGGTAGTGAAGCTGACAGCAAAATCATCTGACAGGAGTGAGAAGATCAGTATGGAGAGAGGGGAGAAAAGCTCCACAGTGGGGTTTGCCTCTCATTCCCAAACCTGAACTTTATAAGCAACATTGTATTTCTGGGGTCATCAAAAATAAAAATAAAAATAATAATAAAACAGAAGTTTTACAAACAAGAAACAAGGACTAAGATTCAGGTAGAATCTCTTCATTCCCTGCCAGGTGGAAGTGGAATGTTATTCAGAGGTAAACTAAGAAAGTGATAATCTACTGCTTGTATACGATCCTCTGGAATGACTACTTTCTTTAACAAAGAAAAAGCCCACATGTGAATAACATTCCTGCTGCCTATACTGTAACTATTTGCTTTTTTTTTTTTTTAACAACTCCCTTTTCTGCTTCTTGCACTGTGCAGTAAATGCCACCACTAATGAGATAATATCAGTGTGTTTGAGAGCAGACTGACCCTGCTGTTTTCAAGCAGTTTCAACTTCTCGACAGTCAGGAGCCTGCCTAATGTTTTGTGGCTGCCTCTGGTCATTGACATGGTACAAACTGCCTTATCTCTCTGTGGGAGGGAGGTCATTGCCAAACCCACGGCTACTTCACTGAGGAAGGAGGCAGTCTACAGTGATCCAAACATATAGTGTGAGCCAAGCAGAGGGCTTATAACAAATAGCCAAAAATAGCTCCAGTTTGAATGTGTTTCAGTTTTTCTCTGTATGTCAACAGATGACACGCATTGTCACGGCATTATGTATGATTTAAGGGGCTTGCTTAAGTAATTTACAGCAAAACCTCCATTGTTTAGGATTTCTGCAACTTGGGTGCTTTCTCAAAGATCCTCCTTTACTTTTTTTGCAAAGTACTTTCAATGACTCTTTTTGTGTGACTGTAGAACTCAGCTAATGAATCAATTGTTCTATTTTTGTTTCCAATATTACACTTCCTTCCAGAGTGCTCATAGGACTATGTCGTGTATTTTGCCACCAACTCTTGCCGAGTTTCCCAAGAAATCCCTCACTGGGCAGGAAAGCAGGATTTGCAGAAAAGCAGAGAAAGTACCAGGAGTTCAAGCAGTGTTAGTCCTCACCTCACTCACTATTAAGACTACCAGTGTAGGCATTTATTTATGAGATCAGATATCCACCAAACTGGAGTAATGTCTGTACAGCTGAGCAACTGAGATGTCACACAAACGAGTCCAGGAGAATTTGTGGCTCATAGATGAACAGAGCACTGATTCTACCGTACATGTAAACTAGACCTGCCCTATGTTTCCCAGGGAATTCAGTTAATCTAGAGCTCCTCTGACTCTGCCCAAGCTTGGCAATGTTCATCCACCCCTGACTTCCCAGCCCTGGGACTCACCATGAGTGAACAGCATGATTCAAATGTCAGATTTCTTTCAGGATCTCCCATTAACAAGATTTTCCAAATTGCTGGACAAAGTTTCAGATATTTACTGCCCATCTCCTCATCCAGCTGCTTCTTGTACTGCTCAGCAACTCAGACCTTCACAGGAACAGAAGGTCTCTCTGTGGGACTCCTCAGAGAGGACAGGGACCTTCAGCATGAGTAATAATGGCACAAGATGATTCAACTTCTTTTTCTGTTTTGTCGTGCATTAGTAGAGTGTCATGCTGCATAACTGGGGCTATGACATAGTACTGCAGCGCAACAAAGGAATACACTAAATACTAAGTTACTTCTGTTGTCTGTATAAATAAGATACTGGCATTATGGATGACAAAAGGAGATCAAAGCTTGCTGCAGCAATCAGATTTTGTACATGGTATCAGACCATGACACTACTGTATTATTTAAGGCTGAGGTCTGTTCCTGAAGGAACATCCTGCTTCCATTGAACTCACTTGGAATTATACATTATTAGTCAGGGATAGACACTGATGATACATATGAGAATTTTTAATCTCTTACTCTGTTTGGAAAGCTTGAACCACAAAATTGTACCTTACCTTATTTTTTTTCCTCCCTGAATTTGTTTTCCCAGCAGCTGAATACTAGTGATGTTCATTGCTTCAGCAACTGGAAACCCGTTAAGAATGGAAGCATTTATTACGAAAGAACAGAACAAGAACAAAATAAGAACAACAGTAACTGGTCACATCAAATTACATGAAGTTTGTAGTATAGAGTCATTACCACTGCAAAGTACATGTGCTTTCCAAGCACTGAGAAATTCACCACTGCCGTGCCTGAAGCAGCTAAAGGAAAGAGCCTTCACTTTACAAATATTCACTGGGCTACAAAGACTTGCTCATGGCATCCTTCTCTCTTTCTAGATCTTTCTCTTGTCATAATTCACCTGCTTTTACCACAAGAAATTAATTTTCTCTAGTGATACTAATTCAAAGGAATGATTACGCATCATTCAAAGGAAGAAAGAAATAAGCTAGGGCAAGGCCACAGTATGGGGTGTGGATCAGGACATGGATGTCAAGGACTAGGAGAGTGCAGGCTGAAAAAGTGTTCCAATGCTGACTCCTCATTTGCCTATGGGCAAGTCTCTTGGGGTTGCTAGAAAATGGGTATCATAGTAATCCTGTACCTCACTATTCCTCTTGAGATTGCTTAGAGCTAAAATAAAGTGTGTGGATCTGTTCTCACACCACAAACCTAGCTATCTCTGATGGTGTTTCCTGTCATACCCATCCCTTGGACTGAGGCTCCTTGTGCTGAGGCAGAACATCTGCAAGGTGAGACCCTGAGAGGAAGCCCAAGGCTGTGCTTCCTGCTGGGGAGGAACACTGAAACTGTTTTGAGTCAGCTGCAGGTGGGGAGTTGCCTGTCTTCTTCACTCAAGGCATCAGTGCTCTGGTGCTTGCAGTGCTCATGGCCCTGTTGGGGAAATCATAGCAGCAAATCCAGGCCACTATTGCAGAGAGATACTTGCTGCTCTTCAGGGAGAGAGAACTCCATCTTTTTTCTTATATTTTTACCTTACACTTTGCCAAGTGCAGCTTATTGCTTTGGTGAGTGGAGCATTGCTTGTCCTTTTCCCTTTTCTTCTGCCTCCCTGGGTCTTCTTGAATCTCCTAATTTAGGGCCAGATTCCATAAAAACAATGTGTCCTGGTTTCAGATGGGATGGAATTACTTTTCTTCCTAGCAGCTGCCACAGGGCTGTGCTTTGGGTTTATGCTGAAGAGAATGCTGATAACACAGGGATGTTTTGGGTATTGCTGAGCAGTACACTCACAGTAAGAAGCCCATTGCTGCTTCTCACCCTGCCCTGACAGTGAGTGGGCAGGGGGTGTAGGGAGCGGGGGGAGGCTGGATTATATACAAGAACCTGGGAGAGAACATAACCAGGACAGCTATTCCATTTGATTTTCTCTTCTGATTCCCCTCCCAATCCTCTGGTAGGTGTGGGGAGTGGGAGTGCCAGCTTGGCTTGGACCAAGACACTCTGCCTATCTGCATCAATGGAGATACTCAAGCCCTGAAAAGAAGACTGAATATTGTACCAGGAATCCTCTGTGCAAATTTTTACTGAATCTCCCTGATTCTACAACCGAGAAGCAATCATTAAACAGTTATGAGCAAAGAAACAGTATTGTCACTTCACATTTCTTGAGGGCTCAGCTGAAACAAAATTCTTGGTGCAGGTAGATGTAAGTAAGGCACAGTTTCCTCGAGAGGATTGAATTATTCCTTTGGGTAATGTTAAAATGTTTTCTTTTCATTAGTGTGTCATATGTAGAGAGGTTGCTCAAGGGATGACGATTTTTAGGATGCCACAAATTTATTTTAAACTTTTTTTCCCTTTTTTTCTTTGTATCCAAACTAAATTGTTTCCCTATGCAAAAATAAACCACAAAGAATGATGAGACACAATAACCTTTTCAAGCTTTTGTCGAGACTGGTAGAGTAGTCTTTACTACCCTTCAAGGGTACAGTAGTACCACTCATAAATATCTTTTAAATCACGTTTATATTAAAAAAATGACAAGTTTACATCAAATTTCAAGTCAAAGCTCATCACAAAAAATTAGGAGGAATTAAAAAAAAAATCCATCAGTAGAATCAAAGTTTCATTAACATGATGGTAGTCCTAAATAAATGTATCTCACTATGCACTCTTTGTTTAAAGAGAGAAAAAGAAAGCAAGAGATTAAATGCAAACTATGCATTTAATACGTGCTGAAACAACTGTATCAGCATAGTAATAACTTGCATTTTTTTTTTCTGGAACAGCCTTCTATTGTAATCCTGTTGCATACTTTTGAATATATTTTTATATTGCTCAGCTTCTGTCAACAGATTCCTTGAGTTATTCAAAAGGGGAGTGCAAAATTCACTGAGCTTGCAACACTCACTCTGACTGATACATCTCTAAAGAGGATCACTAAATTACCCCTTTGCAATTGAAACTAAAATTAGAAATATCAGATACCAGAAAAGAAGACATCCTCTGTATTTAGTTTCAGTGTGCCAAGATGTTGTCCAGTATACTTCAAGACTCATTTCCATTTAAAAGATACTGACAAAAAAAAAAGTGTTTACCTTGCCTGACTTTGCATGGGTAAACTTTACTGCATCCAACATGAGGAGCTTTATTTAGAAATGTATCTTTACCAGGAAACTAAGTAAGCTTCAGTGAAACCAAAACGGTCCTGGCCTAACTCAGTCACTATTGAGACAGATGAAGTCAATAGCAGCTCCACCCTCCTCTCTGAGCTCAAAGCCAGACCCAGAAACTGCATCCTCTCTCACACCCACTGTGGGGTAAACCTTCCCCCTTAGGCTGCCCAGATACAGGAGGGCTTCTAAAGCCATGTGAAGCTATACTGATTATTTAAAAATGAACGGTGTTATTGAAAAAATGTTATACAAGCAGTGGTAAACCTCAGTGATCTGGGTTTCGGGCAACAGAAAATCCCTTTGACAAGTAGTAAACACACTAAAAATAGTGCTTGGTTCTTTTTAAAGTCAGCTTAAAATAATTCCCGTTTCTTTTTGTATCCTGTTTTGCAGTTTCATATGAAGGTGTGCAGCAATCTTATAACAGCAGTAAAAATGACTAAGGTCTTATTCTACACCCTATTCTGGAATCTAATGCAGAGAGGATCATAGAACTATCAATGAGAATCACATCACAAGAGCAAAATTTCAGCCTGTAGAGAGTGCCTCCATCTCATAGTAAGCTTTTGATGCACCAAGTATGTCTGGGAACAGAAAAATACTAACTTTATTGTCCTGAGCAATTGAAATGGAAAATTATTAGAATTAATTAGATTACAATATTCTTTAATGCCTCTGACCAGTAACTTGACCAGGTTGTGATGGTATTCTATATCATTTTCATCTGGTTTAAGACTGCGATGCTCCAGGCATTGTTTCCTTCCAGGTCTCAGCTACCACTAACTGGGAAGGCACTACCCTGTGCTAATCGGAGAGAGAAAGTGTATATCTACGTCAGGCATGAGGAATGGGACTGATCTCAAGACCATTACACTTGAGCTAGACATCTAGGCTCTCTTAGTAAATGGAGAGAAACAAGTACTTCCAGAGAAACCCTCATCTGACCTCTGTTAGACATGTGCTTTAGGATGACTTTTATCTCAGAAATGATTTTTTTCTCTATGCTGACCATACACAGAGCTATCTCAGACATAAATTTAAATTTGGTATGTTCTGCTCTAGGTTGGCTAAATCTCTGCCTTGCTCCTATAGAGGATACCATCTGCAAAATCACTATGATTTTTTAAATCATCAATGTTTATAAGGTGCTCAGAGCATGTATGAAATCAACATCCATCCTGTATGAATTGTGGAAGTGTAACCCAGTCACTGTACTGTCTCTTCTGGGTGTGGACCTGAAACATACCTCAACTTGCTCCCTCAGTTTTGGTGGCTGGGGAAAAACTGTTCTTCTCCTGAGGTGATTGATCACATGTTTGCAATAGCCCCTGAAATCTTCCTTCTGATTAGTTACAATAGAGAACTGCTTTCTGCACCTCCCTTCTAGTATCAGTGGCTTAAAGGAACATTATACCGTTTAAAGTACTCCTTTCTATGCATCGTGATACCCTCTCCTTTCAGTCTCAGACGACAATCCCCAGCCTTTTTTCCTCTCCAGGCTGAGAAATCTCCAGCCACCTTCCAGACTAGGAGAACTACTATGTGCAAGTTAATGTATACTTTTGAAAAATGTCATTACTTTGGAACATATATTAGTACATGTATTTAATAAAACATCCTATATGTTTCAAAGGTTTGGCATAAGTTGTTAGTGTTTTCTTTTCACTTTGAAGTTTTTGCCTTTTTTGAAAAAAATAACTTCTGTAATTTTGACAAGAGTTTCCTTTTCATTTTGTCTTACCAGACATTCCACCACAAGGGGTTCTGTGATCCTAATCTGCTAATTTAGTTACTTAGTATCTCCAAAGTATACTTGTATTTCATTGCTGTATCTCCAGTACAATTATAGCTATACTTAGTTACCCTGTATCTAAAATCTGTCCTGTTCTTTACTTTTCAGTTCATTACGGTTCACTTTAGCTTTTCGATTGAAACAAAAGCAATGTTTCCATGGTCATAAAAGTAGTAGCTGTGGGGAAAAAAAGCCTTTGAACATTTGGCACAGTAGTTTGTTTTTAATATTCTCCTTGTGTGTAAATTTAAAAGAAAAATACACTGTTTATAGGAAACTTTGGCTAAGAAAGTAAACAAGGCTTCTTTCAAACATAGCTCCTCAGGCAACTATAGTGCAGATTTTGAAACAAGGATGGGAACTTACTAATGTTATGCTTACTATGCAATGTGCAATCATACATTTTGAATAAACAGCAGAATTATCGTAAAAGCTAAAATCAAGGCCTTTATGGGATGACTGGTGTCGTGATCTGTCACTCAGACTTCCCCCAGATGCTGGAAACACTTTGGAGATAACACTGATTTCAACTACTGATGCTGTGGTTGTAAAATACAAAACCTCAAGTAGCCATTTTATATGAATGTTGACCCCAAAACAGAAAATCTGAAGAGAACTGTTTAGAAACAAATCATTATCCTTTTTAGCTAAGACTGCTCAATTCCATGGGACACGTTTACCTGTCTGAACTTCTTTCAAATTTCCTTTACATTTTATACAAACAGAGACATTTGTGATCCAAGACAGTAAATGTAGTAGGGAAAGAAACGAACTGAAGAGGAATGAAACATTAAAATAATTACAGTTGATTTTAGATTTCTGAAAAGATTTTTAAAAGAAAGAATTAATACTAGATATACTCGCCAGTATTTTACTAATTAGTGCTGTACTGATTAACAAAATGTCACAATGGATCTGTGTAGAAACATGCTTTTTAAATGCACTTTCCTTAGCTTGAAAAGAAGAAATAACACTAGGAGTCAGGCCCTTAGCTCAGACCTTCCATCTTTTTATCTGGGTGTCACAGCCAGTAAGTGAGTCAGAGTCCTGCTCATCCTGCATCCTTCCACATGGGTACAATTATTTGACTCAATCAGATTCAGGTTCCCTCTTCCTAGAACAGAGTCCAGGGGGTTTTCCACCTTCTCCCTGAGTACTCTAAGCCCTGAAGTTATCTGTGCAACATGAGCATTGCCTCCCCCAGTTATGTCTTGAGAGAAAGTGGCCCTAGCTGTTGTTTTGTGTTGAGCTCAGAGTTGGTGCTGCATGGGAAGTGTTCTCCAAGGATGTTTTTGGCACAGACCACAAAGGCTTAAGGTGTGACAGAGCCTCTTCCTCCATGAATTCCAAGTGATTTTAGGTACTAGAGAGATGCCTAGATGTTCAGCCTGGCCAAAGCAGCACTTGTATAACAGCAGAACTTTAGACATCTAACTATGTTTTCTTAATAAAATTTATGTGCTCTTCATGGTAAAATATTTTGTCTCACCTATGCAGAACTCATGGTCTGGATGAGTTGAACTCACTGTTAAACCTAGATCACTGTAGTAATTTTTCAGATATGGTTGTTGAATGACTTGCTTATAGAAGAAAAGTTGAGGGACAGCAGCAGTGGAGGAAATCACCATCTACTCTTGCCATTTTTCTGAACGACTAATGGTGTGTAACTTTTATCATGTATTCTCCTTTATAAGTAAATAATGAAGGGCCCACAATGAGATATCTGAATTTATATCTTTTTCTAGAGCAGCAAACTAGCCCTAAAGTTGTTTCAACTTTCCTCCTCATCTAGCAGTTACTGAAGCATAAACATGTAATCACGGGAAATGCTATAATTAACCATAAATCTCTGGTTCAAATCAAAAGGACACTGAGCTTTCCTTTCAGACTGAAAAATTGGAACAAGAGCACAACTATTAGAGAATCTACCTTTGAATCAATTTCTGTCAGTGTGTTGGCCTTGCTTTTTTGGTCTAACCCACAAATTTTTACCTGTATGGTTAGCCAAAAACTGTACATTATTTATCAAAATCAGCATTAAAATTCTAGGATCTGGCAATGCTCCATCTTGACACTAAAGGGCTGATACTGTACGCTTACTTTAAGAGACATCACAGCTATGCCTCAGAATACTACTCCTTGTATAATTTCACATATAGAAAGTTGAGTGAAATAGCGTTTTACTTTTTTTTACCTTTTTTTTTTTTTTATCCATGAAATTGTTTTGGGGTTGTAAGAAACTATGTGTTCTCAAACACAAGTCCTGGTTTTCCAAAGTGTTTCACACCTCTGTTCCCACTGAGGTATCTACTAAAGTGACTTTAAAGTCTTGCTTCACCATAGTATATGAACAATTATGAGCAATTAAATATTTTGAAGAAAGAATAACAATAACAGCATCACTTTCTGCATGTTTTAACACAAGCAGACTGCAGGAGAAATGCTGATTGCAGCAGAACTCTGGTTTTACTATAATTAAAGTGGAAAAGCCTTAAAATTTAGACTGAAATAGGGCTGGTTTTTAAGTGTCTAAAATCCCTTGAGACCTATTTTGCTTACATTACAATTTGCTGGCATCATGGACAAGGTTGAAATAATTTGAGCAGGGTGCTCCCAAAATCCAGTCCTTCCTCTTGTCTTCAAAGGGGCAGATTTTATTTGTATTGGGATTATTCTGAATTATACTGGGGTTCAAATCATGACTAGACCATTCTTTACCTGATGTCATTGATTTCAGCTGTTGGAAAAGTAATCATAAAGCTGTAATGGGAGGCAATTAATGTGTGAACTCTCTCAGTCTTAGATGAGTCTTAGATGGGTATACACACACTGAGGTAAGATTTCCAGTCTTTTGCAATGGATCCTGTGTGGTTCAAGTATAGATACCATGGCCTTGGAAAGTTAGCTGTAGTCAGTCCCAGAAAGCTCAACAAAAAACACAAGAGACGAACCTTGGGCAGGTAGTTATGACCAACTCCTTCTCAT
Organism: Colius striatus; assembly: GCF_028858725.1. NCBI lineage: Eukaryota > Metazoa > Chordata > Aves > Coliiformes > Coliidae > Colius > Colius striatus. The sequence goes on from NC_084759.1 coordinate 129,472,756, forward strand.
GAAGCTGGAATTTTGTCTGGAAGATGTAACACATTTGCACAAGGAAAGTGAAGTACATATGTGAATACTCACTGGAAGACTTTTGGGGTGAGAGAGTTGAGAGGAAGCAAGGCACAGAGTGTTGTAAAAAGATAGAGGAGTGTGGCCTTGGGGAGGGACTGTTGGAGTTGGAAAGCAAAAATGCAAAGAGAGGTGATGAATGAGAATCTGGAGGAAGATGAAGTGGCAGGCAAAGTCAGCAAGTGCAAGGAACCTGACAGTGGTGTACTCTTCCCTTTTGAGTGTGCTAGTATGTAAGAGAACTTACAGGGGAAGGGAGAACTGTCCAAACTCCCAGAAACACTAAGATAAGGCATACATTGCTTCTGCATCAGACAGAGTGCTGTCTGCAATGAAAGGGAACGGATAGCTAAAAGATTATTTTCCAAATTCTCTCAAAATACTCCTCTGACTCTGTTTCAAATACAGGAAATTTACTGTCAAATACAAAGCAAAACAAAAAAAAAAAATCTAGATTGAAGCTCACCTGCTGATAACATGTGCAGTTCTGGAGCATCAGACTCAGTAAAACCTACTGCAGTGAACTCATCTGGTGAGCATGCCACTAATTCCCAGGGACCGTGACTTCTGGTGGGTCATAGTTAAGATTCTGGTGGTGTATCCCAGGACTACTCATTTTCTGTTTTGTTTTTTTTTCTTTTCAGATATTTGAGTTTTACTGAGCAATGCATTTTGGAAAGGCACAAGAAACCACTGGGCAATTTTAACCCTGTGTTGACAAAGATATTTTTGGTCATTGAATTAGGCTTATATGGGATTTGCTTTAACAGTATCAGGGTTTGTGTAGGAGAGGAGTTGCAGAGGGAAAAATAAGCATTTCCAAGAGGAAGTCTTTTGAGCTGAAGAACTCTGCAGAATAATAGAGATTGAATTGTGTAATAAAGGTAATATAAAGAGAGTTCAAGGTGGATGGGTGCAGCTGCAGGTTTCTGTACCTGTCCATTCATCCTCTCTTTAGTTTTTCTAGAGGACATAAAATCCATAGAGAGATCTCAGCACTGTCTGGACCTTATTTTATACATATAAATTTCATATATTCTCTGTGAACTGTATATTTTCTGAACAGGAAACTTACGGATTTTATATATCATCAGATGCCCATAAGCTGCACATGAGTATGTGATCTGATTCTTTAGAGAAGTATGAAGAATCATTGACTAAACACATCTGAAACCCGGTTAACAATTTTGTTAAAATAACCTAAAGTGAGTGGTCTTTTTGATTAGTGTATTGTCTTCTAATACAAAAAGCCTAAGCCAGCAATATCTTTTCAAACAGGTTTTGCTTTTTTTTTTTTTCTAATTTCAGACAGTCTCCTAGATTAAAAACAAAACCACAACATGCTGTTTTGATTGTGCTGTTCTGGCTCTACTTCAGGGAGTTATTTTAGCAGTTGAACTACATACTAAGTCAACTGGAGCTCCTTCACTCTTCATCGTATTTTTACACTCATTGTTCTGTTCAAAATCACCTTTCAGTTACAGAGTGTAAAGCCAAGGTACCTTGTCTTTGGCAGGTTTATCCCAAGTTTATGAGAAGTTTTAGTCTCATGACATTTAAACAGTTCTTGCTTGTATTGGAGGCATTTTTTTTTCCAATGGAAAACAGGATCTAGCATCTGGGATAGAAAAAAGTTGTCTCACAACAAGGTGATGGCATTGTTAGTGGGCAGTTATAAGAGATGGCCTGACTCTAGCAGAAATTTCTTTCTAAATCCATCATGTAGTGGTTAGGCTGAGGCTCTGAGGCATGAGGTACACCTCTGGTTTTAAAAAAAATCCTAAATACTATGTTTTAGCTACCCATAAAATATTTAATCCTGCAAAACACTTCCACTCGGCAATCTATGTGGCACTGGCTTCACAGATATGTTTATTTGGGGAAATAAAGAATATCCTTAAACTGTCTTTATTTCTTATTTCATTTCATTGCATAACCCTTTCAATCTATAAAAACATATCATTCATCTTCTAAATGATGTATTATTTGTTTAATTTTTTTTTTGTTTTAAAGATCATTTAATTATGCTTCTGGGCACAAAAGTCTTCATCTCAAAAACACAAAATTCATTCTCTTTGCTATGCCCTAACCAAGCTAGAGATCCACTTTACAGAAATGGATTCATCAGCTAACAAGTCCTAGGAACTGAAAATAACTAATTTTTAAAGTTATGTCACAAAATTTCTCAGAACTGGATACATAAAAATAAAGCAACATTTATAGCACTATACACACTGAATAAATCAGAAAATTAACTAGAACTGGAACTGGACTTACTACAGAAAGTGTACACTCCATGTCTGTACATATTTATAGCTACTCACATAGAATATATATTTAGCAAATTTACATCTTACCAGAAGAAAGTGTTGACAGTCATCTCTACTTGAGTTTTCTATTAAAAACTCAGAGAGAGAAAGAAAGCACTGTTCAACAAAATACTGAGTATAAGATTTCTGAACGGCTTTTGCCATGCTGTCCCTGAGGTTAAGATCCTGGGATTATAGGTATTTATAGAGTGTTGGTTTACTATCGCAAAAAATGTTACTCTGCTTCGGGTGAATCAAAGTATTTTTCACTTGTACCACTCACATGTACAGACAATTAACAAAAATCCCAAACAAACAAACAAAAAAAGACTTTGGGAACTTTACCTCCACCCGGTTCTCATCAAACTTTAACATATCTTTTTTGTTTTTTCCTGAAGACTGTTAAGGAGTGACAAGTGTACTTTCTTTGCAGTTCCTGCCCCTGACCCTGTACTGCCTCGATCCTATTTCTTTTCCCCACTAGAAAAAACTTCTAATGCTTTTCAGCACTGATGCAGCTCCACTAGCTGTAACAGTAATGGAATCTGAAATCAAAGAAGGTGAAGAGCTGTGTTACGCAACACTGCACACCATGCATGCTAGCAGACTTGCACTGAGGTAAAAATACGCAGCCATACTTTTCCCCAGATTTATCTCTGCCAGAAAATAACATCATACTAGGACACAGGAAGAAATGAGGCACCAAACACTGTCCGGAGTTTGGCTATAGACAAGGTGGCTAGGAGGCACAACACTTGATGTCAGCTATGAGAAATCTGGGTACCTAATTTAAACTGATCATCTGGCTGTTTTTTTTTTTTTTTTCTGCAATTAGCAGAAAGACAGGTAACAGAAAGGGAGAGTCACGTTCTCCACTTCCATGTAGGCTGAACAGCATTTCCAAAAGAACTCTCCTCATCAGTCAGCTGAAGCTTCTGATACTTTGTAGTGAAACTTTTATAACTGCCGCTTACAGGAGCTGAGCTCCATTAGCTGTGCATGAAAGCCTTCACAGAGCAGTCAGGCTGCTTGGTTCTGATCTCATCCAGGTGAGAGTCTGGCTCCCAGGGCCATCTGGGCTCACAAAAATGTAAACTGCTCCGTATTAGCTATTTCTCTGCAACACATTTAAATATTTGGAAATGGTATTCAGAAGTTTTAAAGGTCTGTACTTTCTCAGACTGATAACATCTATCATACACACAAGATATAACATGAACTTATCCCAAAATCTAACTTTTCAGTTACATCATTGAAAACTAAATAGTTGACTTTATGTATATAAAATGACTAATTAACCATTTTACAAATACACATGATTTCACTACATCTCTTGCAAACACGAAAGTTAATTTTCAGGGGCTATTATATTCACTAAATAGTTAAATTAAAAGGTATTTCTTTCAGCAAAGGTCAGTAATTGTCAAAATTTTTGGATGCAGCACCATAATTTTCCTCAAGCTTTGGAGTCTGAGTTTGGAAAAGGCAATGATTTTGTCCCTGGGTATAAGGGACACTTCTGCAAATTTTGGGTCAAACAGATTTGTTACTGTGATCAAAGTTGAAACTGGAAATTTTGACAGCTTTACTGAGCAGAATGCAGCTTGCTACTAGCAGGGAGTTTTATGACTGAAAAAAGAATCTCACAAAATATGCCTTTATGCAGCCCATAAAGGAAAGAGTCCAAACTAAAATACCCCATTGATATTAAACACACATAAAGCCTTATGCTACTTGCTGCATGCTTGAAGATTGCAGAGAAGATAAAAATCAACAGCTGGAATGTGTCTTCCTGCAAGCTTGCCTTTATACATAAGCATGATCAGGAAAGGGACCAAGGTGGTGATATAATAAAACCCCTAGTAAACATGGAAGATAATGTTGGAAGGAAACATGCTGTTTGCAGCAGTCATTTAAGCTCCCAGTCTCCCTCCCTCAAGAGTGGAAAATATGGGTACAGCAGAAGCGTTGACTGAACCACAGCCCCTCCAGAAACTCATGGGGTCATTTAAGAGTGAGGAACAAAGTTTTAAGTGTTCAGAGTAAAATGTTAGCGGAGTGGCTGGGAATTATCACAGAGGATTCTCAGATTGGATACTCTGTTACCTTGAGATCTGTCCTTGGATTTCAGGAACACAGGTTAGCTGATGTCTTTGCACAGCAAAACCATCCTAAAGCTTTACCATTGAAGATATTTCAGTGTTGATGCTTTGGAGACATTTTCTGCTTTCCTGTACACTCTCCCAGAGATGCAAGATCAAAAAGTACAGTCATTTTTCTAGAAAGTTTGCCACTAATGTGTGTGCAAGTTCACACTAAGTGATTCAGACAGATTGTATTGCTACAACCACACTGACTACTGGACCTGAAGATCATATTTTTCTTAGTTGTCTGTATAAATCTGGTTGAAAATGAATTGTCTGTTTATTGTCTTTCATCTCTGACAGACCAGTGAAACTTCCTAATTTGCTTCTTGATGTCATTCTCCTTGCCCAATGGGGAACAAGATTAATGTTCTAGAGGTTTCATGGGTAGATATCACAGCTTAAACCATTCAGGAACATCAAAACAAATACCTCTGGAAAGGAAATTAATGAAACTACCACTCAGAGAACAAATTGGTATTTTCCAAAAGACAAAAAATAAATAAATTCAAAGACAAGAAACTGAAAAGGCAATCTCATGGTATTCCAAGGTAAAAAAGAAAACCCATTAATGGAGGGGAAGTCCGTCTTTTAGCACAAGCATCATAACCAAGAAATTGAAGTCAGCAGAGATTATCCTCTCCCTCTAATCTCTTCAAATGACAAAATTATGTGCAAGTCAAATTCTGCAGGAGAGTACACCTATGTTGTCATAAACTTGTAAGTAAGTGCAGAGTTTCCTACTTTACTCTTGGATACCTTGTCATTTGTAATCTTTAAGAGCCCTTTCCTCTGGTCATATATGGGATTTGATTGAGGTATGCACAAATTTTTCCAGGCTTTTTATACCAGAAGTATTTGACCAAGTTCCAGCTGACTCCCTTGATTTAAAATGCTTCTTCTCCTGTATCTGGAGTTTGCTGAGGTTTTTACCTGGCTATTCGTGGAGTTTCAGGAGAGTACTTGGTCAGGGCTTGTCATCTGATTAGAAACTGGTATGGAGTCATCTATCAGAAGAGGTATTAACCATCTTTAGAGTTGCAGAGAATGTCATTTTTAAATAGGATTGTTTTCAAAAATCACTGCAGATTTTCAATGGACCTTTTTTCTTTTTTCCCCATACTGGATAACTGCAATAGATATATAATGTTCCCACATATGCTCAGATAAAATCATCTGCTTTATACCTCCTTCTGAGCTTTCACAAAATGATACATTTTATGGGAAGCACATGTAAGAATATTTTGGCATTTATACTTGACATTAATTCAATAGCTGCATGAAAAGATCTGAGAGTTAACACCTTTGCTGGCCTGTCAAAAAACCTCTGACAACCCCAACAAAAACTCAACCAAGAAATCATTTGTTTATTGTCCAATATGCAACCATGTGCCCTGACGACATGTAGCAAGAGGGTTGCAATTTTTTTCCAGAAGATATGTACAATGTCTATTTTCTTTAGCATTTGTGACAAAATGTTAACGTGGTTACAAGGATGCTAGAAAATCCTTCTCCCTCTGGTCTCTGTTTCCACAACACTATTAGAAGATGCAACTGAGGCTCAGTCTTTTTATCCAAAGAGCAAGATAAATAATAATGATAAAACCCCCAAAATGTTAAAAAAATAAACCAACAAAACACCAGCACCACATATATAGTTCTTATCTCAAAGGGGAAAAATGGCAAAAGGGATTTAATTACCACTATTGATATGAGAGGCAACCTGCTGAAATGCTATTTCAGCTGTATGCAGCTATGAACAAACACTGTAACCAGAACCAGAGACATGCAGTCTGACAAGGGTGCCCATTTAAACAAGTCAAAATGTAGAGGGAAAAAAAAAATCAAAAGATCTGCTACATATTTTTTTCCAGTTTATTTTTCCCTTTATTTCTCTCTGCACTAACAGTTTTTATGAAGCCAAAGATATTCCAAGTGAAAGGTCACCATTTTTACAAGCTTAAATAAACTATTTATTAATGGTAGACTAAGTACTCTGAAGAAATGTGTTTGCCCTGGCAATAATATTTATAAATGACCTATGAAATATTATGTCATTGTACCAGTAGCATTGCAGTGTGTTTGTGAGGATTTAGTTCCAATCAGCAAGTGCACTTAGAGGGGGGAAATATTTCTGTGCAGGGCCAGTGAAGTATACAGACAACAGTTGGGAGAACATAAAAAAGTCGTAAGTATAATCTTTTATCTGACATTGACAATAAATAAATAAATAAATACAGAAGCAACAAATAAATCATTCCAGTCAAATAGAAGTGCTGACATTTTATGGTCTCCAGAAGTTGAGTCTCTGCTGCTTGTAAAGGAGAGATCTAAAAGTAATGTGGCTAAAGCAGGGAGCTGAGTTCCTCAGCCACAGAATGATGAAAGCTGTGAGAATACTAGAGCAGAAACACAGGTACCTATTGAGCACAGAGACACATGGGCTGCTGTTTATATTTCTTTTTTTGACCAATGTACCAAGGCAGGAACAACAACAGAACCCCAGAAATTAGATATTCCTAATAGAACTACTATTTTAAGAACATCAAACTTCACTAATGGTTTGAGGGTGGCGGGTGGGGAAGATTTAGTGGTAAAATGCACATGTCAAGTCCAAGATGTAAAATTCAGATTATATAAGTGTTAATAAATACTCCACTTGAATGCTTCTCTAAAAAGATACAGAAGCCAAAATCTGTTTTGTTATAAATTATAAAGCTATTTTAAAAAATGTTTCATTATATTTCCTCCAGCAAAGGAGAGATAAAAGCTTAGCAAAACAAGAGAAAAAAGAAAAGCTCATTAATTCTAAAACTAGACATCAGGTCCTCAGGTCCTGACAGAGGTTTGGAGCATAGAATGAAATAAGAGTAAAGGACTTCAGAACGAGGTTTCTTGAGCATTTTCAGTTAAAGTCTTAATTGATTTTTTTTTTTGTTTAAATAAATGAATCAATACATGCACAGGAAAAGATATTCTTTCCCCCCAACAGTATCAGCAATATCACAGGTACATATCAACAAAATATATAGATATCAGAAAAGAGCTTATATCTTCATTTTTATTCCCACTGAAGAGAAAATCAAAACTTTGTAGCACAAACACAGATATCTACTTGGAATTTAAAAACAGAAACCATTCTTTGCAAGATCGACAGATGTCATGTGGAACATATATTTCCAAACAACAACTCACTTAAATTACAGACTTGTAAGGTCATTTGTATTATGCATCATTTGATTTACATATAATTTATTAGTTCTCTTTATGCACTACCCTATTCTACATTACAACAACTCCCCACAAAATGTACCTTACTTTGTATAAACAAAAGTAAAGTTTTAAACTAGAAAGCTTTAAACTAGATTTGAAGGGGGAAAGGGGTAATATCAGGCTTGATGGAGGTAAGCCTGGGGGTGGTATGCAAGCATCTGAGGGATGGTCTGTTCCAGACATCCTTGGGTCTGTCGCCTTGATGGAGGCTGGAGTTGAAGTTCTTTGTGGCAGCAGGGGGAACACGATTTATTGTGCTAGAGTATACAGATGAATCTGAAAATGATCATGAAGAAGTTAAGACTTCTTCCCTCTGAAAGGTTACTGGATTGGTAACCAACCTGAACTGTATCTACACCAATACATGTAGTATGAGCAACAAAAAGGAAGAACTGGAAGCCAATGTGCACTAAGGGAAGTGTGACTTTGTCACTATTATGGAAATGTGGTAGGATGAGTCACACAACTAGAGTGCAGCACTGGATGTCTACAGACATTTCAGAAAGGAAAGGCACGGCAGGAGAGGCAGAGGGGTAGCCCTCTATGTTAGGGAGTGTCTTGACTGTTTTGAAGTCAACGATAGTGAGGATAGGGTTGAGTGTCTATGGGTAAGATTCTGGAGGAAGCATAAGAAGGGGGATGTCACGGTAGGAGTCTGTTATAGACCACACAGCCAGGATGAGGAGGCAGATGAGAGGTTCTCTAGGCAGCTGGGAAAACTCTTAAGATGGTTAGCTCTTGTTCTCATGGGGGACTTCAACCCACTGGATGTCTGCTAGGAATACAAAACAGCAGAGAGGAGACAGTCCAGGAGGTTACTGTAGTGTGTGGAGGATAACTTCCTCACACATCTGGTGAGAGAGATGACGGAAGGTGCCTCGCTGGACCTGGTGTTCACAAAGAAAGAAGGCCTGGTGGGGGATGTGATGACTGGAGGTTGCCTAGGGTGTAGTGATCATGAAATGATCGAGTTCTCTATCCTCAGAGAAGCAAGGAGGGGAATCAGCAGAACTGCCACCTTAGATTTCTGGAAGGCAGACTGACTTGTTTAGGAAGCTGGTAGCCAGGGTCCCTTGGGAGACAGTCTTGAAGGGCAAAGGAGCTCAGGAAGACTGGACATTCTTCAAGAGGAAATTTTAAAGGTGCAGGGTCAATCTCTTCCCATGTGCAAGAAGGTGAGCCAACAGGGCAGAAAACCACCCTGGCCAAACAAGGAGCTTCTGCTGGAGCTCAGGAGGAAAAAGAAAATCTATGATCTCTGGAAGAAAGGTCAGGCAATCCAGGACAACTACAAGGTGAAGTCATGTAGAGAGAAAATTAGAAGGGCTCAACTAGAAGTTAAGTTGATGACTACTGTAAAGGACAATAAGAAAAGTTTCTACAAATATATTAGCATCAAAAGGAGGTCTAAGGGGAATCTTACCCCTTTAATGGATGAAAGATGAAACCTGGTGAATAAGGATGAGGAAAAGGATGGGGTACTTAATGCCTTCTTTGCCTCAGTCTTCAATACTAAAATCAGCTCTCCTCTGGATACTCATCCACCAGAGCTGGAAGACAGGGACAGGGAACAGATTGAAGCTGCCTTAGTGGAAGGGGAAATGGTGTGAGACCTGCTGCTCCACTTTGACATGTACAAGTTGATGGGGCTTGACAGTCCACTTGAGCATGCTGAGGGAGCTGGTCGACCTATTCTCCATCATGTACCAGCAGTCCTGGATCACTGGGAAAGTCCCAGAGGACTGGAGGATGCCAAATGTGACACCCACCTGCAGGAAGGGTTGGAAGGAGAATCCAGGGCCTGACCCCTGTGCCAGGGAAGGTTATGAAATAGATTATCCTGAATGCCATCCTGAGGCACATATAACTAAGGGTTCAGGTCCAGTCAACATGGCTTTATAAAGGACAGGTCCTGTTTGACTAATTTCATCTCCTTCTGTCTAGAGGATGAGGAAAAGGATGCGGATGTGTTCTTAACTTCGGCAAGGCCTTCGACACAGTCTCCCACAACATTCTGCTGGAGAAACTGGCTTCCCATGGCTTGGATGGACCTGCTCTGAGATAGGTGGAAAACTATCTGGATGGCTAGGCCCAAAGAGTCATAGTGAATGGACTTAAATCCAGTTGGTGGCTGGTCACCAGTGATTTTCCCCAGGGCTCAATGTTGAGGTCTGTTTTGTTTAACATCTTTATTGATGATTTGGATGAGAGGATTGTCATGGTTTGACACGATAGCCTTTTCTGGTAAGGGAGAAGGGCCTGTAAAAATGGCTTCTGTAACAAGTTCCTCTCAACTCTCCCCAACTCTGAGCCAGACCCACTACTGGGGCTGAGCCAATTAGACGCCTCCATGATCACTTTTTAAGAAGAAGCAGGAAGGGGAGCATCTTCTTTCCTTCTTCTGCCCCTTCTTTTTCTTCTGGCTGGTGGTGGTGCACGGAGTAGGAACGGTGAGAGAAACAACCATGCAGACTCCAAGGTCAGTGATGAAAGAGAGGAGGAGATGTGCTGGGGCAGAGACTCCCCTGCATTCTATGGAGAGAACTGGTGAAGCTGAGATTTATTTTCATTTCTTTAAAGGCCCCGAGCCAGGGGCAGCAATTTTGTCCGGAGGAGATCGTGTCCTAAAGGAAGGACCATTTATCACTATGGCCGGAGCAGGCCGTGTCCCAAGGAAGGGACCCTGTAACTGCAGAAACTGCAACCATAGTGAAGAATCCACACCAGAGGATTCTGTGTCCCGTGTGAAGGACCCTGTATCGGCAGAAGCCACAGCTGTTGGGAACAACCCACACCAGAGAAGTTCGTTAAGGACTGTGTTCCGGGGGAGGAACCCCGTGTTGGAGCAGGGGAAGAATGCCAGGAGTCATCCTCATCTGAGAAGACAGAAGCGGCAGAGCCTATCTGTGAGAGACTGACCACATCCCCCATTCCCTGCCCCCCTGAGCCATTGTGGGGGGGGAGGTAGAGATATCAGGAGCAGTGATCTGGGCCTGGGAAGAAAGGAGGGATGGGGGAGGGAGATCTTAAAGTGCTGGTTGTAATTTTCTCATCATCCTACTCCCTTTTTGCTTTTATGTCGTTCTGTTTCTTTTAGAATAAACTTTCCTACTTTCCTCTCTAAGTTGAGTACTGGAGTCTGTTTTGCCTGGAACCGTAATTGGCAGCGAGCTCTTCCTGCCCTTGTCTTAATCCACAACAACCTTGCTTGTCTTTTTACTCTCATTTCGCTGGGTCCTCTGCCATCCTAATGAGGGTGGGGGTTAATGGGGGCACTGAGCGAGAGACTGTCGTGGTTCTGCTGTGCTAGCTGGACCAAACCACGACAAGGATCAAATGCACTCTCATTAAATTCATAGATGACAACAAGCTGGGCAGGTGTGTAGACCATGAGAGCAGGAAGGCCTTTCAGAGGGACTTGGACAGGCTGGATAGATTGGCTGAGACAAATTGCATGAGATTCAACAAGGCCAAATTTTGGGTCCTGCACTTGTTCCACAACACCATGCAATGCTACAGGCTTAGGACAGAGTGGCTTGATAGCTGTTTGACAGAAAAGGTTAATTGTCAGTCAGCTGAATATGATCCAGCAGTGTGCCCAAGTGGACAAGAAAACCAATGGCATCCTGGCCTGTATCAAAAATAATGTGACCAGCAGGACCAAGGAGGTGATTGTCCCCTTGTGCTTGGTGCTGGTGAGGCCACACCTCAAATACTATGTCCACTTCTGGGCCCTTCACTACAAGAAGGGCATGGAGGTTGTGGTATGTGTCCAGAGACAGGCAACAAAGCTGGTGAAGGGTCTAGAGAACAGATATTATGAGGTGTAGCTGAGGGAGCTGAGGATGTTTAGCCTAGAGAAAGCTGAGAGGAGATATGATCACTCTGTAAAATTACCTGAAACTTGTCTCAAGTAGTGAATGATAGTACATAAGGGAATGGATTTACATTGCATTGGGGGAGGTTTAGATGGGATATTAGGAAGAACTTTTTCATCAAGAGGGTTGTTAAGCATTGGAACAGGCTGCCCAGAGAGGCAGTGGAGTCATCATCCTTAGAGATATTCAGAAGATGCATAGGTGAAGCGCTGAGAGATGTGGTTTATTTTAAAGATGAGCTTTGCAGTGTGAGGTTAGTGGTTGGACTTGATGATCCTAAAGTTCTTTCCAACTGTAGTGATTCTATGATTCTAAATGGTATTCCCCAGTAACAGCCTAGCAATTATAGTAAATGCTTATGTGCTCATTCAAGGCTTTCACTGTAGGTATCTCATGCCCTTAAGCTATGCAGATTGAGATTCTTAGTTTTCAGATTAATAGGAACTTTCAAAGTTACATAGAATCATAGAATGGTAGGGTATATTCAGTAAAATTCTGCTTCATATTTTTTATGAGAGCAAGATGGTTGAATAAGGATATAAGAGACAAAATATAATTTGAATGGTACCCACATGAAGTGTTAAAGCTTTCTTTTTAAATACCAAATTTGGTATGTATAGAGCCTTCAATAATATCTACCTAAAAAATTATATGTAAAGAAAGCTGTACGAGAAAGAAAGTACCTGCCAAGTGGACACTGACTTGTATTCTTTCCCTCTCATACTATGTTTGCTTTATTCTAACTCCACCATAACAATGCTGTGGAGGCATAAGATTGACACAATGATACAAAAAATTCACAAACTGCAGACACTTCAGTACTTCTATCGTAGGCTGTTAGACTACTGCAGTATCCTTCAGTTCAGCAGGCTTTAAACACCACAAGTTTTGCTTAAGTTTTGACCTGGACTTTTTTTTTTTACTGACCTCTAGTTCTTTGCATATAAGATATTAATATACAAAAACCAGAAAGCCGTGCTGAGATGTGGTAAGGAGCAGGTCCTAACAACATGCAAGTCATAGGTTGTGTCATGATTTTCATCTTGACAAGAATGTTGAGCCTTAGCTCCTCTAAAGAGTGGCCCCGGACAAGTACCTCCACAAAGTTGGCCTAGGTTTCCTGTTTATAAATGAATAAGATAACATTTATCCAGATTGCAAAATAATCAGAGAACTACCCGCTGCTGATCTTTAACATGTGCTTCCCACACACACTTCTCTCACTGTACAGCTACCTGCTCTTCTGCCATTATTTGTCAGTCCCATGTGAGTGTGAGGAGGTAGAGGTTTTTTCTCTCCAGAAATAACGACCAGGATTTTCTCTATGCAAAGTCTAGATGCTGTCATGTAACCACAAATAAGACTATGGGGCGACCCTCTGAGCTGGGCTTGTAGGAAAGCCTAAGCTGCGGAGGAGATTCTCAATGAGCTAGCAAACTGTTCCTCGCCATGTACCTGCAGCCCCAGAGAGGGAGGCTTTGTAGCAAAGCTGTCATCTGCACATACCCTGCACTCAAGGATGTTGGCTGTGGGGCTGGGAAGACACTGGGAAACAGGTATGCCATGGGGGAAAAAAGCACTGCCCAGTGAGGCCTCACAGGGCAGCACACCCACACTTGCAGGGCAGGACTGCATCCCTTCTCTTCCTGCTTAATGTCAAACATAGGTGTCAGTGGTCAGCGATTTAGAGATCAGACTGGCAGGTCAAATCCAGTACAGAAGCCTCAATACAATCCCAGAAACAAACAAGAGTCAAGCTATTCTAGGGGGGAAACATGAGGTGAGATTTCCAGAGTCCAGTTCAACATGTGTGAGACTTCAGAGGTCTCTCCTTAGTCCAGACCAAGGGACAGTCAACATAGAAGCAAAGACCTGTTTGCTCTGGAAAATATCTGGCTTTTCTTTTTTTTTTTCCTAAATAAATTTCAAAAGATTGATAGTAATCCCATCTCAGCTCTATCTTTGAGAGATTAAATTGTGTCCCTCAATTTTCTTCCTGTCTTTTTACTCTCCCTTCTTCCCCACATTTATCTTAACTTGCTGCCTAGCAGCCTTTACATCTCTGTACTGGGGCTGTGTGCATCTAGGAGGTGCATGTACACCATTATAATGAAGAAATGAAAAAGAATCATAAATGTAGGCTGATATATTAAAAGGTGCAATACAAGATATATTTTGTGCATTGCTGAATCCAACTTGGTCCACTCTGCCTGCTTATTCTACTTAAACGCACATGTCAACATATAAAAAGTTATTTCAGACAGCAGTATTTCATTACCCAAGCCAAGCCAAATGAACACAGGAATAGCAACAGTATACATGCCAAGGAAAATGAACTTTTTTTTCCTCCTACTGTAACATTTTTGGAGGCAGCCAATTATACATTAAAAAAAATCATGAATGAGCAGTGTAATTTTGGAGCCATAACTTAAAGTGAAGTATTCTTTTAAATATGAAATTAATATAGTCATGGTATTTTAACTGTTTTTCACCGTTTTGCATTCTTCTACAAGAACTCATTATAAGTAAACTTAAATGCTATATAAAAAGACCACAATAATCTTTGCCCACTAGTAAAACTGCTACTCTTATGAGTGTTACATATATAGGAATTTTTACATACATAAACAGAATATGGTCACTTATGGGATCTATCGATCACATTGAGGGCATATTAAGGGAGTAATGTGTGCACCAAATTTGTTGATGTGTTCTACAGTGTCTAGATTTTTCTATCCTGTACTATTTTGTACATTTCTTGCCCTGACATAAATGACCTCATTAACAAGAAATTCTAATAAGTAAATATAGGGGGGGGTTTTTCTGCATTTCAAAATCTGAACTCTGCTCGCCACAGCTTACTTCTATTTTGTGACCTCCCTCTGTATGTATAGCCTTGGAAGAGAGAGGAGAGAGGAGAAAAAAACCCGCAAACCAACAAACCCAACAGAAAAAGAGTTTTCTGCTGAATGACATAACCAGTACTCCTGTCAGACCAAGCTATAGTCAGCCTGCCCAACCATCTAGTAAAATTGAGTAAATGCAGAAAAGATATTTTTGGGAATGGAAATTACCTTCCAAATATAAACAGAGTTTTTTCTGCCTTACAAGCCAAAGAAGGAAATCACACAGAAGCATATGGAGTGTTCCATACCCTATGTGTTAAAGTTGTGTTAATTTTATAGGAGTTTCTGTCACCATTGAGTATCTTACCCCTCAAGCAGATAAGTTTTACCACAGGATTAGAAGCCTATTTTAGCAATTCCAACTAAGGATAAAATTTCATTGGGACTCTAAGATCTGACCCACATGCAGTGATCCCTACAGTAACAGCTACCATGTAGCTGGGCCTGGAAATAGATGGTGCTCTCAACATCGGATATACTATTTTGCTTTGGATTTTTTTCCCCCTGGATAGTGAGTTCAGAATGTGCTACAGGAGAGCTGAGAGCACCTAGCAAAAGCTTCAGTCAGAAATAATAACAATGGTCAGTATTCATAGAGTGTAGAAAGTGCTTTTTAGACTCTAAAACACTGAGGCTGATATGCATAAAATGTAAAAAATAGCCAGAAAAAAAGTTGATGTAAAAATACAAAATATACATCAGAGTTATATTTATACACATCCCTACAACTGCCCATTCAGTTAACATATATAATACTAAAAAAAAAATGTTGAATAACTCAGAGTCATGTAAGGCTGGAGGACCAGGCTCAAACAAAATTTGGCCTAAAGTGTGTGATTTGGAGGTCAGGCTCCAAACTTTTCTAAGAAAATCTAATTTGTTTGCATGCTCTACACCCAGAAAGAGTTTCACCTCAATCCTTTTCCTCTGTCAAACTGCCGTTTCCTCATGTTCCTACCCAGACTTTGTCTTCCAGCCTTCTCCCCAGATGTAGAGCTGCCCTCTCCCGACACTGTATGCATATTGTTACCCTGAGGCAGTTGCCCACTAATTTAATGATGAGGGTGAATGGACAGGTCAGAGCAAAGAATGGCCCAGAAATGCATATCTTCAGGGCATTACTGTGATCTTGTCTATGTGGCCATTAAGTTCTGAAGATGGAGATCCCACTTATATAGTAATAATAAATTTGGCTTTATGGTGAGCATACTGTTTGAATATAGTCGTTCTGCCTTTTGAAAAACGTTTTTTAATTTGGTTATCTGGACTTTTGTAAAGCATGTATGGTGGTGGTGGGAAAAGACTTCAGTGCCTCAGTTTTTGAGTACTCATGAAGGACCATCCTCCTTCCATAGTATTACATTTTGAAACAAGAGCAGAGAAAACAGCTGTTTCTTCTGTTTGACTGCAAATGCTGAGGCAAACTGAACACTGCACAAAGATGTTAATGTTCTTTGCATGGCACCCACTCAATCTTGCACAGGCTACAGGTTTAGCCTTTCACAGGCAAGAAGACTTCCTGCTTGTGGCTTTAGAAACTCTCCAGATACACATGGTGACAAGTTGTGCAAACCAGGTAAAGGCTGCAGCTGCTAAGCACCTTGAAAGCCAGTAACATGAATAAGCAGCTAATTTAAAGACCATTGATTTGTTTTGAGCTGCTGCGAAAGAACATGGGCTTCTGCTGCCTCCTAGGGTATGTCCTTATGGCAGTACCTTCTACTTGGGAGTTACCTGTACTCATTTTTAACTTCCTAACTGCAGTGCTGCTAGCAATGTACTTGTCTGTGTCAGAAAGGCCAGGGTGCTCTAGTTTCAGCACTTACTTGGCCTTTCAGCTGACTTTTCTGCCTCCCCTGGACAGTATGTAACAATATAAGTCAGTGTCTGCTAGAGCTATTTACAGTCAGTACAACTATTTACAGCTAGTACAACTAGACTGTCTTTAAAAGCCTAACATTTTAAATGACTACTGTACATTTTATGCCCATCCTATTTCTTTTATGATTTTTGAGGCTTCAAGGTTCCTACTTTTCATGCATATCTCCACCGCAAGGGTTAGAAATGAGCAACTTTGAGAATTCTCACATAATTGCATGTCTCCAAATACCAAAGCCTTAAAATACATGTAGAGTAGTAGGACACTTGCGATATTATGGCAGAGCTGATAACCTGCAATCTCTGCTCCTGAAGAGGAAGGGAAGCTGTGTGAGCTAGATCCTGAATCCAAATGGAGATGTGATCAGATGTTTATCCTTACCTGGCATCGACAGCATGGCCTTGTGCTATCCCATGTTTTATACGACACTGTTTTGGACATCCTCGGTACCCATTAAACTTGCATTACATACCCTTGTTCTATGCTTCACCTCTTGAAAAAACAGTCTTTTTCATGACAGTTATAACCTCCTATTTTTGTTAGCGTTTTTCTGAAGAGAAAATATGACAGAACTGTCAGTACTTCTAGTTGTCAGGTTTTGAGAACACTGAGGACCAAGACTGCCATGTTTCATATTGTGCACTTCAGCTGTGAACTACAGGTGTCAGAAACAAACATAGGGTGTGGATTTAGTACTTAATGATGCCCCTTAAACAGGAACAAATCCTGCCAGTACATTTTTAGTGATTATTTCTTCATCTACATGCTGCACGATAATATTAGAGAAACAGACTAGACACACAGTGGAGGTGGGGAGTTGTTGCAATGACTAAATAACCTGCTGGGGTTCCCCTCCAAGCTGAATGACCCTGTTATCCCAAGATATTTTATGACACCACAACCATAGAATTGAGAATGGTGGCTATGGCCTACGTAACAGCAGATAGTTTACTTCACAAGCAGAGAAGAGCATTTCAAATTCAAGGAGGATTTGAATTCAAATTCAAAGGGAGAGTATTACTCAGTCTACAGAAGGGCACTGAACTCTTAAGAAAGCAGTATTCGTGGCTGTGAGGAATACCTGTAGATGCTGTGTGACATATTTCTAGGTAAGGTATTTATACATCTGCCTGTATGATAGTACAGTACCTCACAGTAACAGAAGTAGCAAAGTACTGGTTTATAGAGGAGGAGACGATGTTTTGCTCATATTTGGGCTGAGGTCCTCTGGCAGAGCACCCTGGGTTTCTGAAACAGAGCTCAATACATGAGCTAGTAGTCTGTGTTTGCTTACTTTCAGTCCATTCAGTCACAAACATTCTACACAAAGCCATCTTAGCCTGCAAAAAAACCTTGCCGATAATGAAAAAAGTACAGTTCTTCAATTACAAACCATGAACAAATCCCTAGATAAACTGCTTAGTATTATTTAATTATATTCTGGCATTGTATCAAAATTTACTCAAGGATCAAGCTTGTAATAAACTAAGTACTGCACCTACCTGATAGGAAGAGATCTGAGGTACACTAGACCATTTTACCTCAGATTCAGAACCCAGTCCTCTTCTCTGGTCTTGACGGACTGCAGTGTGTAACAGAAATATTGACTAACATGTGCTTTACTCAGACACTCCAGAACACAGCAATGAAAGGAAATCCCAAAACAACAAAAATATTCATATAATTTATACAAAATTATTTACTAGAAGGAAAATAAATTATGTTGTAGGAGTATGTATTACTGACCTGCTCATTATTTTCCCACTGCATAAAATTTAAAGCTATGTGTTGCAAATAACAGCCTGGTGGTAAATATAGGGAAAAAAGTTTCTGTTTCTTGATATTTGATATCTTTCTCTCTTAACTCATAAATCTTTATAAGAAGTACTTTATACAAATATACAGTTAAGTTAAAATTTTCATCCCTAAATAACAGCTAACATGTCAGAGCAGGTTGTCACAGCACAGCAGTGTATCTCAGTGAGTTTTTTCCCTTCTTTTTGTTTTAATCTTTTATAGAGCTGTGTCATCCTGTATCTTGCCTTATACAGCAGCATTCTTCTTACTTTTAATTAGATACAGTCCATTGCAAACACCTAAAGATAGATTAAAGAAATTTAGATTCAATCTATTCTTTAAATCCATCCCTTAGCATCTAATACTGGCTATTAGCAGCAACAACAGAGTACTTACAGGACTAAACAGATATTTGCTTTGACTCAGCATCATAGCTCACTTGTGAAACATAAACCCAACTGCTAGTCTGGTAACCAAATGAATCATGTAAATCTGTCTTTTACAGTGTACTTTCTCTGGCCAAAAGAAATCAGAGATCAATACTATACAGCATTCAAATTACATTGAAACTGACCTTTAAATTACTGATTTGAAGAACGTGGTAGGTGAAATAACCACAGCACTTATGAAGGAAAGAGTAGTAAAGGACAATTACTCTCCTTCATGTGGGAAAATTTCTCTGTGTTCTCTGTGAATTCTTTGTTATGATGGAATGTCTTTCATTCAAAACTGGAATGAAATAATACCATTTTTCAGAAAATGAATCACAAATAAATCGGTTCAATTGCAATGCTCAGAAAAATTAGTATTTCACCCCAATTCTGATTTTCAGAATTGCTCTGAATTAGAAAATTAGAAACACTTTCTTTCAGTGTATGATTTAAAATACAGTTTGATAGAAGGTAACACCACTTCAAAAAAAATTCCATTGGAAACAAATTGTCATTTTCAGGTGAAGAAAAATTCCAGAGGAAAATTCTTAACTTTTCTATGGGTAGGGCAGCACTTGTAGCATACAGTCATAACCAAGAACGGCTACAAAATATATTTTTGAAAATAGATTTGTTAAAGAAATTGTTAAACATTAGCAACAGTTAGAGGTCATAAAACCTGTTCAAATTAAATGTATTTCTGTTAGAAAAAAAAATTTTAAAAAGCTATTAATAAGAAAAGCTTTAGTTTATTTTCTTTTTTTTTTTTAAAAAAAATTTCAGGAAGATAGAAGAATTGTTGACATACCCCATTTTTATATTTTTACATAAAATAGGTTTGTTTTGAGGACTAGGATGGCTGATCTTTTAGAACTTTATGTTAATTTAAAATAATTGATTAAAAATTATAAAAGGTAGATGCAAAATACTTATAAATGATCTGTTTTCTGTTATTCTTTGGATGTTCTTTGTGGAGGGTTTTGGTTTTTATTAAAAAAAAAAAAAAGACAAGATCTCCAAAACATTCTTAAGGTAAAAATACACTTTTTCAACTAGCAATAGTAAATAAATTACTTCATTGCTTCCTAAGCAACAGAACTAACAGAGCTTTGTTTCCTATATAGTTATGTCTGGACTTTCTGGCACCTAAGAAGAGCCATACTCACACTGAAGTAATTTCTTCTAGGAGCAGAGGGATTAACACTGTATCTGTCTTCTACACAGTTACTTATTTCCTTTAAAATTTACAGGAAGTAAATATTTCCAAGCTCATGACCCCTTTCTCAGTTTTTATTTAAACTGGTTGTGATTCTGGGAAGGTTTCAGTAGAGAACAGAAAGAGATGGACAGACTTCCTCAACCACAGCCTTTGTGGTCAGTGCTACTATCTCCAGGACATTTTCCTAGCATGTTAAACAGTCTGGACATATCAATATGGATTAGATTTCCAATGTTGTATCCTCTCCTGAAAGATTCCCATTCCCAAAGGTTCTGTTATTACCAGCAGTACTAAATCACTTTGCTGTTTCTATCTTCCTTGATATTCACAGTTAATATGTGTGCTTCTTTCAAAGAGTATTAGTGTAGACTAGCACATCTACTGTAAATGACTCTCCTTGTTTTTTAATTAAAGATAGCTACAAACGGATACCAAGCTGCTATGCAGCATATGGCTGCCTGCTTCTGCCTCCCTCTACCTCAGTATGATCCAAGGTGTCATGAGCAATGTTTGCTGACTGATTTTGGTTCCATCAGAAAAGTTTCAGACAAGAGAGCAGAAAAGCATCTAGACTGAACCATTTGCCTCAATTTGCCTCATCACAGCAGTCCTTGAGGCTGCTATAAATGAGATCAAACTATTCAAGCTGGATCCTAATCAACAATCAGTGCAATCACTGGGGAGCAGACACTGCCATCTGCATATGCATTTATTGGGCTTTGGAATTATTTAACGTTTGATTTATGGTGGTGAGTTGCATCCTGGCAAACATTCACTATGCAAAACTCCTTTCTCTCTCACCCGTTAAAAATCAGAGCCTGATTCATGTGAAAGCCTCCTGCTGAGTTCACTATGTTTTGGATCAGACGTCTGGGTATCAAGACTGGCAGACAGTATTCCATTTTGGTCCAATTTTCGTACTCAAATTTAGAAGAAACTCAAGTGTTTTCCATCAACATTTTAATGTTTACTTTGGGGAGAATCTTCACCATGGATCAGGTTACTATCATATAGAAAGGATGACCCACACTGATACATAAATTTGAAAAAAATTCTCAGTCTGAGGTAGACATCTGCCTTGGAGAATTTCAGCCCAGATGGCTAAAGTTTGGCAAAGATTTAAGCAACTGAAAACAGCTCTCTAATGGAAAGTGGTGTACAACCTTAGTTACAGGATGATGTTACCAACTACCACATATGATAAAGCTCCATAACAAGAACCATAAGGAAAGAATTCAGGTGGGATTCTTTCAGATATACTCCAGAATATATGATCCATTTTTTTTTACTTTTTGCTTGAAAGGTATATTAGAGTTAGCTCTTATTTTAGCCTTATTCTTCAGACACTATCCTCACATCCAGGCAGCTCAAAGCCAGCCTTTCGCTCTGAACAGTATTAAACTAGGTTTACATGAGAAACAAAAAACCCAGCTAGTCAAAAGAAACCCAGGTTATTATAGCTCCTCTCTTCTTTGAGAAGTCAGCTAGCAAACCAGAAAAGCTGTGCGTCTGACATCTAAGCTGTTAAAACAGGATTAATTAAAAGCATTAAAACAGTTTTCAGATTAAAAATCCATCTTGATACTGCAGTACAAGAACGCATGCACATCTTTATTTCTATAGTATCTTAAATACTCAGAATGCCACAAAGTTTCACTTAGACATAACAGATGAAATACATGATTTTGCTCATGTAAATGAGTTATTTAATTAAGTCTAAACTTTATTAGTCCCCATTTCTGTTTTCACCTCGTGTCTGTCAACTCACTCCTGTTGAACAGGATGTGGAGACCTGAGGTTTAATCTTGTTTAAAGCCGTGTAAGAAATTTGCTGCAATTTAGACCTGTGTAAAACACTACACTGGCACAAATGGAAGCACAGTTTCTCTTGAAACATAAGGCTTTTCTTTTTTCTTTAATTAGGCAATAACTTTAAAATAAAAATCTAATGACTTCATGGGTATGGTGCAGAATCAATAGGTTTGTGCTGGGCTGCTCTGGAGTAAAAGAGATCGGGTGTTGACTTTGTTTATGGGCATCCTATTTCAAATACGCAGTCATAGCAACTTTCCTTGTGAATCTCCTGTCAATCTCTTTGAAGTAAACATGGCATGTCTCAAGAACATATACATCAAGCAATACACCTTTCTTACGAGAGACATAAGAAAGGACATACTGTCTTGCACACATTTGTGTTGAGAAGAGATACTCCAAAAATCTACAGTGTTCATGCATGTTTGCCAAACAGAGGGTTGAGACAGAATGTATTTTCTAAGAACTATCACTCTGTTTTGTTAGCTAAAAAAATCCACGTAACACCCATTTTCAAAGGGCCTTCTGAAAAGCTTTATATTATGGAATGACTCAATCATTAAGGAACTGGGGGAAAACAACCCTGAAACACCTTATTGCCAAAATATGTTTTTGTTAACAAATGCATTTCTTGGGTTTTTTTTCAGACATATTCTTGAAACCTCAAAAATGCAGCACACTCATTTTGCAACTGACTCATTGAGCACCAATTTTCTGCCTTTTCTCCCTTTTTAAATGCAGTTCAGTTATACCCATCACCCCACCCACAAATGAAAGGTTAATAATGGAAATTCTGACAGGGCTTTCACAATGACGTTTCTTGCAGACACTGTCATGATAAATAATTCACTATTTAATGACTCCTGATGTAATCACAACTGGAGTCAGATTCACTAATACCCATCTCTCCATTGTTATCTAGGAGGAAATCTATGGTGAGGAAATACCGCTCTACTCTGAGTCCATCTTTTTAGCTCCCAAAATTAAAATGAGTGTTTAAATTGGTAAAGAGTTTACCACCACAATCTAACCTATTCTTTTGTTTATCTTGAGCAACACTTTTGTTCTGGCTTGCATTACTCAGAAGGGTTCCGCGTTACTGCCCTGTATTCTCTTAGTGTTTCTGCATTTTTTAAATGCTACCAAATGCTTGCCTTTGGCTCCCAGCATTATCACATGTTGTCTATAAATATGGAAATAGTTATGGTAATATGGATGTAAATCATAACTGTAAATACCACATAAAGAAGACTGCCATATAATTATAAAAATACCTAATAGATTTCTTTTTCAAAGACAACACAGCTGTCCCTTCTAACCTTTAATTTGTAGATTCTTTTCTCTCCTGTTTTTTATTTATAGGTTGCCGTCCAGTTTGACATAGCACACCATGATTTTTGTTTCTAATTTTGAAAAGAAAAGAAAAAGAATACTCATTTCATCATATAGAAGCATTAGTTTATGATTTTGAAAAGAAACTAACGCCAACTCTAGAACATCATTTTGGAACCAATCTCTCTCTTAATACATTTCAAAAGAATCTATCAATGGCTACATGCTGTAATTTAAAATTAAATCCTGCCATCAAACTAAAGAAAAGGTCAGCCAAATGGCACATATCACGTGTTGTGAAAGAAGCTCCATTCTTTCTCTAAACATCTCAGTGTTTTTATGGATAGAGCCACAACTGGTTATTATGAGGATCACAACAAAATAAAATTTTTATACCCTACAAAGGGAAAAAAAGGTTAAAAAATGTTATGGGTAAACTTTCACTATGCAACATGCCATGTTAATGAAAGGAGTAAAGCCTTACATGACACTACTGTTGCCAAAAAGGGTTTTACATGCTATCTGGACACTGCCATCATGAATTTTATCCCTTTCTAGTCAGCTTTGCCATGCTTAAAAGCAATGTGATACAAGTATATTTCAACTCTGTTTTATGCTGGACTTGCACGGTGCTTCATCCTACACAAACTTGTTTCTACCTCTTCCTTGTTACCTTAAATTTACATACGAAGCCTAGTAGCTATGAAAGAGAGGCTGCAGACAACACTGTTCATGCCATATGAATGGAAGACCTCTATCTTTGAATCTTTGAAACATTTTGGCCTCAAAGCTTTTATCTATCACTAAGCAACCGCTTCAGAGACATGTGCCCTTCTACACAGAAAATCCCACATTTTAACTCAAATAGTAGCAAACCTTTCAAGGCAATGATCTCTGTCTTAACCATTAGAAATGTATGCATCTCTCTGTCTCTCTCTTAAAATTGGTAAAAGGAATAATTATTCCTTTATGCAGAACAGTGCATAGCTCTGAATGAGTGAATTACATTCTGATACCCTTTTGGAGAAAGAACTAGAACAAATGAACTGGAAAATACTGGTGGGAAAAATCAGTCTGGTCTAGAGGAATATTTATAGTTTATTGACACAGATTTTTGAGCAGATGAGACCTTCAAATCCACACTGCATTTTTATCAGTCTACACCAACTGGCCTTTGTCCAAAAATGAGTAATTTTATCAGATGTGTCACTTGGTTGGGTGGCTGCCATGACTATACTGGGTGCTTGAACGTTAAAATAATTTCTCCAGGGGAAAGAGGATGATCCAAAAGATTTTCTAGTTCCAAGAGGGAGATCATTTTTCACCACCAGCTGGAGCCTGATGTCAGACATGCCCATGCTTCATTTATTCTCCTCAGAGGTTGAAACTCAGCTTGTCCTTCCTGACTTCAATATTGTTTCACATTTGGGCACATAGAAGCTACTACACAGGGAACTGTTAAAGCAAGATAGCCCACGAGACATGAGAAAACAGTTTAGGGGAAACCGCTTGACAGCAGGATGCAGTTGTTTCTATTGTCCCATTAAAATTGAGATATCTGGGAAGCTTAACTTTGTTTTCACTATGTAAATATATGTGTTTTAGCCTAATGTTCCAAAAAGTTGCAAATACAAAAAAAAAAAATCCAAACCCAAACCCACACCACCAAAAACCAATATAACCAAGAAAGCAAATATTTCCTGAAAGAACAGATGCCCTGGGATCCATCTGGTATGTTATTTTACATCTGCAGTTTGATCTGAGAAGAAAGGAACTGCAATGATTGAACATCATTCATAGAGTCATCTTATGAAAATAAGTTGACATACTTTTATTCCCTTCTATTTGTTTTCTGCAGAACAATGAAGAGAGAGATAGAAATCACCAACCAATTCCCATACAATATGTGGTCAGTTAAAGCACTAAATTTAATTCTTCAAACATAACAGCAACTAGGTCTTGCCCAAACTAATGGTTTCAGCTTGCACCAACTATATTTAGAACATGCTTAAATAAATTTAAGATGGCTATACAATTGGGTTTTTTTAACTTACATGACTGTTTTTCTGAGAACATTGATGAGAATCCCTGCTACAGACTGGTTACCACATGCTTACAACAGACATTTTATACAAGAAGGCAAAAACATGCAGCTTCATCATATCTGACCATTTACGTCGAGGCAGCATTGATGAAAATGATAAACTTTTTCAATCAGCTATAGTTCAGTTTTCTAGTTGGTTTAAGCTCTAAAGGCAGAATATGAGCAAATATCACAGATGATTCCCTGCAACATTTACTGCATACACTGGTGTCTCCTGTAACAAATGCCTTATTACAATAGAGATACTTCTGCAGTACTCTAATTCAGGCTTTGAATTAAAAGTTGTTAAATCCATAGCACACTGTGCTAAAGGTGTACCAATGCCAGACAAATTAATAACTTTCAGACCTCTCCTTCATAAATGTGAAGCAGTCAGGAGACCATGAACAACTACATCCAGAAGGGTTTACAGTACTAAGTACATTTCTCACACAAAGTAATTTAACTATTATCACAGCTACTTTTATTGCTAAATTTTAACATCTACACTGTCATTTTCTTTATAAATGGATGCTCAAGAAATATGAGTGAACTAGTGGTGTGAATTTGCAGAATATACAGAGGCTGGAAATCAATATATCTCCTTTGAAGTGAATTAAGGTAATATGAAAGAAAGCCATTTTCACTTTGAAGGAGTGTGTCTATATAGGAAACAAAATAACTTTAAAAGTTAACTGAGATCTTTTGTCTTTCTCTGTCTAAATGATTCTCTAACACTGTCCAAGAGAGCTAAAAGTCAGAGAAAACTTGTCCCTTCATATTGCACTGTCACATGTTTCCAATGTTTTCCCAGCAATGATCATTAGATATTAGACAAGAAAAGGAGAAATTGAATTTGGTTAATTTGGTTTGTCAAGATCCACAGCTCTTCTTAAGAATAATGAAAAGTTTCATACTTCTTTCCTTCTAGATCCACTTCTCCAGAAAAAAATGAAAAGAAAATTTATATGACAAATTTGAGTAAGATAAGGATTCAAATAGGCAATAAACATGTTACATTTAAATGGACTTTTATCTTAGCTGTTACATCATGCCATACACCAAAGCTAGAGCGTTCCCACTGTCCCCAGAAAGAAAGCTGTTCCAGAGACACTAGCTTTTAGGGGTAGGTAAGAATGTCGACCAACAAATTAGAGAAATGAATTCTTTGTTTTAAGCAGACTTGCATTTTTGTTATCACTTGACTGGGAAAAGCTCTTCAGGATGTTTGGAAAAGGTCTTAAAAATAGAGCTTCATTGAGCTCTAGCCTTCAGACATTCTTCTAAGTAACTCTAATTAATAACAAAGATGAACATATTCTTGGAGAGAAGACAGTAGGGGAGGGATAGAATTCATACAAAGATATTGTACAAGGGAAAAAATTAAGAACCTGAAGATTATTAGCTGAAATATCAAGTGTTGAGATTTACAAAGACTGCTGATATTAGCCTTTCTCTTTAACAAACTAATTTTTGTATGACAAACACCTTGGTACTACATGGTACTTATCTACAAGATGTGTGATTTGGCTTCAACATAAAAATGCTCCCTTTTAAAATCAAGAACCTAATCTGTATGGCAGGTAAATGGTTAATGCTGAATAGCATGCACATGATACCCCATCAACTCCCTTACAAAAAAATAGGACATTATTCTTTATTATGGTGCCCTGTAATTCTTAAGTAAATCATGCTAAGATACTATCTTTCGTGTCTGTAGATCAGATATCACTACTCGGGGAAAAAAAAAAGCTTTCATGCACTTACCTTATCCTCTAGCCGGATCAGTCTGGCTCCTACAGTATAGTACCCTTTGTCTACCCCTTTTTCTAAATAAAGAATACAAAAAAATGGGACATTCATTAGGTGGAGAATAAACTCAAACTGAGAATTATATCTATGGTATTTAAAGCAAAAAAGAAGCTGGTAAAAGTAGGGTAGTATAAATAACATGAACATAATAAGAAAAAAGTTCTTCACGGTGTACAGAAATGAAAGAGAGCAGCTGGAGTGAAGGGATTTGGTTTTTCCAACTGACAAGTTTGTCTAAAGGGCAACCTGGACCTTGGTAGAGGTAGTCTGTGGATTTGAAGGGCTACGGATCTGAGGTAACTTGATTCCTGGATTAGTTATCTCAGACATGCCCCCTAGGCATATCTCTCAATTTGAGTCTCATTGACAGGAGCAATGTACACTTTCTATACATCAAGAAATCAGAATAGCTTTCAACTGAGTTTGTAGGTGTAGGAGGCAACACTATCCAGGGGTTTGAGGGCTGAAGTAGTAGAGGTTTATCTAGAGAAGATGTCACTGCAAGTGAGTGACACTGGAAAAAGTCCTTGCATCTCCACCTTCATTTTCCTTCCTAGCCTTCATGAGACATTATACAATTGTTTGTATAATGTTATCCAATTGTTTGACTCGAAAACTGCAAATGGGAGCAAAGGCTGAAAACTGTGTAAAATGGTGTCTATTCCTTCTGTCCACATGTCCAATTGCAGAGGAATGCCATAGTTTGGGAAGTGGTGTTGTTTCACAAGGAATGAAACACAAAACCACATATTAACAAGAAATAAACCAAAACTGAATACAGAGGTAACTTAGAAGCCTATGTCAATGGAAGCTGTACACATTTTTCTCTTCTAAACTGTATTTCTGTTACTGGGCTGGAGTAATTACTCCTTGTTTATTCCATAAATTATTCCAGTTTTATAAGTGATTGAGATCTCTTTTTAAAGCTATTTAAGCCCATTTTGAATAGGACATGAATGCAATGTGATGGGCTTATTGGAAGTCAGACTGAGATATGAATTTACAGTGAATCAGCATCCATCAGCATGCCTGTATGTGTGTTCGTTCTGCAGGGAACTCAGATTCTTCATTTCCTCAGCCAATTGCACTTGCTTTCCCATTACCATTAGAAGTGTGTATGTTTGCTAGTGGACACATTTAGTGATATATTTGCAACAAAGTTAATCTCAAGGTAACTTGTACTGTATGCACCACAAACTTAGAGAAAGGCTTTGGTGAAAAGCAATGCTTGCAAGAGTACTCTTCCTTTCCTTCTCCTCTACAGACTACCTAGAATACTAAAATATTGCGGACCCTTGGCACCTCTGTGCAGGCATTAGAAAGGAGAGGAAAGGAGAAAAGTTCATCAGAGAACCTGCAGGAGTAAATACTATAAAGAGAGAAAATTCAAAGATTGTTCAAGGACACTGTGTGGGGACAGAAAAGAAATGACACATTTTGGTTCATGTATGCTGTTCATCATTCATTAGTTCACAATGACAGAAACCTCTTAAAATAAAAGAGCACAAGGCTCCAAGTTTCTCTAAGTAAAGATCTCTGCCTAAAATGACTCTGTAATCTACTTTCTTGTTAGTAAATCTGTAGACACTTATCAATGTATATACTAGAAAAAGCATACCTTTAAGGAGTTTGAATTTGAGATGTGATTTAAACAGCGGTAGGGTGGTAGGTTTTTTGTTTAGGTCTAAAACCAAAAATCCCCCTGAACCTGAAGAAACATTGCAACATATTGGAGGTTTTTGTTTGTTTGTTAGTTTTTAAAGGAATAATTGTCTCACCAACTCTAATTATATCCTTCGTATAATCACCAAGACCTCTCAAAACAAGTAAAGTGAATGTTTCCTCATTTAGTTATTCTAAAATGTAGTGTGGAACAGAACAAAATAGGAAGCATATAAGTAGTAATAAGTTATTTTGTGGCATGTAGGACTCCTGCAAATGAAGTGAAAAGGATGATATACATGCATGTTGCTGTGTCATGTCCACTCCTCTATTGGACTCATGTATTTTTAAGTCACAAAAGCCTGTGATCTTTCCCATTTCTTATTAGGCTCCATTTAAATCAGCATTCATATTTAATTTAAAAGCATATTCCTCTAATAAAGACCACTTTTAAAAGTAAATAGAGTGTGTATACAATGTGCAGAGCACTGTGGTAAGAAGAGTAGGCAGAAGTTCAGATAACATTGCTCTAGTACATTTGATTTCTATCTCATGTTTATACTTTTTCAGATAAATGCTTTTAGTTGTTGTACATTAGATTATTTGCCTCTATGTAGTTGAAAAGGTTGCATGGCCAACTGTATATCTGAAATGTCTTAATTTTTAAATTATTTGCTTATTAATCTAAAATAACTGTTTTTAGTATTGTTTTGTCTTCTCTTTGCAACAAAACAAATAGGCCTACTAAGCAATCCATGAACTGTTTACATACACGTGAAAAGCAGACACAAAGAAAACAAGCATGATCATCACAAAAGGAGGAACAATTGTTTATATCTGGATGAAATATAGATTAAAAAATATAGCTCAAAATGATTTTAAAAAGTAATCTTGAAACAAGCTTGTGATGTGTAGTTGGTATGATACAAATAATTTTATATATTTAGACTTAAATAATATAAAACACTAATAGATAAGCAATACACAATATACCTCAGGAGACTAAACATTTCTTAGGCATCTAGTGCATTTCTCACCTTTATTAATACGTAAATTTCTGCCTTGAAGTCTTTGCCTTCCTGAGTGTACATACTTCACTACTTTCAAAACAACATAGACTTTTATTTCGTAGTATTTTCACAAAGATGGCCCATCTCTTTTTCTAGTGAACAGCAAGAGGTGCCTCTTGTAAAAAAACTTAAAAATTTTTAGATATTCCTCACACCAGTTGAGAAAATAAGAAAAATCATCCTTAACTCTTTCACCAAATGGAAGGACATTGTGTACACTACAAATTACTCATTATTCAAGTTCATTCATTTTTTTCACAATTAGTGTGGGCTATCTCATCAGAATATACCAAAGAAAGAAAATAGATCTTTTTCTTTTCATTAGGAAGTATACTTATGGGGAACATTAGGACAGTGACTGAATTACAGACAGATGGTCTGAAAGTGATAAAAGTTGGAAATTATCTACTCTGCTTTTCCAGGGTAGGAGTACTTCCTTAATGTTTACTTTATGGTATATACAGCTATAAGAGGGCTAACTCAAAAAGTTTAAAGATTATCTGAACGCCTTTTTTTTTTTTTTTTTAAGCAGAAAATGAAGACTTTGAGCACTGTGATATCTAGGATACTCCAGAGTGCCAAAGACTTCTTAAAACCTCTGCAAATTATATCAAGTTCAGTACTGGGCCTCCAGAAAAAGGATAGCACAAGCGATACCACCACATTCTTTCATCTAACTCAGTGCAACTACAGCCTTCTGTATCTGTATTCCAGTCCTCCAAAAGCTTTATGTAAGGAAAATTATGATGAGCTTATGTCAAGATTTAGATTGTTAGGTTTCCTTCTCGAAGGTGTGCTTCTGAAAATGTAAGTCAGAGTTGTCCTTTCAAATACTGGACTCATAAAATAGCAAATAACAAAGTTGCCTTAGGCATCATGACTTTTGACTTCAGTCTCGCCTTGGCAGACAGAGTCTTTTACAAGTAACAGGTAGACGTTAAAAAGAGGTAAGACACTCCTAGATCAGGCACCATTCATTTCCCTTGGACAGCCTAAAGAAAATTTAAAAAGTAAATTATAAAGATATTTTAATTTAGAAGGCTGTATTGCAACACAGAAAACTTAGTTATAAAGCAAACTGTTCCATGATGAAAGTTCAACAGAACACATGGAAAGTACAAATTTCTAGCATTTTTCAAGTTGCAAAAGTCTAACTGTAGTGAGCAACTTACCAGGTTAAAGATGTACAGTCACTTTTCAACAAATAAAGCAGTTTTGAAGAAAGGTCTGTCTGCCTATCTACTTCATTTATCTAGCTTTTGAGATGACATAATTTTCTAAGTATCTCATGAGGAATAATATAATAAATTTATTAGAGAGAAGTAATATATACTGATTCTGTTGAGAACTATGTCACACTTCTATCCTTCCAGAAGGTGCTGACGGCAGGATTTAGACACGCTACCATTCGACTATGCATAAAGCAATTAATATACCAAATTTAGAACGAAATGCCAACATTTTTATTAAGAATGTAACTCAACACTGTTTGCAGGATCTGGATGAACAGTAAATCAGCTGCAGTTTCCAAGCCCTCAAAGTAGGATATATATGATATTTCTGCTGGTCTTTGCACTGAGGTAGCTCAATCTCAGTAATAAAACGAACTTTCAGAGATAAGATTGTGAACATCTGAGAGCTACGAAAAATGTGCTAAGTAATTTTATTTTTGGCCAAGTTCCCATGGCTTTTGTCTCCAGAAAGAGTGAAATAAATCAATTCCTCAAGAAACATGGCTTTCATTTCAAATATTAATTGACTTAATAAGATAACAATTAAACTAAGAGTATTTATTATGCCTTAAAAGATATTGTGACCCAATTTCTTCTTAACAGCTGGGAAGGAAGTAGCATCAGGAAGATTAGGTGGAATTTCATAGAAAAAAAACCCAAACAATGGAATTATCAAAATTTTACAAGAAAGCCTTTTCCTCCAGGGATTCCCACCTGTATTATTCAGACCCAAGGAGTTCAGATCAACTGCAGATATGCATTTTGCATACTTTTCTGAACCCAAACACTGGATCTTTTGTTTTACCTTGACATTATTCTTCACCTTTGCCCTTGAAAAGCCATAGTAAGTCTCAAAAATTGCATTCAAAAGCAATTAACTCCACCATGTGTAATGAAGGTCAAGTATTACAGTCTTCCTATTTATATCATTACATAAGTGTCTGCTTTGTTAGTATGCTAAATTTTTTTAATGTTCTTTCGCTCTATAGCAACGCTTTCAATTACTAAGGAATTTGTTTACTATTACAGGAATCTTTGTGTCATTTTATAAAATTGCATTAGTGGGAACACTGATATGAGCTGTAATAAAACTAAGACAGCCTTCTGGGTATAAACATAAAAATGGGATTCAAGTCTTTGGAAAATTTATTCATTTTCTTAATGGTCTTAAATCCACTCCTGATACTAGAAATTTTAAAGAAAGCTAGTAGATGCCAAGACCAAAACAAGGAAAAAGAGAGGATTCTTCAAGATATGTGTATGTGAAACTTAAATAATGAAAATTCTTGTTACAAAATATTGCTAGTGTTTACAGGGAAAACTGGGACAGCTTGTTGAAGACAAACCAGCTAGGACTACTAAATATACAAAAACCACATCAGGAAGTCTCTGATCTGCCAATGTTTAAAAGCTAATAGGAAGCTGAGAGGCTTATGCATGCTCCTTTTTTTTTTATACATTTCCCAAAGTATCTTGCTTTGGAAAAGCAAGTAGTCAGGACTGATGTGACCCAGCATGGCTTTCATTCTGTTCTTGTATCCTTATCTTGTTTTAACAACACTTTTAGGGCTTTCTATCTTTGAGAAAAGAACTTGAAAAAATAACAATAATTGCTTCCAGTGAATTAAGATTCTGTCTTTTTCATGACATTATTCAATTTTGAAGTGTAATAGTACTGTAGAGACACTTCAATTACTTTATATAATATCATCAAAGTTGACAGAGTTTCAGTAACAGCCTGATACAAACCCCACTGAGGTCACTAGAAAGACTTCCATTCATTTCAGTAGGCTTGGATTCAGACCTTAAGATTCTTTGAATGCGAATATAGAAAAATAGAGGAAAAAAAAAAGGAGCTAGAAAGGAAAATTTTCATGTCTTTCTCCTTTGTGGTTTAATTTTCTTTGAATTGTCATTTCTCTTTTGCTTGCCATCAGTACAAAAATAACATAGTCTGGAGGAAACACCCATGTTGTTTACAAATGAGGTTTTTAGTAATGCCTTTGAACAAGAAAAATATAATACAAAAAATACATTTTGAATATAGAATAAGCCATTCACTCTGAGACAAACTCTCGAAGAACCCTTTTTCCAGAGGAGAAGAGCAGGGCAAGAGTCCACCCATGACAAACTGATATTATAACCAGTCATCACCCTTCATAATCTGATTATTGGTGGGTTGGAAAATACCATGACTAATCATAAACTAAACCTAGTTTTAGTTCTGCAAACCATTTATCTGTAACCACTTATCTTATTTTTGGATTTGTGGAGGGTTTAGATAAAATAACTGCTAAATGAAATAACTTTTGGTTTTCATCTTGCAAACCCACAAATGAGCTTACCAGCTTTTACATCCTGGACAGCTATTTTACCTTTCCCAAACAGTATTTATTCAGTCCATTTCAGTGCAAAGCTGTATGTCTTTGCAAAAAGTATAACTTCTCAGAGCTGGCATGCCATGGCGGCAGACATCATTTCTGTTAGGGCCACCATGCCTTTGCATTGGAGAGAGCTGCCTCAAAGCAGCTGTTCAGCAGTAATGTTGCAAGAAAAGACTAACAAGGTGTCATAACCTTCTCCAGCACACAGAGATTTGCTTTCCCAAATATCTCTGAAGTCTTATGATGCTCTCTACAGTAAGACTATCTCACAGAAATTCTGAAGAGGAACCTAACTCAACCTATCTTACCTCTGGAAGCCAGTGAGGTTTTTTCCATATATTAAGTCAACGGAAGAATTTTTGTTTAAAATAGCAATGAAGACTTGTGGTACGTTTTGACTTGAAGGGTTTTTTCCTCCCCCTTAATCATCTGGGACTGTATTTGCTGGTTGTCTCTCCAGGATCTGGCTGGTACAGCAATTTACTGTGTAACCTCAGGCCTAGAGGTAGACCATCTGCATTGCTTTGGTTGTCCAATGTTCTATTGTAGGCTTTGCATATGAGTTGACTAGGATTGAATCAATCATGGACACAACCCCATGTCTTTTCTTCAGTACTTTAGAATCTTTTCAACACTTGAATACTTTGAACACTTGTTCAAATCCACAGACCCACCTAAGATCTTCCCAATGGTTTCTAAGACCCTTTTGACCCAAGATTAGGTATGACTAAATTTCTTAAACATCTTTGGCTTCCCAAACTTCTTAGAACATTATTTCATAGTTATCTTCTTTTCAGTCAACACTTCTCATTATTCTTCATCTTTGAAACGTGAGGCTGTTTCATAAAAAGTGCCTCTAACGCTAGTCTTTTGGAGCACAAACTATAGTACTAATTTGATAATGTTACATTTGCAATAAAATAATACATTCTTGGAGGCAAGCAAAGTTTTTCCATAAGTTTAGCTAGCACATCATGGAATGCATTCCCAAGTATGAATAAGTATAGATGTATTCAAACTGACAGATTATTTTCCTGTGGTCCAAAATCAGCTTAGCTACAGGGAAAGAGAAATGTACTACTGAATCTTCTGCACCAATTAGATGTTAAAAATGTGATTTGTGAGATACTTTTTGTTCTGATAAACTGTTTTAACCACTGATAATATAGTATTTTTAAAGGTTCTGAAATAACTTCAGAAGCCTCAGTTGCACTAATGCCCATGAGTGCTCAGTCACTTAGGGATATGGGACTATGTTTTCTAAGTCACTATTGAGCTTGTAGAGACAGAGAATGAGATTAAGCCATTAGAAAATTGAAGTAAAAAAAAAACTCCACTTATTTCAGTCCTTCCCACACAAGAATTCACATTTCCAGTCTCCATGATTCCCACCACAAGGTTTTCCCAGAATCTCACCACTGTGTAAGGCCAGGGTCTTCCTTCCCAGTCATAAAGCTTAAATGTATTTATGGCCAGTTCGCAAGCACATGTTCATCTGCTTTCACTGTCCTTTTCCTAATGTATTTCTTTACCTCACAGATAATTACTCCCCTTGCAGATTTAATGGACCTTTGTTACAGATCTTTCCAGTCTTTTGCTTTGTTAGGTTAAAAAGAGCAAACTTCTGTTTCCCGTTAATAGAATAAGCTCTCCTTTTCTCTAGTTATTCTAGTAATTCCTCCCTATTTTTGTTGCAGCTAGTATTTCTCAAAGACATGGAATTTTTTTTTTTTTGCATAATAAGTTACATAAAGCCTTACCTGAGTTATGAAAAGACATGTATACTTCCTTATATGTCTTGACAATCTCCCTCCTGATCCTAGGATCAGACTAATTTTTTTTATGCATATATCACAGTGTTTTTTATATTTAGTTTTCATTTGATTAGAATTACTTAGCAGACCAGGCCTTTTCCTCTTCTCAGATATGCCAGACTGTTTACCAGTATTAACATGTAGGAGATTTTTAAAACTAATTTCCCTGTGTCTGATCTTGCAATTTTTTATGACTGAATTTCATACCACTTCTACTATCCCTAGTTTTCAAGGCTATTCTATTTCTTCGTGTATGAAACCCTTGATCTTCCTTTGAGCTTTCCCAAACTGAAAGCCATAGGTTTTTTAGAAAACACAGATGCAGCACAAAAGATTTAGAAAGAATTTTTTTTTGTGGAAAAATTTCCAGTAATATGTTTCCAAACCAATGTGTGCTGATAAACATTTTTAACCTTTATTCTTAATTTCTATCTACTCCACTACCACCTGAATGCAAAGTATTGTCTTTCCACAGTCATTCTAGCATTTATTATGTATTCATGTATAATTGGCTGGATTATAAATCCATATTACTGTAGACATAAGTATTTCCACAAAGTTATGGAGCTAATAATTTTTCATAAATTACAATCACTATACCTGGGAAGAAAAGGCCTGGCTTTCCCAAGGAATGGTCCAATCTGAAAAGAAAAGAAAGAATTACCGGCAGTGCAATTACCAAGCAGTTTAAACTCTACTGCTAAGAAAATCATAGGAGTATAATTTACATGAGAATTTACAGTAGATTTAACTCTAAACCAAAGCAAGAAAAAACATGAGACTAGCATTACTTTCTGTCCATACAGTCAGTATTTTAGAGGGTTTTTTTTTCAAAAATGAAACCATATTATTATTATTATTTTCATGAGTACTAATATTTTGTTTCTTAGACTTTCATATTATGAGTAAAACATAGTTCTCCTGTGTCATATGTAATCTAATAACAAAGATTACACAAACAGAATAGCTTCTTAATAACATTTGCAAGTGTTCCTTGAATCTCATGCAGACAGATTTAATAGCTATGTATGTTGACACAGTAGATTCCATTCAACAAGGTTTTGTTTTGATTTTTCTTTTTTAATTTAAGGGACAGAGGAGTTCAGTCTAGTGTTTCGGTCAACAGTGTTAATTTGAAAAGAGAAAAGCATTTTATGCTGAAGAAAACACTTTTTGTGGTAAAATATTTCAGCTGCAATCCCCAAACTCAGTGAAAGCAAGTGGACGGAGTAATGTGGGAAGGGAAAAGTTCCAGATAGAGAGGGGAGCACAAGCAAAACAGATTCCTCTCAATTGTGGAGAACCACAGAGAGGGGGCAGAAAGGTAAATCATTATTTGAAAAGTTTTTCTTTTCCAAGACAAGGGCAGAAAAGCTCACTTCATACCATAAATTTCACAGCATGCACCTTAATTTCTTTTAATTTCACTCAGAGGAGAAGAAGAGGAGGACCAATGATAATTGTAAACTTGGTCATAAAAAAGGGTTAAAAGTGAATCCAAGTTAAATCCTCTAGATATTATGCTCCCTGTTGTGCTTGCAATTTTGGATAATTACTGTTCATTAAGTACACATCTCTCCTAAAGCCAGCTGGCACTAGAGAAATCAAATAGACAGGGCCTACCTTCTTTGAAGTTCTTTTATCCGAACCATCATATTAAGGTGTCCTTGTGAGTACTGTTCAATCACATCACGTACATCATAGGGTTTCCGAGCTTGCTGTGAAAGGAGTCATATATGAGATTGAAAAGTAAGTATAGTTTAAACATGATTTCTATTTCAGTCAGGACTCAATTCTACTTTTTATCTTCCAGAGGTTATTTGCTTGCCAATTTGCAACAGTTATTGCAATGAATATAAGATACATAGGCATTTTAGGAGTGCATATTTCTTGTGGAGAGGGAGGCAAATGATTTCCATTACTGTCAGTTAGAGTCATGTCTTTAAGTTACTTCATACTGAGCAAAATATTAGACCTTCACAGTGTGTATAAAAACCACAAAAGCAAGATATATAATTTATCTATCTTATATCTATATATAATTTATATTATCAAGTGTAATATCTCTTGGCTCATTCCAAAGCCATGTGTTAATCATAATATCAGAGGACTGAATCACAGACATAGCCCTAATTCATAATACTTGGACACAGAATGAAATACCTCTAAAGATTAAAGATGCCTGGTGACAGAAATATTATTGCTTCAGTAACTGGGAGGACAGATACTTTGCATAAGTTTGAAGACTGTACACGTAGATTTTGCTCATGTTTCTTTGTCTTTAATGATACCTATGAGGGCCGCAAAATGTGGAATGCAAATAAATAAAAAAGGAGAGATAAAAAATGCAAGGGAACTGAAAAGCTGAAATCTACCCAGCTTTATTCTCATTCTAAGGAGAGTCCAGATACTTATGCAAAGTTCTGATTTGTTGCTATAACTACCAAGGTAGAATTTTGAAATAAGTCTAGAGATTTTGTGTAAAGTGTGCTTATAAAAGTGCAGCAAGGTAAAATTTTATGAAGTAAAACTAGTGTGTGCGTGTATGTACAAATAGAAATGTTGTCTTCCTTTTGAAAATACCAGTATTTTCAGAGCCATACCAATCCCTATGGGAAATGTGGGGCAAGATGCTTCCTTTTTGCCTCTGATTCAAGAAGAGAAGAAAAAAAAAAAGAAAGGTAAAATGCAAATCCAGTAATTTGAGATCACTGAAAACAGCTCATTAGTCATCTTGTTGTCTGTTTCCACTCTGTCACAGCTTCAGCCAGAACCATTAGCATGCACCACTGCACACATTGCATTGAACACCTACAGTATGTGCTGGAGTCATGCTTGGAAGGCAGCCACAGGATCCTAGAAATTTCAAATGAAAGCATGGAACTGGAATGGAAACAAATCCTGTGAAATGTTGTTGAACGAAGAAGCAAAAGCTCTCTTTGTGTAAAATGCCTTCCTTGCACCCAGCCGTCAGCACTTACCTGCATTATTACTTTCAGAAGAGTTCACAGCTCTAGTAGTGTGTGTGTACATTTGTGTGCATTTGTGAGAAGATACATTGTGGGGAGGGAGGTTTCAGCTTTCTGTTTATTGCTTTTTTTTTTTTCTTTCCTTCCCCAGCTTCTCATTTCACAGACGCTGACACATCACTATTTCTGGCCAGGAAAGCAGCCTATTGTCTTCATCCAGAGAAACAGTGCCAGTTTAGATTGACTAGCAGGGGTGCTTTGAGAGCATTTTGGCTAAATCCTCTGTCCTTTCCTTTGGACACTCTATTTAAACACAATTCATGGCGCAGAGCCTAGATGTGCTGGGGATTTTTCTCTACCTCCCTCCCCTCTCCCCCATGGGCTACTATGTACATAATTAATTCTATTAGTTCCCAACAAAATTTCTTTACTCCCTCAAAAGAAGTCCTCTATATGTTTATCCATTTTATCAAGCCATCTCTAAATCTTGTAGTTACAAAATACTGTACACTGCAGTCTGCCTGAATCCTCACTAAAGAATAGTAGAAATATCCTTCCTATTTTCACCATTTTCCCCTCTTCTCTTCCCATAAAGCCTTAGATCTGAGCATCTTATGTCCTGCCAAACTTTGGTACAACCTCTTGTCATGCTTTTATTAGGAAATGTTAGTACAATACAACTTAAGGCAGGAGGTAATAGGCTTGCAGGGAGGCTTGGTAAATGACGAATTTGAAGAAATTCTTTAACTTTCATTCTGTCCATAATCCCAAATCCTGGTCATTTGTGCTCACAATTCAACTACAAGTGTGCCCAGGGCTCCTAATGCAAAACTCAATATTCGTCTTTGAACTTCTAAAATATAATTAGCATGTGGAGTCCTATAAGCTACATTTCACAGCCCCAAGGAAGAAACAAAAAAGAAGATGATTACTTATTTTTCTTCCCTTTCATGAACATTAACTCACAGAATCCTCTCCACAGATCGATGAAGTTCAAATTTTAAGATCTGATATGACTGCTATTGGCTAGCAGCTCCAGAACAGTAGGTTTCTGGTGGTTTGAAACATCCTAGATTTTATCCTAACTCATTTATATACTGATTTTATTTTCCAGGAACGGTGTCCTTAATTTTCATTCTTTCTTTTTTTTTCTCTCTCTTTTTTTTTTTTTTTTTTTAACTTATAGTGTTTATATCTCTGATGTATTTACAATTTAATTCTACTCTTCTGTTTGCAGAATCTGCAAATCTACTTGTTTGTTAAACAAAATGACCTCTCCTAGTCTTCTTTCATAAGGTAAGGTCATCTGAAGATAAGTTTGTCCATGAGCTTGGGAAACATATGTATTCTTCTGTCTGCCCTCATTCAGAATTTTCTGAGTGCTGTGACCTTATCTCAGACTCCTGTCCCTTGCAATTAATAAATCTAGGTTCTTGCTTTACCTTTTAAAAATCTCTTCAAAAGGATTATGACATTTGCTAAACTTGCAGTGGAGTCTCTTGGACAGAAAAACATGAACTTTCAGATGGAAAAAATAACGGCTTTGAAAATCAGGCCAGAAGTTAATTATTCATTTCCATGGTAGCAGCAGCACAGTGGTGATGAGAATGATGATACTGGAATCACATTAGTAAATAGGAAAAAATAAGATATTTTTTTCCAATGTAGCACATTTAGTTGTAACAGTTTGTAGCCTGTCTGAAAAAAATTGATTCAAAACTTCTTAAAAATAGCAAATTTCCAGAGGACAGATGTTTCACTATAAATATGACCTCTTTATGATGTCCCATCTGGGAAATTTGGAAATGTGGGCCACAAATATGAAAGCAACTTTACACAACATAGTGCTCATCAATAAGGTCTCTTGATCTGTCAGCCATACATAGAGTGCAATTATTTGAACATTCTGTAACCAGTCATTAGATGATCAGTACAGACAGTAGCAGTATTTTAGTAGACATTCCAACAGACACTTTCTTTACTTCTTCTAATAGATGGGTAAGTAGTTCATATATTGATCAGTAAAACAAAGAAACAAACAGAATCCAACAAAACAAATGCAGTAAAAAAGAGAATTGAAAAAAAAAAAAACTATGCTGAATCCACAAATTCAGAAGGTTTTTGTATTTTACTATACCTATGGAAAGTGAGTAGATTTGTCCATGTGTGAAAAAAAATCCACAGAGGGTACGTATAAGGCTGAGGGCTTAAACATTGCCTTTGATTTATTACGACAGCATGTACAAAGACAAGTTCACCCTCAGAGCACTTTCAATGTTACATACTTAAACTTACAAATTGTACTTATGGCCAGTGGTGCTACTTACCTGAAATTTTCTTCTGGCTACAAAATACTGCATTCTTCTGATGACTTTTACAATTGTTCGATGTGCTTTTGTTAACCTGCCAAGAATGACAAACACAGACATAGATCAATAGGTAAAAAAAAAAAAAGTAGGAAAAATATCTTCATGGAAGATGGTGGCTCTAAGCATCAAAACCTACAGATATGTTTTATGTCTACAATGCAAAATTGTGGCATAACACACAGTGTGTGCATGTGTATTTTGATTTCCTGCTTTACCCTTTTGTACACTGTGGTTCCAAGTATAAAAAACTGATAAGTGAGACAATGAAAGCAGGTGTACAAAGATAATACAAATGTTGGGGATTTGACAGGATTACTGTCAATGCATACAACTGGCATCAACTTCAAGAATGCAAAATGGTTTTAGAACCACGAATGCAGTCCTTATTTTGCTTTACTGTTTGCTCATAAGCTTTATTGCAGAGAAATTAAGTTCTTTAAAAAGTACTTTGAATTCCCTAGGAAGAAATGTTAAAGCCTCATATCTAAAAAATGTATGTGCATGTGGTTGTCTATACTGATATGCGAACAGTAAACTGGACATATTACTTAGCTATATTCACTTCACCTGCCAATGTATTTGTAGAATGTTAATTGTGTCACTTGGCTGGCAATTTATTACCACATCCTCTTATTTACAGTGAATTTTGAAGAGGAAGAGAAGAATCAGAAATATGGTAATTATAAGAACAGGTATATTATTTAGAATCATAGAATCACAGAATGGTAGGGGTTGGAAGGAACCTTTAGAGATCATCTAGTCCAACCCCCCTGCAGAAGCACGTTCACCTAGGACTTAAGATTCTGTAATTCTGTGATTCTGTGACTAACTCATTGCCCATGGACTTCATTCACTTCAAAATGAATTATCTAAAGAAAACAAAATTTTCCTTCCAAGGAAGCCACATTTAGGAAATCTGTGTTTTACACAGACATCATCTTTGACATGTGATGATAACCCTAGGAAAACTTCCCAGCAAGTTCCTCAAGTCTCCTGAAAACACAATCTGTCACCTCTCCCTCTTGTCTGACTGGGGAAAAGGAAGTATTGGTTAGGCCATCTACTTGGATGTCACAGTTCAGAAGTACAGTCTTTAAAAAGTGGAGATCACAGTGTATTATTTAAAAGCAAAGTCAATATATCTAAATAAGCAGGGACTGTATTTAAAATCTAGCAATGTTTTTCATTTTTCTAATGTGATAAAATTAGTGCATCTGATTGAGTGAAATGCCACAGCCATGGAAACAAGGTTTTTTAAATGAGCTTACAGTTGCTTTTTCTTGCTCTATTTCAAGTCCTCATTTAATATTAAACACATACACAAATATGTGTGCAACTCAGGTGTCTGTACTACATATATCTTCATGTTTCATATATCTATGTATGTTCATGCATATAGCCATATTTTTATACTCACACATGCAAACGCACAGAAGACAAATCAGGGTAAGTACTATTCAAGAACTATAATTGTTTTATATCATCAAGAGCATTGCTAAGTATGAACCTTTGCATTTGTGTAAGCCCGTCAAAAGGATTTCAGAATTGTCACTGATAGACTACCAGTAGTTTAGCCTACAGGACCTTTATTATGGTGAAATAAAAGCTCTCAGCTTGACACACAGGGCCCCAGATGAGCTCCTGTAGCTGGTGACCAGAACAGAGAAAACATTCTGCTAGAAAATGGCACATACTTGATAGAGAAATCTTTGTCTGTCAGTCTGTACAAGTAATATATACATGTTTTTATAACCAGAAAAGAATCACAATTTAAGGTTTAGGGTTTAGACTACCTCACTTTTTTTTTTTTTTCTATTTATGATAAAAGCTTGAAATGATCCCCTGCCTGTAAATAATGTCAGACTCCATATAAATACTTAAGAATGTCTTTTTTTGGTTTTAGGGAAATCCATATGAGATAGTATATGCGTTATTTAAACAGTCTCAAATAGAGAAGCTTAAAGAAGTCAGAGTCACAAACAAGCAAGGAAAGTAATTTCCTCCTAATTCCCCTCCTTTCTTAGAAATTAGAGCTATGAAACTCTTTCCAATGTGCTTCCAAATTTAATTGTCCAAAACCAAGAGTCTGACTATTGGAACCTGGAGAACAGTTAAGCACACCTCATTTTTAGAGAGAAAAGTTATTTAATTGTGAAATACAGAAAAGAAAATTGCCCAGCTAAAATTCAAAATCACTTGATACTGGCCTGTTCCAACTGGCAAAATTCATGCCAGTCTTACTGAGAACAAATTTTGGAAAATTATTCAGTTTGAATTTGAGTATTAAACTGAGGGACAGAAATACATGAAACTTGGCTTTAATGGAAGAAAGATGGCATGAAAAGATGGAAATCCGTAGACTGAGATCTTGAAGGTGATCTTGAGGTGATCTTGATCACCTCAATAAATTCATAAGGAGCATAGCAGGTTTAGATGACAGAGAACAGCTCTAGATGAGTTAAATTCCTTGTTCTGTATAGTAAGCCGAGTTATCCTCCTCATGAAGGGCTGTGTCAGCATAACTGACTGTGATCCTAAATATTTTTGGAGATTTTAGCTGATTTTGATAGTTTTCTAACACTGATGTCCAAAATGGATATTACAGCTATTACTGGTCAGGTTAGAGTCATCATTGTATTTAGCTCAATACATTTATCCTCCTAAGCACTCAATTTTAGCCCCAAACCTTGGATTAAGCAAAACCTTTTCAGCCTTGAGGGTGTCAATCTGTTACATGCCAGAAACATGCAACAGGAGAGAACAAAAAGGCAGAAATGCTTTAGGTTGGGCTTTAGCAATGATCAGTAGAAATACAATTCTATTTGCAGTGAATCTCCTTGATAATTTGAGATATGCAACTCATGAAACAACAACCCAGGGGAGTTGTGACATTCACCATACTTGCACACTGTTTTCACATGGTATTTTCTATTGATAGAAATGGACAGATCTGTACAGATTTCATGGTGTCTAACTCCCATGGAGGTGGAGATGTAACTACTTTCACATCTGTAGCTCCCAAATAAAGTCAGTAGGACCTGGGCACTTGCTTGAAGTAAAAATATTGGTGCAGCAGAGGACAATGGCATACACATGCTAG
This sequence comes from Colius striatus, assembly GCF_028858725.1. NCBI lineage: Eukaryota > Metazoa > Chordata > Aves > Coliiformes > Coliidae > Colius > Colius striatus. The sequence goes on from NC_084759.1 coordinate 129,516,291, forward strand.
GAGATGCATTCTAGTACATTTTAAAATTATGCAAATTGTTTAAAAGCTTTACCCATAAAACTGAGTATAAACTCTAGATCTTGTAAGAACGGGGTCCATGCTGATTTGGGTTGTTAAAATTGGGTGGGTTGTAGTTTTTGTGTGTTTTGCTCGAAAGAATATGATTTGAGCTTTATTGACTGACAATGGCATAATTTTCTGTATTTCAACTTAAACAACAAGTAAGAAGTTTTTGTTAAAATCTTTCCCTGAAAGACTGTAAAGGAGAATAAAAATTACAGTTGAACATAAGTGATCAGATTTTTGGAAAGCTATAAGCACATAAAAAATTCATAATATAAGCTCATAACTTCTGCAACTATAATGAATAACAAGAAATGTCTACTGAAATAACATATACTTGGATCCATAAACGATATTGACATCATCTATGTCTTTAAGTAGGACCCAAACTTTGGACCTGTTTGCAAAACAGCATGTGTTCTTTACCTCTCTGTTAACTGATTGCACAGCAGGATGCTCAATTTTAAAGGCAGTCAAGCCTATTGTTAATTACAATGAGTCTTTCCTAGTTTGGCTTTTGAGTTTCTGGACTATCATATCACTGTGGTAGGGCAGAGGAAAAAAGGAGTGGCTGGAGGGCCTGGAACACGTAGGTTAACAAGCAATCTTCGCTGTGATCCAACGTTGAGTAACTCTCCAGAACTATTCTAGAGAGCGAGGGGGAAAGGGGCCCCACTTTTCTGGCTGCCTCAATCTTCCCCTCTACAGGTTTTGAGAATGCCTATGTGGCTGCAGAACCTGGTGGGACGGCTGTGTGCCAAGGAGGCACTGCAGACCCAAGTTTGGTCCTCTGCTCATGGCTCAGAGAGTACTGTGAAAAGTCATTGTTTTTAGCTTAAAACACTTGGATACATTTTAGACTTTTTTTTTTTTTTTTTTTTTTACTGCAGAAAGGAGTTGGCCTAAGCCAAAGGAGCAAAATATTTTCAGTTGAAAATAATTGAACCAGAGGAGAAAAGAGAGATGACCAAATCCAAAGCAACTCTGGAAACTATCCATAGGGATTTGGGTTTTTTTTATTTTTATATACCATTCTGTTAAAAGCTTGTGTTGGCCAGTTCAGACTTACTCTTTTTCTTCTTCTTTTGTATGGAGTTTGATAACTTTCAGTTTAATGTGCTTTGGAACAGTCAGGGAATATTTTAAGTGAAAAACAGACATGCAAACAGATCCTTAATCCAGGCAATGTTACAACTATTTCAGGCCAGGATGAGACACGGCTCAAGTCTCCAAATAAGCCTATTATCAGTGTGATGCATCTTAAAATTCAGAAGCATTTATTTAAATTAGAGTTTACTTCACTGTAGAGACAAGCGGAAGGACTTTCCTCAGACTGCTACAGAATGGCTGCAGATAGTGGAACATGCATTCCAGGCTGGTTTTCCTGTCGTTTATTCAGGTGTCATGAATGAGAAGAGTTATTCAGTGTAATGTAACTACTTTGATCATGAACTGTGGAAAATAAAAGCCGCTTCAGCAAGGTCAATTACAGCTCTCTATCCCAGTTTGCAAAACTGTTTTGAGGGTACTTGCCTACAGTACTTAGATTATGTTTTCATTGCTTAGCAGGAAAACACATGTAAAGTCACACTAACTCTATTTTAATACTGATCATTGGATAATGTTGTAACTCCTGCCCAGAGTAACATACAGCATCATCTGTTCTGGAGTTCTTCACTTGATATTAGTTTCTAAGCCAGAACAAACAGTGACTAGGTCAGTGACAGCAACTGAAATTTAAGTTATTTAAGGAGCTCAGCTCTCCATCTGCCTTTTTGTTTTCCTATCACATCTGATTACCAGTATTCACTTCCTGGCTCTGTTTCTGGGAGAGAAGTTTGATTCTCAGTCATATATTAAATTTTTCTCATGTACAATTATCTCAAATGGGCTGATATTTTTATTAGGTAAAACGTAAAACAAGCCTTATTTGCACAGAAAGCATAACCAGAATCAATACAAAAAATGAAATGTTATCAACACAGGATACTTTTTGTCTCCAGATGCACATAGCCCAGGCTTCTCCCTTTTAGAGGTAAGATTTTTCATTAAACTCAAGATTACTGCAGAGACGAATGGGACTGATATTCAAATATAGCTAAACTCTGTAGTTATCCTGTCACATGGATAGAAGTTGTTTTGGGAGAAGAAGGGTGAGAAAACCATAGTCATACAGGACATAAAACTAGAAAGTTGATTACAGACAGGTGCAGCTGTTAGTCCATATGCAGTCACTTGCACTATTTGGACTTTCTATTGATGGAGACAACTGGCCGAGAGAGGCAGTTCTCATCACCAGAACTGTAAAGAAAATGAGCTTATATAATGTGTTTTAAATTCTGAGGGAAGTTAGAGCTTCCAAATGAAAAAAAAAATCTTCCTAGCAGTAAATGAAAATAAAATTTGTATTGCCTTCAGCTAAGCAAAGCCAGACAAAATGATTTGAGCCTTTTAAACCACTCAACCTTAGAGAAGGTTGAAGCTTGAATTTGACGTGCAAACACCTGGAAATGCCAGGTGATGATTCCAATTCCAGAGTTCACCCCAAGCCAGGAGCAACAGAGAAGTACAGCATAAATATAACAGAAGAAGTTTCCAGTACCATTGTAACATTTCATCAAAGCCTTGTGAAAAACAGATACTTCTGAAGAATTTCCACCACTCACATGACAGAAATTTTATGAGATTCCATTTGCATTGAAACCTGAGAGAACATTTCAGAAAATGTTGGCACTTTATTTTTCCCTTTATTCCTACTCACAATCTCACCTTAAACCTATCTCATCTCTGTTCTAACCATATCCTTATCTGAACCTTTTCAAGTTTATGTTTGGCTCAAAACTATAAAGAAATTAGGACTGATTTCTTTGAAAACAGAGCAGCCTGGAGGCCTATTTGGCTTCACCAAGCTCTGCTGACAGTCTCAGTTTATGAAGGAATGCTGCAGATCTTGCAAATCCCTCCTCAGTAGGTACAGCCCCAGGCAAAATAGGAAAGAGTACAGAAGTGACATGTTCATGGGGGAACTGCCTTCTGACAGAGGGTTATTTTGTTGAAGATCTTGTGGCATTTGCATCTCCATCTATACATCACCATATACACTGCTTTCTCTCTAAATCATTCCAGAATGCAATTACTTCTGATTCCACTTGTTTCTCTAACCTGGCCTTCCCTGAAGTGAATGAGAAAGTAAGTATATTTCCTACAGCAATGCTCCTAGGAATTTGGGCAGGGAAGACAGATCAGGGACAGAAGAATAGCTCTGAGGAGAAACTGTTAGGAGATGAAGAACTAGGGCATCATGTATGGGGAGCAACTGGCAAGATAATATTTTGACAGAGGAAACTTAACTGGGAGAAGAAGCAGGGAGGGTTGTTTTCTTGATGTTGTTCATAAACAGAACAAAAATAAGTAGGAAGCTCCTGAAAAACATCAGAGTTAGATGTAACCTGCTCACTGAATGTGATTTCATGAGGAAGAAAACCCCTTGAAGTCAATGTTTTAACTTAATCCCAGACAGTTGGAGTTTTCAGTTACAAGTTTGTTCTGTTATATTACAAAGTGGGTTTATTGAGAAAGTGGGAGAAAAGCTCTATGTTAGTCTCTTGCTAATTAAAATGCATAATTAAAATGAGTAATTAAGCTTACTACAGAATGCTCTTGTGTCTGAGAGCCCAACTGCCCTTGAACAACAATTAATCTGCTGAACTGTCTCTGAGAACTAAAGTAACCATTGGATATTTTGGTTACATCTTTCCTCTATGTTTTTTTGGCAGCAAAATAAAAGTCTCTGGTCTCTTTTCTCCCATTTTATTTCTTCCATTCTTCCCGCAGTGTAAGAACAAACAAGATGATGTCATAGGGATGTCCTTTTTGTGGAAATGTAAACAGAGAAAGTTTCTTTTTTTCTTTTTTCTTTTTTTTCTCCTTTTTCTTTTTCTTTTTTTTTTTCCTTGAGCAAACAGCTTCTAGAAATTGTCACAATAACTTCCCATATTAGCACTGTACCATGACTACTTCTGGTCCCAGGATAGGTGAAATGCTCTTGTCTCCGTGCCAGTTCTCACTCACTTAGAAAACACATGCTAGCCACAACTACCTCCTTGGGAGGTGGACAAATGCTGACAGACAATTACATGTTTTTCCCCCACATACTACAGCAGACACTGATCCTAGCAGATAAAGAGTTTTTTCACTTCTTTCTGCTTAAGACATGGTCTTCATCAGACTGCCTTTTAAAAAATGCCAGCAGAACTGGATGCCTAGCTAGTAAAAGGCACAGTAGAGACAGTCATCACCAAGCCTAAACAACCTCTCAGTAGAGAAGCTGCCTTTCTGGAATCCAAATAACTCTCAGAGTGGTTCAGGGGTAACTGGAATGCCTTATTTGATGGGGTCTGGTTTACTCACTTTAAGAAATGCCACAACTCAAATTAATGAACTTTACAACTTCATTTGCTTCTTCACTGTATTCAGCATTTATGGGAACAACGTGGTGTTGTTAATATACACCAATGACTGAGCACTGTATGCCTCAATGATTTTCTGTCATGAGAATATAATGCCTGGCAAAGACTGATTCTCTGAAATACCAGTTTGTTTGGGGTCATTAATCTTAATTCTTATCTTGCCTGAATAGGAACAGAATAACTGTCAAGTCAGGGAATAGTTCTGAGAATTAAAACTTCAATGGCTTTTGGGATGCCCAAGGCTTTACATTTCTTTTAAAAAATAAGTATTTAATTAATCTGTACCAAGTACTGGGGAGAGAGTCTGTGGAATTGAGCAAAATGCTTCTTGTAGTTTAAAAAAAAACCCAAAACATGGTGGCTTCTGGCAGGATCTTTGCTTAGTAGCTCTTGTGATTTAGTAGTTACAGCAGGGGCTATGGAAACACAACTCTGGGGTTCTTGAATGGATTGATTTAACTAGCCTCTATCTTTCTGAGTGATATCATGCAAGTCTTTTTACCTGGCTACGCTCTAGTTTTTATGTCTACGAAGTTAGTATAAAACCTAAGTCCTAGAAGTGTCACGAGGCTTACTTCAGTGAGGATTTTAAGGCAATTATCAGTCTCAAATGAAGACATTTTATTTATAAAATGACTCAGAAAAAGAAAAAAAAGTGGTGATAATGTATCATAAGGAGCAAAGGAGATTGATCTGCCAGTTTGGGATAAACTGCCATGTCACTGCCCTCTAAGCACAAGCAGTGACAAAGTGTTCTCCCCTCTCCACCTTCAAAACCTCCGCTTCTCTCCCGATCACCTGAGCAATCTGTTAGTGAATTAGCTCCCTGTTCACCAGAAACTCAGCAATGCAAGACATCCACAGTATCTGTTGCAAAACAGAACCATTAGATCATGAATGTGACCTGCTCAACAGTGCAGGAGATTGCATTTCACACAGCTGCCCTTGCCCTGAGCCAAAAACCTTGTGGAGAACTAAAGTAACTTTCCAGAAAGGCATCTGGCCTTGATATAAAGACCTTTATATAATAGTGTTTTATTTTTTATTTAAATTTGTCAGTATTCAGCTTTTAGGCTTCTCTCTCTTACTGGAGTAGCAGCAATTTCACTTTTTTTCCAGTCCTGTCTTTCTCCCAGGAACCTTCAGTGGTGCTAGATGCACACTTTCTGGCCTGACAGGGAGACCAGGCTCTAGTATAGGGAAGAGAGAGTACTGGTCTCTGAGGAGTTGCAACATGCAACTGAAATCCCAGAACACTTTTATCATTGTTTTTCTGCCTGTGGCTTAAGTCATCCTATCAGCCACTGTAGAGATTCATAATGGAAATGCTTAGACTGGTAGAAATGAAGCACGTATTGGAAAGTCTGCATGTGAGAGTGTCAGACATCACAGCACGTTTATGATCAGTTTTTGGAGACAACCAATTCAGAAACACAAATGAGTAGCTACATTCAGGAACTGCTTCCATTTAGCCTGAAAAAAGCCTCCAACCATTAAGAGGTGATGGTAGGAAAATACAGAACAGGGCTTAAGACACTCTAGTAAGAAGACAAAGTATAGAGAATAAAGCCTAATGATTCCCAGAGGTGAGAGAGCATGGAGAGGTAAAAGATCCAAATCACTTTCTGTTCCCAAAGACACCTGTCAGTCGCACCTACTTGCTGTCCTGAGGAGATCCCTGCAGACATGATAATGAGTCAATAAAGCATTACTTGTCCCTCAGTGCAATTGCAAGAAATCCTGATCATTCCACCTGGATACATACAGCTAGGATACAGACATGGTGGAGAGACTGCTTGAGTGCACATCTCTTTGTTTTTGTGAGTATGTGATTATGACAATGTGAATCATTGAAACTAGCCATTTTAAAAATAAAATTACCTTGCCTTCCCTTAAGTCTCATGTCAAATTTTTGTGCACGTTTTAACAGCAGAAAAGGTTTTTGAAAGCTAAGTCTGAAACTGTCTTACTATCTAATCACTTTTAAACTGGCCTAAGGTCTTGCCAAAACCGCATATAAACTCATAGTGGACTTGTGAGTTACCATCACCGAGTCACAGCCCACTTTTGAGCTCCAATACCAATTTCTACAAACCCATGCGCCAAGAAAGATTATTGGTTTGGCATTAGAGAACTAACATTTCAAATCCAAACAAAAATAATTATCATACTTTAAAAAAAAAAGTTAGTGGGCATAAACTGTTTTCTGGATAACAGTGATCATGCTCACAGAACCTCCCAGAGAACTTTATGTTGCCACAATGTTTTTCCATGCTGTAATTCATGCAAGAACATGCATAAAAATTTTACAGGATTCACTTGCCTGATACTGAAAATATTCACTGTTTAATAGTTTACTACAGAAATAAATATTTTACTGAAAATTGCAAGCATCACTTGTGCAAAACTAACACTGGAACCAGACGTTTTGCTGAGCTACTTACTTCAAGAGCTTTCACTTTCTCATTAAGAAACTACTTTCTGTTTGTACATTTTTCTTTACTATCAGGAAAAGATGCTATCTCTTGGCTTATTTTTTTCTGTCAGACTTTTAGCCCAGAGAGTATATGAACATAAAGAAAGTGTTCATACACCAATTGCTCATGACTTATTCTTAAAAAACAGGAAAATTATTTTTTTACACAGTAAATGAGGAAATCTCTGTCTTCATGCTCTGGGGAATTCTGATTTTCCTGTCTTTGTTTCCACCTTAACTCATAGGAAAAATATTTTAAAAGTTATCATGAAGCAAAAGATTCTGAAAATATTTGAGCCTGAAATGACAATATGTTTAATTTTGTCCCATTTTAATACACATTTGTTTCCAAAAAGGAAATTTTTTATTCTCTCATAAATTTAATGCGGGTTTGCTTTTTTTTTGGTTTATGACCTTTTTCTTCCAAGTAACTGGAAATGTACCCTAAAGACATACTCTACATTGCGTTGTTTGGTCCAGAATGAAAACCACATGACTTAGAAAATATGTAAACTGGTTTACAGGTTATTATTAAAGAATGGCACATCCATGCTGTGAATCCAATGAAACAGCAGACCATGCTAGGCAGATCAAGTTCAAATACTGGTACTGACTTAACTTGGAAAATTTTCCACTAACCATAGTGGTCTAAACTCTGCCTGCATTAAATAAATGTTAAGTCCCTCTATTATAAAATAAAATCACTGAAGCTCCTTCTCCTCCTTAAAGATTTCTTGTTGAAAAACAACATTATACAGATTTTTTTTTCCACTAAAAGATGATCAGTTATTAGCAAATTAAGATCTGAGAGAAACTAAAGATAATAACACATAGTATTGAGCACCTTTGATCTAATTAATAGGATAATAGCTATTAGTTGTAGTGCTTCAAAGTATCAGCCTTTTGAGTTTTGAGTTTTTTATGTGTTTGGTTTTTTTTGGTTTTGTTTTTTTTTTTTTTAATTGGGCCTTGAGGATGCAAGTACTGCAATCAAAAGTGTTTCTAAATAATTATGCATTCATTTAAGTGGTTAATCACCTGAATTGCTGTAATTGGAGCACTTAATAGAAGCAATTAATTATGTCAACAATGCTGAAGGCTGTTTTTAAGATTTAGACACAAAACTATGTTCAAACAAAAAAAAACACAACCCAAAATGAAAGCAAGCTTTATTTCATTTGTCATAGTTCCATTGACTGTTCTCTGACATCAATCTGAAAACTTCTCTTGGAAGTTCTGTGTAAAGAATTAAATAAAAACTGGGAATGATCAAGACTCCCACTGAAGTGGAATTAATTTTTTTGTCCAAGGAACAGACATGTAGGTATAGCTTCAAATTAAGTTTATCTTTTCCTTGAGCAATTTGCTTTATTCTGGATCTGAAGGAACTTACTGTAGAAATGAGGCAGCACCTCAAGTATTCACTTACTTAAGCCAAATATTTCAGTAGTCAAAAATGTGAAATAGTTCATCTGTCAATTTGAAGCTGAAATAATGATGTCTCTTCTCTACCAATATACTTCTGTTATACAGAAGTTTCTCCGTATCCTCCCATCCTGCAACAATTTCTCTCAATATTGAACTGGTTTGATAATTAATTACAGGGTTATACTAAAAATTATAAACCTATAAACCTCAAACCCATTCCAAAGGAGTCTGACACAATTTATCTTTTTGTTTAAAAATTATGCAAAAAGAAATTATGCAAAATCTGAGGTTTGGCATGGATTTGAAGCAAAACCACTTGAAACACTGCATTTTAAAATGAATTTACTTTGACAATTTCAGTTTGCCCAAATCAGAAACTCAAAACAAACCTCAGGGCAGAAATATAAACCAGAACAGATAGAAATCAACAAACGTTTACACAACACTCCATGAATCAAAGATACTTAACTTCACATGACATTAAGCAGAGGCTGACAAACCAGGAATTAGACAGGAACATTTTTTTAACACAATCTACTTTGTTTGCATTTAGCAAAACAACAATTCATCTCTCTTATTACCAGCCCTCTCAACCATGAAGCCTGACTAATCTCAAGTTTTAAAGTCCTAGCCTCTTCTTAATATTCATGTTATCATCTCTTCAGTCTTTCTCAGATTTTTAAGTCTCATGCTGTGAGAACTGTAGGGGAAATAAAGCCTTTATTTACTACCCAAAAACATCCTTAAATTTGTTCACAGTCAGAAATCACCTACATTTAACAACCTGGTAAACCAATTGAATCTGAGTGACTTGGTTTGGGTTTGGTTTTTTTTTCGTATGGCAATTTTTGGACAAAGAAATTCATAGTTTTAAGCACAAATTAAAACAACTCTTTGTGTCTTACAGAGAGTTTGCTTCCTCCATACATAGAAGGAAATATGCAGTTTGTTCCACAATAGAATACTGTCCACTCCATTCCTGACTACCAAAACTGGCCATGTACACCTCAGGCCTCTTAACTTTTTTAGACTACAGAGAGTTAAGGTCAGAATAAAGACCTAAATTTTAGTATTCTGAATGATTAATGGAAAATAAGACAATAGTTCTTTGAAACAGGAATCCATACATATTTGCATGTCAGGATACGTCTATGTTACATCTGTTATTAGTTCCTATGCCTTCATATCCTAAAAACCATTTGTGACAGACAGAATGAGCAATATTCTCCTCAGGACATTTATTAAAATTGAACACGTTTTCAAAATGCATCATGAAGTTTATAAAATAACATGGGTAAGCACACAGTTATTTGCAAATTCAGAATATAAAGTACTGGGATATAGCAGGGAAAATATTCACAGAACTGTGAAAGGTGATTTTTATCTAGCAAACACATAAAACACTCATCCACCTATGATTTGTTTAATGTCCTTTAGATCTCTTGTTTTTACAGCTTCCTCTTTCTCTTCTTCTTTACTTATGGAGAAGAGAATCTTGCCACCTGAGGCTCTACTATTATCCTCAGCTAGGCTTGCTCCACTTTGCATAGAATTAGTAAATATTCACCAAATGAAAGAATGTAAGCAATTCTCCAGTCTTGTCGTTAAGGCATTCACTGGGCAGAATGAGAAGACTGTTTAAGTCCATTTCTCTGTGGGTGTCTCAAGTGTGGAAAAACATAAATGAGACACTGGGTCTTGGCCTCCAAACTCAGAAGTTTCTGTCATCTGTTGGTGAGACATGCTTCTGGGGAACAACTTGCTCAGTGATGTGGATACATTGTGGTGTTTAATGACAGAGGGATGCCTTCTTTTCTAGGAGATTTTCTAGGAGATTTGTAATCCTATTCCTCTCCTATTTTTGCATGTCTGCAGAAGAAAAGGATTTCTTTTTGAGTCAAATAAAGAATTTTATATAATAGGAAACTCATGTTTAGTTTTGTAGAAAAAATGAAAAATTGTTCATTTTCATTCAAACGGAAAAGGAAATTTTGACAATATTTGGATCAGACTGCAATAGAAAAAAAAAAGAATACATTTTCAGCTGAGCTCTGGTAGTAAAAACAGTAAATATATAAACTAAAAAAAGTATCACCAAGCCAGCTTCCACTAAGAAAATGCAAAATAACCATTAGCCTAAATTATGTGATAAATTGTCTGTGACAGTTATTTAAATCAGAACTGCAGAATCCTCTTAAAGACTGTATTCCTGGCTGACCAGAGTGTAACTCCAGTCTATGTTATGCCAAGTCCTAACATGGTCTAAAAAACCAAAATACATTCAAATACTGAGGTTATGAAAACAGTGTAGAGGTGCTTCCTTCTGGCTTAGAGACTGTGAAGCAATTCATGTCTGCCTGATGTGCCTGGAAGTTTTCAGAAATGGAAGTTTTAAGAAAGTTGCAATGAAGACATTTTTGTTCAAAGGAGCTCTCACTAAATTGTTTTTCTACATGAGGCATCCTGGGGACACAACTATTACAAACTATTGAGACTCTCAAACACTTTGATTCACCAAAGTACTGAGAATGGACTGGAAGTTCTTTTTTTTTAAAAAAAAAAAATACAGTATCTCTGCATATTGTTTTTCAAATATCTCAGGTCCCATGGTGGAACTGCAGTTTTCCATTGCTGGCAGCCATATCATTAATCTTTCTTACACCTGTTTTATGGAAGTACCTGGAAAAGAAGGAACTACCTTTCCAAATTACTGATGAGAAACACCTGCAAAAGGTAAGATCTGATCAGAATTACTGAAGAGTTGAAAACTCACACCTAAGTAATTCTGTATGTGAGTTATTTCACTTAACTGTTGAGCTATTTTCAAAATTGAAGTTTGCAGAAATGGTGTAATTAGAAGTAATGTTGAGGAAATGTTAGTCAATTATTTATCCTCACTTTTTTTGTGTATCTGCAAAGTGGGACAAATGTCATAAAAAATGGATGTTGTCGGCAACTACTCAGTTGCTTCAGCTGCCAAACAGATGGAGATGATCCCATACCCAAGTAGGGACTGCAGAATCCATCTAGCAGTAATAGGTAGCTGACATCATCCTACAGAATTATCACTGCTCCACTTTATCAGCTACAACTTGCCGACCTGTATTACATGTATTCATTTTATCCACAAGAAAAATGGAAGAATTTGGAGACACACATATATGTATATGAACAAACACATTCACTTCCTTGAATTAAGCTGTTTCAGAAACTTTCAGAAAATTATGGAATAATAATTAAATGCTCATTAAAGTATGTGTTTACTTCAAGGTTGTAAGCATAAATATGGAAAAATACAAACCTGATTTATAGGCTCAAAATAATCTCAATTGTGATTTAGCTATAGTTTTAATAGCATGAAAATGACTAATTTAAGGTCAAGAGTAATTCAGTTTTGACTGACTTTGCAATCCTTTGTTCTCTGGGTCATGTAAGTGTTGAGTAAATTATAAACCTGTAATTCTATCCTGAGGTCAGGGGATATTAGAATTGATTTGATATATTCATCTCCTGGAAAGTTCTTCCAAGGCCAATACCCACTAAATTGTGTTTATGAGTTGACTGCATTAATAACTAATAGAGTCATATAATACTAGCAGAGGTGAAACTAATCTCTTCAAAGAATATGCTCAAATGCATTTTAAAATGAGGGACAGAACAACCAGATCTGTGAGAGGCTAAGTTTCTATAGAGTATTGAAAAAACAGCATGAATGTGAAAAGATGCAGATATCTGACTGGACATTATTTGGCATAATCCTGGATTTTATGAAGGTAAACCTATTACCATGATACCTTTCATGGGGTAAGAAAAGAAACTAGCAGCTCCTCTGACAGGCTATGTAAGAAGCATAAATACATTAAAAAAAAAAAAAAAAAAAACGCAACTGCTTATTTAGTGGAGTTTTTGCTCTGTGCCTAACTTTTGCCATTGAAAAACTGACATGGAAAGTAAACTGAGACTTTTTCCATACAAAATTTAAGTGTGCATTATAGTAGCTCTTATTAATTTTTAACCTCTTAATGTTTCCAAATAAAAGTCATCATACTACTAAGAAAAACAAAAAAACACACTGTAAAGCCCAGACACATAGCCTGGACTATTCTTTCGTCACCAGGCCAACATTAAAGTTAATGTTCCTCAAAGTGTTTAGGGTTATTTCTTTTGTCCAACGTCACAATCCTGAACTCATTAGTAGGAGGTATATTCTGATTAGCCTGTTCAGTTTTGATTTAAAAGAAACTCAACAGTAATCACAATCTAAAATCTTGAAATCATTAGGTATAACCTAGTGTTACCCTCAAGCAGTCCTGTGAAAAATTATATGTAGGCTCTCCTAACCTCCAAGGCTGTAGATTTCATGTGAATATGAATATCTCTTGGTGTCTGTGGAGTACCAGGAAATGTTTGGTACAGTCCTTGGCTATCTCCTTCCACTGTTTTCAGATTTCTAGGAAGAGCACTAATTACTGCATACTTTTACATTTACAGTAATTCCTTTCTAAAAATCCAATGTTTTGTTAGATGAAATAATCAACACACACCAATGTTAAATAAATATCAGCATTAGAATTAAAACTGCAACAGCTCTTACTGCAATGAATGACAGTATTTGACCTGGTCATACAGTAGGAGTCAATATGAAAAAAAAGGATTCCTAGCTGATTAGTGAAGAATACAACACAAGAGCATACTCCAAGACCATTGAATGTCACAGAATACATTAAAGTGATTTTTCTCTTGCAGTTTCAAGGGACGTTTGAACAGGCTTTTAGTGGATATTAACAATACAAGCCAGAATTCAGATGAATGTTTCATGACCAGCTTAGGTCAGCTTATCAGCTTTGACCATGCCTCCTAAGAGGAGGAAATCTTACTCCCTGCCTGGTCACAAGTCTCACCTCCTGTTGGACATTCAGCACCTCACAACTGCACACTGTCTCAAGTGAGGCTGTTTTTCAGAAAATTACTCTGGAAGAGGAGGAAAAAAAGAATATTTTATGTTGGATAAGTTCCCTGAGCAAAATCACCTTTGCAGTGCATGGTGGGGTACAGAAAATGGAAAGAGGAAGAGGTGGTTTGCACTAACTCAGATGTAGAGTGGTTCAAGTTCTCAAGACATACTCACTGTCCTAGCGCTCAGGGTCAGCCTACCAAGTTTGGTGACTAAGTTTTTTTGTGTCCAAACATGCATTTCTAGCCTGGATAACTGAATAAAAAGAATGTTACCAGATAGCAAAAGCCTCCTAACTGACTGATTAGTCCTAATCAGCATCACTTTAAGAAGGCCATCAATGGTTCAGGGCCTTGAGGACATTAAGAGGTCTCACCTGGGCATCCCCTCATCCCTGCTCATAGGCTGTGGAGCTCCATTTCACCCCAGACCCTGCCAGAGCTATGCTGTAGGTGTATTTGTCTCTGGTTCTGTCTCCTGGATGGATGGTGAACCCACACTGTAGCCTTGTCCCCAGCCCCATCTCTGACTTTATTACCTTTCAGTCATGGACCTGTCTCTTTCTTTGCCTACGGCGCCCAGATCTGTCCACTGTTTGGACCTTGAGGGTTTACCCCTTGTTAGTGAGGGCACAGCTTGTGCTAGAGTGATCCATGGATCCCAGCTCACCCTCCCTTAGGGACCAGACAAACCTTGCTGCTTTGTGGCACGTTATACTAGGATAACTTAATTGGGTTGTGAGAAAGGACAGTAAACTTTTATGCTTGGGTTTTGTTCACACTGTGGTCATGCTCATTCTCATTCTCGGTCATCTACTAGTTATGTACTAGAGTTATGTGAAAACTCCATCCAAATTTCTTTTTTTTCCCCTTTAAGAAAGGCAATTACCTTTCCCCTTCTCAGACTTGTTTTGCCAATTCACTGCACCGACCACATACTGCACAGTTATATGTTTTGTCAGACTGCTGTTAGGTTGATGTAGCTATCTGAATAATCTCAGAACAATACTGTATGATGATCAGTAGAGGAGGGTGGAAAAACGATGTGCAGCTGGAGCAGGACCTGCCTCTGTCAGTGGCAGTGAGCTATTACATTGGTTCAGTCTCAGACTGACTTATTACTTCAACTTTGTGACTCTGCGTGCTACAACAGGCACTTGGCAGGTTTGAGAACCGAATGTTGTCATGTAACAGTACCTGACAGGGAAGAAGAGCAAATTAGCAGTGAAAAGAGCCTATGCTGATTTGAAAATTAGATTACTTGAAATGGCTGTCAGTAAGTTGACTTATCCAAGTTTTTTTTTACTTCACATATAAATGTAAGGTAGGACTCATCTCCTTGGGCAGAATTCAAAGCTGCTAACAAGTTTCTAATTGAGAGTCAGAGATACTTAAACTCAGGTGTTAAGTTTTAACAACATCAGCAGGAGATAGGTGAAGGCTTGAATCAAGGACTTGAAACTATGTTTAACTTGCGTTGCAAACTTACTCTCCAATACCCCGTGAATAGCAGTCTATGACTGTTTATTGTGAAAACAATAGGATTATGTGATGGACAGAAGATTTAGTGAGTAAAGGTGGAGGCTAACCCCTGTAACACACGGAGTTCATACAGTTGCAGTCCCTGTGATGCTATCTAATCATCAAAAGCATCTCCTTAATCCTATACCTGGGTTGCTTGACCTACTAGTAATATGAGGTAAACTTTCTGTTTGATAAGATTTATCAACTGCTTTTTAAATAAATTTTCTTGGAGACACTGAAAGAAACCTCTCTCTTCTCCCATTTCAGGCACTATATACTATATGGAGAGTATAAGCTGTATTGCATATTTTCTATAAAAACATTACATTTTTAACTTCCCTGGGAACGTGTATATAAATATTTGTACATGAAATTATGTGATAGGCTTTGAAATTTATGCCATACATTTCTGTTAATGTTCTAAAAATATTTGTTCAGGCAAATGAAATTGCAGTAAAATATTTTACCTCAGATCAGTCAAAGGTTCTCACAACTTTATCTTCCTAAAAAACAATATTTCAAGCTATAAAACAGAGTTCCATTTAAGATACCTAAAAGGCAAATTTAACCAGCTTGATTTGATTAATATCAACTAGCTTAATATTTTTTTTTTTTTAAATTCTGAAGTTTAAGGTGAAATAAAGTCAAGTTGTAAGCATTTTCTTTTCTTACATGCATGATTTAGTGTTTTGGGTTTTTTTTCTGGAAATGTATACTGTTAGAGGCAAAATAGCTAGGCAGTACATGGGAAGTTCTATGCATATTTCCTATCACCATTAACAATAAAGAGAACAGGATGTCTTGCCCAGAACACAAAGATTTAACTATACAAGGTGTTAATAACCTCGACTCCTCACAAACCAGAAAGTTAATGTCATATTCAGAATCAAGTGCGGATCAAGACATATTTTTGACCCTACTACTTTGAGTGTCCTGACACCATAATTGCAAGTTCAGCAGCCATCTGATTACTCCCAATGGCTTACCACTCACTGTGGAAACCTCCTGGATAAATAAGAGCACTGTTCTGCACCACCTCTTCTGCTCACACAAAAGTCCCTTTAATGTTGGTAATTTTGCATCAGAAAAGTTCTGAACAGTTCCTAAATCATAGGCACAATATCAAGTTTACTTAAGTGGTGCACAGGGGGAAAGCCTGTGTGTCTTTACCAAAACCTGGTTTTCCTCCCTCTTCCTTTTCTAAATTCCAAAAGACCTATGGTCAGATGAGCTTGAACCACTAGAAATTCACAATTTGTGTTAGCACATGCTCAACATACCTGCAGACACCTCTTTAGCAAACCTCACATCTCACTTGCCACGTTTTGTTCTGCTTGGTTGGATCCCAGCTCTTGTGAAACTACACTCCTTACTGTACATCTGCAGCCACTGCTCCCCATCATGTTCATGTTGTCTGGCTATGACCACCTCCAAATGCTGTTTGCCAAGCCACACTCCCTAGTCTTTGCTCTGCAGAAATCCTACACATCTGGTTGCTAACCTCCTTTCACAGATGTCAGAGGTGCAGGCCCTAAGTAGCAGCCCAGGAGTGAGTGGATGTTTTAGGTAATGGGTGCCAGAGGAACAGCACATAGAAAATCATGGTCTGTGGGCACAGACTCAAGTTTAGCAATTTACACCAGCAATCTACTAATTCGCATAAATCTTTTAGATGTGCATAAATACCTTTTCCTCTCACAGCATTAGCATGTTTCTCAGCAGATAGAAATAGTTTTTCTTCCCTTCATTTACATGTCAGCAGCAAGCAACAATGTGTATTGGGCTCATGGCGATTTTGCAGTGTCTTTGGGTGAGGAGGCATGTTTTTATCCTTCTTTTCAGATTTAATACAACTTTCCCGTAGTTTGTGTGCCAGCTCTAAAGACAGTAATCTAATGGTCATCTCAGTAACTCCTCAAAGGAAAAAAGGCATCTACAGATCTATTTTCCAAAACAATGGAGTCTGGCAAGCCATGAAAGAGAAAAGCCCATGATGTATTAAGAAATAAGTATTCATCCATTTTTGATTTCCACTGTATGAAGCCTACTTATTTCCTTCACTCACACCCAACAGATATTAGCAGATTTTATTTGTTCCTTGATTTCTTTGAAGAAAACCTGACACAACAACCAAGGCTGTGCCTTTCTTCACACATGGTTGTATATTGCAGTCAGCTCCAAGAAAATGAAAAACTTTGGTTTTTTTAAAGTCTGAGCTAATGGGCACATGGGAAATTCAATGTAAGAGTGAACACTGTACAAAATTGACAGGCTAACAATTTAGATAAATGTCTGTGCAACTTTTCCACAAATGATCTTGGCTACTTTAGGTTTCCTCTGCCTTCAAAGAAGCTGAATACAAACTAAATGAACAACAAAAGAAACTGCAATGAAGAGATGATGTACTCTCCCACTAGATAAAAATCCAAAAGCATCAAAAAATAAATAGTAAAAAAGCTTTCTATTAATGTAGCATAATTGTAGATGCTTTTTAGACCTGCAAGTCTGATAGCTCAGGATTCCCAGATAAACTTAAGGTTTGGGTTTTGCTTTACATGTCTGAGCTCACATTGTGTGAAGTTAAGCCACGGTGCTAAATAGAGATGGATTTATGTCAGAAATTTAGAAAATAAACTTTTAACATTCTCAGACATTAAGAATCAGATCCACAGTAGCAAATCAGGAATAGGAGCTAGTCTCAAAAGTTAAGTGTCATGAAAATGCAACAAGATAGCCACGTTTAGACTTGCTGCAGAAACCCTACTGCGGAAACTTCTGACTTTCCCATCTTTGACTTCTTGGTTGTAAGATTTCCTTAAACAAGTGTTTGTGCTGAAAAAAATAATCTTTTCTTTCTTTTTGAAAGCAGATTTGTGTGAGAATGGTATTTTTGCTTCCAGAGATTCCATCTCCTCCCCCTGCTTTTTTCTTACCTGAAGACATAATCCTTGGTGTGAGATTTCACACATCACAAATGGCTACTGTGGACACAATTAAGGGCTTCAGGTGAGGGAAGATCAACTATTTAGATTAAAAAAAAAAAGGTCTTTTCATGGAAAGATTCTTGATAATAAAGACTGGGAGAGAGAAAAGAACAGAATACATGACAGTGATGGAAGTGTTTCTAAAGAAAATACTATTCTGAAGTTTCTCTTCAGAAAACTGACATGGGAAGCTGCCATGCCAGCTACATCTCTTAAGTAAGCAAATGAAGAAAACGGCAATTGGTGGACAATATATCGTCTAGGTCAGGTTTATAAACCTGCCACATGGGTATGGCATCTGTTATGTAAAATGCTTTCAAGTCTGTGAAGACAAGATTAGGACTACTTCTCAAACTACCGGTACTCAGAAATGTGGGCAGTGTCAGTGCGTTCTCTAAATTGACAAAGAAAAATCTTGCGGGTGCACCCAGCAAGTGAAAATGAAGGATTTCCTTTGAGTTTGCAGCTCTCTTAGACATTTATAGACAAAAAGAGCAAAGTAAAAACATGTGCTAAACTGCTTATAGATACTGTGCTAAATAAATAGGTAACATTAAAGTCCTTCAGAATTAGACAATGTTCTGTCAAAGCTATAAAAAAGTGTGAGAATGAAGTGGCTTAGTCCCTCCTAAAAAGAGAATCATACACTCATCCAAGTTGGATGTACAGTCCAATCTCTTCTTAGTATAATTCCTTCTTACTTATGTCAAAGTTAGGTCAGATTGCTGAAGTTTTGAAAGTCTTTGGTACAGAATCTTCAGTTATCAGGTAATAATAATACCAGAGGCCCAGCAGGCTGGCAAGCTGTATTCCAGTATCATATAAATGAGATGAAAATCATCATCAAATAGACACATACAAAATTATCTAAATTCTGTGCAATATCACAGTGACAAATTACATGATCCCAACTAAAAAAAGAAGAAAAATAAAATCTATCCTTAGTTCCTGACTCTAATTGTTTTAGAGAACCACCAAAATAGCAAAAAAAATTGTATTTGTAAAGAACAAAATCTTACTGGGAATGCTAAGGGATATCAAAGTTAGTTCAAAATCAGATAATATGAGTGACTTCAATTAGCACTGCAAGTTAGATACATTCAAGTCCATCACAGTTCAGGACATTATAAAAAAAATAGCTCTTCTACCTGATCACAACATTAGCACTGGCCACATTTGTGTGCAGTGGCTTTAGAGCAAGGATAGGAAGAAGAACCCAGTCAGCTAACTATCTGGAAGCTGTTCAACAGACCTCAGCAGTCACAAAACTATAAGAAAGAGTAACTTATAAAAGAAAGGCTTCCCTCTTGATGAAGCTGGATTTTTACGACAAAAAACCTACTGATGTCACTTTTACAGTTTGTTAACATTTATGTACAAAAGTTGGTATCAGCTTTGTGACAAGCACACTACAGAAAAATCCAAATAAGGGCAACATTACAACTGTAAATGTTTAAAAAAATTTTAGTCTTCATATGAGAGGTATAAATAAGAGTTTTAGGGTGGGCAGAAGAAATACCAGGTTCTTTCCCCAACCTTACTAATTAACTGTTGTGTGACCTAAGGCAAAATCACTTCAGTGCTCCATGCTTCTGCCTCCTTTCCTGCTGGGTCTATTTAGACTAGGATTGCTTTAGGAATAGGGACTATCTCTCACTTTCTATTTATACAGTGTCTAGCACAGCAAGCCCCTGTTCTTGTATGAGATCTATAAATGCTACTGCATTACAAAAAATAACAATAGTAACAATGAAGATGCAAAAAAATTAGACAAATATGAGAAAGATTAAATTTACTTGTGAGAAACTTTATTGTATCTTTTATTAATCAGCCTATTATGACAGTCAGATTTGAGGCACAGTTAATACAGCAGGCAAAACCAACAAAGAAAATGTATGTAGGTGAACAAATATACAAACTGAAGGCTGAAGATCAACTCCGGGTCTCTTGAAGGGACCTATAGTTTGCCTGTTATAGCTGACTTTTGTTATACGTGATAAAGCAGATTTTTATAATTATTTTCAATTTCAGAAGATGAATAGATTTGAGAGACAGAAAACAGTTATCAGTGATTGTGTCTGTTAATGAAATTTCACTCAGTTCTCCCTCATAATGACATCAATAATTTGTTTTTTATTAACCCTTATCTTCAAGAGGATTCTCTTTATTTTTCAAGCTCTACTGAAACACATGTTATGACTTTCCACCATAATCCTGGATTTTCTTTTCCAAAAGAGTTTGCATTTCAATCTTGTATGAACTGCTCATCTACTGTTGTCCATGAGAATGTTATTGTTGACTCAAGCAGAATTTTTAACTCCTTCTAAGGAATGCTTCTAAGAAGAAGGAAGAATCTACTGATGCCTGGAGAATGATTCATCTTTTTCCATGTCAAAGAAAAAGCAGTCTCAGAAGGAGGTAGCAGATTATAAACAAAGAGATTAAATGGCCTTGCTGGAAATATTTATACTTTCTTCCTTAAATACATTTTAGGATGATATGACTTAGTAGACAAACTAATACTGCTTGAAATGAGAGGCAAAGAATTATATCTTTGGTATTTCTCTATGGGAAGGTTTTTGGAGACATCTTATACCTGGGACAGTCTACTCCATTTCAAAGGCAAGTATTTGCTCTTTAGAAGTAATCTCTGCTAATGGATGAAAACCTAGCAAGGCAGTAAAATCACTTTGATCTCCCTTTCAAAATGTTTTTGGAATTTTTCCATTGCTCAGTGAATTAATTTCTTCTCCTGGAAAGCACTGAAACATTATATTGATTACACCTCTTGTCCAACAAAGTTAAATCTTAAAATTTTAAACTTATAATATGATTTGTATTTATACAGTTCCCAAACATGCCCTCACCATCTAAATATTCCAAAGATTTCTAGATAATTTTCTATTCCAGTTTAATACAGAGATTTATTAACAAGAGTTTCAGTCACTAACATTAGTCATTTCTATCTCAATGTAAATTTTGTAAACACGAAACTGTGGAGAAACTGTACAATTAACAGGATATATTTATTTTTTAGATACTGTATATCATGTCAAAAGCTGACAAAAAATCGTTTTTATTTTTGTACAATGGAATGTATGTGAGAAGATATTTGAAATGCCGGATATCTATAGCTTTTAACACTACTAGATGATCTACCCATGAAAAAAGTCATGCAGAGTTTCCGACAAAAATAACTGGAACACAGAGGAATTCAAATATGAAATACTTTGGACTTTAAACACAGTTTGATGAAGAAGTTTATATTCCTTGCTATATGGAATTCTAAAATCTTAGGGAAACAAACTAAAAGATACCCCACTATTTGGAATTTGTTTTATTTGTATTTTTTCATTAGAATAAATTATTTTTCTTGTACTGCTGTTTTGCCTACATTTACACAAGCCAGAACCGAAGAACTATATTCAGTGAGAACTTTATGTCTATAAAATATCTTGGTATAAATTTAAACATCTTATATTTGTATAAATGTAAATGTCTTGGTGTAGTTTCATCTAGTATTCTGAACTTTTAAGGACTTAATAGAACAAAACCAATATGGAACAAAGTAAATCTCAATAAACAACTGCTTTGTGTCCATGGAAGAGCCAGTGTGAATCAGACTATATTAAAAAAAAAATGCAATCCAAAGGGGAGATGCTAGAATACGAACTCTTGAATCTGATCTCCTGCTTATATATAGTTTACAAAGGTCAATCCGAGCCCAAAATGAAGCATTGTACTAGCAGTTTAAAAGGTGAGAATTCAGTTATGTTTTATGTTTGTTTTGATTTCTAGTCTTGAAGCTATTGTTATTAGCTTATAGCCCGTGCATAATAACAAATAGTCATCCAAGAGAAATATTAAAAATAAATATGGTATTACACAACAATTTGATTAATCTGATAAATAAACAATAGCTATCCAATACGCTATGTATAATAGCTTGAAAAAAAAGTAATTAAATTATGTATTTTAAATGTTACCAGATATACGGCCAAGTCATGCAATATACATCAGAATGAAGATCTGACTTTCTCTGTTCTTGATTCCGATACTGAGTTTTGACTGAAGCCCATCTTGAAATATCACATAGACAGAGCTTTCTATCCTTGATGAGGTATTTGAAAGATATTTAAAATGTGTTTTATTACTTGATCTAGACCGATGAAGTCACATTTATTCAACCTGGACTGAAAGTACCTAACAGGTCTTCTCAAAAATGAAATCTCACTGAAGCACTGTCCAGAACACTGACTGATAGAAACAAAGAAGCCCATGAGCTTCATTTTGAATTGTCACATTTATGTTTTTGAGCTAAACACCATATTTATCATGTTTGCTGAACAGGAAGGTAAATTCTAAGAAACATTTTCATGGGTATTTGAGTACTATTAGATGTGAATGCTTAGGGAATTTGTATTTGAGGAAAAAAAAATGACAGTGAGCTCTCAATGTTATAACTATTAAACAAAGGGAATATTGATAAAATAGAAAGCAGTATTTTGTTTCTTATTGTTTTGGAAGACTAGAGGAAGAAAATAAATTAGTGTGCAATATTTTCATTTTTCTAAGTGAACAGAGCTGACATTTCTCAGAGAGTGGCTGAGCCTCTCCTTCAAAATAACCAGCACTAGGAAAAGAAAGAAAGGAACCTCACAACTGTTAGATAGTGCTGCATAAAAGGTAATGTTACCAAATCTCCCCCCATCTCTAATGGATGGGAAGCGGGACAGCTACTGGATTTGTCGTTGCTGCTGTGCACATCATTTCCCAATGTGCGCAAGGGTAAATGTGCTTATTCTAATCAAAGACAGGAGCACTAGTCCTGCGTGTATATAGCACCAACATATGTTGACTTCAACTGCAGAATGCCATTCTACGACACTGTAGAGACTCTTGACTTCCTACTGGGGAAGTGCAGCTTTCTTTCCTAACAATGGGCCAACTGGTTTTCATAACGGAGATAAACGCTCCCTGCTGTGATTTGTAATAGAAAAACATGTCGAACAACCAACAATAAAAAGAAGCACAGCCAAAAGACTGGCTTTTCCTGTTTTTATGTGCAGCACAGAGGAAACTAAACACGTGAACTGCACTTGGCTGCTTACAAGTCAAAATATCACTTCTTTTGAATGAGAAGAGCAATAATACAACTCATTTCTGACCCTTTTTTCACTCTGAAGTGCAGACTTGAAAACTGAACCCACTAGCATTTATTTGCCAGAGGTTATTACAAAACCACTGTATGTGAAAGGTGCTTTATTAAAAAAGAGGAATGGTTATTTAGTTAGGATTTTTCCACTCTTTAAAAAGCTGTTATAGTTATGTGTGATAAGGGCATCCAGCTGCCATTCTGATAATCCCGCGATATTCTCCAGTTTTATGTTTTCTACTTATGCTGGAAAAAGATGGCTTGCTTAAAACTCCCCCGTCTTCCATCCTGTCATCTGTTTGCTTTTGCCTGCCCTACGTGACTCTCTTTTTTTTTTGTCTTACTTTTTCTCTTGACCCAGCTTTTATAGATTGCTGGGGTTTTTTGACGTTTCTCATTAATTTTTCACAGAATAATAATTTATGTGAAATTGCAGAGTAAATCTTCAATGAAATTCAGTTCCTATACCCTCACCTTGTCCATTTGACATATTTGCAATCTGTCTTTCTCTTTCTCATTGTACCTCTCACCTGCTTAAACTACAAGAAGCGAACCAGAAGGACTTTTAGGTGAGCATGGATGAGTCTACAAATTATTAGTTAATATTAGATCTTCTCACTTTGAGATGATTGTGGTCAGTCTCATCTCTTTGATCTCAGGTTCACACATCGCCATGGCTCAAGACAGCCCTAGTTTATGGTTCTCCTCTGGTGATGGTTGATGACCAGGTATCCAACTTGACATCTGTAGAATGAACAGCTGCTTGCAGTGCCGAGAGTCATTTCGATAGGAGTGAACTTTTGATCATACTGCTTTGACAGGTGTGAACACCTTAATAATTTTCCTTAGTACCTTTGTTCTTTCTGTTCTCTTTTTCTATTTCTCTTGTTACCTGTAGCAAACTCCTAGAAAAAATATTGATGCTTGTGCTAGGCACACTGAGCATAACTGCAGTATACAACTTGCAAGCTTTTCAAGGATCACCAGCATAGGTATAGGAAACCTGATACCTTCAGGTCTCAAAAGATTTAATTGAACATGCCTAGAGTAAAAAAATACAATGTGTGTATTTGGATGCATCTGACTTACTTTAACTATAGAATGAAAATTTACTTGAGATCAGAGTAATTTCTAAGACACAGGTGCTGGGAAGCTGAGTACCTATCACTGTGTACCTCTTATTTTTTGCAAGGTATTCACATCACTTACAGGACTAGGCTGGATGGGCTTCTGATCCAGTATGTTCTTAGGGCTTCAGCAGCCCTGTTGGTGTGGCTCATGATGCTGAGAAATGTTGATAGAAAGGCTAAATCCTCTTAGGATTCTCTGATACCTAGAATTTCACCCAATCTGTGTGGTACTTTTTGATACTTTGTGATTTTATGAGCTATTGCTGTTTGTTTTTAAACCAAATATTTGATAGAATCATAGAATGGAAGGGGTTGGAAGGGACCTTTAGAGATCATCTAGTCCAACCCCCCTGCAGAAGCAGGTCCACCTAGATCAGGTCACATAGCAGCATGTCCAGGCAAGTCTTGAAGACCTCCATGCAAGGAGACTCCACAACCACCCTGGGCAGCCTGTGCCACTGCCCATCACTCTCACAGTAAAATAGTTTTTTCTTATATCTAAACAGAACTTTCTGTGTTCCAGCTTCATCCCATTACCCCTTGTCCTTGGATGTCCCAACTTCCTATTTCAAAAGGATAAAACTAACAGTGACTTCATCTAACGTTGCTGTTCGTGTACGATATTCTAGGTTGAACACTCCCTTGCTCAACATAGGAAGCCAACACCTCTCACCTGGATTAATCCCAGACCCTAAATCTCCCAGAGCATAAAAGGATTCCTCATTCACTCCCCTGGTGGATGCCTGTGCAGAAGGATCTGGAGTCTGCGTTTATAAATGCAAAAATCTAGACAAGCATAAGGTATGAGATTAGAAGCAATAGATTAGAAAATGCAAGACGTTTGTTACTGTAATAACGATGGTTAGACTGTGACGACCATGAGCCAACAATGGGCCCTCATGGCCAAGAAAGCCAATGGCATCCTGGAGTGTATGAGAAGGGCTGTGGTGAGCAAGTTGAGAGAGGTTCTCCTCCCCCTCTACTCTGCCCTCATGAGACCATATCTGGAATACTGTGTCTAGTCTGGGCCTTTCAGTCCAAGAAGGACAGAGAGCTGCTGGAGAGAGTTCAGCACAGGGCCACAAAGATGATTAAGGGAGTGGAGCATCTTACGATGAAAAGCTGAGGGAGTTGGGGCTCTTTAGATTGGAGAAGAAGAGAATGAGGGTGATCTCATGAATGTTTACAAATACATAAAGGGTGAGTGTCAGGAGGATGGAGCCAGGCTGTTCTCAGTGATACCCAATGATAGGACAAGGGGCAATGGGTACAAGCTAGAACATAATAGGTTCTAAAGAAACACAAGGAAAAATTTATTTATTGTGAGGGTGAAGGAACACTGGAACAGGCTGCCCAGATGGGTTGTGGAGTCTCCTTCTCTGGGGATATTCAAAACTCACCTGGACGAGTTCCTGTGTAACCTACTCTAGGTGGTCCTGCTCTGACAGGGGGGGTGGATTAGATGCTCTTTTGAGGTCTCTTCCAACACTTAAGATTCTGTGATTCTGTGGCTGGGTTGTGAGTGGAATGGAATAGGTCACAGAAAAAAACAAGGGAGAAGAGTCAAAATAAGAGACCTCAAATGTGAGGTTAGCAATATCCTGCTCTGGTTTCTGTTAATAAGACCATAGCTTAGAACCCCTCTGAAGACTTAACTGAAATTTAAGTGCATTAAGGTACATTAGCTACCATAGCTATAAAGAACCCTAGAGGCAGATATGGAGGACAAAGACCAGATTCTCAGAACAGTCAGTCAAAGTAAACAATTAGTTACAGGAACAGCCTGACCACATGTTTATGTTCTCAGACCTGAGCCCAACACCAAAAATTCAAAAGGTATAAAATAGATTTAAGAGGCTCCTAACCAAGAGGGATGCTGAAACTCACTTCCATTTGATATAGAATGAAGTATTCTGCAAAGGATGATCATAATTTGTTTGTGTATGTTGTGGAAAAAATAGAAATGATTCATTTAGAAGCATAATGACAATCAGTATGTCAATGGCCTTGGAGAAGACTCAGGAAAAGGTACAGATACTGGAGGATCTCTTGAGCCTATATACTTGGACTGGGGTGGGAAGGGAGAGAAAATGAGGAAAGAATAAAACATAATACAGATGGCAGAAATTCTCTCTCCTCATATAACAACTGTCTTTCTGAGAGTTTATATCATATCAGAGAGGCAGTGAGTGATTTGTGTTATGGTTGGATAGTTTCTATCTGCTATTAATGAAAAGGGAGGAGAGGTTTTATTCCAATTAGAAATGGAAAATATTTTTGTTCCTTATGATCATTAGTCTTTATTACCACATTTTACTGAATTGGATGCAAACATGTGAGCTGTAAGGAATGATATCAGTTGGAAGGATGTCATCTATACCATGAAATTTAGTTTGCAATTTTTAAATTCAGTGAATAATGTAAATAAACACTCCTCTGCAAAGAAGTAGAAATATGCAGCTGGCTCTAATACATTATACTTGAGAATAGAAATGGAAATTGCATGGTAATAAAGAAAAGTAGAACTGGTTAATTTAGGTTGTCAGCTCTTGAATGCTAACACAGAGTAAAACTGAGACTTAAGATTTTTTTAAATATATCAAACTTTTAACAGTCAAATTTAAATACATGCTTAGGACTTTGTTATTAAGAAATCTTAAAACTGAGGGTAGGAGAGATGTTTGCTAATTCAGGTTGCACAAGAGTCCATTTGTGCCAGAACCTGCTGCCAGATTTGAAATAAAGCACAATATTGATGTGGCCTGCACAGGTGGGTATCTTCCACAGCATATGAATAATACCACATACTGTACCGCTGGACAAAAGAGACGTTTAACCTGCTGTGAAACTTGCCTTAGGTTTATGCTCTGCAGAGCTTGTCTATGCAAGTCATGACAAACAACAGCCACTGAAACATAGTACTGAGGCTTAATATTTTGCCAATATTAATCACTTGCATACCTCCTGGTAGCAATTAAATTTTGATTCATGTTTGCAGAGATTTTGCTTTCCCATCCTATGTTTGAATTACTTCACTGAACTTTTACATAGCATAAAATTGTACCAACAAAGGAAAAAGGGAGAGAGTTCCTAGAGACAAATAAATCATGTGGAGCCACTTATTCAGGTCCAGACCTGCTCACTTCATGAACATTAATAACTTTATTGCCTTCAATGGCACATCTTAGATTGATGTTTGAGGAATAGAGACTTAAACGATGTAATTATAAATTCCGTACTCATATGAATAAAAGCTTCTGTGCTTAAATAAATAAATAAAAATTAAAGATCTTATATATTCATAAATATTTCCCTCTTAAAACACTTTGAAACATGAATGTCTTAACTGTGGAATAGTTCTGATGATGAATCGACAGTACTGAGAAGTATCATTTCAATGGGTGTAACTAGTTCTATTACAAAACATGCTTGTTCAATTTTTAAATGGATAGAAAATATTTTGAAAATAATTTTTCACAAATACTCTGTACAGTATGTGGTTTTATTTTATTGTATATCTACTCTCTTTTTATTATTACTTATTTGAAATCTCAATCTGTCAGGTTTACCAGTTTGACAACTGTACACTAACACTATCTGTATTTTGTTTCTTTTCACAGTGGAATGACAGAAAAAAATGTTTATAATTGACTGCGCAGTGACACACAGTTGCCATGTCTTTTTTTAAGTTTGCATGAGTTATCTATACTCTATACCATGTCCTGTTATATGTCTACTCTTTTCATCTCAGGTCTGCTAAAAAAATGTAGAATCTCTTGATATCTGTGCTACAGGGACTACGTATATCCCAGTGACACAGTCTGTAGTTCAGCAAAAGTCCTTAAGGATAAGAATAATCTCTTTGTTACTTGGCAAAGAAATTTATTTACGTATGGAATTGTGTGCTATGCTGAAAATGGATGGAATGATTATTACTTGGTGCTAAACTGTGTTTAATTCTATTTCCTGCTTAGGCAATTAGGGAATTGACGACCCTGTAGCTTTAACAATAGTTAAAAATGTTGGTGAAAAATTACCAAAAAACACCCCCGAGAGTAGTTTTCTTAGCCCTATTTTCTTCTGAATGGTGATCACAATAAACTGTACCATGATGACAGACACAAACAATTGAAGGAAAAGTGTTTGTAACCCAGTACATCATTTCAAATGTGCGAATGCAGAAACACAATTCATGTTTCATCTGTGTTTATAAACTGGCATTTTACAGCATTTACAGTTAAATTGGTGATTTTAAATGCATATGTATCTCATTTAAATCAGTCCCTCACACAGTCAAAAATAAAATCCTTGTATTTAATTGTGCATCCTAGAATAAATATGAATGCACTAGAACTATGTCGACATTCCTCTTTCAGTATCATTAAAATTAATTTCCTTCCCAGATTGTCCCCCTTTCTGCTCTTACAGTCTTCTGAAAGGTGGGTCATGAAGTGATTTTCCATTTGCACTGCTACTTCTGTTGTGTGGTTGGTTTTGCCATCCTATGTGTCAACTGAGGCACTTGGTCTTCTCAATGTGGGAGGAGTTTCCATTACGAGAGTTTTGCACTCTGTGAGAGATTCTATACCAGTTACTGGGATTTAATCTCATCTGCTGTATACTCTATTAAGCCATGTATGTTTAAGAGAGATCAGTCAAACTATGCCTAATCGTTTCTATTGCAATTACAGGATTATGCATGGGCAAAAGACAATAAGCCCCATGCAAAGACAGGTTCAAATATCAAATACTCTCCAGGATCTGAGTTACTCATGTCTCTTCAGAGAAGATCCAGTAACGAGCAAAATGGATATGTTTTTTATTACTGTGAGTTATCAAGAGAGGGATTCTGAAAAGCAAAGAGGTCTGGATCGAAAGTGGAAAGAGGAGGATGGGAACATTATGGAATAGAGAAGAGCTACCTGTCTCCTCTCTATTATGCAGATTATGCAAAAAAAAACAGTTGTTTTTTGTAAAGACAAATGAGAAAAGATAGGAAAGGCAAGAAAAGGAAGATATTATTTAGGTATTTCCCTCCTGAAGGTGATTGAATTTGTACTCAAGTGTGCAAGAAAGCAGAAGCAAGAACTTCAAAAAATTATCATGTAGTTCATGTCATGAGAGACAAGGGGACCTTAAGAATTTTGATGAGCAAGGAGCAAAGTGAATTACAAAGAATATGTGACCATATTAGTCAATGGCAACAGGATACTTCTAAAACAAGTAGTCTGCTTTTGAAATACATCTGTGCCTAAAAAAACCCTACTTCTAGAGCCCCTGATATTTCTAGATGGAAAAGATAATTTGATATTCAACAAGGGATATCTACCAGACTACCACATATCTTCAGCTGCCATGTCAATCAAATATTTTGGTGGGAACTTGTATATGGTTATATTGAATACCGTTACAGGACCTAGAGCCCTCAATCTTAAAATGTGGTCCTTGTGCTAGGACCTGGTGATGCTAGTGGAATGGAGGAATTTGGGCTGTCTAGCAATGTATTTACATGCACACACTGACATTTGCACTACAAGGGTTTATTGTTGATGGCAGTGAGTAGGAGAGGAAGGAAAACAATTCTACTCCATGCACAATGCAAACCAGAACATTTATGGAATGAAGTCAAGTACATCCCTAAAATAAGACAGAAGATCAGATTAATCTATTAATTTTTCTGGTGTGCTATTTTTTTTTTCTAAATCTAAATTTGGAGAAATAATATATTCCTTGTGCTAAGGACGCCAACTTAGTAACTTGACACAAAATACTGTATTTAGATTTACCCATAGATGGGCAGAAAAAATTTTATGTTACCTATTCCAATGTAATAGTAATCTCAAATATATCCTCTCACTGCTCTAATGATGTCATTATTATTTTATTATTTTTTATTATTTTTTATTTTTTATTTATGCTATTATTCTTTCAGCAGACTGTTCACAAAATATTTAATGTCTCTGTTGCTCATAAAATTTGGATTTTAGTATTTTAAATATGACAGGATATGACAGTGTGCTTTTAACTTCTTAATGAGTAAGTAAATACCTAATATATAGTAAAATTAAAAGTTTTCAGTAGATTTATATACCAACCATGACCTTGTAGATCATCTTCCTTTTTTATTTTTTTTTTTTGTAGTGTCCAGTGACAAGACAAGGGGAAATGGACAAAAGCTGGAACACAGACGTTCCACTTAAGGAAATGTAAAGAAACTTAAGGAAAAACTTCTTTACTGTGAGAGTGAGAGAGTCCTGCCACAGGCTGCCCAGGGAAGATGTGGAGTTTCCTTCTCTGAAGGTTTTCAAAACCCACCTGGACATGTTCCTGTGTGACCTGATCTAGGTGAACCTGCTTTAGCAGGGGGGTTGTACCAGGTGATCTCTGGAAGTCCCTTCCAACCCTGACCATTCTGTGTTTCTATGAGTCACATGAAATTAAATGTTCTTGTAGGTAAATGTTTGCTATTGAACAAAGATGGAATCAATACAATCTAGGAGAGTTTAATACAAAACTTGAATATTGCTCAAAGAGTTTTTCTCAGGGAAAGAGAGGAAAAGGAAGAAAGAGAAGAGGGGAGAAAAAAATTAACCAGCCCTAGACTTAGACACACAACTCTTAACATCGTTAAATTTGCCCCTGAAGCAAATTTCTCATTTTATTTTGATGAGCAGCCCAGAGAAAAATTCACAAACCCCTGATAATGCTGAAAGAAAATCCTCCTAAAAGAAGAGGTAAACTTTATGCTGTCTTTAATGTATTTCTGGAAAGTAAAATGACCTCATTTAAGTACAGGTGGGTAACCTCATAAATAGTGCAAATGCATTATTGTAAGGGTTAGCAGATTACAGCCTGATACCCAAGAACTCGATCTGTTTATTAGCTATTGCTCTGAGCCCTGAGGGAATCTAAACAGCAACTTTTCCTGTCCTCTGCAGACTTTGTGGAGTCTCTTTAGCCTGAGAGTTTGGTAAATGCAAACCTCCCAAGATCCTTTGAAAACTCTGTTTTGCTTTCTTTTTAAATTAGCAATTCTGTAACAACACAAAATCTGATCACTAATGTAGTTTGTGATATCACCTCTTTCCCATATGAACAATGCCACTTTAAGACCGTAGAGAAGTAGGATTTAGGGAGAATTATATCCTGTATTTAGGAGTAAACAGACCACTCATTAAAGAGTAGGAGTAACAGCATTTCAGCTAAAGCAAGACAGGCTCCTCTGCACAACTTTCTCCCACGCATCCCTGCAAATGCCAATGATTTTTTTCACCTCCTGTTATTGCAGTTCTGGGCTTCTGCGTAACTCTGCCAAAACACCTCAGTCCTGACCTGTGACACTGTTTGCTATTCCAGTCCTGGGGCTCCACAAAGGTTCTGCCAAGACCTCCTTTCTGACCTGCACTGAGCTCCCTGCTATTTTTCTCCCCAAGCTGCCGTGCAGCTTTGTGCCACTGCTGTTCCAAAGCCCTGCAGTACCTCCTGCAATCTTTGCAGTCCTAGGCCCCTCTGTAGCTCTCTAAATAAGCCTCTATTGACCTGCAGCAACCCTTGCTATTGGGATCCACCGTCTTTTCTGAGTAGAGCCTGTCAATCATCCAAGACTATTGCCTAGAGGGACTGGGGCAGGGAGGGATTCTTCTTTTTTTTCTGGAGTGAGGGGGAGGGTAAGGAGGAGACAGAGAGGGAAAGGGAAAGGACTGTTTTTAAAGCTTAATAGAATCAATGAAGAATTTAAAGAATACAGTTTAACACGTTATGAAAACAAAGGCTTTGCTCTGGTTCACTGCAGCAAAAGCACATGAAATGACACTTTGCTACTTGTTTGAGCACAAACCAAAATAGAAGGAAAGAGCATATAGGAAAGGATGAGTTGGAAGCAATCAAAGATCCCAATAGACAAAAAAATAAAAAGGTATCTTTCTTTGTGTATAATAGAGGCAGCCCTATACAGCTCAGATCTGCTTCCTTGTGGCATTTGCCACCGGTTTCCCACATTCAGCATTTTTACTCTCCCTCATTTTTTCATATCCTTGCTCATGTGGGCTGTAACCCAACGAAAGCTGATGTGTGCTGCATCTCTCTGAAATCAAGGGGACTGGTTCCCATATCTAACATTACTCACGAATGAAGACACTGACAAGTTTTGAGGACTCAACCATGAACTGTTTGAGGTAGAGATTTGTTTTACTTGTAGAACTTTACACGAAAAGGTATACAAACAGTAATATTGTCCTAAATTGTATTAATGTACAACATGTCAAACTTTAAACGCATAAATATACTTTTGGCAATGAGAAAACTATTGTTACTCCATGGTTTAGTACACAAATGTGTTTTGGGTTTTTTTCTAAGTATTCTTGGAAGTCTTTTGTAAATAATTGCCTCATAAATCTCAAATCTGGAATTTTCCCCTTCTGATTGTTATCAGTACATAGAATATTTGTGTTCATTTCTTACAGCTGTAAAATCCTCTTTTATTGTTTCTGAAGTAATGTAGTTTTTGCACACCATCATTCTTTCACCCTCTCTTCCTTCCAGCATGCTCAATGTTTTTGGTTTCTTCACATCACCAGGAAAGTTTGTTTGCCTATATTTGTTGATTTTTTTTCTTCTTTAAAGCTTTAACTGCATACATTTAGAAAGGGAAATGAAAGTTGTAACTTGTTTTGAGTTATTTCAGAATTTATTAAATATTTGTATTTGTCAGATTTATACCAAGGCTGTAGGTTGAGAGTACTACGATACATTTGCTGACTAGTCTATATGATGACTCGCTACAAATCTTTAGACAAAACTGTTTATTCAGAAATTTCAAGGATTTTTAGGATAACTCTAGAGTCTAAAACATGAAGCATTGAGTGGAAAGTCATTTTAGACATATATGAATATTACTGGACTGAACAAAAAAAGAAAAATGTTTCATGTCTTTGTTAAATGAGTTTTTAAAATAAAATGTACACGTATTTCTAAGTAGGAACCTGTTGAAAATTTTAGTCAAAATGTTCATGTTAATATGGATAAAATAAATTAATATAAATCTTAAAGAAAAATTCTTATTTGGTTTTAATTTGTCAAAAAATAAAGAAATTCAACTTGATTTCAGGAACAATTTAATTCCAACCAAAAAGATACGTCACCTGAAGTACTTAATCAGGCATATCTACATGATCTTCCCATTAGTTAGACTGTAAATCTAGCTTTGGCTTAGGTTCACTTTGAGTTCACAGGTCATCCACATTGAAACCTCAGAGTCCCACATAAATCATCACTGAAAAAAATGGCCTCTGCCAGTCATTACTGAACGCTAATTTGTTTCACCCTCAAATCCTGCTCTGCAGTGGTTGTTGGGGAAAAGATATTCCTTTTCCCCACCTGCTCCACACTTCAAATTGCCTTTTCTAGTGTGACCAGACCCATAATGATACAGTGGCACTTGACAAACCTACAGTCTGTCCCAAGAAAGATTCAGAAGAGGAATGTTCATAGGACAGTCAATCTCAACAGGTTCTGAATCTGGGCCATCAGTGGGGAAAGGCAATGCCATAAAAATAAAGCATGATAGGAAAATGCTATTTTCTAGATGCAAAATTTCTGAGATTTTCTGACTGTAGCTTGGTCGATTCTGATCTCCATGTTTCATTTTTGACTATCATATAAGGCAAGAGGTTTGGGATTTTTTTTTTGAGTAAAATCTATCCCTGAGCAGCTTGTATTTGGCTTTATAAAGAAAACAGAACCAACACAGAAAGATTATTTCTTAAATGTTTTGTAGGCAGGGGGAAATACACTCATTAAAAGAAATGGAATTCTTTATTGCATAAAGACCCAAAAAATTAAATGCAGAGATAGGTATGACACAAATGTGGTCATGCATTATAAATAAATTTATTAAAAATGCCTAGTTAAATTAAATATACTTACCACACCTTAAATAGTATTTAGAGGTGGCATGATGGCAAAAGAGATAGCAAGAAAACAAAACAGATCTCAAACTAGATAGGATGTATTTATGACATATATTCTGAAATAGTCCTTTGAATTCCCAGGCATGGATTTTCATTTTACAACCAGAAGCCCAACCAGGACAGGGTAACAAGGATTTTAAGCTACAGCAGCAGAGCCCAGAAGGAATTCTAGGAAAGTCAGTAAACATACATCTGAGAAGAATAGATGATTTCTTGCCTCAGTGACCTGACTGCTGTTGTCTGGTATTCTATCCCTCACCACAACACAGCTAGCTACTCTGGGTACGTTTGATCACATTTCTGAGATAGTTTTAGGGTGCTATACCCTGGATTGTATCAAATCCTTGCAGTGTGAAACAAAATATGGTTTCTCGCATTTTCTCTTCCTTTCCTCCTGTATTGACAGGTATTCCATGACCACAGTTTGCAAACCAAAGAAAACTAATAAAACTTAACCTTGCTCTTACTCAGATGGTTTCCATGAGGGTTTAATTTGCTGGAAAACTCTTCCTCTGGCCTCAGTACTAAAGCAATCTTCTTGACACTGACTGTTGATTTGCACATGAGCATCTGAGATGGCTGTATTTCATTTCTACTACAGGAATAATAACAAATCCACAGATTGCAGCAGGGACTGGAGGTAGGCGTTGCCCACTGGGATCTGTGGTTTCTGCAGGCTGCACTACCACATTACCAATGACAAGACCCTGAGTAACTTAATGTGCTTTATGCAGATTTGATACACTTCAAAGGTCCCAGAAATTTGGTGAACGTAGTGCTTCAATGGTGAAAAATGTAAACATCTCTTGAGACTTACGTTTCACACAAGTAGATATACTCAGATAGATAGACAGACTACAATTATAGGTGCATCTAAAGAAGAAATGTGACTTGACAGCTGTTCTCAACATTAACTTAACAAAATCTTAAATCTGTCTTGCATTACCTTCAAAATGTGCACAGTGAAAATGTAGGCACAGAAATGTGCAGGCTGTTTTTTAAACAGACTAATGCTGTCTTTACTTTCCTCACCAGGGTTTGTAGTGGCCGTAACATAAACCTTATTGAGCACAATCAACATGGGAGGAGAGGATGGGGGAAGGGAGAGAGAAAATCAGTCATGCTAGGGATTGTGTGACTAAAATAAGGTATTGAATTTCTGGTTTTCGCAACGAAACACTCTAGGACAAATGAGGTGCTGAAGTAGGATTTATAATTCATTGAGTAATAGGATTTTGTACTGTTTAGCAGGATTAGGCATGTTAAAGAAAGACCTACTTATTTCAGCCTGACAATGGATGAGAAAAGTGTATAGTGGTCTTCATTGTTATTTTAAGCAATTTACAGGATTACTTAGTAGTGGAGGCCCTATGCTCCCCCTATCTGTAATGTGTCACAGTAATGGTGATATTTGTATAATCACAGTTTTCTCCAGTTTCAGAATCACAGGAGCTGAGGGATCAAAGGTGTGAAGGTTGGTGGAGGGGAGGAGGGAGGGAAAGGAGGGATGTCAGGGGAGAAAAAGTAGAAACCAATTAAAACACTCCCTTATTAGGACTATGACCTTGTTGACCTCAGCCCTCCAAGTCTTTGGGACAGCATGCTCTGTTACTTAATGGTTTGTTTCAGGGTTTTTATGCTAAAATGCTGACTGTGCTTTCTCCAACCATATCTACCATTGACATGGCAAAGGACTGAAACCTCTCTCACAAAGTGATTGGGGGGAGGAAGAAGTTGTCCTTCACTAACACTTAGGATGGGATTTCCTGTTAGAAAAATTATTATTTTGTTCCTTCCTGGTCCTCACTTTAAGAAAGAAAAAAAAAAGTAAAACATAAAAGCTGTACAGCTTTCTTACTTCTTATTTCTTACTTTTGCATTATTACGTGGTTTTTGTGCGGTTCTTAACTTGTCTTGACAAATACAGAAACGAAACTGTAAGCATACCCAAGCTAAGGTTTCAGAGCAAAAGGCACATGCAAAGAAAGTGGGACTTTTCCCAACAATGTTCATTCTAAAGCATAGATGTGAAATGGCAGCTGGTGCCAGATAAGTGTTCGTCAGGGAAGAGAAGCTGAAAGACTGATTATTCTTTGGGTATCTGAAATGCAGTTTAATTAAACTAGTATTAGAGTCTCTTTCATAACCAAGGTGTTAATCACAGCCATTTTCT
The DNA here is from genome assembly GCF_028858725.1 of Colius striatus. NCBI lineage: Eukaryota > Metazoa > Chordata > Aves > Coliiformes > Coliidae > Colius > Colius striatus. The sequence goes on from NC_084759.1 coordinate 129,552,614, forward strand.
TTCTGAATGTAAAACATCTAAGGTAGTTTAAAAAATGAAATTGTTTCTCTCCAGAAACTCAGATGGCCAAACTATACTGCCAATTAATTTAAAGAATTCTCCTGGAAATCTGCAGAGGTTGCATAATGCACAGATCTGGTAATTTTAACCCAGAAAATATGCCCCAGTGGCATGATCACTTTGCTCTAAAAATCCTAGAGCTCTTCTGTGAGCAACAGAATGACCATTTTCCTTCTGGCAACCTCATTATTACTTAAGAAACTGGAAAACTAGGTGCCTAAATTGGGATGACTTTCTGTTGAACACTGAATTATAAATATAACACACAAAAAATGAAAATCTGCTTTTTATTCTTCCTAGTAGAGGAACCTTGAGTCTATTTACAGCAGGAAAAATTGACTAACGGAAAATAAGAGCAATCTTTAAAATCTTTGGCATAGGCTGTTTCACTTGACTGTGATGTTCTCAACAATTAACTACTGATACATATTCTGCTTACAGAACAGGATGTCAATGGCAATAGATATGTACCTAATTTCCCTTTCTACATAAAGGAACAGGAAAACATATTATAAAATCCTCCAAAGACCAGACTAAATTTTATGCACGTATGTACTTTAAGTGGCACCTGCAGAAAGGGATTACATGGACTCCACGGAAAGAACTGAAATACCATTGAGTCAGGACCTCACTGGATTTACGGCTGCAATAACAAAAAGCTGCAAGTTTAGTTCTTCTCACAATTTGAAAGCAGATATTAAATATTTGACAATATTAATCATCATGTGGCAGAATTAATTAATAAATGAAACAGAGTGAGGCCAATAATCTCACAAAATGGTTATTAGCGGCAGTTTCATACTTGAATTTGACTGAATTCTTGCTAGGCTCCTAAACAATAGGTTACCTAGCAACAGGTAATAAAAAGATTGTCATAAAAATATATTTGTACTATCTGGCAACAAATGCTCATTCAAAAGACAGGACAAATTGGTTTGGACAACTGTACTGATGGTCAGAATCATATTTTCTGCTCAGAAAATGTTTTACTGAGATGTGAAAACCTTTTGCAAACAGGATTATGCCTCAGAGAGTTCCTGGGAGGTGAATGAGCCACATTTTAAAAGCAGTTGGTGTGCTATCCATGACACAGAAAATAGTATAAAATGTTTCAGATAAAAAGCAATTTTGGGCACTCATTCTAAACACGCTTGTTTACAGGCATGAGATTACCCCTCTGAAATGGCTAACAAACATTTGCTCTTGTGACTTCATAGAGAGTATCATGATACTTTTATTGGCAGAACCTCATGTCTCTGGCACCATGGGACCATGTAAGAATTAGTGCTTTCATTAGGGGAAACATCATGTTTCCAGGACTCTAGAAAAAACTTGTGGGCATGATGTCTGAGATTCCAAACTTGGAACAAAATACAGAAAAAAATTAAATTAATCATAATAATGTAACGTTTTGTGATTTTTGAGGTTTTTGGCCTGCAGTTTTGGAATGTCTCAGAATGACAATATTTGCTGAACTTTTGACTGTGCTGCTTGTTAGATAGAGTAAGAGATCTATGAGTAAATTATGAGAAGCAGAAGAGCAGCAATTATTTAATTATCTACTGTTTCTGTGCATCAACTTCAAATTATATTTAGAATTTAAACTGTAAAACAGCCCCACCTTGTAATATTTCATTAAAGGGTATAGTTAAAATATTAATTTAGAATTCATACTATAAGATTAGATTTTTGCTACTTAGATTTTTTATCTTTTCCAACATGTAGAATACTATTGCTACTCTATGCTTGATGATCTGAGAAACTTCCACATGTCATACTGGTTTATATTCACCAATTTTGACCAGTGAGCAAAAACAGTTAGTTAGTAGACAACAAAATCCATCAAAATTATGTTTAAAAGCAATTATTCACTTTACCTCCACTTTTTTCTGTCAGAGGTTTGTCCTCTCAGCATACTGAGAGGTCACATCGAAAATGTATTTCAATTCAGTTGTCAGGAATAGTGATTATTAATGACACAGACATGTTCCATCACCTACAAAATGATGTAAGAACACTGTGAAATGTGCTTTGAGGAGGAGTACAGTGTTTTTACATAGAGGACTTAATCAGAAATGAGCTGATATGTGCATGGAAGGCAATTGTGCTGGAAATCTATTCTGCCACAGTCTTTCTGTTCACTGTCTTTTATATCATTATACCTGGAACCATGTTTTAATGCACTGATTCTTTAACTTGTACTATATTACTATACTTTAGATAGCTATTTTATCTAAAAGACAGTTTGGGATACCAGCCCATGAAACTTCATTCCTCCTACTGATACGCACATCATCATCAATCTTCAAACCTTACAAACCAACCTTCCTACAGTTAAAAGATAGACCGTTAGAGGTTTTTAAATTAACTAGTTTAGAACTAATTTTTGTGCCTTCTATGCTTGTTGGGCTGATGTCAAAATTTTCAGATTTTTTTCCCTAGAGTCAATTCACCTGGAATATATCCAAAAAGTAACAAAAGCTGAAGCCATAATCTAATCTATTTATCCCCCATATTGTCATTTCTTACCCAGGTATTCCCTCAGTAGAGTATCAAATATTGCCCAAGTAATAATAAAATTACAAAAAAGTCATGTATCACAATGTAATACAGCCTAACCTGTGAGGCCTCTTAAATCATAAATTTTTAGACTGTGATATGCAAAAGCTTCGGTGTCCCTGAAATACTTCTAAAGAATCTGTAAATAGAAGAAAGCATATTATCAGTAATTTTGAATTAATTATACAGAGCTCTACCTCTCCACTAAAACAAACTACCAAGCAAATAAAACCCCATACTCTCTGGTGTCTGCAAAACTATTGGGAATGAAAACTACTCTGCCAGATTACATTTGGATCTGAAATGAAAACTGATGCATGGCTTTGCACTCTTCACGTTCCTCTGGAGACTGTAAATCTAATCCATTGAGAAAAATATCTTTGAAACAAATTATTTGGAGGTCTTGTAAGTAGATTTCCTATTTCAGAAGAGTAGTATCTTAAATTGCCCTAAGTTAAACCTCAGTCATAGAAGCAGATCACATTATTTTACTAGCACATAGCATGCAAGTAGTATTTGTAGGATTTGGTCAGTTCTCCACAAGAAAAGATTCCTCTGTTCTTAGAGAGTGTGTGGTAATATTTTTCTCTGTATCTTGAAGTAAGTAATCCATGAACCACTGTTGAGCTCAGTGAAACTCAGTATCAAGTACTTCTTTAATGATAAGACAATCATTAAATAAGGTGCAAAACAACTGAAGAATACTTACAAATGCTTCGATTAATTCTGCTTATATAGTGTAATAGTTCGTACTTGTCTGAGCCACCAATCCCCAAAGATTAGTTCTGATAGCTACAAGTTGCAATTCTTGTTCAAAGTATTTGTTAGAAAAAACAGAGTTTCAGTTCTACAAATGCAAAACACCTGTCCATACAATCAAAGCAAATTAATTACAAACAAAAATCTACTGCAAGTTAACATGAGATTAAAGTGCTGTGTCAGAAAAGTGTCATTGGTTTTAGGAAGTAAACCAGGACTGACTTTTGAAAATAACACTGAACACAGCTTAGAACAAAAGCAGTGTATACTTTAAATTTGGATATTAGGAAGGTATTTGTTATTAAACAATTGCTATCTTCTTTCAAAAGTTGTAGAATATTAACTTTCCAACTGCTCTTACAGGTAATTTAAAGCCTGAAAATTATCTAAAAGATTTGTAAATTCTCTATCTGACTGCCGAAGAAAAGGAATGAAAATAATGACACAGCCATGGTAAAAGAGCATAAGCACACGTGTGTAATTTGCCATGACAATGTGGTAACACGTGTCCTGCATGCTCTATAATGCAGCTGAATGCTCTGCAACAGAGGCAGCCTTATTTTATATTGTTCAAATATCCTTTTCAAATCTTGTGGAACGTCCACAAAATATCAACAGGAGAAAGGTTCAGTTCTGTGATTTGTTTGTTTATAAGTGAATATGTGAGTACTCACACACAGTTGAAACAACACTTCTCCCAAAGCCCACTGAGATGTTTATTCTTTCTACCCCTTGGAAACCTGAAGTAGGATTTTTTTTAGTAATGATGACCCACAGCTTCTGAACATCAAGTTTCTTTAAGATGTCAGCTTACATACTCAAATTCATCAGTAATTTTTAAAAAAATTCATCCTTTTCACTGTGGCACTGGATGTCCACCCAAGAACAAATTTGATTTCCTGTTTCAATTAAATACATTGTGTTTTTGCAGTAATGACACTGAATACTGGACTGACCTTCCTAAATGTAGCAAATGCTTATCTGTTTAGTAAAATGTAATACTTTGACCTCCATTCCCCTCAGGAATCATAATTTCTTATTAGCCAAACAAGAGACATTTCTGTCAACTAGTGTTTAAAGAAAATGATTTGAAGAAAATTGTTGTGGTTTTGATGTGATTATATTTTACAGCCTTCAGAAAATAATATCATGCAACCTATTTCTCAGATTTATAGAGGAAGCAGTATGAACTGGATGGCATGGCAATGTTACTTGCAGTGACAGAAAGGCAGATTTAGTGATCTGAGTCTAGTATTTGGCTTTGGTAAGGATAGCATTCATACGCTGTAAGGATTGCCCTCCTTCCACTGAAATAACCAATATACTCAATTCAAATTCTGTAATCACCGTTACTGCTTTCACTTTTATCACTGAAACTTGAAGGTGGTATTTTTTTTGTGGAAAGGAGGCAGTTAAATTTCAAGTACTACTTTGAGGAAAAATACCGTACTATTGCATTAGGACACATGCAAGCTATCATTTAAAATAATTCAATATAGAAATTTATACCAAAATAAAGACATAAAACCCAGGAACTAGAAAGTGTATGGTTTCAAAATACTATTTTTCTTTTATTGCTTCTGATTTATTCCTAACTCTGATTTTATTATTTTTTTCTCAAATTAAAAAATCCCCAAAACTTGTGGAATTCTGGCCTTCATTTCTGATGAATGTCAAGAGAGATTCATTCTTACTGCTTTTCACAATTTATCTAATCTGGATAAAGATTTAATACTTTTACTAAATACTTGTATGCATATAAGCCTTCACCTAAGCATAATTGCACCACTGTAAAGTTTCCTTGTACTGTTAAAGCAGTAATTCTTTTACATATCTTTGAACATTTACATCTCCCTAAACCTACATGAGGATGCTTCCATTGAATTAGTATATCAGCCAAATTAAGCTACTTGACCACGTGATTTGGGACCACTGTTGCCTCCAGTTTCATGGTATCAAACTAAATGATCATGAGAATGAGAGAACAAATTCCTATGTTGCTTGTCAGTGAGTGGTCTAAGCACTACCCCTCCACCTCTTCAGATTATTTTTACATGTATGGTTCTGCACTGTATACACCTTAATGAGACTGATCTGCTTTTAATTTTGGACTTTAAGCACCAGAAATATTGTAGTGCATTCAATTTATAGAGCTATGGACGTGTATATTGCAAGAGCTAACGTGCCAAACTAACAACATTTGACAGAAGTTAGTTACATTGCATAGTGCAGATCTGACGGTGAATGTGATATGAGAACCTGTACAGAATGGAAAATTGAATTTTGCGTTTTGCAACTACAGGAAAATCCATCTGCGGAATCACCTTTCTGGAATGGAAGATGTGGAATGATAGGCTGTTTTTTCTTTTTTGCTTAACATTTATAGACTCTTTTCTCAATAAGAATTTTTAGACCTACATTGATCAGAAATTACAATTAGAGTGCTATATTCTGTTTGTGCTGTCCACCAGAGTGGTAGTGAACTACTATTTTAAATGTAGCGAAAAGTTGGTGGTTTTTTTTTTTTTTTTGGTTACTATATTCTGGTTTTAAATAATGCAATTACATGTATGCAGATTGACTCTTTTGCCAGCTCTGTTCTGTGTGTGTGCATGGCTCAAAATACAAACAGGAACTCATGCTGTGTCTCTAAACTAAGGTACAGTGAGTATTCTTTGGGCATATTACTTTAAAAACTTTCAGGAGTCATATAAACTCTCTATATAGCACTAAGTGTTGCTTCACAGCAGCATTTACCAGTCCGCTTTTGGTGTGAAGATGAGGATGGATGTAACAGTGAACCAAGGGATACAGCATGTAATTCTGCTTTCCAAAACTGTCGACAGAATCTTTTCAACTTTGTGCCTTATCCTAAAGGATGTATTTTCCCAACATGCCAAGGAGTAAACTCAAATCCAAGTACCTCAGACTCTATACCTGAGTATTCCCTTTTTTTGTCTTGGTTCAGTAAAACTAGAAACCTTTTGGCAGCCTGCTTTCCATTTTAAATAGCATGGTCTCTTTGTCTCTGCGATCTGTTTCACGGTCTGGAGGTTAGGTGCTGACAGACTCAACAAGCTACAGTTTGCCCTGTCTGCTGATGCTGGTTTCGTTCACTTAGCTGTGCTATTCTGGAGATATGATTGCATTTAATGTTACTCGGAATAAATGCAGGGAGATACTTCTTTGTCACCTAAAGCCATTTAGAGCTTGGTGGATACAAATCTCTTTTCAATCTCTTGGTTCTAAATGGTTCCTTCACCGTTGCTTACATCTCCAAAACAAAGCCAGATGGTCCATCCTTCAAACTTGTCTTGTTACATGTGAGCACATTTTTCTGATAAGGTAAATTACAGAACAAAGGGAAACACACTGCTTCAGCTCCCTCTCCCCCCTTTAATTATCAGTGGCTGGAGGTGCAATTAATTTTGGAATTAAGACTGTCTGCTTTCATAAAAACATACCCTTCCTTGTCTGGCTATGCTTTCTTTTCTTCCAAGTAATGTTGGTAATTATCTTCTGGATTGCCTCTCACTTGTCAATAGGCTGTCTGTGTGCAGCACTGTTTCTGCAGTGTTTATAACAACAGGCTGTTTGTGACAAAATGTGGCACAGCCAGGAAGCTGACTGAGTGAGGGAGAGAGAAAAAAAAATCCAAATACTTTAGCAGAGCTGCAGAAGCTGATATTACGAAGTAATTACAGATGTTGTACAACCTGATAACATCTTTGAAACATAGGGCCTCCTAATGAGCATGATAAAATCTAAAGTAATTGTTTCAAGCTTTAAATGTGGCATAATCATAAAAAACAAACCCCCACCTTTAAACTAACTAAATCCCTGTCTATAGGGCATAGATTTCACAAGCTTCAGACCCATCTTAGAAAATTCTGTCACTACTCACTCTGAATGACCCTAAGAGGAGGCATATGGAAGATTTGTGATTGTATGGTGACAGATGTGAATAAAACTGCATGTGTCAGAGAGAGCATGGATTTCCCATTGCTAAATGTTCTGTGTTGATAACTGGATTCTCCATAAAATCTCTGCTCAGATTGAAAGGAATCACATGTCATTGTGTGGTTGCCTGGATCTTGATCTTGAGAGTACCTTCCAAGACTGACTGTCACAGTAACCTGGCCCTGAGAAAAAGATCAAAAAATAAGGACTGGGACTGGAATAATGATAATCTTTTCAAGTAAACTGAAAGTACCTTATAAACTGGTAATGTTAGACCAGCATGCTACCAATAAAATTATAATAATCCACTATCACTGGCCAGCTAATCCCTATCTCTCTTTTTATCTCACTGCTATAGCCTAATTGTGCCTCTTTGGACTCTACTTTTAGTGGCAGTCTTTTATGTTTGAATCTGGACAGAGTGAGGGACATTTTCAGAAAAGAAACAAATGAAAAGCACATATTGGTCATTCTGGAAGCTGAAGCAATACACGTCTCAAAATGGAAATTCCTCTTCTAGGAAATTGGCAATTAGCTGGCCTAGGAATTTAATACATTCCTGAATCAGGGTTCGTGTTAGCCAGCACATGTTCTCTTACAACATCAGAATATCATTACTCAGTTTCATTCTGATAGCTCTCTCTTAGATACCTTATGTGCTGGAGAACAACCCAAGGCTAAGTTAAAAACGTAAAGGAATATGGTAACGCAAACTTACCTACTGTTCTTCTTCAGAAAGATCTGATTATTTACCTTTCATAGAACTTGTGTTTACTTCTGGAGATAGTGCATCTGAAGGTCACTCACCCTGCAAAGGTGGCAGATCAGGCCATCTGACTGTGAGACCTGGAGCTTGGCAGCTTGCAACAGCCAGTAATTTGCATTTTAGCTTCCTATAACATCTCATCAGTTGTGGAATTTCAATCAGTTCTTGTGTTCTCAGTGATTTAAGTTGCCTATGGTCAAGCTATTGCAAAAGAAGAGAGTGTGTCTGTGAGTGTTAACTGCAGCCAAACTTCATCAAAGACCAGTGGCACAGAGCAGAAGGTAAGTTTGCATGGCTTAAAACAGGTTTGGCATTACCACAAGGTGGACTGGGGTGAGTAGAGAGTAGCTCCATCAACATTTCCCAGTCTGGCCTGAGAAGTATCAATCTCATTAACCGTAAAGTGCCATACAACTTCTGTTTTTTACATATAGTACTGTTGGTGAATGTGTGAAAACTGAAAATAAAGTTACTGCACTTCATATGGGATTCAGTATGCTGATTCTGGTAACATTTTTTAAGATAATTTCCGTTTTATTTATCCTTTCAGTTACAGTTCTATTCTAATCTACCAAAATAAATCCACTAACATTCAGTTTCCTTTAAAAAGTACATAGCTTTCAGTTCCAGTTCTAGCTAACAATAATTATATTGATCTGCAGACATTAAGGAACTTTACAAAACTGATGGACGTTATTATCTCAATTTTGTAGGGAAAAAAAGAATTCACAAAACTTTTCCCAGAACAGATATAGAATAAGGTCAAATGTAGAAGTAAGCTGTCTACAATGTGATAGAACCTCTTGACCACAGTAATGCTATTTTCTAAATATACAGTAATATGTATACTGTCAAGAATGGAAAAAACTCAGAACAGTATTAAGTACAACAACAAAGTCACTTGTCTCTGAAAAAAAACACTTTACAAGAGGAGTCATGACTCCCTGATCTATGAGAAGTATTTTCTTTTTAAACTTTCCCACTGAGAAATGCCTGTGTAGGCAAAGATGAATGATGATACCATCAATACCTATATGTAAAGATCTGTCCTGGGACAAGTCAAACTGTGAAGTGGTTAGAGAAGTGCAAACCAATTCAATTTTATAGGAACTATTTTCTGAGAGCCTACTCAAACGAGAAATATTTCGTTTTTTCCTCAAAATACACATGTGAAACAAACTGCTGAAAATAATTAATATGTATATAATATATATTTTTTTTTTTTAAATAAAGTGATGAAGTAATTCTAAAATTTAAAACCAACAGGAAGTAAGAAGGGCTAAATATGTCAGAAGGCCTAAGGAACACATGTTTAGAAAGACATATGTCACATCAGCTTTTGCATGTAAAGCACGTGTTAAAAACTAGACAGTTATTAAAAAAAAATAGTTTAATAAGAATCTGATGAACACTGGATGTAACTTGTGCTGGAAGAAATATTGCTACAAATGTGAGATGGAGAGAGATTATCCTCCAATATAGAGGTCTATGCTCAATGGAGGAACAGATAAACCAAAGGATGAAGCATATACAGCACATGGTAATGTGTGTTTGGGGAAGTGAGATAGATGAACAGAAAAAATTTACCAAAGGCCAGCAAGAACAGACAAGTTTCAGTAGAGTATCTTGTAGATGCACATCTATTCGGCATTTTGGAAGTACTGATGGAGTTAACACAATGAAAAGTCTTTTATTGTGAGGCTGGTTGAAAACTAGCACAGGATATCTGGAGAGCTTGAGTCTTCATGCCTATGTGAACATGCTGATGTTCACAATTGGAGAAAGCCCTGATTAGCTTCCCTACCTGATTTTGCATTGAGTAGAAGCTGGAAAATAGTATATTCTGAGTTTTCTTCCAGACACAAAGATTTTGTGATATCTGAATGAAGAAGAGATCTGAGGCAACTATTTAAATAGGAATCTGTTAAGACAGCTGAATTTGATGTTTCCATCAGGAGCATTATGGAATTTTTAAGGTGCCCTAGAAAGTCAAGAACTCCTTTCAGAAGCCATCTGAACATCAGTGCCTGAAGCAGGTTGTTTCATCCAACACCCTAGTGAATGGGGGTTACCTGACAAAATGAAAGCATTTCACCTTTATCCTGGTTTGGGCTAGGATAGGGTTAACTTTGATGAGGAAGTAGGAAGGGGTACAGCATGGGCAGCTGACCCGGGCTGGCCAACAGGTATTCGACACCATACTGACATCATGCCCAGTACATACAGGCAGGGAGCTAGTTGGGGGTGGGGCTGCGGAAGCACAAGCTCGGCTGCCAGTCAGTGGGTTGCTGGTGGTGAGCAACTGAGGCACGCACCATTCCTTTTGTATATCCCCTCATTTGCTGTTATAACTGCTTTTTCCTGAACTTGTTTCTTCTTATTGTTGTTCTATTAAACCGTTCTTATTTCAACCTACGCGGGTTTTCCCCCTTTTTCTCTGGTTCCCCTCCCCGCTACGCCGGGAGGGGGAGGAATGAGTGAGCACCCTCGTGGCTCTTTTGTTCCCGGCTCGACAAAACCACGACAACCTTCTTCATTCCCCAGTTTCCACAGCACTGTTCTCTTCAAAGCCTACGTATGCTGGACCTAGCCTTGTCAACATTATGAGATAGTTACCTTTTCAGCAATGCATGGCCTCTCTGGGGTCCTCAACATGGACCAGCTCCAGTGGGTCCAGAGGGGTGCCAGGAAGATAACTAGGGCACTGAAGCATCTCCCCTGTGAGGATAGGCTGAGAGAGTTGGGGTTATTTAGCCTAGAGAAGGCTCCTTAGACACCTTATAGGGGCTTTCCATTACTTAAAGGATAGCTACAGGAAAGATGGACTCTTTTTCAGAGAGTGTAGTAATAGGATGAAGGGTAATGGTTTTAAACTGAAAGTGAGTAAATTTAGATGAGAAATTACAAAGAAATTCTTTACTTTTGAGGATGTTGAGACACTGAAAGAGGTTGTTCAGAGAAGTTGTGAATGTCTCCTCCCTGGAAGTGTTGAAGGCCAGGCTGGATGGGACTTTGATTAGCCTGGTCTAGTGGCAAGTGTCCCTGCTTATTGAAGGGAAGTTGAAATTAGAAAATATTTAAGGTCCTTTCTGACCCAAACCATTCTATGATTCCATTCTATGGCCTCTGTGGAGTCCATTGCCACTCGACGTTTACCAACCATTCAAATCAAAACAAAGAAGGAATAAGTTTTCAGCAAAGAAGCATGCATAAATATAAAAAAACAATAACATGATTATAAAATAAATAAGTCAGTCTTTCTGCCTGTCGAACAACTGAACATTGTAATGAAAAATCTCATTGTTTCTTTATAAAAGGTATTATTTTCTAATATGTCTTGTATCCTAATTCATACTGTATGAAGGAAAAAAGAAGTTAGCGGAAATGACTAGAATACATTGCTATTAAAAAGCTCCTTTACAAGAACTACGTTTCCTTACTTCATTTTTTGATTATGCACTTGCAATCATTAGTAACCTGCTTCCCAAAAATCTATCTGCAAGAGGGCACTGGTGACATGTCAAAACTTCCCCTCCTTGAACTCTGCCTAACACACAAACTAAAAATAGTTGGCGTGGGGCTGGGCAAAGAGTTCTAACAATGACATAGAGAAAAAAGTACTCTATATATCCCTGAGTAACTGTACACACATGGGTATAATTCTCAAAGTCCTTAACATTTTAATGTAAATATATTGCAGTTGTTTTCAATGCTGTAGTCCCCTTTGTGATCATTCTGACCTGAAATTACTACTCTGGTGGATGGTCATTTGGCTGCTGCTACTAAACCTTCAGTTATATCTGTAAACTACCTTCATTAACTAGAGTAACCCAACCCCCTAATAAAAACTGTGTGGTGTCTTGGTTAATCAAGTCTTACAGACTTTAAATGACATTAAATTATAAAAAACAAAAAAAAAGAAAAAAACCCAGAGAAATGTGTTTTATTAGGTCAGCACAAAAAAAAAGGAAAAGAAAATGCTGTTTTACCTAATGAAAACACTTGTTCTTAACCTATAATATCTACTATTGAATCATACCTCAAAATAAATGTAGGCCTGCAAATGCCAAGCTGACATGGAATAATGTCTTGCCTTAAAATCAGACCTTAATTAACCCAAAGGAGAACAAACCATTGGAAGATTTGTCCCACAACTGATCATTAGCTCTCATTATTTCAAACGGTCTTCTCGGCTATGTAACAGCACAATGGAAGATAATTACGGAAAGAGTTTACTTCAATGAGAGTACCTGTCAATACCAGTCTTGATTGAAGTTCATAGGACTGCTCAGATTATTTAAATTCTAGCATAGTAAGATGTCAAATATAAACAGTGCAGGTCAAAGTAGTTAAATAAAATCTAAGCAGAATTGGACAGTTTCAAAATAGTAAGGACATGTTTTACCAGGAGTAGCAATCACTACAACTTTAATTGGTTTTATGTTTATCTAAAATACAATATTTGCTAATGGATAGAAATACATTTCACAAAGTACATTTCCTAGACACAGAGATAGACAGAGGAGGAAAAAAGTTACTTTCATGAGTAATTTCATAAAAGTATCTGACCTTGTACCTTTAGTAACAAGGAACCATATCTAATTGCTAAAAATGTTCCTTCTGATAGATAAAATACAATACAATTGCTCCTTTTATATGGAAAAAACTATTTGTTATCTGTTTTTCAATTATGTCTTGAGGTAACTCACTGATATGACAGATTCTTGGAAACAGAGTTGAAAAAGTATAATCAAGCTAAATGACTATGTTTTAAGCAAAGGGCGCTGACTTCCCTATCTAAGTAAAATGGTAAATTGCCAACATTTGAGAGAGGAAAATACTTCTTCAGCATCAAGTCCCGTGCAGGAAGAACTATCCAGGCACAGAAGAGATTCTCTGTGACTGGAAGGTCTATCTACACATAGCTGAAATACAGTTTCTGATATTTACAATGCTAGGATACGTAAGTGACTTAGACTGCATATGAAGATCTGTTCAAATAACAGAAGGCAAGGCCAGTGAAAGAGTCTTGCTTTAGGTCCACTGTTATGTGAAAGTATGGGAAAGTGATTACTATGCCACATCTATAGGTCCAAGCTGCGGTATCTGAGCCTTAAATATGTAGAGAACAATGAGCAAAACACCACAGGATTTTACAAAATTCAGCAATGTTACACAGTTACTAAGGGTAGGAATGAATTTCAGAGCCAAATGCAATTGCTACAGAGGTGAAGGAAAGTCTATAATGCAATCATTCAGGCAGCAGTTTGGCCAGACCACCAAGATTAACACCTTCAGCTTCTGCAAATACTTGATGGGAACTTTAAGAACCATGAGTGCTCACTGCTTTGTTTTCATCTCTTGGACAAACATCATTCTTTGTGAGTCAACTGCAGAGTTTTGAATAAATCAAGTTTACCTGTACTGTCTTTGGAAGACCAATAAACAAGAGTAGCAATAATTAATTGTAGATGTTTTCAAATGAATTTCAGTTTCATTCAATCCTTTTAATTTGCAATCTTTGATATTCAGACAAATAGTTGTGACTTAATAGGATCTGCAAGTTAAAATTAAAATCCTACATACCTGACTGTTTGGTTCTTATCCCACACTTCCTCTTTGGGTAAAACACTTCATTATTACTGTTGTATCCAGAGCCTGTATTTTGTCTCTGGTCTCCTTTAAGAGGCAACCAAACACTCAAACATGCTATAGTATAACTATTAGGGAATAGAGTTATATATTCTTCTAAGTCTCCGAAGAATTTTGGTTCAGGCTCTTAGAAGCAAAAAAACAGACAATGGGCAAAATAAGCAGACAGAGACAGAGACTTGGAGATACATTGTGCACTGTATGCCTGGATGCAGTAAGAAAATCCTTAGAAAAAGGATAGGGCTGAAAGGTCCAAATCAGATTTTTTTAATTATTATTATAAGATATTTCATTCCATTACTTCAAATAACAAACATAGGGGACTCTGATACCTCTTCAATAGAGGCATTAGAAGCAATGAACAGCTGTGTTTGTAGATTATTTTTACTACATGGAAAGGAAACAATTTATCCGTAGGTGAGTATCTACAAAAAACCTACCTTACTTACGTTTTAACCAGTGAGGACAATTCTGAAAGACATTAGCAGTAGATCAACTGTAAATTTTTCCTTCAGTTTTTGTTTACACTCCTTTTCTTCTTTCAGACTTTTTCCTTCCTTCATATTCTTTTCCCTTCACATTTCTATTCAAGCAAGTCAGGCAAAAGTTTTAAACAATCAAATATGAAGCAAATTCAATATCTGTCTGTTCCATGTCAGTTTGCACAATGAGTATAGACTGTGCTTTCTACTGCAGCCTCAAGGCTTTGCAGACATGGAATCACTCTGCATTTGTAAATCAGTAAAAATAAATAGATATGTATTTGAAAAATAAACCAGTTACTCTCCAAAGAGCTTATGGCCAAAATACTTTCCGGCTTTATGCTCTCCAGTAAACAAAACAAAGATCAAAGTTGCAAACTGAGAAATGCTGAGGCTGATGTCTCAAAAAATTGTTATCGAATAGTTCTTAAATAACTATGTAACATTATTCCCCATGAATGCTGTATAGCGGAAAGTTCTGCAAATGTGTTAGAAGTTCTTATTTTAAGATGTACACACCTCTGTTCGTAACAAAACAATAGGGGTAAGATTATAAGTTTTTACCCTCGATTTAGTCGAGTGCTGTTTTAGTCGAGTGCTCCCACTGTGATCTGCACAAGACATTTCACAAGACATTTATCTACACGAGAAAGGAACAGAAAGAAATTCGGGCAGAGTGATTAAACCTGATGTCTCCTTTCTACAGACACGTGCACAGGCTTAATCAATCTGACGCTAGCAGTATCCACTTTCACATTGCCTGCTGGCTTCATGCCTGACAGATTCCACCTACTGTACATCTTTGTAGGCAGAATAAAGATGTGAGATAAAGAAAGAAAAATGAACCAGCAGAGCAGACTGCATAAATTGCATGCCTTTACTCTAACATGCGTGAGGCTCTGATCCCTGCAACTATTGCTGTCTCAGCCACCCTGCAGTGCAAATAGAGTGTTTATGAAGGGTATATGTTTGCTCTTGAAAGCCAAAGCTTTCAAAAAATTAGCCTTATTCTGTTTTTTTTTTTTTTTTTTCCAAACTGTGAATGGTAATTCTTTCAACATTAAAGTGTCTGCCTCCTTTAAGTGTTGAGTTGTCCATCTACACATACTACGTTAGTCAAATAGGAAACATATTGTGGTAATAGAGGTTCTTAGGAAAATTTACCAATTCATCTTAGACACACTGACACAAGAGGATTTTTTTAAGGAACACCTATTAGGCTTGCTACATGAAAGCAATGACTGTTTCAGACTAGAATTTTCCTAAGGGGCAAAAAACAAACAAAAACCTGTAACTGAATCTCTAGCATTCCCTCTCTCCAATGGAAAAAGCCAACAATGTTTCAATTTGAAATTCAGTAAGAAAAACAGTTAGCATAATAAATTGCTCTGGGCTTTATGTGTCCTCACTGAGGGTAATATTGGGTTCTCCCCTAAATAAAAGCATCCCTTGAGGGTGAAATGCTAAGACAGTAAATATTATGTTTTAAGAGTAGAAGAGGCAGACCTGCCAGCTGTCTTAAACTGAAATCCAGGAGAAAAATCCTATTTCTTCCTCCTATCAATGTATAATTTAATATTTCAAAGCCCAAATAAGTGACTATATTGGCGCATAAGATGAAAAGAATGGCACAATGACTGTGGGAAACTTTAAATAGCTAATATATTCTAGGATCTGAAAAGCAAAGTGCTTCTCATTTCAGCTTTACAACATAAAAAAATTAAAACAATGAGAAAATTACAAGAGTAAGAATAAGAGAAAGGAAGAAAATTACAACAGTAAGAAAAATTCCAAATATGTATCTGAAACTTAAAACAAAATCCTGTAGAATGTTATAAATTGCAGAAATATCTTTCATTAATTGTGATAATTGTCATTATTATCACTATAGAAGTCTATTGGGGGTAAAAAGCATATAGGCAACAACAGATCATAGATCAAGCTTTTTACAAGTCAGACATAATCCCAGTAGTGTGGAGCAGAATTGTAGAATTCTAACTTGCTACAGTTTCATTATAAAAATCATAATAGAATGTAGAATAAGAAAAGTTATTTTTAAATGGGCATGTAGTGATGTTTAAATAAATTCTGTAGTCATTGGAAATTTCCTTTTTGTTTCAGAGGAGGATATGGCTGTGTGAATGGCATCTGTTATTGACAATAAGAGTGTCCTTAATTCAGGAAAAGAAGGATAAAGAAAAATATGTTCTGAGAATATAGACTTTCAGAAACAGTCTTGGTCTTTTGTGAGAGATCATTCACTCAAATGCAAGAAAAGAAAGATAAGAACAACAGGGTGTCCTGTCCCCAGCATTTTAATAATAGTCATATGGAAACAATCTGATGGACAATCTTTTCCTAACAAAATCTAAAATTTTGTTCATTTGAATTCTGTCTTAAGATTTTTTAAACAAAATTTAAAGGACAATGTCAAAGCCTGTACTGTAGACCTGAAAAATCGACATCACATCATTCATACCACTGTGTTCTACTTTCGTGAGTAGGCAGTTAAGAGGATGCTTGTAAATACAATTATTCTTGCTGCACTCATAGTTGAGAGAAGACAGACATCCTGGAAAGAATACTGCATGTAGAGGTCTACAATTGGAATGTCTATCCACTGCCACAGACAACTCAAGCATCCTCTGAGACAAAATTATCATTATCATTTTAAATATAACTTTTTTGGTTGCTGGTGTTTTTTTTACCTGTAGTGAGAGAAGTACACCTTCAGAACAATGCCATTTTTAATAAACTGTTATCACCAATCATTAGAGTTGAATGACTTATATTCCAATAAGTCTAAAGAAAAAAGGAAGGCATAACATTTCACCTATAATATTTTAAATGCCAAGTGATGCTGTATATGAATAGGAAATATAGATATATGTGTAGCACATGGTCTGCCAGGACATTTTGCAGATCTCTTTTCAATCTTTTGGACTCTGAGCAAACTTAAAAAAAAAACCAAACAAACAAAAATCCCAAAAAAATGACATAAAAAATGGGAAATCATGATTTCCTCTACTTCTTAAGTCTCAATTGACAGCCGAGTCCTACAATTTTCAAACTCCTGTTTCTGCCTAATCCTGACATTGAGTAACAGTCCTGGATTTGAGACATTGAAATCTGTTACCCATTAAATAACTGTTCTAATGATATTGATTCAATTTAGAGTTGCCACAATTGGATCAGGTAGGAAAGCACAAGCACAAAAAGCAAGAGCTCCAAGTTTCCACTGATGTTTCCAATAATTAGATGAACAGAAAGCTAAATCTTGAAAAATAAAAAAAATAATTTCTGTTTAAAGAATCTTGTTCACAGACTTTCAAAAAAACAATCATATGTAAGAGAGAAGAGAGCTTGTTTTCTTTCTAGTTGTGAACTGGGGAGTCATCATTGCTGGAGCTACCTGTAAGTTATCACTACACTCATCTTCTGATTTCTTGAAAGTTTATTTCCGCAGGAACATCCGTTTAACATATCTACTGTCCTTTCCATCTGAGACATCATTTTACTCACTATTCTTTTTGATGGTCAAGTCTTTTTGTAACAGGCTTAAAAGGAAGATGGAAAAGGCAGAGTCCCTCCTTTGAATCCCTCCAGCTCCTTCTCTGTGAAATCAAGGCTATTTCATTCAGATCTGCATCACCCCACTGCAGCCAGGATTTATGTCTGGCATGTCTGAAAGCTTTCTTGGGTATGCAAATCCTTCTGTAAAAAGAGTGAACAAACAGGGGAGAGAAAGAAAACTCTCTGAGCAGAGGAAAATACCTAAGTCAAACAGGCTCAAGGCTGAGCCATGTGACTTAATTGTGGATCTATTTAGGCTGACAGGAAATACCATTGATAAGAAGTTAAGGACTAGATGGTCAATGTCTTCTAAGGGATTTCAGATTCTTTGATGGGTCTATAAGGCAGAAGTCCTCTAACAGTCTGTGCTGTAACCAGAGTTAATTATGGATTTATACACATGGAGAAAAGGCTCAATAGTTATTTATAATAAATCTAAGTTGGAGAGAGACAATCTGAGGTCAGAGAAGTTATTAGTCTGCCACAGAGAACTTGGAGTGAATCCAGTGAAATGGAGGCAGGGGAAGAAACCCCAAAACGACTCCCTCCTCCTTCCCAAACAGAAGTAACACTGTTTGCATCATCCTCACTTTGCAGCTGACATGTAAAAGTCAAGGATTTTTCTTTTCATAGTATTTGCCAAATTTACTTCACTTTTTCTATGCAAAATACTTTATCAATCACTGTTACCATAATGTAACAAATCCACAAATAATCAGCTGAAAATGTAGCTGGTTTCTTGAACACTACAATTTTTCAGGATATCGTCTTATTCTGAAGATGATGTTCCTCATATACAGAAAAATGTGCTTGAATGCCAAAAGCAGCTCTTCTCACTCATGCAAGCAGCCAATATGCTCATCTTGCTGAGCTTCTGCTGTTCTGCCAGAGGACATATCTTACAGTTTAAGAGAGTTGCAGCTGTAACAGGGAAGTGCTCTAAGTGCTCTGTAGGTAGAAGATTGCATGCCAGTTTTCTATGTTGTCATAAACATGAGGTATCTATGAATGAACAAATTATTTGCCCTGGAGGTTGCTAACTTAATTTGCTATATGAATGCTAAATTGAATTAAGAATCTTGCCTTTTCAAAAATTTACTTTACTACATTTTCAAAGATGTAGTTTGATCAGCTGACTTTGATTTCACCAGAGACTTACATTATACAGACTATGCCTGCCAAACTTCCATGAAAAAAAAAAAAAAATTAAGTGCCTGTTCTAAAATGGAAAAAAAAAAAAAAGTTCAATCTGCCTGGCTTCAAATGTTTGATGATCTGCACATTCTGAAGTATAATTCACTTGCACACTGAGCGGTTTTGAATCCAAGAACACACAGGTTTTATGCAAAGGTCTGAGAATACACAATTCCTGATCTTGAACCACAAAGCCCTTGTTGCATACAAACCCCAACCTATTGCACCACAGGAAATGAACTGTGGATGCCTCAGACCTGCCTGAGACCACCAAGAGGTTTCCTGAGATAAGCTGATGTGCAAGCTGTATGCAACTGCATGGTTACTTTTTATCATAGGAGGTGTACTTGATGGAGGACCTGCATGGATGAAATTTTTTTTCCATGAACTTTAAACAAAAAAGTGTTGGGTAGCTATCAAGAGAAGAAGATAAACAAAAATAATAACAAAATTTCTGGGCTATTTGATCTGATATCTTACTTGTAGGTTTGGATAACTGATTTTGAATGGTGTCTCAGCACAGAGCAGAGAATACCTTCAATGGTACATATGTAAAAAAACAAACTATATTAAATTCTCTTTTGACTTATAATATTATTTCCATCTCTAGATCTCACTGCTTTATTGCATGTCTGATTTCTTGTTGAAACTCTACTCTTTGAGACAATGTAATTGTCTTCTTGACATATAAAAAAAGCTGAAGATCAAATAATATATGTGCCAACAAAGTATGTGCCACACAGATGGGATGACTAGCTAATTCTGTCCAGCCTCTTAGCTGTTAGGGTGCAAGTCAGCTCTGAGCCAAAAGGTCTTTGATCAATGTAATGTAATCCTGAATAAGACTGCACAACATAGTAGATCTCTCTGGCTGGACTCAACACTGTTCTTGAAATCCAGTATTTTATGTATGAACTGTCCTATCTTCTACTACTCTTTACAGTGATAAGTGCTCAAATCACATTATGACTTTGGTAGAGTAATAATCATGTAAAATCCTGATGTGCCAAGGCTTAAGTGGCCTTTGAACACTCAGGAAATACTAGAACTAAATTCTTACTCTTTCCTAAATAAAGTATGCATATTTCTGTGTCATGCTGAGCTTAGGGCTGTTTATGTTGAGGATAAGCACTGCCCTGCCACCGGAACAGGACTCCACCTGCATGTCTACCACTGTAGAGCAGACAGAAGTGTGATCATTGTGATTCATTGGGTCTTTTTTGTCTGCCTTGCATCTGTTCACAGGAACTTTAATTATTGCCAACTGGAATGACTGGTTTGGTTAGAAAGCACAGGAGAGTAAAGTTTTTTTTTTTTTCTTTGTGGATCCCTAACAATTGCTTTTCAGAGTTTTCCCTTCCAAAGGGAAAAGTGGTGTTCCTCTCTTTCCCTTTTAGTAGGGGCCATGATTTCAGTTTGAGTTATGGGTGGAGTAAAACACATCTTTAAATAAACAGGTGAGAGGAAATAACTGAAGAGCCTGATTTTATGGGTCAAAGGTTTTACAGCTGTGAGACTGCAAGAATATGTGTTTCCATTAGAAATGTGTGCGCTGAATATTAGGCAAAATACATTTGTTTCCAATGCCACCAGATACCTGAAATCAACCGTTCATGTTAGGACCATTAAGCTAAATAGAGACACCCTTCCTATCATGAAAGAGGTTTTTTTTGTAAATTGTAATCCCAAGTTTTCATTTTCATGTGGCTAGGTGTTTATAGAATGAGGAAGAACTTCTAATTTCAGAAAATATCTAGGCCTATAGAGCCTTCATTTGAGACTCAAATGTTGTTTTCATCTGTCTCTAAAATTATACCAAGGTCGTACAAATCTATTTAAAAATCCTGTCATTCTCATGATTGATAGCACTTCAAATGCAATTAATTGAAGACTTTACACATTTCTCATGAAAGATATGGTAAAAACAAAAAATGTAAATCAAATATCTGTTTCAGCCTTTGATTTAGAAAAATCAAGGCTAAACTGTAGGTATGTTCTGTTGCATTTTGACACTTCTTTTTTGGTTGAACCAAACCAAAATGCCACACTAGACTAAAAAGAGGCTTAACAGATTTGCAAAGATGTCTAGATATTTTACTGCCAGGAATCAACACCAGATTTCTACCATGCTTCACACAAGTATATCAAATGTTGCTTCTCATCTTTTTACTGGATTTCAAAATTCATCTGAATCTGTTCAGTGCCACTATGCACTTCAAATACACCTGCGGTAATGAGACAAGCATAGATCAAAAGAAGGATGTTTCAACAAAATCTGCACTACTTCCTAGTATTTCTCTCATGATTTCTCAGTCAAGTAATGATAAATCTTAGCTCTATCTGATAAGTCACAGTGTCACGGTAGTGATGCTAGATAAGGAAACTCTTTCCCTCTTAAAACTTTTTTAGTGCAATGGTTTCCTTTCCTTTAATTTATCAATTGCCACCTAAGAAAAGAGCAAAGAAAAGCAAGTGTTTTACAGATGAGAAACGCTTAACTTCTAAATTATTGTTCCAGAAAAGTTATATACCATCAACAACCAGATTTATAACCTTCACACAATAGCATTAATAGTAAGAGATAGTGATTACTGTTATCATAAACCAGAAATGCCAAAAAGTAGCACAGACAAATATGAGAACGGAACAAAAATTACATGTGACTTGACAGCTTGTTTGCCTCTTTGCTACCATACATAATTCTCTTATTTAACTCAAGAAAAAGTCAGAGTACAGCTGGTGAGACAAGTCTCTGGCCTCACTTAACATTATAATGTTTCCCTATGACTATCCTACTTAGTGATTTATGATATTACGATTTTGCTATTTTAAGCTGTCCTTTCAAAACATGTATTTAGATTAGCTGTAATATAAAAATACTCATTAAAATTTATTAAATGTATTTGCAACTAAAAGCAAGCAGATTATTTCTTGCAGAAATATATTTTCAGAAGAGAATTATATATAATTCAGCTCATCATGAGAGGAAACACTAAATGATTGGCATAAAAATTGACACATAGAGAATTTATGTTCAAGATTGCCTGATAGTAACCATCGCAATATCCTAATTTTATTTCCATGAAATTTTGCCCACTTTCCAGAAATTATACAAACTTTTCTGAGAAATTCAGGAGAAAACAAGAATTTATGTCCATGCAACAAACAAAAGTACTTAAAAAAAGATCCCCATGTCCAGTCAATCAAAAGATATAATAGTACTCTACTTTAAAGTAAAAAGTTAATGCATGACAGAAGCTTCACTCTTCTGTCAGCAAAGTGCTTTTTGTCACTCCCAATAAATTATCCAAGTCTGACTCAGTTACAAGTCTCTGAAAAGTCTGAGTTTACAGTCGCTCTGCCAAGATTGCCTACAGCTTGACAGCTCAATAGTCTAATGATTCTATTTTTATCAAGCAGACAGTATTTCTACAGAGTCCTTACATGACAACTATATAGACATAGGACATGCTCAGGTTGAGGACTGTAAGTGGAACCAGAAGTTTCTTTGCAATCACTCCTTACACTTAATTGCAAGGGTTGGAATATTGTAAATGAACAAAAAGATCACAGAATGATGTCCAAGTGATGCTAGAATATCCAGTCTTTACTGAAGTTTAATCATACCTTAACTAACATGGACAAAGATGGTTGCAGTAACACTGTTACAGTTACATGAACACATTGCATGGTGAAATACAAATTGTAAGTTAATTGATATTTCACACTCAAATTCTTTTACATTAATATGGCAATTTTATATGGTAAGCATCTCCATATTGCCTTTAAAATAAAGACAAATCAGTAGAATATTCTACTCTATATTCTTTATTAAAAAGGCATTAAATGGCTTCTAGATAATACCCTAAGTATTGGAGCAGCAAGGAAATTATAGGACTGCCCTAACAGCTAGAGGAGAACCACTTTTGTTGCAAGAGCTTCTGGCCAAACATGGTACTTGTTCACAGTGGCTACACAATCACTTTTCAAAATATGCACAAACTTCTCCATGGCACTTCATTCAACTTGAATGGATCATGTTAAAATAACTGCTGATTCTTTGTTTTATGAAAGATAGCTGCTTCAGAAGTACTCCAGTGAACCACAGAATAATTAAGATGTGGAAGGGATGTGCAGAGGTCACCTAATCCCAGCTCCTGTTCAAAGCAAGGCCATCTTAGACCAGTAGCTCAGGGCTTTGTCTGATAGAGCTTTTTGTATCTCCATGGATAGAGATTCCTCCCTCTCTATAATCATCTCTACCAGTGTCTGATCACCCTCACAATGAAAAAACACTTCTATCTATCCAGCATTTCTCATTGCCCATCTCGGATCGATTGCTTCAGGTTCTGTCACTCTCTGCCACTGAGATATATTCTTCTCTATATCCTCCCATCAGATATTTGCAGACAGCAATAGGATTTCCTCAGAGCCTTCTCATCAGGCTGAACAAACTCAGTTCTCCCAGAGTCTTCTTGTATGTCATGTACTCCAGTTCCCTAACTGTCTTCAACAACTGAAGTCAAGGAGAACTGTTGCAGATTAAAATGCCAAATGAAAGAATGTATTAAAACTTGGTTAAACACAAAATAATTAAAAATTCAAAGTACTAAGAACAGAGAAGTTATTCAACAGAGGGAAAGGACCTATCTTAACGCTCTCATATCTTACAAAATTACTTGTTTCCGAAAAGTGTTTCTGTGGCACATATTACTGACATCTTAGAAACACTGTTTGAAAGTCATCCCTATTCAGTGTTACACAGAAGAAACTACAAGCTGTAACACTTGTAACAAAGAGCTCACAAACAACATACACTTCCTACATTTGAGGAACATACACTTCCTACATTTGAGCAGGCAACTGAAGTACATAGATCATGCAGATGAATCTTCAACAAGTATGAGATCAGAAAAATAGCGTTAATTGCAAATGAACAATCTGTAAGTAACTTAAGGGGAGTTTCTTGCTAAAATATGAATGCAGTTCTGAAATGTAAGCCAGATATTAGTTTCTGTGGAATGGAGACAAAATGGTGCTTATTAACAGTTTGGTCACTTCTTTTGATGATATCAGCATCTCTCCAGGGCAGGAATAATTAACAGTGGGACACTCAGAGAGACTTGGATCATTTCCAAGTCTTTGTGTACTTTGATAAAGCCTGGAGACTTTTGTATATCTAAAATCTTCATTATTATATTCCACTCTTTCTCCTAGGTTATTTATCTTAAGATTCTGAAAAAATGTTATCACAGTTGATTAATTAGTCTCAGATTTTAGAAAAAGAGTTTGATCAATATTTATGCATTTTAATAATATGCTGAATCCTTTAAGTTCACCTCCATTTTGGTGTAATTTGTCAGCTGCAGCATTACAAGTGACATAATTAGGTCAGCATTATAAGAGACACTCAATAGCATCAATATTTGATCTTAAAATTCTCTAAATACGTATCTTAATGAACATGTCAGGGACATTTATTTATTCATTTCTAATGATTCGGAGTTACAGCTTTAAAATGTTGAGGTCAAAACACTGTATTGTTTTTAATAGGAATTTAAACATTTTTTTTTCCTCTAGATACAGATGATGTGGACATAAAATACTTCCAGCAGCTACCTTTATACAAAGAGTTTTGGCCATACTTTTCAACTACTTTGTCTAGGCTATTAGGAGATAGTTCATATTGCTATTCGTTTCTGAGCTATATGGAGAAACATTATGTATTTAAGAAGCTTAAATGCTTAGTAGAAAGGTCTTTCACAGTTCAATATAACAATTATTGGATATGGTATTAAAACAGTGATACCATGTTCTTAATTAAAAGTCATTTAAATCTCTTGAGCTATGAATTCAATTTTTCCCGATGGGATTCACAATTCTGGACTCTTCTTGTATTTTTCTCTCTTTATCAAAAAATATCTAGCCACACAACTCCTAACACATCTAGTTTTCACAGACAGCAGCTTTCCTAGGGAATGGAATGTTAAGTATGTGGGGGTTTCTTGCCTCTAGAAGTATGATAAGAATCTCCACTTTCCCTGCTGGAAAGCAGTGAGTTTTCAAAATGCAAGTATGGTGTAAACATTGTGTTACTTCTAGGAGTCTGTTCCACTGTTACATACCTTCTGTTAATAGTGTATTAAAAGTGTGGTTCCAGCATCGCAATAGAACAAGTCCTCTAGATTAGGCAATCTATACTTGCCACACAAGCAAAATGTTGGACAAGCAGCTGCACTGAGCTGCAATATGCAGAATCACCCTGAAGGCTGGAAGACAGGAGACCTCAGGAGCTTTCCCAGTACAACTCATTCAAATGATATCAAGTTACTTGAGGCCTTGCTCACTTGAGACATGAATATCTCTAGGGATGGAGATTACACATCTTCTTTGGACATCTGTCACAGTGCTTAATCACCCTCAATGCAAAGAGCTTTTCCCTTCCACATATTTGGAAATTCCCTTGGCTGCAAATTGTGTTTGCTGAGTCTCGGTTTTTTTGTTGTGCACCCCCAAGAAGCGTTTGGTTTTATACACACAGTGACTTTTCCTAGCGTCCTGAACAAACAGTGGTCAGCAGTAAAAGTGGCCATTTCACGTCT
Organism: Colius striatus; assembly: GCF_028858725.1. Lineage (NCBI taxonomy): Eukaryota > Metazoa > Chordata > Aves > Coliiformes > Coliidae > Colius > Colius striatus. The sequence goes on from NC_084759.1 coordinate 129,578,221, forward strand.
GATACTCTTTAAGCCACCATCAAGACCATCAATACATGTTTGCTATAAAATGTGATATTCAGTGATATTTCCACTATAGCTCATTCCTTTTAAATTTATTTGCTCAAAATGCTATTTTTAAATCAACAGTTGTGTGAAACTAGCTCAGTATAAAAAGTGACTCTGCTTAAGTATAACTCCCTTTGACACAGGAGTATGTGGAAGTCATGTACAGATCTCTCTTTCTAAACACGTATGTGATTGAGGGATATGAACAGTAAGACAGAGTTTCCACAGTAAGTGAAGACTGACACATCTATTCATTACAAACATCAGCTTTGTAGATAGATACAGCAAAGTGGGTTTTTTTTACATGCCTCAGAAAATGATCTGTCCGTATAACAGTCTCAATATACATCTAAAATTTAATTTAGAATAAGGGATACTAGACCCAATGTCAACTTCACTTTATCTGATCTTCAGTCTCTTCGATTAACATTCGCTTATTTTTTAGGTTATATAAATTTTCAGTAAGATGTTCTTTAGCTTTTTCGCTTAATATATGTATTAATATCATTCCATACATGTCTTATTTTGTATATGTAGCAATGAGAGGTCATGAGGACACTATAAAACAGAACCCATAGGTCAGGAGGCCTTGAACAAAAGCAAATATTTCTAAAGGCAACATGTCCTTAAACAATGAGAGGAACTAGAAAAACACCACATTGTCCTAATAATATTTTTGCCTCCAACAGCTGGAACTTTTCAACTGAACTATTACTGGAAGAGGGTAGCATAGTAATGTTTTTCTCAATTTAGCTACTCTTACAAGCCATTATTAGGCTGTTGCAGTGTATGTATGCTGTCAAGAGGACTAGTGGAAGCACTTGGTATTTGGAAAACACAAGTGTCTGTGGATAGCTGTTTGAGCCAGACATTTCAGTCTTTCTAGCTAGTTTATGCCAGCTTTTCTTAATTTTCTTTAAAAAAATAATTAACAATTGTTTCTGTCAATGTTAAAAAAGTAAAAATTATACTAAATTGTGATAGTTAAATTGATTAAGAAAGAATTGGCTAGGATGAATGGTTAAAGCAAAGGAATTCTTAGTCAATGAAGGAGCAAAAAATAAAAGAATGTTGCATTCTTTCTGATTCTATCCAGATACATTTTCTGGGGAATTGGGCTATCTTGCTGATTTCTATAGCAGATGCAATTTTCTTAGGAATTTAGATTTATATCTAGTTTTGAACAACAGATGTTTTCCTAAGAATTATAAATCAGGCACCCAATCAGTAGTAATAAAATTATTGACACCACTTATATATAGCAATTGTCTTCTTTGAAGCACTGTAGCCACAACATAGCTTTCCCTAAGAGCACACAAGGCAGGGAAGATTGTAGTGTCTTGATCTTCAGTGCTAACAGGGATCATGCATATGCCTTCTTGTTCCTGTATAAAGGTCTAAAAGCTGTTTTGCGTATTTCCATCATAACTCTCAGTTATAAGTCTCTATTACTAAACCTACCAAAACTTGTGTTGAAGATCTATTTTGATTACCTCATCTCGAAGAGTAATCTATTACTGCAATTATGTGAGTTTCTCTGGGATAATCTTGGCAGTGGAAATCAGTGAATTCAACTTCATTACTCCTAGTGATGACTGAACATCTTTCTAAATTCAACATGAAGATTGACTCATATGTCAAGACCACACTGTTCAACTGTTGTTAAGGTACTATACTACATTACTGCTTTGTGTCATAACTGGAATTTGATTTCATGTTTTGAGGAAGATCATGCTTTTACATAGAGAACCATTTTACTATCTACTTAAGGACTTAAGATGGTCTGAAATTTTCATCCTATCATAGTCACAGATCAAACATGAAAATCACATACCCAATATGTAGGAAGAAGGCTGGCAGTTTAATTAGGTTACAATCTGAGATTGCCATTAGGATGGATGTGCAATGTGATTTCAGCATGACCTTTTCCAAAGGAAGTCATGACACTGAACACACTGGGTATCCACAGTGAGGTCAGAGCAGAAGGAAAACAGTATCAAACTCCACTTGCTTTATTCATCAATGCAAAACATAATTTTATGGAAATGTTAGGAATTTTATCAGGGCAATTCGGAGAACCACTGTAAAAGACAGGGCACAATAACAAATAAGAGGCTACTCAAAATAGCATGATATGGCAATCATAATTCAAGACTGAATCACAAAAATAAACTTTGGACTACACTCATGTCACTTGTTATAGGTGATTAATTTAGATATCACAGCAACCAAGATGGAGGTATTCAGCCTCAACAGATGTTTCAAAGAAATGCTCAAAATAGTATGGAGGCATTTAATCAGCTTTGACAGATAGTATCTAGTCATTTGCCACAGAGTCTGAGTCTAGCAGCTCACTTGACAGGGAACAGAATATTCTTGCACTGATTACTGTGCTTTCTGATATAACAAACACCTACTTCAAACAATTTCTGATTCCCATGAGCTCTTAAAATGACATAAAGCCATTTCATTCTGATAGGAGAGATAATGTCAGAGCTCTAGCAAGTTCTGAAGATGATCATTATTAGTACTTTCGCTAGCTGGTTCATTCTGGCTAGGAATATCATTTGAAAGTTTTGTCTCTCTGTCAGTTACCCCAATATGCAGGATGGATTGGTGCTTAGATGTGGGTTAATTGTACCAGAATCTACTCAACAGAGCTTCTGTAGCTTACTCACTGCAGATATACAATCCAGCAGTGACCAAGACCTGAAGCGAAAGTCACCTATTTTTTGTCAAGTATTATCCATCCATCTTAGAAGGGAGGTTTTGCAATGGAAAGATGCAAAATCAGGTCCAGTACAGATGTAGGAGTAAAATTCTGCTGGATTTGTCATGTCTTAAGTATTGATGTATTACCTAAGCACCAAAGAGAAGTTTTGTCCATTGTCTCTTGGGAGCTATCCATATAAGTCCTGTGGGATGTGTCACTGACTGGCCCAGACCCAGCAGTGACTTAGCAGCAGCCACACTCACTGCCATTGCAAACATTAAGTTCACCTCTTTATTTTACTTCTGCTGTACAAAGATTTGTTTGTACCTATTCATGTTTAGAAAAAATGAGATCTTTAGCATGAAAATCACAGACAAAAAAAAAAAAAAAATTAAATCTACTGTTCTATCTTTTTTTAAACCTTTAACTAGAAACAAACACCAGTAAGTTTGTTGTGTTTCTTTTATTATCCTGAGAAGTAACGTCTATGTTCCAGCATGCTTTCCCAAGCATCTGTATTGTAAAGATGTTTCCTTTGAATACACACACTGAGAGATCAGAAGGGCTGATCCAGCCTTCCCATGGGAAAGTTTAAACTTGTGAAACAAATGTTTTCATTGGCTGTACTAAATTGCAGTTTAATTTTTTTTTTTAAACCACGTGTAATTTACAACCCGTATTATTACTGCTATTTTGTAAAAAAATATGTGGATTCAAGAGAGTAAAAAGGGAAGTGGTTCTAAGGGTTTACAGTTAATGGCTGAGGGACATGCAGCAGCATTGTTATTTGTTCACAAATGGATAGCTAGAGGACTTATTCTAAATGCTGGCAGTGGTTAAATGTTTAAACAAACAACTTCTTGAAGTAATTGACTGTTCAATCACTTTTACTTCTGGATAACATCAACTCTCCTGGTTCCAGTACTTCTACCTGTCTTTGCAGACCCTGCTGGTACTGAATTGGCTTTTCTCTGTCTAAATCTCGAGGCACTTGTATCCATTATTGTCAATCAGCTTAATTATTTTTATGGCATTGTTGGCAATCTGTGCTATCATATTAAAGTATTATTTCCACATTGTACACTATCATGTGAATAACAACGCTTATTCGTGTTTTATTTAGAAAAAAAAACCATGATTTTTAAAAGGCTGACCCAACTTTTAGTCCTGTGTCCTAAGGAAATTAAAATGCTCATATCCTCTGCATAATATTAGATCTTTTTTGACTTTCCATCTTAGCATGTCTGAGACAGGCTTTTAAAACCATTTTGACAGAACACTAATGATCACAATTACTTTTTGTTCTAATAAACGGAATGAAAGTAAGAGGAAAAGAAGATTAAATAAAGAGCTTCCATTAGCAGTGCCTCATGAACAGGAAAGCCTGCAATATAAGCTCCCTTTTTATTAGACACTGGAGAATCCAGGCACACAAGAGTCTCTGTAAATATCTTAGCTGTGAGAAAAGCTTCAATTAGAATGTAGATTTTACTGGACATCGGAGAGTCCAATCATGACACTAAAATCCATAGGAAAAATGGGCTTCATTGGATTCACTACTCACAAACAATATGTTAATAAATAGAGATTTAGCTGACATTTCATTCTGTTTTACACTCACTTATGTATATACACAAATGTCAATAAATACAATCAACATGTGTATAGCCTGCAGGAGATACTGTTTGTTTGCAAGAACAAAGAACTATAAATTAGGAAACTTTGGCACTCTTCCTGCTTCTTTTGCCAGGCTTCAATGTGTGATCTCAGGAACAAATCAAACATTCCCATGGGTCAGGCTTCCTTTATCCATATATGTTTATGTTTATAAAGTACTTTTTGATTCCTGGCTAAAATATACTCTATGAAAGAGAGGAAGTTTAGGAGTGCTGCCAATATGATATCACTCATTTTCCTACCAAACACCTGACCCTCGGATGGCTGCATAAGGACATTTGTTGCTATTTCTACAGTAACTTAATTTCTACAACTACAGTATACCTGTCTGAAATACAAACCAAAATGATAGCAAAAACAGCCTCTGAAGGAACAAAACCTTTTTCCCACTCAAGTCTCCTCCTCTTAGGTTTCCCCCTTGGTTGACCTGTGTGACAGAATATTACATTCCAAAGTCTTTCCTATCTAGCTTTGTCCACCATTGCTTTACAACTTGTACTTTTTACAATTATAACAATAGCTGAATTAGATGGAGCGCACCAATTCTTCTTTCTTCTATATGAAATTAAAGAAACATATATATTAAATTACTTCTCACATTCTCAGATTTTAGAAAAAATCTGTAAGCTTCAGGTGCATGTGTCAGAGGTTCCTGATCCTTTTCTATCCCCTCTAGACATATGAAATAATTGATTTGTCAAACTGTAGGACTTCAGTATTTTGGTTTCCAGACTGAGAAAGGACTAATTTTAATTGACATACTTTCAGTAGACCATGCTATACCCAGCTAGAAAAGCTATTGGAAAATAATTTGTCTATGTCGAAAGGCAAAGGTCACAGTGAATGCACTAGAAGAGTATTATTATTTGAAGGACATATCATGCAACCACTACAATACCTAGTCAATCATGTTTTCAATGACACAGGAGTCAGGTTGCAAAGAAAGCAAATAGTGTTTTCAGTATTTAGGCTTAAACCATCAATTGCTCTCCAATGCCCTCCAAACTACAGCAGCTAAATTGAAACATACTTGGTGCCATAGTATATTTATGATAAAATAGTGGAGTTTAACTTGGAAATAAACAATATTATGGGATGGAATGCCGTGTCAAGCCTCTCTGTAGTTGCATCTGAGTCACATATACCTTAAAAAAAAATCCTTACCAAAAAAAGAAAGGATGCAAATATTGGTGCAGTGAACTAGAAGATAAAAGGAAAATGAGGACATTAGAAAGGCAGGTAGATAATTTTGGTTTCAAGTTTATTCTGTTATGTGGACTTCATAATTTCCTTACAAATTGTGTCTTGGACCTAAAACAAAAGCTTAATTCCTTTGCCAAAGGTTTATGCATCTTTTAAACAAGATATCTCTGGATTCTTTACAGCATTGCTACAATTCAAGTCTTCCAAGGCCTCCATTAGATAGGAGTTTAATGATAAAATGAGTAATTGAAATACAAGCAAAATTTAGGTTAATAATTAAAGTCAATGAATCTGACAAATGAGCTTTCATGCTCTTCTTGGTGAAGAGAAGTTATTAAAATGTCCTTTTTTCATCTCTATTTCATCACAGTTGATTATTGGGAAGAGTTCATTGTGAGGAGTAAAGTCTTTACTGTTTGAAACGCCATGTGGACTTGATTTCAGTTATTGGGTCTTGGCACCATGATACAGATGGGTAAAAAAGAAAGAAGGGTGTAATGTTAATTTTTCATTAGTGATAAAATTAATTCTTCTTTTCCACTTCTCACACAAATCCTATCCTGAAAAACTTGGGAAGAATACCAGCACAACCAAAGTATGTGCACAAATATGTAGACATTAATGTACCATGAATGTAGACTCACTCTACATGGCATTTTAGCCTTGCAATGCACAACATAGATCCATCACACCCAATATCTACGTACTGTGATGTAAGGCCAATACCCCTGTTTCCAATGAAGGACTGCATTGAGGGAAAAACTTTTTTATGTAAGGGTGAGGGAGCCCTGGCACAGGCTGCCCGGAGATGTTGTGGAGTCTCCTTCTCTGGAGGTTTTCAAAACCCACATGGACATGTTCCTGTGTGACCTGATCAAGGTGGTCCCGCTTTAGCATGAGGGTTGGATTAGATGATATCTAAAGGTCCCTTCTAACCTCTACCATTCTGTGATTCTATGCTTTTAGACACCATGACACATGCTGCTTCAAATGACAAGAAGAATTATTCTCTAAAATGAAATAATAGTGGACTTTGGAGTGAAAGGAATGATCCCGTGTTCACTGTGACAATATACTGAATGTTAATACTTAGATAATAATTGAAAAGAGAAGTCTGAAATTTTCTATTTTTTTGCTATGAGGTACTTGAAAGATGAAAATTTCAAACTCTATCTTTTGTTGTACTACTTATTATTAATTATTATGCAATGCTTCATAATGTTTATACTTATTATTATATTTATTATATTATTATGCTTATTATTATGCTTATTATTAGGCAATGCTTCATAATGTTTTCAAGACTCTTATTATTTAAGAAGTAAATTATTTTAAAATATCTACATCTTGCAATTTTTATAACCAACAAAATAAGAAATGCAGGTCAAAGAATAGAAGGAAAACTGAGTGACATAAATACTATTCTCAGACTACCAAAGGGCAATTACAAAGAACCATTAAACTAACAGTATTATGGCAGTATCCTTTTCAAAAAGACTAGCAGAAAGATGAGGGGTTTTTTTTCTCCCTTGTTCTTTTGTTAAAGCTGTAGTCAAAATTCCTCTCTGGAGTGACTCCAGGTAAGACAAGGGAATTACAGCAGGGGTTATATTTAAGTTTTTGGCAAGTGATCCTTTCAAAAGAAAAAAAGATTTACAAAGCTAAATCAATTTACATCTGGAATGTCTTTCTCTACCAATCTTTCCAACTCAAATGAGGAACTCTACCCAATTAAAATGTAATGCAGTTTAACAGACTATAAAAGTGTAATAACATATTAAAAGCCACATACACAACTTTTACTGTAAGGGAAGAAAATTATACAAGAGACAGATGAAAATAATTCCGTTTAAAAAAATATTTTTGGAATAGTTTTCTTAAAGGATCTATCGAGGTAGCTGTCCAGGAGGAATAAATTCTACATCTCAAGAATCACTAAAACAAAGGTTTTACCCTGCCAATCAGAGCTGCAAGACTAAAATCCTTTTAAAATTAAGGCCATCTCAAAAATTTAAAAATAAAGCAGGTCTTGATTATTGTTAAGCATTTCTTTGTGCTAAAGACTCCTTTCTTAAAGGCTAATTTCAAAATCAAACCACTAGCTTTTTTTCCACGAAGCCAACATAAAAAAGGAAAAAGAGTAATTTGATCACAGCTATTCAACCCAGTGAGGCAGGCGTACATTCTCAGCTCTCTCCAGAGCAGTGGTAGAGCCAAACTTCTAGCTCAACTAAAAGAATTACAAAAATTGAGTCTTGTGGTCAGCAGGGCATATGTTCTGTCTTTGAGAGGTCATCCCAGGATACACATGGGTGAAGTCTGTGCAAACTGCACTGCTGAAAGAAGGATTTCTCCAACACTGACAGTTTTCCATGGGAAGAGTGTGCACAAGGACAACGTTATGTTTCTCAAGTTAGCTTCTTGGGAAAACCCTTTGAAAAAGTGGGAAGATGCGGGAAGAGAAAAACAATGTATTCCCATTTCTTTTTCACTCTCTTTTCAAACCCCACCTTCTTCTTTCACTGTTCTCTACCATTCCACTATCATCATCCTAACACCAATTTATAATCTACTCCAAACAAGAAGCCAGGAAATCGGCTTAGTGGCACATCCACTCGGTCTGCCTATTCTACAGGCACCGTTGATGGAAGCTCATCATTAACAGGAAGCATTTCAGCGTTATGACTATGACAGAAAACACAAGGGTTTACCTAATGTAACATTGGCAAAGCCACTATTAATATAGTGCATAGCAATTTAATGAGGTAATCTCTACACCATCATAGTGCTTTTCTGTTTGCCCTGAGACTGACGTCTGACCTCAGCAACCACCAGAGAGGAAAACAAAAAGTCCATGACAACATGGCTAATAACATACAAAACCCAACTATTTGTGTTGGTCTTTTATTGACAAAGGTTACACTGCAGCTGACTTCCACTACAGAAATTACAACAACAAACCAAACATAACCTAGACACAGGCTAAATGGATGTTATGACAGAGTAATGGAACTGAATAATAACTTTAACAGTTCGTCAGAATTATTCTTTCTGGCAGTGGTAATGTATCTGCCCAAATCCAGGCTAATGTTATGATTTTGTATTGTTGGCTGTTCATGAATTACCTATCATTACCGTGTGAACAAAAGCCACAGTGTTTCCAATGTAATGGGTAAGCACCCTGCCCACTGATAGCTCTTTGTATAAAACTGATAATTGATGTGTTGAAACATTCCCAAAGCCTTTCATTATATTTTACTGCATAGGGCCAACAGATAATCAGAGGGGAAATTTAGCAAAACCCAAGAAGTCTGCTGGGGCAGCAAGTGGTAATGTAATTTTTTACCACAATATATAAATACACCATCTCCCAAGTTCCTCTGGTAAGCACAAGTGGTAAAAAGGGCATGCAAAGTTGGTGGCTATTTTTTTCACATAACTCTTCTTATGCCTTAGAATAATTAATCAAATAAAAGTTCCAGAGCTCTAGCTAAGAAAAATCTATACCCTAGATTTGCTTTGGCAGTCAGATATGAATATTATGTTACTAAAGCAATGGAACTTTAATCAAAATGAGTGAACTGAGTGAATCATGATAAAGTTGAAAGATGAGAGGAACAAGGTGGTGTTAAATTTCCACAACATGATTAGAGACATATGCTGTCTTGCACTTCTTTTCAGGAAGATCTCCAGATTCTTTTATCAAAATGAGCGCATCTGGGTGGAAACAAACGTAGTGCAGAAGCGCTTACAAACTAATATTTCATTTCCAACTTATTCAGCTATGTACTCCGTCACAAAAGTTGCTGTGTTTACTTGACCACGTGTAATTAATTTTTATCTGACCCGATTTAGCTAATTTTAGTCACTTCCTCATCTGGCTCCAGTACATGATTTCTCTCCCAAGAGTCATTGTCTAAACATCACAGATTTTGTGGCAGTACAATAGCTACTAAACACGTGTAAAATACATAAATAGGAATTACCTTGGAGGAGGGCAATCGTAGGCTATAAGGTATGCAGTAGATCAAGGGCTGAAGGAAAAAAACAACTGACTCCCTACATCACAGCTATGCTAACAATGCTGTACGAAAATGTTAACATCCATTGTCATTATTTAAAGTTCCATTCTACAATGAGAAATTTTGACATTTCAAACCTATATCAATATACCTTCTGCTGTTTATGTCTGGTAAAGCTTATCTGTTTCTTTTATTTCACACTTTCAAGGTGATCTTGTATACTAAGAAAATCAGAAATAATTAAAATTTTGCGTGGACAGTTTCTGAAGGCCGAGGACAATTTTACTTATATTTCTATCACTATAAATATTCATATATTTCAATAATTTTTAAAAAATAGCAACTCATTTCTATTTACTGAGCTGACACAAATCAATTCAGATTAATTAATGTTAAAAATACATTTTCTATTGCCATAGAGGATGTCTAGTTCAGTTCAGATAATATTTTTATTAGGCTTTCTACATCTCTCATAATATATTCCAGTTGTGTAACCTCATGATGCACTACAAAGAAGACTAGTTGAAGGATAAATTGTTACTTTATAGCTGAAAAAGTCTTCTGGCCAGCTCAGACTTTAAGGGATATAGGGAGCTTGAATTTCATGTCTTGGAGGGAAATGTGATGGTTAGAAAGTGCAGGTATAGTAAATTGTTTTAAAATGAAATGTTTGCAATCAATTCAACTGAATTCCGATGTGCACTAAACTGACCTGAAACAGTATACTGCAATTTGGGTTTACTTCTGTGTTTTGGCAATATTTCACATGCAAAAGTTTGCAGATAATGGGTTTTCCACCAGATAATAATTCTTCAATGGGTCCTGTCAGTAACTGAAATTATTCAATATTTCAATGTATACAATTCACTTCCCCCTTCACTTCCTCAATGCTCCATCCCCTCACAAAAACAAAAAAAAAAAAAGAAAAAAAAAAAAGAAAAAGCAATATTAACAAATGGTAACCAGAAAAACCATGTAAATACACCAGATATCACACGGCTGCCTTGGATTTCTCAATTCTATCTTCAAGACTCCCCACAATTTCTTCCTTCAGTTACCTAGCAGACACAGACCGGTTCTAAACACTCTTTGCATCAAGCTGTGCCTCCAGGGAAATTCAGCAGTCATGCAGAATCCATTCTTTTTCTGGAAATATTTTCCTTTCCCAGACATCTCACAAAGGATAGTCCTATATCAAAGACTAGCTTGAAAACTAGAAAGACTATTGGCTGTGAAGAAACATGACTGATGATGACCTAATCAGTATCAGTTTACTATTAACCTTTGCTTGACAGGAGTTGAGAGAATCTGGCCTTGACCAGCTCATAGAGTGAAAACTAAACTGAGTCCAGATCATTAATATATGTAATATTCCACAGAAAACATTAATATGACAGTACATATATGGTTACATATTTCTAGACAATGAATTCCTATAATTTGTAGCATAAAGAGACATCAGAGGTTCAGCTTACTGATCAGTAGGACATTCTTCAAAATATGAAGCAAATGCAATTGCCACTGCAAAATTCAGTTCTTACATCCATTGATTATATCAAATCTGTGTAAGCAAATATTCAACCCCTACAGCCCTTGCTATAAATCACAGCAAGAATTTGTAGCAGTGGAATCAACAGTTTCGCTACCCACAGATAATTCTGGTTGCTGGTGGAAGGATGGGAGCAGTCTGGCACACAAAGGTAAAGTTAAAGAAAAAAAATTTTCTCTTTTCCTGTGTGTTTATTTTCTCCACTTCAACACAGAGGTTTAGTGCAACGTTTGTGTCAAAACTGCAGAGAAAAAGGAGGTTCATATATTCACATTATCAAAATCTGTCAACAATAAAAACTTCAAAAATAACAAAATCAGTGTAGTCTTATGTATGGCTCTTAATTATCTATGACTGTTTAAAGCATCAACTAGGATCTCATTACCATCAAAATCCTTAAGCTTTACCCAGCTAACCTTTACATGGCAACTGATTCTTTCCAACACAGTACCTCAGAGGAGGCTACAAGCCAAAGTTTCTTCTTGTTGGCAAACAGAGCATAACAACAAACATCTAAGATTTAGTTATTATTCCAGTCTTCCAGTCAGAAGTGAAACATAAAGTCCTTGAAGTAATTTTTTATCTCCTCTAAAGTGGGGATCAGGCTTCATCTCAAATTAACTGTAAACATACTTTTAAACTTCTTTTTCTTCAATGCCCTCACTAAACTTTATATTCGTCTTACCTAACCCAAGGGAGAAATGTCCTAAGCCAATGCGTTTATATGAAAATATTACGGTTGAGTAGCCCACTTTCCCAGTCATATAAATTGGCAGTAGCAGTTGTGATTTTTGGAAATTTTAATAAAAAAATAAGTTTAGTGTGCCAAAAAGACCATTACATCTGGAATTATAAAACAGATTTAGTTGTCTGAGGAAGCGCTGGTCATATAAGTGGAAACAGCACGTTATACCAGTAGAACTTGCAAACAAGCTATTTATAGGATAATTTTTGTATGAGTGAGATGTTTCACACCAAAAATGGAGAAGGGAAGATTATGTTCTGTCTCAGGACATTGCAGCATAAGTAAGTAGCTTAGGTTATTTCAGAGGCTTTCAGATACTCCTTTGAATGGAGTACACCTGGCATTGTCCCAGTGATGCCAGGACATGTAGAAACAAGTGGTTACTGAATGTTAGTCCCCATGGGCAGAGAAGATGAGAAAATGATCCCCCATGGTTCTAAAAATGTCACTGTTTTTGAGGTTTTTGGTTACTGAGTGCCTATCTCAAAACTCCCAAAAACATGGCAAGGTACTTGAAATAAGCATATTCTTAAAGATTACGAAGCTTCATGACAACGGCGTGTTAGGACACAGATGTATGCTACTTCAGTAACTTGCCTTAAGTCACAGTTCTATCTAGCAATTAATACACCACAATACGTCCGAAAGAAAATATAGCTTGCATCTTTTTTCTGGATACAGGGTGGCCATGCTATGATCCCCAGAAAAGGATAGATAGCAGAGTGTTGAGATGGTGCTGACAACACTTTTTCCTCATGGTAACTTCCTAATCAAACATCTGCAGACTTAAAAATAACTAAAAAAAAAAAAAAAAGTTAAAAAAATTCATTCATTAGAACAAAACCTGGATATTTGTGATACTGAAACAAAAAATAACTAAGCCAGAGAGAAGTAAAAGAGACTCTCCCTGATCTACTCTATTCTTGCTCTGTTCACAAGTTTAATGAAATTGGTGACTTTTGAGTGGTAACAAACTCTTCCCTGTCCTCTCTGATTACTACAGTGCTTTCTGCTTGCCCCTCATTATAATCTGTCTCCAAGCAGAGATCAAATCTCTCTTGCCACCCTTGTCATAGCTCATGAGCTCTCAGACTTCAACATACTCACTAGCTTAAAGGAACACAACACAAACTAACCAGTATCTGTTTGCCACTAGAGAAATAAACTACATTTTGCATCTATCTGTCAGTCTTTATCTTTCTGGAGCACAAAAGAGAATTCAAATGACTCTGGAAGTCAGCTGTGTGAAACAGAATGAAACCTCTCCTCTGGCAATTCAAATCACATTTCTATTAAGCTAAGGTGCCTTTCAATGGAGAGGAAAGCTGCTTAACATCTATTCTCTTTACCTTATCTTTCTTCTTTATATTTAATGGAAGAAGAGCTTCAACAAACGTTGAAACATTATATTTCTGTGTCATGCAAATACCTCAGTTTTTGAGGTCAAATTAAATGCAAAAGTGCCAGGACAGCAATAGCTGGAGTAACGAATATATTCCTCCTTGAAGTGTACTTGCACACATATACTTGCTTTGTGAGATTGGGAACTGCCCTGTGTGCCACCTGGGCAATATCAGCAAACAGACAGGCAGACAGCTTATACTTAGTACCCCAAGACAGTCAAGTTGAATGTGTTATGAGTAGAGAACTGTTGGTTTTGTTCTGCTTTTGTTTGGGGGAGAGGTGCAAGGGTGGTATTGTCTTGGGGTTCTTTTGATTGTTTTTTATTTTAAAACTGTCCAGTTGCTAACACTTGTTAGGAACTCGAAATTGCAGCACTGAAATAAATGGAAATTTGATCATGAGGTTCAAAAAAGACTGATTAGGACATCGTAGTTTCTGGAAATTCCATTTTAAAACATACACATATATAAAAACACCTCTGTCAAGGGAATACCATGGTGACAAAGTCAAACTTTTCAGAAATGAGTAAACATCCCCTTAAGAATATGCACTGCAGCACAATCAGAGGCTTGTGAAAGCTTATCTGAAAAGAGAACCAAGAATGGATTCAGGAAATGCTTTTCATACAATATAGCTCTTTTCATATAAGTGACTTGTGTGAAAAATAAATCATAATAAGGACAATATCAAGAAAACTTAGTGAAACTGAGAAAATTAGTAGGTGGCATACTGGAAAAATGACTTGGAATATATAGAAATTCCTTTGGAATGGTTCATTTGTTTTTTGCTCCCAGTCTGAGAGAGCAATTCTCAGCGACTTGGACATAAGGCATGAGACAGGCTGCAGATATCTGGTCCTTGGGACAGGATTGCGTTATTTCACTGAGCATCAAAACAAACCTCTGTTCAGTAATGGCAGCTCTAGCCCTGCCATTACTTACCACAGGGAATTGGACACCCTCTCCTTATTATTAAGAATGTTTGTAACAACAAAGGATCTGTCAGGTTTTCAAAAGAACTGTACTGATATGTTAGATGATGTTACATGTAGATGCCTATAACATAGACTATATAACATGAATTTGAAGTCTGAAGCATATAGCAGTGAAATAAGCAGCTTTGACTTAGAAGTATCATTCAGGCTAAGAGACTGGGTTTACTGCCAGTCAGTAATAAAGTGTCTGATTCAGCACACATGGTGCTGAAAATGTATCATGAGGTTTCAGGTAAGAAAATAATAGGTTACATAAAAGAGATTTTTGTTCAGAAGGAAGACATCATCTTGCTAGGGGGAAAAAAAAAACAACAACAAAAAAGGCCTTCATTTCTCAGTGACAACAAGCTCTATTAGTCACTTAATATGTGCCTTTTCCAGTGCTTTTGCCTGTCTTTTCACCTTGAACAAATGATCAGTATAAAAGGGACATATAGATAATTCACTGTACATTCAAAGGTAAAAGCCCAAATTACAGCAAGAATACAAATATGAAACTTTGAGACAGACCCACTATTTTCTTTTATTCTCATATTTAGCCAAAATCAAACAACATTCAAATGAAATAGAAACTCTCATGTGACAATTCAACCTTTTCAATGCCTTTGGAAAAATCATGTTTGAGTGCACCTACCAGGGTCAGGGTGATGCACTCTCGGGGTAGGAGGGTGAATTGTATGAACGCCTTTGCAATACAGCTGGCTGACATGGGGAGTTGTGTGAGATTCTGCAAGTCTTCACTGCTCAATTTGCTTAGGATAGTGACCACAGGGACTGCAGGAGGACAAATTGGAGTCAATTATAGCTTGTTGGTGTCTGACCACCCTCAAGTATCATAGCACTGTGAGCATTAGGTGCCCAAGAAACTTAGTTTGAAAGGCTCTGTCAAGAAGGGTTTTTAGCTGCTAGAGGTGCCACAAACATTACTTTGCAGCAACTACACTGTGAGCTACTGTGACCACTCATTTTGAGGTAGTAGTACCTCCTGCTGAGCTATGTTCTCTTGACTGAGATAAGTAGAAAGTATTCAAAGTATTCATCTCTTTATGCAGATGCAATGAAGCTGAAGGATGGAAGCTGCCAGGTGGAATTTGTGTATAGCAAATAGAAATTTGCTTTCTATTGCAACAGAGCAAATAACCTGGGTAGTGAGGACAAATGTCTATTTTCAAAATGTAGTATCAGTACTGCAAATGAGACCTCAACATTCTTATACGTTAAAGGAGAAAACGAATTTTGAGACGGTACTGATGAAAACGATCACCATGCCCAGTTCCTGGAGACCCTCAACTTGCCATGTCATTTTGGTTTTGTTATATTTCTACCCTTCTTGATTTTAACTGCATTGACCATCAATAAGAGAATGTGTGGATCAGGCAAATATAAGCAGAAGAAGAGTATCATTCTTTTGTGGAATCTATTTTGCATAAAAATACATGCAATTTTAATTTAATTAACAATCACCTAAGTGAAGAAATTTGGTCCTATAGTTTTCCAGATTGATTATGATTGGTCATGGCTATGGCATACGAATATACTAGGTTCACAAATAATAACTATCTTGAACCAATCCTTAAGCAATCAGGAAGGCTGGACTTTTAAGTTCTATTACATTACTTATTATCATTTGAGAGAAGTCTGCTTGTTCTCTCAATTAGTTTGTTGGGGTTTTTTTTAAAGAAAAAAGCTTTCTACAATTTTTCTGTTCTTTTAACTAATTACATCATTACCACTCCCTAAATAGTGAAAAAACAAACATACATCCTAAACCGATAACAACATAATCACTTTCCTTCTTCCAAAACACAGTCTTATGTTTTTCCTTCTTCTGAAATAAGGCCATCAAAATTCTTTTTGCTATAGTTCCTTAGTAAAATACCACGAGCATCACCAGAACTTAGCTAGTAACTCGAGTATCATTTAAGGGGGGAAAAAAAAAAATCATCAGTCTCTGGGGCCCGACCTTCCTTAAATCAAGCTGTGTAAGAGAAAGTAGTTATCTTCATTGTATGTCATTAATTTATAATACTGATATTAAAAATTAATTTATAATATTTTTCCCAGAGAAGCATGAATTGGTCAAACACCAATGGTAGATGTATTCCTGGTGAAGTTTTAAATATTTCAGTGAACAGCAGTGAAGTGAATATTAAATAGTTCATTGCAGAGGAAAACATTCAGTACAGTACAATGCTACTGAACAAGTTTATCTCAAATGAAAACTATTATGCTCATTTCAGTTAATTTGCAGATCTGCCAAGCACAGCAGTTGATGTCAATCTAGAGAGAGCTTGGGATCTTTTTCTTCAATGGCTGACAGTAATTAATTTGTCAGGTATATCCGGTAAATACACCCTAGAATTTCAAATACCAAAATACAGAAAACAGTCAAAAGAAATTGTTTAAATATATTTATTAAAACCTTTTTCAAATATGAGTCATTAAAGAAAAACAAATTAAAAAAAATACACAGATTAAATTAATAAAAGTAGCTAAGGAGTATTTTTGGTTTTTTCCAAATCACCGGTAAAAATATCAGGAACCCTCTCTGATTATGTTGAGACTCAACCATAGCACTACTCAAAAAGTAACAAATCGTCTCTGCAGGGAAGCTCCCCTGCACATCTTTCTACAAGAATTTTGTAATTTTTTTTTGTGCCTTTGGATAAAACAAAACCAAAGTAAGATACATTACTAAATATCATGACAGATTTTTTTCCAAGACATTTTGAAAAGTCTTACCCTTTATTAAGTTTCAACTTTTTTGCTGGTACCAGACTGTGAATGTTATGCTAATATATACTTGTCATCATTTTATTTCATGAAATTCCACACAGTTGGAGTTTACATAAAGTAGGTGCTATAACAAAACTAGTTTATAACTTATATGACTAAATACTTTGCCACCACGACACTCAATTTTTAATATATTTGGACAGTACTTGTCACCAGAGGTATTGGATGAGGAATATCCAAATAAATACTGGGCACTTAAACTCTGGGTATCGGAAATATTAATATTTTTTTAAAAGCCTGAATTGAACCATATTATTTTAGAAGTCTGTGTTTTAAGAGGTTTTCCTGTCTGTTAGATTGAAAAAAAAAAAAAACCACAAAAACACAAAAAGAAGAAATAAATCAAACATTTCTCCTTCAGCTCATAAGTAGGCAGTTTTCTTCATTCATCACTTAAAAATGATAAAAGCAAATTCAGGAGTTTAATTAATGAGTTTAAAGACAAATAATATACACAACTAAACATTCAGACATAAGGTAGCACAGGTTAGACACAAAAAAGGACTTAAAGTTTCAGAAATGGTATTGATTTTCCAGCTTGCACACTGAGAATTTGTTCTTGGTGTCTGATTATTGCTCACACTGCCTTCCTTAGCGTTTCTACTTTGGAAGTCACATGATTACTGACAGAAATAGGACACTAGCTCAGAGAGACCACTGTTTTGAACTTGTGTGTCAAAATATCTATACTCTTATTTGTCTGGGAGCAGAAAATAAAGGTCAAAGTATACGTTTTTAACAATGTCTGTATGAATATCTACTACAAAATCCACAATGGGATTCCCAGGAGGGTAAGCCAAAACCAGAATTCAAAGGATATACATGGGTAAACCAATGACCAATGAAAGGAGACCTTTGCCATTTTCTAAAATATTTAAAGCTGACGGTTGGGAAATCAATGTACTAAAAGCCCATCTAAGAAGGAAAAAAAAAATGAGCATATGAATGGTTTAACCTATGACGGTTTCCTGCAGTGTACTGCTTATGTTGTCAAAAAAAAGGTACCACACGCAAAGACCATGTGGAGAAACAGCCAATGGGAGCTGGTGATAAGCTTCAACTTTTTAACTTAGAACAGCTTAATGGCAGAACTTTGAGAAACACTAGTTTAGACAGTAATACGCTTTTTTAAAAAAGATAAAGTTTCACCAGCCCAGACAAAAAAGTACCTTTTCCTTTGCTCACCTGTCACTTTGTAGCTTTAAAACAAGAAACAAAACACTCCACATACAGAACCCCACAAAGCAGAATTGCATATTGCATACACAAGTCAAGAAGTGTCATGATTATCAGATGTTTAGGGCCATCTTAGTAATCAGACACCATGCAGAACTGAATAAAAGGTAAAGAACCATTTTCCTTACAATGACATATGCTTCCTTGAGAGACGACAGAGCAGTTCGGCTTTGGTGAAAGTGATTCATCACTTTTTAATGACAAAGTAGAAGCCTCATGAGAAACGTGTTGCTCTCCTAGTTCTTTATTTTTGCATGGGTGAAGAACAAAGTGGCATCAATTAATTATTAATTACAAAGATCTTTTTACATGTAAAATGGTCAATAATTATGCTTTGCTAACAATAATTTGTGTCTGAGCAAGACTTCTGAAATATTTGGGCAATTTTCTTCTACAAAGATTTGAGAGATTAATTGTCCAGATGTTTCCTTGGGTTTTGTTCTCTCTTTCTCACATAATAAAAATCTTTCAGCACATTTTTTTTCCCAATAAACCCACAGTCCATCTGTTATATTTTGCTGGAGACATAAAACAGCACTACATATGTGTTACAATAATTTTAAAAAGTAAATTTTCACCATTTGCTTTCACAAATAAGTTGAAAGATTCCATTTTTATTTGTTAGATAATGTCTTGATATGTTGGCCTTTGCCCTAAAACACTAGCTCTATTCACTAATACCTTCACCTTTGCTTCTAATGTCATAGGCTAAAATATTCAAATCCTAGGTCAGACCATGAAGTATGTCTGTCTCTTTCACAACAGAAACTCTGGAAAAATACAGCAGAGCAAGTCTTTAACAGTTATCTCCTGTTTAAATACAGCACAACTGCTTTATAACAGCTAAAAATTTATCTCAGGATGTCAGGAGTGAAGTGAATAACGATAGTGTGCATTTTTATTTCTGTATGTATTACAAGAAGCATTTGTTCTGTAAAATGAGCAAATGAAAACATTGGTTAAAAATGTCAAAAACTAGTTCCTAGATTTCTGTCACAAAATGACATCCCTGAAGTAGAACTGATAAGGAATTTTTTAGTGATAGTTGTGGAAAATTGGTAGTTTTAAAGTCCGATTTCCAAACATACTTTTAAGAAGTAAGATTTGAAAGCTGCTATTGACATGATAATATACATTTTAAAGAAAAGAAGTGTCTCTCATTTCTAGTTTTTTAAAGTCTCACACCAAAGAAAAATTAATTGCATTTGAATTGCTCTTAAAGTGACCTGAGAATATGTGGAGGGAATCTGCATCAGGAGACTCACAGAAAGAGGTGGTGCTATATAGGGATTTGAAGTTGTACTGCATCCATTTTTGGGGCTTCCCAAAAGAAAGCTTTGATACACTTCGGTGAGTTCAGCAGAGGGACATCTAGATGTAGGATGGGAAGAAGGTGTCATTTTAGAGAACTCAAAGGAACGGGTCTCCTGCCCTAAGTCCTTAACTTGTTACCAGAAATGGATACTTAGAATCTAGTTTCTTGAAGAAAAAGCTGGCCAAAAGGTGCGAGGGATGCTTACTGTAGTGACGCAAAGGAAGGTCTGAGTATCAGTAGCTGGCAGATGTGTAGTGCTGGGGAACAGTTTGGAGCAGGAAGATGCAAAAGTACTTCTAAGCTTAAGTTGGAAGATGTTGGAGACTGAATGGAAGACTTCAATGGGAGCAGACTTCTGAAAAGCTGTGGGATGACTAACTGGAAGAAAAAGGGCAGCAGATAGATGATGTTTAAGGCTAAAGGTGGGAATGAACTAGGATTACAAAGAGCCTTCTCTTCAAAGAAACACATCTAACTAAATCTTGAGTCACAACTGGGTATAGGCATACATATCCTGTAGGAATGCATAACATAGAAGACATCTGAGTACTCAATTTTTCATCTTTTGTGTTGTTCAAAATGCACAAACCTGGGCTTGCTCATCAAATGAGAAAAGCCAGTCTTTTCCATACAGGAGAAACATGGTACTCTCTCTAAAATAACAAACCTTCTGCATTAATTGGTAAAAAGTAACAAAAGAACATTTGTTTAAATAACGTTTATATATACAATGTTTATTTAAAAGGTTTATAAACACAAGAGAGACAAAAAGATCATAAAAATACAGTTAGCATTAAAAAACACTTCAAAAAGAGCAGGCAATGAGTGAGCTATTTGGATTATCTTAATTAAAAGTCTGAATACTTATATTAGTTTATATGTGACCTCTCAAAACTACATCTCACCCAAAAAATGTTCATCCCAACATGAACTTTATTCTTCAAAAACACAGGTGCTCTTCTATATCAAGTTATAAAACTTGTCTTTTTTCACATTTCAAGATATACAAATGGCGATGCAGTCATTAAGCACTATTCCAACTGTCTTAAGATACCTCTCTTGCTAGATAGTTACTTCCACAGTTCTACTCTAACACCAGCTTCCTTTACTCTCTATCCTTAATACAATGACAAAAATGTGCTTTCAAAATATCAAGGAAGGCCAGAAAATGCTTAAATACAGACAGAATTTTAGTCATAATTACCAATTATAGTAGGATATGAACAATCATTTCTAAAAAGCCACTGTTTTAAGAGAAAAGTGATTTAGTTCCATCAAGCAGAACATTCAAATCCATAGTTGTTCTTGCCCATGATGAAATCCAAAGGTATTACAATGTTTTGCAACTGTCACTATTTTCTAGAAAGTGAGAACGCTGTTTCAGAAGAGCAGCTGTTTTCCTGGAAAGGAACAGGAGGAGTATAAGGTAGGAGAACAGATGATAAAACCTTGCTTCCTGCTTAAAAGCATAGTTTCTCCTCCTGTTCTTAGGAGAAACAAAGAAAGGACAATAAAATGAGAAAGAAGATGAGCCAAAGTCCAGAGACCGAAATTCATAGGTAGCTCAAAGCTCAGGCTGATTCTCCTTCTTGGAGAGACAATCCTTTGGACACATTTTGACATGTTTTAAATAGTAACATCAGCATATTGTATCTACTCGAGACAAGACCACAATGCAAACACAGCAACCAGATACCAGGATGCCAAATTGACCGTGACCACTTTGTGGCACTCAGCATTTTTAATCAAAACAGCCAGTTGTTGTTTTTTTTTTTTTTTTTTTTTTTTTTTTCCAGGCTGGGTACTATTGCACATTTAAACATTAAAAAAAAAATCAAAAAACCAAACAAACAGAAAACCAAACCAAAGGCACAAAAGTTTGAGTCATGCTATTCTTCTGAAATAGCAAAGACTGTCTTTCACATCCCCCTTCTTATCACTGTAAGCTATCTACTGTCTTATGAGAGTGTGCTGAAATGAAAAAAATCTTAATTGACAAAGGAAAGAACAAAGTAAGTAATTTCCTGAGAAAGGCATTTAAAATTACAAATGTCATCAACTACTGTCTGTAGTGCTGTCAGAATTAATGTTAAAAAAAAGAATCTTCCTTAGGATTTGTACAAAAATGTATACAGAAATAATAATTTATGTATACTGACACAAGTTCAATCTTTTTATGTTATTAGAGAATTAACACTACATAAATGCTTACCAAAAAAACCATCTGAAAGCTGGATATTGCTATCTTCATAACCTTACCTTGGCTTTTGACGTCTCTGAAGGGTTGCTGCAATATTAGCTTTCTAATTATACTTAATAAACCTTTAGCAACATCTATTATAAATTGTGGATACCATATGCAGGGCTGGGTGGGGTCATTCTTTACAGTAGCTCACCATATGGCATCCCTATGAATGTGGTCCTGATAAAAGTAATCTATTGAACCTGAATGACTTACTCTGCTGCTGTAGTATTAAATTACTTTTCTTCCTCTTCCCTCATTCACTTGCTATAGGAGTAGAATTGATTCACCTGTCTATCTCAGGCTACAGCTACCATGTTCTCCAGCTGCTTGTGTCACCAAGATTTAATAGACTCTGTTACACTATCCTACTTGCTTTTGGTTTGCGGAGCGTAAGCAGAGAAAGAAACAAAATACGTTGATTAGTGTTTAAAGGATTAAACTAAAGGACAGAATATTATGCCCTTCTCTCAGCTGCCACTACTACAAGGAGGCTACAAAAATCTGACTAAAGATTGTTGGATTAAGGTGGTTGGTTAGATTTCAATCACCACTACCTTTCTCACTTTCCCTTTGTGTGTTTAGAGCACTTGATTTCACTATAGCAGCACAATAAAGTACTGCATCTGACCTGAGATCACTGAAAGTGAACAGAGAAACAAATGACCTCTCCATGTATGATCTATTTCTAAAGCAGATAATCTACTCTCCTTAAACTGGATCTCATATGCAACTATACGAAAACCACTGTTTCATGGACAGTGTCTCTAATAAAGGCTCAGTTCCTGTCTTCTCCACATTGTTCTTTCCATTGTAACAATTTCTTATCTTTAGGGGCTTTCTGTCAGCCAAGAGGCACTATTATTGTGGCCGATCTGGATCTACATATGTTTCTTGGGGACCATATGCCTGTATTGACTGTCTGGCCCCTGTCAAAGAGACTGTTTAATAGCCATATTTTGCTTTTCATTCAGTATAGGTCTTAACTTAAAGGTCTCTTTTCCACCAGTGGCAGATCTGCACAAAATATGCAAGACCATAGTTGTCTGTCAGTCAGGCTGAAATTTACCATGGGTTCAAAACTTTGAAGAGAAAATACTAACAAACAAAAAGCAATGATCTCAGGTAAGACTTATTGCGCTAAGAAGGAGGGCTGAAAGATAATTATACTAATAGTGGCCCAAGATCCATTACCCAGGTGTGTGTATTCTTTCCTCCCTAATTTCTTCTGCTAGCTTTCATTTAAAAAGTTACAGAAAATGTTAAATTTTAATATCTACACAAATAAAATAAATCACTCAATTGTAGTTTTAGTAACAGGTATCCAGGTTTCTCAATTCTGTATCATGTTGAATAAAAAAATAACAAGGTGATATATACCAACTGTATCATTCCCATTCCACGTATTTTTTCCCCATGTTCGGTCCTAGGTTCTGAACTTCTAAACATTTGAGTAGTGTATAATTTTATCTAGCTGACAGGTTCCAGTGAAATCAGTGAAGCCATTTACAGGAGCAAATGTGTGTATGTGGTTGAGTGCCTGCAAGATCAGATAATGAGCATTTTATGGCAGTAACTTTGTGCTATTTATTTGGACTGCTCAGCCACCAGTATACTTTTGGGCACTACAAGATGTTAATCTGTACATATATTAAAAGATACTGGGAACCTGTGTCCAGGTCACCAAGAAATTTTATTTAACCAAAGTTTAAAACTGTCACACTAGTTGCATTGCTTACATATCACAGAATTGCACAGAATTGCAGAATCTTAAGAGTTGGAACCCTTTCTCTGATCACTGCCTTGTTTGAATGACTAAATTATTTTCAGGCTGAGACAGTCTAACTGCTATGTGCAATACACAGTAGCAATCACTAACCACATATTATCAAAAACAATTACTATATATTAGTGTAAGGTTATTTTGTGCATAAAATCTTCTGATGAACAATTCAATGAGTATTTCATATATATCTCACTGATACACCATGATTCTTCTGGGGTTTAGTTTCAGGACAAAATAAAAATTTTTGTATCTGTGCAGGTTTTAGACAATGAGCTCTTGCCTCTTATACAGACTTCCATATTCTTATAGTTCATTACAAACAAAAAATAGTAATAACATCTTTTTTCTTACAGACATAATATTTCTAGAAGAAAACTTGATGGAATATAAAAAAGTTACCAGGAGTTATCAGATCCCATAAAAAGCCTGCCTGCTGAATCAAATGACTTGATTGTCACTTAATTCCATGGGGCAAGATACCACATAAAGAAGTTAGCAGAAGCAATACAGTATGTTTTAAGATTGTTTTGTATCTTAAACAGAAGAACAAGAAGAAATACAGTCAGGAGGCAAAAAACTTGAAAGATTTCATACTATCTGGACAACACAATCATGCAGACAAATAGATGAGAAAACAGGATACATAGGATACAGAAGACAGTGAAGCTGACTCGAAGCTGTGTTCTCTTAAGTGTCTGTCCCAGTTAAAAAAGGACTTCCAAGTGTTTATGTTTGTGGTGGCCAAAGCAGCAGCAATGTTGGACACTACCTAACAAAGAATCCTTTTTGCTGAACCAGCAGAAGCAACAGTGGGATTTTTTGACACTTAAATTCCACCATGTGGCTGCAGATGAAGTCTCACAGTAGAAATAAAGATAGGGTACACATGGGAAACAGAGAGGCCGCTGATGAGGTAAAAAAAAGTGCTGAGACACTGCTGTTTTAGTCAGAGCACTGACAGGAAAATTGTCCCTGGGAAGTTTGGCTGCCGTTTTTGCTATCTTTATTCCGAACAAACAGGAACTGAGTGTATTGTATGCTCAGGGTAATAGCTACATGATCCATGTAGGATGAAAGGTGCACTACAGACATTGCATTGATTCCTCTTTTCACACGAGTAGAAAGGGCAATGACAGAAGTGCTATACGACTATTCACAGATATGAACTGCCTTCCCCATCCTTTGCTGACAGTAAACAATGTGACTGCTCAATTTATGCCAGTGGTGCTGCCTTTTATGACAGAAAAAAATCATGATGAAAACTATTAGGTATTCTGCATATTACATCTAGGGCATGTACTCTGTTCCCTTCAATATTCTGTACTTTGTTACTACAATTAAACAGTGGAAAAAGAAGTAGTAAGAGAGTTTCATGCAGAGTAGGGGTAATGATTGGGTTTATTGCATTTGCTGGGGATTTTGTCCATGCTACAGTAATGTGTTCAGAGAATCTCCTCCACATTTCTTAATGCAGTAGGCTTGTTGACTGAACTCAGAGGAGACTTTCTGTCTTGCTTTGACAAGAGTTTTGTTTTTCATTTTCTCAAGCTTTAAAGTAGATGTTATGGATAAAATAAAATACAAAAGAAAATGAGAACTGCCTTAAAGAGTTCACTAGAAAGCACAAGTATGGATTAAAACACATGCACAATAATATTCCAACTGTTTTCAGCATTTGAATGGTTACTGAGAAGAAAGCCAGGAATGCATCAAAATCACTTTATACTAGTTTACTAAAGAAGAGCTCCATTTAGTTTAACAACTTTTTCTTCTCCTCTATCCTGCTTAACATGAAAATGAACAGTCTTCTTTCCAATCTCTTTTTTTCTTCTTTTTTCTACCTACTAATGTGGCAAAATGGAGTCATGGAGATGAACGAAAAAAGAGTAGTCGCTGGGACACTACATCTTAGGAATTTGTCATTAAAATTAAAATGGATCAACAGATTCTCTCAGCCAGACTTTGAGGACATCCCTAGTGTCCTCTTTGCCAGACTTAGGAAGCTTAATCAAAGCTGCAATGCAATGACAAGAAGCTAAGCTGAGTTTATGCAGTTTGAAAATCAAACTGCATATACTATTACTTAGATCTAACACAATAGAATGCCCAATAGTAAAATAATATTTACAATAATTCCTGGGGGACAGCAGACAAGAATATTTATTTAAGTTCCACAAATCCGTGAAAACCATCAGTTTGTGGAATTCTGTCTGCCACTGAAAGAATGATTACATTTTGTCACTCCTGTTCAGTCCATATACTGTCTTACTGCAAGCCATGGTGCTTGTTGCACCTGGTAACAGTTTGTTGATACCTGAGATTAATTGATTTGCTTCTTTTTCATTTGTGTGCTTAGTAGAAATGCAACGGTTTAAAAAGACCAGAGTATCAAATGATTTTAGGCAACCAAACGAGCACCTAACTAAAGCCAATGAAAGAATCATTCAAAGGCAATCAAGGCCTAAACTGGACTATGAAAATCCAAAGATACATGAAGATGTCCAGCAGAATCCTTTCAGGATTTTGAAAGAATCATAGAATGGTAGGGGTTGGAAGGAACCTTTAGAGATCATCTAGTCCAACTCCCCTGCAGAAACAGGTCCACCTAGATCAGGTCGCATAGGAATATGTCCAGGCGGGTCTTGAAGACCTCCAAGGAAGGAGACTCCACAACCCCTCTGGGCAGCCTGTGCCACTGCTCCCTCACCTGAACAGTGAAATAGTTTTTTCTTATATTTAAGTGGAACTTTTTGTGTTCCAGCTTTACCCCATTAACCCTGATCCTGTTGCTAGCTGCAACAGAAAGTAGGGGTGTCTCAACCTCCTGACACCCACCGTTTAGATACTTGTAAATGTTAGTAAGATAGCCCCTCAGTCTCCTGTTCTCTAGACTTAAACAGCACCAGTTCCCACAGCCTTTCCTCATAAGAAAGATGATCTAATCATCTTGGTGGCACTGTGCTGGACTCTCTCCAGAAGTTCTCTGTCCCTCTTGAGCTGAGGAGACCAGAACTGGACACAGGACTCCAGATGAGGCCTCTGTCCCCTCATCCAGGTCGTTGATGAAGATGTTGAACAAGACTGGCCCCAGAACCAATCCCTCAGGAACTCCACTGGCCACAGGCATCCAACTCTATTCTGTGCCATCGATCATCATCCTCTGGGTTCTGTCGTTCAGCCAGCTCTCGATCTACCTCACTGTCCACTCATCCAAGCTACACTGCCTGAGCTTTCTGATGAGGAGGTTATGGGAGACAGTGTCAAAAGCCTTGCTGAAGTCAAGGTAGATGACATCCACTGCTCTCCCCTCACCTAGCCAGCTGGTTATGCACTAGAAGAAGGCTATCAGGCTGGTCAAATAGGATTTCCCCTTGGTGAAGCCATGTTGACTCCCCCTGATAACCATCTTTTCCTTCATATGTTTAGTGACAACATTCAGGATGAGTTGTTCCATCACCTTCCCAAGGATGGATGTGAGGCTGACCAGCCTGTAGTTTCCTGGGTTGTCCTTCCTGCCTTTTTTGAATACTGGAATGACACTGGCCTTCCTCCAGTCCTCAGGGACCTCACCTGTCCTCCATGATTGTTCAAAAATGATGGAGAGATGCTTAACAATCACATCAACCATCTCCCTCAGCACTCTAGAGTGAATCCCATCAGGACCTATTGACTTATGAGTCTTAAACCTGACCAACAAGTCTTTAACCTTTTCCACCCAGGGTAAGTCCTCTGCTGTCCTGGCCATCCTATTATACTTGTTGGACTAGGCTTCCCGAGGGCTGGCCTGGGCTGTAAAGACTGAAGCAAAGAAGGCATTCAGTACTTTGGCCTCCTCTGCAACCTTGGTCACCAGGATACCCTCTGTGTCAAGCAGTGAGCCCACATTACCCCTCATCATCCTTCTGCTGCTGATGTACTTGAAAAATGCCTCATTACTGTCCTTAACACCCCTGGCTAAATTTAATTCTAGAAGGGCTCTAGCCTTCCTAGTTGCACTCCTACATGCCCTGGTAATGTTCCTATACTCTTCTTAAGCAGTCAGCTCCTGTTTCCACCTCTCATAAATGTCTGCTTTCTGCCTGAGTTGTCCCAGGAGATCCTTGCTCATCCATGGAGGCCTCCTACCTCCTTTTCCTCCTTTCATGTGCAAGACCTGAAAGAAAAATTACTTTAGCATGTCTCCCATTTCTATGTCCTTTCCAATATTCCCTCTTCTAAATGTCTGTAAATGAGGAGAGAGAACGTCTAATTTAGACTGGCTTTGGGTAAAAATCATCCAGTTCTTCCTCTGGTCATATTGTATGTTTTCCTTTTCTTCACTGTAAGCCATTTGGGGCACATTTTTCTTATACTGTGTGTGTTAATAATTTTATAGGAACATTATATATTAATCATGTACTCATTATCCATAAACCTCAAAAACTTTTTTTTTCTTTTCCTTTTTTTTTTAGATTGATAGGGTTTGAAGGGATATTTAGAGATCATCTAAATCAACCCTCCTGCAGGAGCAGGTCCACGTAGATCAGGTTGTATAGGAACATGTCTTGAAGACCTCCAAGGAAGGAGATTCCACAGTACTCCAGATGAGTCCTCACCAGGGCAGAGTAGAGGGGGAGAAGAACCTCCCTCCACCTGCTAGCCACACTCTTCTCAATGCATCCCATGATGTCATTGGCCTTCTTGGCCACGAGGGCACATTGCTGGTTCTGTGCTTTCCCATACCAACCTCTGCACAAACAGTGGAAACACGGACAAGATACAGGGGAAGTAGAAGCTTGAAAAATGCCAGAAAGCACTCTATTTCCCTGGAGGCATCCTTGCAGAACAGAAAAGGACTGGGCAGGGATAGTGGATCATGTTACACAATCATATTTCTCTATTCTGCTCAGACATTATGCAAATTGTTCCCTTCCACTCACCTTTTGTTTTGACAAAACATCTGTCAAAAATTCACAACTAAAAGCCTGAAACCAAGCTTTTTTATTTTTATCTTTAGCATGTTACAATCCATTTTCTAAATAACATTCAAAGTCTGAAATCAAATTAAAGATACTGCTATGATGTCACATAATTAGATTTGGAAAAAAATCCTGTAATTTTTAATGGTAACTTTGCCTCTCCTTTAAAGTAATGGTTTATCTGAAAAATAACTTTCCAAAATGATTCCTTCTATCCAAATATCACAGTATTTGGCATAAAAATAGATATTTTCTGTTATGTTATACACCTTGTGAAGAATAGAAGCTGTATTTCTGACTTGTTTTGAGTGCCAAGTATATTCCATTCTGTTTCATACCTGAGAGTCAAAGCACAGTGGTTTCACACTTTTTATATTGTGACATGTAAAACCATGGCACAGGGTTTTGCACACTGTTCTGTGTTCAGAAAATCTATGGATGGCAAATACCTTTTTAAAAGCTTCCAAAGACCCTGTTGACGCAATCATACATCATTATAAATCTGCCACATATCTTATTCCTCAACAATTTTAGTTTTATTTCTGAGGGGAAGAAAACTACCATCTGGGTCAGACTCGGCCCAAAGTAATTAGTGAACAGACACTAAATTGGCAACATCAGTCTTGAACAGCTCCAGCAGTGAGAACTCAGAGAATAAAAATGTGTGTCCTGAAGCAGTGCCAGGTCAAGCTAGGTTTAAGCTAGCATGAAAATATGAGAGAAAAGTTGTACAATACTGAAAAGTGCTTCAGGAATAAAAGCCAAAAATGAGCAGACATAAACTTAATATATCCATTGATATGGTATTTCCCAGTGTGAAGGTACTCTGTATTAACAAACAATGAAAAGTATCTTGGATATATAGAATGTGGTTTTAAAAATAGTTCTGCCTCAGGACTGCAAGTGTTAAAGCAAAATTGCATTTTAGAGTTTATAAGAACACAAACAGCAGACTGCTTCCAGTATCCTGGCACAGACATTAAGTTATAGTATTACAAATTCCTAACTTACATTGTGTCTTCAATTTATTTATGACTTGGTTGTATCAGCAGGGTAATCATTCCTGTCTTACTAATGGCACTGTTTAAGGAATCCTGGCACACATTTCTTTAGTAATAAGCACTTCATTTTGTCAATGAAAAAAAAACTTTCCAAGACAAGCTTATTTTTACAGAGCATGAAAATCACATTAACAACTCTACCTTATATAAATTCTTTTATCTGCTTGGAAAAAGTTCTGGTCCAAACTGTTGCACCATTTATGTGTCCCAAGTTTGGCTTCAGCTGTCTGTGGTTTGCATATTTGGACCTGTGATATTTTTACTGCACTTTTCTTTGTCAATGCCAACTGTAAGCTATTTTCTTTGGTCAGCTGGTTACTCCAACGAACAGATCTCACTTCTAGAACCAGTGAGATAGTTGTCAGTTAGAGGTTTGGCATACTCAGGACTCTACTTCACTACCCAAGATCCCAGAAAAATAAAAGATACAGAGACGGGCCCATAAATCATATGAAGAAAGAAAGCATTCATATTATATTAGGAATCCAATAACACTGTTGAACTGAAGAATCTGGCAGACTTTATGTTACAACAGATTTTTCAGAGGCCATAAACATTCACACTGGATTGAGACTTGGCATGAAGTGATGCCATTTGAGTGATCCACATTTTACCCTAAAATCTTTCTTATTCTAAGGGAGCAATAGTATACAGCACTCTTTATTCATAACAGATTTGTGAGGCTTGTTCCAGTGCTACAGCAAGCTGCAGTGGCTATTTAAAAGTAGAGCTCTGGGGAAAGGAGTTCTTGTACTTATGTCAGGAAAATTACTGTGATTTTCTTTAGGCTTTGCCATCCTCTTTTTCTTTACAGAAAAATCAGCCCCAAACCAACCAACCCCTACACAACTCTTCCTACTAGATCAACTCACATATAACAGTGTGCACTAAATCATCTTCTGGTCATGTCCAGTTAGGTTTTACAAAGTGGTGGTTTTACCAGCCTCTGATTAGCTCTAAGCAATGAGAATGGTACTGAACTACAAGACACAGGTGCCTCTGTAATGTATAATGCAGTACATGCAAATTAATTTATCTACAAAACACTTATTTGAAAGTTAGACAAGGATTTCTTTACAAGATGCTTGGCAGGACCCTATTTCTACTTCAGTCATTCAATGAACTTTGAAGCACAGGAATACAGACTGCTTGACTTTGATTTCTAAAGTTTCACATTTTAAAATAAAATTGACCTCAGGGACAACTATTATGCAAACATCCAATACATAGGATTTATTCCAAAATCAAAAGTGGCAAATCATTATTTTTCCTATCTTTTTCAGTCAACAGACCAATCTGTCCAGTGCAGTCAAAAAGCATCACTAAAAAACTGAAGAGTGGGAAACTTTGTGGTTTTTTTTTTTTTTCTTTTTTACAGTTTCTAATCCAGAGAGTGAAAATGTTTTTCTTCTTCTCTTCCTTGGTGTTTATTCATCTCTTTATTAGATGCAACAAAGGTTTCAGGTCAAACATAACCTTGACCAAAGGTGCTACTAGGCTATATCAAAGTCTGAACTGAGATGTTTTTATGTCTGCACAAGTTAATATAGCAGGGCCACCAAATTCAATATATTGTCATCTACATTGACATTCTACTCTGAGTGCTGGGATATGCAGAAAAATACAAATTATTGATTATGTTCCAAACAATA
The DNA here is from genome assembly GCF_028858725.1 of Colius striatus. Taxonomy (NCBI): domain Eukaryota; kingdom Metazoa; phylum Chordata; class Aves; order Coliiformes; family Coliidae; genus Colius; species Colius striatus. Next base: position 129,609,622 of record NC_084759.1, read on the forward strand.
TACTTTTAATCTCAAGACTTCCAACATTTCCAGCTACTAACTTCTACTAACCAGCTCCATTTTTTCAGTTTGACTCTTCTCTATAGGATGATCATAATGGACTTTAGAAGAAAAATAAAGTTTTTGCTTTTTGTCTCTGTTTGACTGAGACATCCACATTCAATGTGCCAAATATGCCTTGCATCTCTACCAAGAAACCAAAACTAGATCATTCATTAAATGAGGTATCTGCACTTCTTAAGGTTGAGGTCAGAGGCAGATTTTCACAATACATCTATATCCAATATTCACAGTGAACGTGAAGCCTTATGACTGAGCAAATGGAATTTGGGTAATTTCATGGTAAGATGTAGATTTGGATTACACTGCACATTGTTTACTAATAAATTGACTCTCAAAATTATCAAGAGTATGAGGCCAGTCTTGTTCATAATCTCCATCATCGACCGAGATGAGGGGACAGAGTGTACCTTCAGCAAGTTCACTGATAACACCAAACTGGGAGGACTGGCTGATTCCCTAGAAGGCTGTGCAGCCATTCAGTGGGATCTCGACCGGCTTGAGAGTGGGACAGAGAGGAACCTCATGAGGTTCAACAAAGCCAGATACAGAGTCCTGTACCTGGGGCGGAACAACCTCATGCACCAGTACAGGCTGGAGGTCGAACTGCTGGAGAGTAGCTCTGCAGAGAGCGACCTGGAAGTCTTGGTTGATAGTAAATGAAACAGGAGCCAGTAATGTGCCCTTGTGGCCAAGAAGGCCAATGGCATCCTGGGACGCATCAAGAAGAGTGTGGCCAGTAGGTAGAGGGAGGTTCTGCTTCTCCTCTACTGTGCCCCTGGTGAGGCCTCACCTGTGTCCAGTTCTGAGCTCAGATCAAGAGGGACAGAGAACTTCTGGAGAGAGTCCAGTACAGGGCCACCAAGATGATCAGGAGACTGATCATCTTTCTTATGAGGAAAGGCTGTGGGATCTAGGACTGTTCAGCCTGGAGAAGAGGAGACTGAGACAGGACTTTATCAATACTTACAAATATTCTAAAGGTATATATCAAGAGGATGGGGTGACATATTTTTCTGCAGTGTCCAGTGATAGGACTAGGGGTAACAGAGGTCCCTTCCAACCTCTGCCATTCTGTGATTCTGGGAAAAAAACTGCAGCTGAAAAAGAAGACTAATATCCTGCTTTTCCAGAAACATCTTAATATATCATCTGGTGGTATAAGGAGCAGGAAGAAGTAATAAACTCATATCCTGTTAAATATTAGTGAAGGTATCAGCTGTTATGAGGAGGTCCTGAAGAAAATGAAGAAAATTCCTAAAGTGCACAGATAAATCGAGGGTGTTGTTGTTTGGAGTGGAAGGATGGTGCCCAGAAAGCAGAGAGAAATCATGCTATGACAAATGAGGCTTTAGTGATAACTGCAATGTCTTCCAGGATGACAGACCAATGTACAGGAAGCAACTCAAGATTAAGAGAGAAATAATCCTTACACTTTAAAGTCTGGAATGACAGTGAAGGTCTAAGGAACAACCTCAATAAAATGCTTTAGAGAGAAAAGTCACCGCACTGTAACATAAATAAGAAAGTGGCAAGTGAAAAATTACCCATGACTGGATGATGAGATCATTTGCTACAAGATTGTTAGCTATTTCTTGGCATAATTAACTAAAGACTTAATTTCATATGAGTGCTAAGAAATTTATGTAGCAATAGTAACAAATGTTTTAACTAATCTAGAATGGTAGGGTTGGACTCTCTCCATAAGTTCTCTGTCCCTCTTAAGCTGAGGAGCCCAGAACTGGACACAGGACTCCAGATGAGGCCTCATCAGGGTAGAGTAGAGGGGTAGAAGAACCTCCCTTGACCTGCTGGTTACACTCTTCTTGATATATCCCAGGATGCCATTGGCCTCTTGTCTACAGGCATCCAACTTGATTCTGTGCCATTGTTCACCACCCTCTGGGTTCTGTCGTTCAGCCAGCTCTCGATCTACCTCACTGTCCACTCATCCAAGTCACACTGCCTGAGCTTTCTGATAAGGATATTATGGGAGACAGTGTCAAAAGTCTTGCTGAAGTCAAAGTAGATGACATTTGCTGCTCTCCCCTCACCTAGCCAGCTGGTTATGCACTTATAGAAGGCTATCAGGCTGGTCAAATAGGATTTCCCCTTGGTGAAGCCATGTTGACTCCCCCTGATACCCATCTTTTCCTTCATATGTTTAGTGATAACATTCAGGATGAGTTGTTCCATCACCTTCCCAAGGATGGATGTGAGGCTGACCAGCCTGTAGTTTCCTGGGTTGTCCTTCCTGCCTTTTTTGAATACTGGAATGACATTGGCCTTCCTCCAGTCCTCAGGGACCTCGCCTGTCCTCCATGATTGTTCAAAAATGATGAGTAGAGGCTTAACAATCACATCACCCATCTCCCTCAGCACTCTAGAGTGCATCCCACCAGGATCCATTGACTTATGAGCCAACAGGTCTTTAACCTCCTTCTCTTCCACCCAGGGTAAGTCCTCTGCTGTCCTGGCCATCCTATTATCCTTGTTGGACTTGTTGGCTTCCCGAGGGCCAGCCTTGTCTGTGAAGATTGAAGCAAAGAAGGCATTCAGTACTTTGGCTTTCTCTGCATCCGCGGCCACCGGGGCACCCTCTGTGTTTAGTAGTGGGCCCACATCACCCCTAATCTTCCTTCTGCTGCCGATGTACTTGAAATACATCTTATTACTGTCCTTAACTTCCCTGGCTAAATTTAATTCTAGAAGGGCTTTAGCCTTCCTAGTTGCACCCCTGCATGCCCTGGCAAATTTTCTATACTCTTACCAAGAAACCAGCCCATTTCCATCTCTCATAGGTGGCTGCTTTCTGCCTGAGTTGTCCCAGGAGATCCTTGCTCATCCATGGTGTCTCCTACCTCCTTTTCTTCCTTTCTTGTGTGTGGGGATACACTGATCCTGCGCTTAGAGAAAGTGGTGCTTGAGGACTGACCAACTCTCTTGGGCACTTCTACCTTCCAGAATCTTATGCCATGAGATCTACCCAAACAGGTCTTTGAAGAGGCCAAAGTTGGCTCACCTGAAATCCAGGATCACAGTCTTGCTTTGTTTTCTGCCTCTTCCACATAGGATCTTGAACTCTACAATCTCAATATCCCTGCAGCCGAGCTTGTCTCCAACATTCATATCCCCAACCAGGCCCTCATTTGTCAGTACCAGGCCCAGCAGCACATCCCTCCTCATTGGTTCCTCAATCACCTGCGACAGGAAGTTGTCATCAACAATCTGTAGGAACCTCCTGGATTGTATGCGCTTGGCTGTGTGGCTTTGCCAACAAATATCAGGGAAGTTGAAGTCTCCCATGAGGACCAGGGATTGTCATCGTGAGGCAGCTCTCAGCTGTTTGTACAAGGCTTCATCCACTTTCTCCTCCCTATCAGATGCCCTGTAGTAAACTCCTACGACAATATCACCTGCCTTGCCCTGCCCATTAATTTTCACTCATAAGCACTCAACCTGCCCCTCATCCCCACTCAGAAACAGTTCAGTACACATTAATTGCTCCCTCACATAGAGAGCAACTCCACCTCCTCGCCTTGTCAGCCTGTCTTTCCCAAACAATACATAGCCCTCCATGGCTGTGCTCCAGTCATGGGAGCTGGCCCACCACATCTCTGTGACTGCAACTAAGCTTGAGTAAGCTTTTGTTACACTGAATAAAAATGGTTTTAGCTTTACTCATTAACTACACATCACACATTTGCAGCCTTTCACGGATTTACCTTGGAATCCTATTTCTGAAGACAAAGTATCAACACATAGACTCTCTAGCAGTAGAAACTCTGGAGGCTGATTCAAAAAAAACAATATTAAGCAATAAGCTTTCTTGGTCTGTCCACACATTCAGAGTTTGAAGATGTCTGAATAAAAGATTCTCTTAAAAAATACTGGACTATAGTTGCTAAATGTCAGAACTGAAGCACCTTGTAGAGGGATGAAATGAGAGATGCTAAAAAGTTCTAATAAATGAAAGGAAGGTGGGTTTTGAGGAGGGTCATTGTTCTTTTTTTCAGTCTTAAAATTTGGGTTCAGGCTTTGGTTAGGAAAAAGCAACAATTTTAATAATTTTTTTCTGTCAGTAAAGGAAACATAAAATAGTACAGTTATATACACAGATGTAAAGAGAATACTTCTCGCAGTACAACATACGACTATATATATGTTACAGTCTTAAGCTCTTTGCAGTAGGCTTCGACCTTAACTTTCTATTCCCTCACTTTTGGAGGTTTAAACACCTATTTACTTTTTCAAACTATTGATATTAACAGTTTGACTACAGTTTGACTTATCAATGTTGGTTTTGAGGAGAGAATTTTGTAAACAGCTGATTTCCTTTCTTGCTAACTTAAAAGTTTAACAATTTTTTGTTGTGAAATATGATTTAATTGGATTAGGCTTTCCTTTTGGAATAAAGTTTCCCTTTTATAAACCAACAATATATAACAATAATTTTTTTCTCACATTGAAATCTTAGTAGAGGTTTTGTAACACTGCTGACCATGACACATGATGATACAATGGCCACAGATACTCCTAACAATCTACCATATGTTTAAGTGCAGTTTAAAGTAAAATGTCTTAATTTGTGATTGCTATCACATATAGAGATTCAGATCAAAATCCAGGCCCTGTGAAATATATCTTTCCTCTGTCCATTAGAAGTTATAAAACAAGACAGGAAACAACTTGCTCAAAATAGTGCATGACTTACAAATAGTCATGATACATAAGAGGAGTAACATACACAACTAAAATATTTTGTCTTAGAACTCAATAATCAGATGTTAGAAGTTAACATTTTGAGTTTTTTCCCAAACAAGCAATCTTGAGGTAATGCCACAGACAAACTGAAGTAAGAAGAAAATCAAGGGAAAAACAGACATTCCATGAGACAATTCACACAAATATGTAGAACTGACCAGCCTTATGGTCGTACTCTTGTGCTGGTAATCCTAAGAACTAATGGGCAGATTCCAAGGTATCAAAACCATCTGTTTTCTTGTTACAAGCTACATGCAAGTCAGGTTGTTCAAGCTCTAAAACCAGTACATGGTATTGGGTTGCAGAAAGCTGTAACTTTTTTGAGCTGAGGACTCAATAGCAGCACCCTCGGCCACTGCAGTCCCAGCTTGTCATCTCTACTCTGTTCCATGACTACATGTCTCCATGTGAATCCATGTGTAAGGATTCACCAGTCACGTACATATGAGTATGCAGTGATATAGAGCAGGGAAAGGCTGTGGTCTTTTTGTGCAAAGTTGTGAGATAACTGCTTACTCTGTTTTTTCCTTTGTGAAAAAAATAATAGCTTGCCTTTCATCCTAGAAAACTTGGATATCATTATTTGGAGTAATTCATTATCTTGGGCTATGGAGAATGATTGACCGATTGTCAGAAAGGGAGATTTGACTCAAGTTAACTGTAAGTTCAGAAGACAAAAGAGATTTATCATCTGTCTCCCCAAAGGAGGCCAAACTAAGGTTATTGAGTCTGCACAGAAAGTAAAATAATCACAGTGACATGAAAATTGTCTTACTTGATACAAAAGACACAGAAGACTATGTTAGTTACAGATTAACAGAAATAAGCTACTACATATAAAACACTAAAAAGAAACTGTATCTAGTTCTGGAAAACGGAAAAAGATCATAAGCTGAAATACAGACAAAATGTTCTAATGGAAAAAAAAAAAAAAAACAAAACCCAAAAAACCAAACAACCACCCCCCCCCCAAAAAAAAAACAAAAGCAAAAAAGCCCCAAACCACAAAAGTCCAGATTGAGAGATTTTACTTCTAAAGTCTACTTCATGTCCTGGAAGCTGAAACAATACTTCCTTGTTAAGTTGTGATTTTCATCAAGAACAAGACAATGAAGAACTATGAATCTGACTAGGCTAATTCCATCTTCTAAACTGAAATGAACCAAAAATGACCCACAGAGCATCAATAACATAAAGAATATTGGTCAACTAAAACCATCAGTTTCTTGAAAAAAAAAAGCGCTTTTCTTTTAATCCGGTTCCCATTCTTTTTAAAAAAATATATAAATCAACCCAAAAGTTATTACTAACATGTGGCATGGAAATAATTTTACTATATAAATGAACTTCTACATTAAAAACTAGAAAATCTAATGATTTCTTTACCAGTACACATGTTCTTAACTTACAGCACAGTGGGGAGGGTGGGCACCAGTGACAAAAACATCTGACAGCTATCTTCTGAAGTGAGAGGGGAAAAGGAAAGCTAAAAGAGCTGACAGCAACTTTCGCAGCCACAAGAAAATGAGATGGGATAGACTACATGTTTTGGTCTCAGAGAGAGAAAGAAAGACTTCCTAAAACAAAGGAAAACTTATATATATATATAGATATGGAAACTGTGTAGGCAACAAAATATGTATTCCCATGGACTTCAGGATACTTATTTGTCTGACCTTGAACTGTTCTCGTTTCCCCCTACTTAGCCACAAGAGGCAGGAAATCTTTTGGTATTAATATTTTCTTTGTGGGTATTTTTGTGCACATTTCAGGAAGAAACAATACTGTACAAGCAGATTCACCACAGTAGAAAACTGGTTGAAAGTTTCTTCAACTATTCTGCAGACACACAACAATTTGGCACACAGTCTGCATTGCATCAAATGGTGTAATGTAGATTGATGACACAACAAACCTAAAAGATGAGTAGTTAACTAGAGATTTAAATCTGTACACACCTTTTGGTGAAAAATCAAGCTGCTATTGTCTTCAATCAAAGTTTTTTTCAGCTGCAGTATGAGCTTCCTTCGGTGTTACTTAAAAAAGGTTTCCTTTTGTGTGGTTTTAATAGCTATAAAATCCCCCAAATTTCAACTACTAAGTCTATACAAATATCTAATACACCAGGTATCTTTTCTTAATTATTTGTTGCCTGAACAGGCAATAGATATTCCTCAGAACAGATGTCTATGTTTTCCTTTGATTTAGCCTGTTGAGATCCTCCCTAAAGCCACGGCATAGCAACTTGAGGCATTGCAGTGGCAGCCAGCCTTTGACCCTTGAGACATGCAGGATGTTGAGCTGTTGAACTATCCTTCCTGTACTGAAGCTGTGCTAATTCCTGAATAATCCACAGTCCTTGTATGTTCAGACTTTAGCCACCACTATAAGTAAGCTAAGGCTAGCCCAGTCAGCCCAGTGGAACTATGAAATCTTGGGGTGGCAAATGCCATTTCTCATCCATGAAATACTCTTCAACACTTCAAGGGTCATGGTTCTCAGCTATGAAAAGAACATGTGCTTGCAGTCCCATGATGACTGGCTAGCATTAGGATAAAGTAATATATCAGAAAGGACAAAACAGGTAGTAATGGGATTGCTTCTAATAAAGATGCACTTCATAACAGAAGAAAGAATGTGTTAGAAAAATAGCAAGTGTCAAATTTTTAGGCATTTCCATTACTGTAGTCTGAAATCAATATAGCCATCACTGCCATTGTAGAGAATGAAGTATATACAATGAAAGACAATAAAAGACAACCCTGAAAGTATTCCATACACTGTAGGAGTTCTATTTTTATTCCCCTCTTTTTTCCTTTTTGGACCAGCTCCCTGGAGTCTAATACTACAGGTTTATGAGAAGCTGATACTTGCACTTGCTAAGCCTTTGACAGAAAGCACCAGTCAAGAATTTACCATGCATCCTAGGATTTAATGAAAAAGTGTCTAAATACAATTAAAAAAAACTCAAGGGTAAAAAGTTACATGAAAACTAAACATAAAAAGGAAGAGATGTTCAGGAATGGATTAGAATCCAGAAGGAGATAGTGGAGACAATAACTTGATACATTTTTTTTTCTTTTAAAACAGGTAAAACACCTTAGTTCAGACTGATTTATTTCAACTATTTCCACTAGACAAATTCCCATGTGGCTTCAGAACTGGAACATTTACCTTTTTCTGGGTCATCACTATGAGATTCATCCAACATGTTATTTTGTAGCATTTTAAAAATAAGCACTGAATAGAAAGAATCCACCTAAGAGTGTTTCTACCCAGAAATCCAGATATTGCTGAGTGGTCTGTATCTGCGTCTGTTGTGGTAGGGTAACACCCATGTGCTCCTATGTGTCTCATCACAGGGCTTCCAGTTGCTTGAATAAAACACAATCTCATCTAGCACTGGAAATAAAGCATTTGTGAACTACTTCCTCACTAAATAGAATAACTGTGTCTTCAATGAAGCAGTTAAATTCTACAACTACCTTTGGCTTTGTTCCTCCAAGAAAGAATATGACAATAATTGTATGAGGAAAATGAACTTTCTCAATTCCTAAGTTCCCATTCACACTTTTTGTGCTTTACAGCAGTGAAAATAAGGAGGTCTTCAACACAACTGGCAAAGGCAGTTCAAATGCCAGATTTAAAAGACTTCTTGATACAATTGTGTAATATGCATAAATATTTTTGTATATATTTTTAAAACCTCATAGTGATTGTCAAATTTTTCCATTACTAGGTAGAATAGGTTCCTCCCAGGTCATATTGTCTGTCTTGCTGATCATTTTCATTGCTTTTTGTTCAAGTCTGGTCTTCAAGACCCACCTGGACATGTTCCTATGTGATCTGATCTAGGTGGACCTGCTTCTGCAGGGGGATTGGACTAGAAGATCTCTAAAGGTCCCTTCCAGCCCTACCATTCTACAATTCTATGATTCTTAGTATGCTCATTTTTCTACGAAATGTGTTGCCCAAAATTGGACATAGTACTCTCAATGGGGCTTTATGGAATTATGTGTCTTGAAAGTTGCATTCCTGTTTATACAACCCAAGATGGTATTTGTTTTCTTGCAATAGCATGACATTACTAACGCTCTGCTTGTGTGCCAAAATAACATTTGTATCCTCTTCTATAAAGCTGCTCCTGTTCCCTATCCTTCACTTGTGTAATTATCATTCTTGTATTTGAGCCTAAGCATACTGCTGTGAACTTATCCTTAATAACTTTCATCTTGACTTTTTCTGAATAATTTTCCCCATTTTAAAAGATAATTCAGTCTTAACTTATGATCCCCCCAACCCAAAACAACCTACTTTCAGAACAGGATCTCCCAAGCACTTTTGCAGATCTGCTCAAAAATGCCCTCATCTATGTCACAACAGGTGACGTCACGTGAAAGTGTGGCTAAGATCAGAAGACTGCATTTTTCCTTCTGTTGATAACAAACCACTGGGTCTTTGAAGAGATATTCTCTTTCCTTGATGATTCTGAAATAGTTTAAATCTCAGACAGCTATATGACCTCAGTGATGTAAAAGCTGTGTACCATTGCTCTTTTCACATTTGCATTGTGCTCTGGGACGAGTGTCATTTTGACAAAGTTCTAACTTGCTTTGTTAGATGCTTATTGCTATTTTCCCACTTCTGCATCTGAAATATTGAGATTCAGCACTTTAATGTTTTTCTCCACCACTGAAACTAATTAGCACTGACAGTGGTAAACAATGGTTTTGTTATCACTGACACACATTTCTAATTACATAGCCTGAATTAAACTCCTGATGTCATACAGATCACCAAATCAAATTGGTCTGAATTTCAAAGAACTGATATAAAGACCTGGTAGGCTTATTTCACATCTGATGGAAATGTAAAGGAAGAGTATATAAGTGTTGGTAGAAAATTGGATGGGATTTACATCACACTGCTTATACTTAGGAGAGGCCTAGAGCATACATAAGAAAATGATGTATTTATTTTTTCAGGATGATGAAAAATAAATAGGCAATTTATTATTCCACTGCTAACACTAGGATTTTAAAGAGATCACTCTTCATACAAACGTGGTCACACAAAAGAATATACACAGATCTGTTGGAAAGCTTTTCTAAAGCTTTCTCAATAAAAACAAGAACTCTTAAGAAGAATGACAAATGTTTGAGTAGTCACATACTGATATAGCATGTTCTCTGCATTCCTTTGCCTATTTTCATCACAGACAATATCTTTTAAAATTTAAAATTTATGAAAGAAAAGTCTTAAAAAAAAAAGCCAAATGTGCTATTGTAAATGCAACTATAAGAATATATTTCTGCATTCCATACTTCAATAAAACATTCACTACCCAGGAAACATAAGCATATTTCTAATTAAATAAAGAAATATGGTTATGCAAGTTAAACCCACCATTCACTAGTGTCATGTAATAGTACTTAGAATAAAAACTACTGTAGCATGAAAACCGTAATAAAATCTGTCAGCTTTGATGACAAAACTGAGTTCTAGCACACAGCTACATTTTTACAAGATAGATAACTGTATGTCTATATATATAAATATGCACATGTAGCACAAAGAAAGCTTAAACAGAGTGTTCCTAACTAGTCTTTCACTTTAAAGTTTCAGTTTTCAAACATCTTCTGCTTTGCTACCTTTTCAAGGTTGTTCCATTTTATCAATTGAGTTGTCAGTTGCATATAACTGGTCATAAAAACTTTTCATTTTGGTGAAAAAAAAAATGAAATCATATTGGTTTTTTAACCAATATGTACAAAGACACTTTTTTTTTAGTTTTGTTTGCAAGGCAGCAAACCATAGCGTACCACAGCCAAACTGAAAATAATGCATTGATAATGTTTGTCCAGGTGCTAGAAGAAAGATACAAGTATTGTAAAAAATCTAAACAAAAAAAAAGAGGACCTCATTATTCCCAACATCTCCACCTAAAAACAGTTGTATTAATCAGCATTTTGTATGTCATAGATGCAAATAAAAAGCAGGGTACAAAACTGAAGGCACTGGTGTTAAAAATTGTTTTAAGCTTCAAACCATGATCACAATCGGGAAACTTTGCATCAAATAACACATTGCTTTAAGAAAAGTAATCAAATATAATTTTAAAAAAACTTGAGCACACTTAAAAAGCAAGAGTAAAAATAAACCCACCTTAGTTATCATTTGCAAGCTCAAATCCAGACTTACATCTTTTTAAGATACATCAATTTAGTGTGAAAGTTGATAAAAGCTTAGATACCTGTTTGAATCAGTTTAAAATGGAAAGGAAAACTTTGTCTTTGAAAAGAAATCCTTAAAATAGATATATCAGGAAAAAAAAATTCCTTTTCTCTTTAGACATAGGTCCTTCTTTCATCCAGTTATCATGATGACTACATTCATATATTGAATATTTGAATTCATACATTAAATTATTGCATTTGAGAGCTGACTGAAACCACAATCAGATTCCAGACAGAGGTAGTCCAAAAAAAGTAATTTAACATTTTCTGGACTATTAATTAACTATTACTCTGGACTATTTTGAGTTAAAAAGCAGATATTTGAAGCCCAGTGTGATTTGAAGATCAGTGTGTCCCCAAATGGAGAAAAGTAGGAAAAGGAGGCAGGAAGCCTCTGAGGATGAGCACAGATCTGCTGGGACAACTCAGTCAGAAAGAAGCCATCTATGAGAGGTGGAAACAGGGTCTGATTTCTTGGGAGGAGTGTAGGGAATTTGCCAGAGCACGCAGGGGTTCAACCGCGAAGGCTAAAGCCCTTCTAGAATTAAACCTAGCCAGGAAAGTTAAGGAAAGTAATAAGGTGTTTTTCAAGTACATCAGCAGTAGAAGGAAGATTAAGGGGAATGTGGGCTCGCTGCAGAACACAGAGGGTGCCCTGGTGACCAAGGATGCAGAGAAGACTGAACTACTGAATGCCTTCTTTGCTTCAGTGTTTACAGCCCAGGCTGGCCCTCAGGAAGCCCAGTCCAGCAAGGATAACAGGATGGCCAGGACAGCAGAGGACTTATCCTGGGTGGAAGAGGAAGAGGTTAAAGACTTGCTGGCCAGGGTTAAGGCTCATAAGTCAATGGGTCCTGATGGGATGCACCCTAGAGTGCTGAGTGAGCTGGCTGATATGGTTGCTAAGCCTCTCTCGATCATTTTCAATCAATCATGGAGGACAGGTGAGGTCTCTGAGGACTGTAGAAAGGCCAATGTCACTCCAGTCTTCAAAAAGGGCAGAAAAGACAACCTGGGAAACTACAGGCTGATGAGCCTGTGGGGTTTGACCAGCTGCAGAGCAGCTCTGCAGAGAGAGACCTGGGAGTCCTGGTTGAATAAGGTAAATATGAGCCAGCAATGTGTCCCTGTGGCCAAGAAGGCCAATGGCATCCTGGGATGCATCAAGAAGAGTGTGGCCAGCAGGTCGAGGGAGGTTCTACTCCCCCTCTGCTCTACCCTGATGAGGCCTCATCTGGAGTATTGTGTCCAGTTCTGGGCTCTCTGGCTCAAGAGGGACAGAGAACTTCCAAAGAGAGTCCAAGGCAGGGCCACCAAATGATCAGAGGACTAGAGCATCTTCATTATGTAGAAAGGCTGCAGGAACTGGGGCTGTTAAGTCTAAAGAAGAGGAGACTGAGGGAGGATCTCATTAATATTTCTAAATATATAAATGGTGGATGTCAGGAGGTTGGAACATCTCTTTTTTCTGTTATATCCAGTGACAGAACAGGGGATGAAGCTGGAACACAGAAAGTTCCATTTAAACATAAGGAAAAACTATTTTCTTGTGAGGGTGAGGGAGCCCTGTCACAGGCTGCCCGGGAAGGGTATGGAGTCTACTTCTTTGGGGGTCTTCAAGACTTGCCTGGACACGTTCCTGTGTGACTTGATCTAGGTGGACCTATCTCTGCAGGAGGATTGGACTAGATAATCTCTAAAGGTCCCTTCAAATCCCTACCATTCTATGATTCTATCAATCAAATTTGAAAATAATAGAAGGAGCTGTGTCCCCAGTCTTTGGGAATTAAATTTGATTTTCATGCTCAATTTTCAAATTTACGAACTACAGCAGAACTTTGAAGATGGAGCTTAGCCCCTTTGTTCAGACTTTCACTCCATTTCTCTTTTTACAAACATATGATTTTACTAGAGAATTCAACACTAGAAACTCAGGAAACATCACCGTTAAGTTTATTACACCATTGTAACTCTCTCGTTGTGCCTATGGACTATGAAGCAGTCCAAATTTGACAATCACGTATCTCAAATGCAATATAAAATGTCTTTCCTTTCTTGGCCTAGTTTCACGGATACACAGATTGATTTTTGCCTTTTTTCTTGTTTGTTTTCCTTAAAGGATTTAGGAATGTTAGTTATGACAGATAATACGTTTCTCCCAACACATAACTAAGAATACAAAGCCCAACTGCCTGAATTCCTGAAATACTAAAACTAGTTGTTAATCATAGAAATGTATAGAAGAACAATTTAAAAGATATTTTTATAATCTTTCTTAACAGAGGAAGGTGAAATCCTGAAACACTGTTATATAAGGCTGTGGAAGTCCAAAATATCATCAGTTTCAAAAACAGATTACATAAAATAGAGAACTACTTCATAATTAGATACAAAATATAACTTACTTAAAAAAAATAATAAAAAGGCAGGTTATACTTTTCTAGCATTTTAAATTCAGCAGTTCTGAATGGTGGGGCAGCAAAAAGGTGAAGTTCCACAGAAAATGGCCAAGATACTTATGTGTTGTCTAAACAGCATCTCTTGCTGTTCTTACTTCAAGACATGCAATGCTATGCTGCATGGTCTGACTTACTAGGGAGTTTCTAATGTTATGTACTTATTATAGGAGTCCTTTGGGAGAGAAAAGCAGAATACTGAAAGGTACCTTGAAAACTTCGATTTTCTGTTTCTCCCTTAGAGAACTAAGGCTATTGCCAATGACAACATGGACTTTTTTCTGCACTGAATATAAAACATTACAAAAATATCCATTCTTCTGTTGTCCCTTGATACCGGCCTTCAGAAACACTGGTGTCTTTACTCCAGTTGTGAATAAAAAATGAGATAAATGAAGGTGAACAACCCTAGTGGCCTCACCAACCAGACATGCAGTTTAGCTGATGGGAGAAAGGTTGGCCAGCTGCTGACCCTAATGTTGAAAGGCTAGGTCCGTATACTCATTAAAGGATGAAAATCTCGTGATCTACTGGAGCGGTAGATAAAGAAGACGTTATGGCAGAAAAGGCAAAAGTTTTATTAGGGATTTGGAAAGAGTATCTAAAGAGCATTCTTAACTCCATTCACATCTCCTTCCTCTCATCAGTTGGATGTAGTATGGCTGATGTGGAGAAGAGAAAGAACTTAGGATCAGGACACGTTTTTTTCTCTGCTGTAGAAGCTCTCGAGCAGGAGATCACACCTGGGAAAGACATGACATTTCTGACTTCAGCCAAACACATGTAACTGGACCTTGCCCTGCTCTGGTGGAAGATAAAGCCTCAAGAGACATCATTGCACGCACATTTGGAAAATACAGTTCTGGAAAACTCTTGCCCTTTGAGCCTTTTCTTTATGTCTTGAATTTCAACTCCCGAATTCGCATTGTTTATGGACTCCTAGCTACTGCTTCCCACCATGAATTTCTACATCTAATTAGGAGGAAAGTGAAATAATGCACAGTAAATGTCCCAGTCAACAATTCAAGATGACATTTTTGTGCACAGATGATCTTTGATCTGTCATGCACACATTTGCTTATTTTTTTCCTTCCTCCTGAAGGTCATCATTTACTTCTGCAGTTCAAGCAAATATTTCTTCTTTTATATTTGAGCTGGATGTGGGGATATGGTAATTAAAAATGCTTTCTGAAGAAGCCAAGAAAATAACAGCTCTGTAACTATTTTAAGAATGTGCAATCTTGTTTGCGATAAAATGAAGAATGAATGAATGTAGGAGGAATGACCTGTACTATATGATTACCAGCTGGAAGAGAGAGTCCCTTCCAGCCCTTGAGAGTCTGTGATTTTGTGAACAGTCTGTTAGAAAACAGCTTCCAACAACACTGTTGCATTGAATTTAAAGTTATGTATTCAAGAGATGTATAATGTATGCACTTATCCTAGAAGATTAATGCAGTAAAATCAAGGTCTCTTTTGGTAAAATCCTTACTGTACCCACAAAAGTATACCTTATTATATCAGGTCACAAACATTTGTGAGATGTGGCACAAACAAGCAATTGCAGAGAGAGTTAAGTATTGCTTTTGGTATGACTACTATGAACTGAATGTAATCTAATTTCACTCCTACTGTTTTGTAATATGCTCACAGCCCTGATAAGTGCACTCTGAGTGACCTGACATGCTTCAGCATTCATGAAATTTCTAGTACAATAATTCACCTCTGCATGTTTGTGAGTTGCATTTACTGTTTGACTAAAAAATATATATATCAATTATGTGCAAATCCTTTGAATGTCTTTCCCTCCCGGTAAATAGATTTTGAACATTTTCAAAAGTGAGAAAATACTCCTAGTTTCTCACTATTCTGTTTTCTCATGATTGAAGTATTTATAAATCTTTTTTAGAGAGTTCTCCCAGAAGGTGGAAGTTCTAGCTTTCAATCTCTTCTGTCTAATAAAAGATGTGAAACCAGATCATACATATGAAAAGTGAATATCGTGTTTTTTACTCTTTCAGTGGAAAAATGAGTAGACTGGCTATCCTTTTGAAATCTCATCTTCTAACATTTAATTGCAAAATATGGTTCCAGACTGTGTCTGGCTGAAAATAAATGTATTCTTCTGCATCAGACTAAAAGGGCCTTGGGATATAAGTTTATACCTTGCATAACTCAGTTGTATTTTTGTTCAGAGCAATGGATGTTATGAATCATTCTGAGCCACTAAACTTCTGCTCATTAGGGAGATTGGGCACCCAATACACGTTTCTCCTCTGGTGGTAGAGCGGGCATAAGCCCTATCTTACCAACTATTTCCTCTAGGCACTGGACCTTGGACAACTTCCCAGAAGAGTCTTCTGTGGCAGAAGTTATTGCTTTCGAAACTGCCATTGCTTTCCTCCCCATGCATTTCAAAGGACAACTCAGTCAAAACTCAGTAATTTATCCACAGCATGAAGCTTCCCCTTTGCATTTTTTTTTCAAATTAAGCACTATTTTAAAGCACCACTTTTCTACACAAGGTAAAACAATGCTTATACACCTACAATGCAATGACACTGTCATTCAGGGGAGATGCTCTATTTGCAATATATTCTGTTCTCCAGCGTTAACATACACTCCTACTTAGTTCACTAGCAAACCAACTCGTTACCACCATGTTTTTCATGTTCTAAGGCAAAACGACAACAAAATAAAATAAAATAGCTTAGATAAATTAGATAATTTAGATAATTTTAGCTAAATTTTATATTTGATTTTCCTGAATCTAAATTCAGTTTAAAAAATATTCAACCCCCAAAGTACAAAAGGGAATATATATAAGTTGAAAAAATATATTCTATTCCATTTATGTGGAATTGATTCTACAAGGGTGATGGAGCACTGGAACAGGCTGCCCTGGGAGGTTGTGGAGCCTTCTTCCTTGGGAGTATCTGGACATGTTCCTATGTGACCTGATCTAGGTGGACTTGCTTCTGCAGGGGGGTTGGATTAGGTGATCTCTGAAGATCCCTTCCAACCCCTACCATTCTATGATTCTATGAATTCTCTGAGAGTCCTCATTCTTTACTCCACAGATGAAAGAGAAGGAAGAAGAGCCTAGAAAAGAATAGCTAAAAATATTGTTACTGCACTGTTTTATAAAACTAACTGTTTCAAGCTGCTTAACCTTAGTCCAGAACAGTCTGTGTTGGACTGCTGTCTTATAAAGAGGAATCTGCTCCAAATTAAAATCTTGTCTACTGCTTTTGAAAATAAAAGTTTCGAGAATACTTATAAATTGAAGGCACTTTCTTTCCCCTTTTATTGATTTGAAAATTAGTCACATTTTAAATGTCTATTCCTATGAGTCATCCAGAGAAGACCACCCAAAAGTATTACATCTTGAGCAGACTTTCAATTCTTCAAACCTTCAGTTGTCCTCTGCACTCATGTCTTCCTGACCTAGTCTATTACCTCTCACACACAAGAGTTAAGCTGGACAAATAGCCACAATGCCCTAGTTTTTTAAAAACATGAAAGGAAAGAGGGAAAAGCCCCTATAATCTCAAAAAGCATTTATTAGTTAAAAAAAAAGAAAAAGAATACTGCACTTTCATTTCAATAACTCTAATGAGTTATTTACTATATAATATATTTAGCAAGATAAATATGACTGTCCATAAGCCATTCATTTCTAATATGTTTCATGTATTGGTTCACATACACCCCCTCACCGTTCATGGTTCCTGCTGTGAGCATAGCTAGTTATAACATTCAATTTATGAGTTCCTAAATGATCACTCAAAAAATTTGAGAACCCTGCAATCTATTATCATCACCAAAAATGATAGTATGAAATGAGTGCTTGTTATATTGTCATTAAAATATAAATATAAAATATAAATAAAGTCAAATACATTTCAGTCATTGTCTACAGAGAGTATGACTACTGGTTTAGATGCCACCTTAGTCCAATTACTGATGAACATTCAATGCAAAAAATCATATAATATCAAATATTATCAAATATCTATTTGCTAGTCCTATTGGCAACTAATTTGTTTTCTGTTCTTGAAAATAAAATTGGATTCTAATAATGAAACTTCTGTGCCTGTATGCACAGGCCAAACACAATCCCAGTCTAATTTGTTAAATTCTTTATGCTCCTTCATTTAGCATGCCAGATAAAACAATTTGAGATATCCCTTTGAAAAAATTACTGCAAAGCAATGTCTTAGATGTATACACTTTCAGAGAGAACACTTCAAGCTTTTCTTTCCAATTAACTTGTGTAGGCTTGAAGAAAGTTTCACTCATTTGCTCTCTTGTTTTCTATGATGATCTTTCTGTGTCATGGCAACAGTCCTGCATTTATGGGACCATCTGTAACACTGCCTGCAGGAGAAATACCCTTTGACCCTATGGGACAGAGGCAGACTTGTAGGTCTTAGTCTTGACGGACTTTAAACTCATTTCTACAGCTGGTTTACTGTAGAGCTTGCTGTACTTGCAAAAAGAAAAAAAAATTCTCTGAAGTCCACTACATGATTAATGGCTCTTGGTTTTAGCTTCTTGTCCCATACTCTCCTCCCTTCTCTTGCACACCACATCACTTGCTGCAGCCTACTTTTGAAATAATCTAGGAGCTGTGTTTTTCCTCTATAATACAACACATTTGAACTGTAATGCCTTCTTTCTAAGTTAAAGATGCTCACCAAAACACATATATCATTTTGATGTCTTACACATGGGAGAATAATAGTTTAGCATAGCTAGTGATTCACATCCAAACAGAATGACAACGTGTGAAGAACTTTTCACCCTTCCCAAAACCACTTTACAACTCAGTCCTTTGAAAAACTCATCAGAAATGTCAAGGAGTTTCCAAACAACATAATGCCAGGAATACCATATCAAATTCATGTTCTCATAGATTTAATAAAAGTTCTTTTAAATAGACAGAACTATACATTCATAAAGTCATAAAATCTACAGAAAATACAGAGAACTGAAAATCCTCTGAACAGCATTTTCCACACTTGTTTATCCTGAATCACTTCCATTGTGGTTTTCTGAGAAGGTCACGCATAATCATGACCTCAGAATTCAGTGTAAAACTGACATTTTAATATAGGTTGAATGAGATAAATTAACTATACATGAAATGCAATGGACTAAAACTATGCCAAATATGACAATGATTGAATTGTTTAACAACTTGTCAGTCAATGTTTTTTTATTAAAATTCCTGTAGATAATGCTTTATCAACTAATATTATATCTTTTTAACAGGAAGAATTTTTCTCTTACTGTCTCTCTAAAAAAAAATTTACAACAATACTTATATGGCAACTAATTTATAGATACTAAACTTAGGTTAGATAAAAAAGGTAATTAACTACTTCAGAAACTGAAACCTTAAATTAAGGTGTTTTGTCTTTTTTTAAAAAAAATCTATCAATAAAATAAAAGTGATAGTAATAGAAAGTCAAGATATTTCAAGTTGATATTAACACATTTTCATTTTTTTTCAGATTGTTAGAGTAACCTGTGCTTTCACAAACTTGGTAGTGATGGGAATAGATAATTTGTTGGTCTATTACAAACTCTGGTAACTATCTTGCTGAAAGGTAATAGTAACCAGGGCTTCCACCGAAATATATTCTAACAAAGGAAAGTCCAGAATTGTTAACATTTCTATTTAAAAGACATATCTATTATCATAGTGAAATATGTAGCATTTAAAGATGTCGGATATTTAATGTGTATTAACTTACACAGAACCAGTTGAAAATAATGATATTATTTGTTTAAAAGTTTATGCTTTGAAAGTTTGCATAGAAATGGCTGTACTTACATGAAAAAGTAAAAGTACAAACCCGTTGTGATGTTAAGAAGTCTGGGTTGCAGAAATATTGGATGGAAAAACAAGTAGAAGTAATTAACGAAGAGAGGCATACCACAGGAGTAGTTGGATAGGCATTAAAAAAAAATCTATGTACTTTTTGATCTGAACTGAAATAATGTTATTTTCCACGTCTCCAAGAGTATATATATCAATAGCTCTGTTATCTATAAACCAATACTAACAATGAAAGATCCATTCATGTATCATTCATGTGAGAGTTAACAACATAAACACAAGATAAATTTTAAATAATAATTTAAATTTAAATTTTATATTTCTTATTTTTTCTTATTGATCCTAATAGTTAAATTGTTCCCTATCAGTTAAACAACTGTAACACTGAAGAGTTAGCTCACTGCAAACTAGAAGGGAAGAGCCTAAGATGAACTTTAGATGTCTAAGTTGAAATCTTAAAATTTCCAATAAAATTAAAAAATTCTAAAGCAGGAAAAAAAAAATGAGACCATATATTCTCTGTCAAAACTTCATACATTTCAGTGTACTAATGACAACAGTCACAATAGCATGGTTATTCTGGACTTGTATGCAATTTTTGGCAAACTAATTTGAAAAAAAAAGCCTTTAATTTTCAAAATATGGATACCTAAAACTTTCTGAAAGCAAAGCTCTTAATGCACACCTCAAGTTAAAAATCCTAGAATTAAAGCAACCAAAATATTTAAACATTTGCATGTGTCTTGGCTTAAACAGACAACAATTTGTTTTACTTACTCTAAATTTTACTCACTTTATTTGCTTATCATAAAATACACAAGTTCAACCCTTGAACCACACACTGCATGAAAAACTATACAAGAGAATTAGTTACTACAGGACATTTCTGTTCAGCCACTTAGAAGTAACTTTCTCATATTGCAGACTCTCGGTAAGCTATTTCAAGCTTAACTTGTTGGTTTCTTGACTTGGTTTCTGCAATATTTTCTGTAACAACCCATCTATTGCCACTTCAGAAAATCTATTACTCTGAAGTAGACAGGGGCAACAGAGGAAATAGATCATCTCAGAAGGAAAGCTTCCAGAGTTTCATGGTGTTTCCCAGCTTCCTTCTCAAGTAGCCCATTCAGAAACTGGTTTCAAAAGAGGCTTCCACTATGTAAGAGCCTAAGTGTGTACCCTTTAGTCAGGATTTCGTTAAATTACATGTACATTCGTGAAATTAATTTAACCATATGAGAAAACCCAACTCAGTAAAACATTTTTCTTACTGTAACTCAAACAAAGCCTAACATTAAATGCATAAATCCTATTTCTGAATTGAGACCTAAGTCAAGACAAAGACCTAAATCATGCTCTCAAAACATAGTTTTAATAACACTCATTTTCAAACTTGAGCAAAAATGAGTTTCTGGTTTAATGGAGAGCAGAGTTTATTTAAAAAAAAATTAAAAAGAGGTTCTGCATAACCACTTTTTCAGCAAAATAAAGTTACTTGTTTGTGTTGACTTTATTTTCTTTTGCTTCAAGAATTAACTTAAATAACCTTATATGCTACGTTGTTGTACAACTACTATTGAAATGGATTAGAAAAATAAATCCTTTATTATAATACTAATATTTTATTTGCTTCTTTCTGGATCTTTTAATGTAAGTTAGTGAAAAATATTCCATCGATATCTAAATGTTGGTGAGTTACATATGGAAACACTTCCACTCTTCATGTTGGATAGCAACTTCCAAGTTAAACTAGTAAATTAAAAATCTACCTCAGCCTTTCATTTTCAGGAGCTGTAGCATATTGCCTGAGTGAGGAGTGAAACATTAAATTGTTACATATGCTTATTAAGGAATGATAAGTTTAGCATAGAGGAATCTGGTTTGCACTTCAATTTATTTCTAATTTTACAGTGAAATGGTCAAGCTTTCCTGAATTCATTGGCACAGGAAAAGTTGTGGTAAACTGAAAATAGGAGTGCCAGCAAAGAGAGCTTGTTCAGTAGTAGATTATTGAGAATAATTCCATGCATACATGGGAGTGTCCAAGGAGTCGGTTTACTCATGTAGATTGTCCTGCTGTTCTATGAAATGTAAAGACTTAAGGAATCTGAATGAAATTTCTTTCAGAAGACATTGAGAATTAAACTCTATCATGACTTAGTAATTAGCAGACACTGAAATTTGATGGAAATCATGAATAGAACTCTGTAGACAAGATTTGTGCCTTAAAGTATGAAAAAATTGGAAGGTTTCTCCATGTTTCAAGGAGAATGTCAATACTATCATTACTTAACATCAGTATAATTAACTCCACATGCAGGTACTATCCAGAAAAGACCATTGTGGAGTTGTTGGGGAAGAAATTTTCCAGTGTAATTGAACTCCATCTTTGGTTGAGATAGCTGAATATTATTACAAAATAAGCCACATTAATTACTGTTAAGCAGAACATTTTGTGTAATTTACTTCAGAAAATATGAGCAGTGGCTTTAAAGGTTATGTTTTAAGACATACTAAATGCTGTAACAGTCTTTCCAGCCTTTAGGACTCAATCTTTGGCAAGCCAATGTACAAGCACAAAATGTTTGTAAAAATAAAGAAAAATCCCACTTTAATGTGAACGTTGATTTCAACAAATCCTTACTTTCTTTTTCTATACACACCAGCCTCTGAACAGAACAACCATACAAACTTATACAAAGCCTATAGTGAGTTTTTTATTGTGTAACGACAGTTCTAATTTCTTTTACTCACCACTACTGCTCCCTGAGGAAAATAAAATCTAACATTATAAGCATCCCTACTTTCCCTACTTTCCCTACTTTTTAGCCAGCGTGCGTGTGGAAGACAGCAAAATGTTTGTAAAGGATATATTCAGATCAGAGTAACAAAATACTAATATTAATTAAAAGATGAAATTATATTATGCAAAAAAATAGGCAACAAGAAAATGTTAAGAGTATACCAGAGGGGATAATAAATATTTTTCTTAATAAAGACTTTCACTAAAGTTATGGCTTTTTGTCCTCCATGCCTTTGTTTTCAATGTGGAATTATCTGTAATCAATGTATGCATCCAGTCCATGAGTCCTAGCATTATGCAGAATGAGAGCTTTTAGTGGCAACAGTACATAACAGATTCATAATGCAGTAAAGATTTATGTATAGCGTTGATATGGAGAGGCAGTGTGAGGAGAGATGAGCCCTCTCCTATCCACACTGGTCAAAATATATCAGATCTCATGATATGGGACTGTTCCCACAGTGTGGAGCTGCCTGGGTGAGAAAGAGACAGCATAGCTCATCATCTACATGCAGTCTGATTACGTCTTCTCTACAGCCCTTCCTTGGTTTGGGAAGACCCAGAAACTATAGAGCTGCATAGTAACTGGAAGGCTAATTTCTGCCACTGTCCCAGAAAATTAAGTCTAAACCCTTTTTTATCCATCCTGCATAATAATCTGAACTTAGATACACAATGACAAATGAAGGATAACTGCTTTGATATATTTCCAGCATTTCAAATCAACAGGAAATAATTCTCCTATTGGTAAATTCTGTTATTGATAGGAAAATTACCAAGTTTAGAAAAACAAAATCTGCCATAGAAACAAAAAAGAGGCTTGTAGTGTGACATAGGAGACACATCAGCTTGATCTTGAAATACATATATGCACCTATATGTGCAAGTGTCATATATTAAATATCACATAGAAATCACATATAATAATAACATTGTATATGTTTATTCACACTGGTACAGTTTTTTAAGTTACCAAACTAGCACAAGGTGGCAGGACTTTCAGACAGCTATTTTTTGCTATTTATCAAAAATAATACACTAATAGGTCTAGTTGCAGTGGTGATGGAGTATAGTATAAACCCTGAACATTATTAAACTTGGAGAAAATCATGGTTCCTGAAGCAGGACAAAATCTCCATCCATGAGACACCACTGATCATAAGACCATCATCAACCATGTAAAAACAGTGAACACCACCATTCTGGATACAAAGTGTGGATTAGCATAGACAGATCTTTCCTAGGCTTAATTAACCACAGCGAAAATAACATAGTGTACCTCAAGTCACATTTTTGAAAGAATATAAACTTACACCAATGTTCTGTTTCTGACACGGTGGCCTATTTTGTATTCCAGGCAGCATTAATGTTCTGAGAAATGCTGAGGTAAACATTTCTGTAGGCTGTCCTTTAGCATTACATATATTCAGCTAAACTTCTGGCCACAAATAGTTTAAACATAAAATTGAATCACTTCTAGTGATTAATATGTTAGGAGAAGTATTCTATCCTGCTACACTTTGGCTACATTTACATTAGCAAGTAAGGTAGCAAAAAAATATTAGATATGTGAAGAGATTTTTTGCTAGGGAACAAACGTGTACTATAGGCATTTTGGGCTTCTACCTCTGGCTAGATTTAGTCTATATTTGTGGAGTAAAGGTCTGTTCATAGCTAGGATGCTTCTTTTTGTTTAACTTCATCAAAAGAAATACATTTGCATGCTTGGACAGTGTTGTACAATCCGTACTAAAGTACAGTTGAATAGAGACAGTTCAAATTGCACTCTTAAACTGAATTGCAATGCTAACATAGAAACAGTCAGAGGATCCCATAGACCTACAAGGAATAGGACTGGTTAGAGCTACAATATTACTGATTGCACTCTGGTCAGCATTTTTCTTAGGTCTCCAAACAATGATGTCCTACTCTTTAAGATTTATCATTATTAAGCACCTGTTTGTTAGTAGCTAATTCATTATTCTGGTTACACAGATCACATCCATGTATGCTACCTGACTTATTGTCATAACATGCATAGGAAATTGCAGCTAAGGCAGTTGCCAATAAACTTTAAATTCACTCACTCTGTGTGATAGCTAAGCAAAGCTGCAAAAGGGGAATGAAATATCAGGTGGGAAATAGTCTTCTTCCTCCTAGAATTTCTTATCTCCCTGAAATGACAAGATAGTGCATCATAGATACTTCCAAAAGCACTCATCTTTTCTGATGAGGGTTGACAATGCATTGCAAACAAGTTTAGTAACAGAGGAGCAAGCCAAGGATCCAGTCCACTTATCAGATAGGAAGCAGGTGTGTATCATAAAAG
Organism: Colius striatus; assembly: GCF_028858725.1. Taxonomy (NCBI): domain Eukaryota; kingdom Metazoa; phylum Chordata; class Aves; order Coliiformes; family Coliidae; genus Colius; species Colius striatus. Next base: position 129,634,118 of record NC_084759.1, read on the forward strand.
TCATTATGCAATGGGAAATCAATGTTTAAATTTAACCCATTGACTATAATGTATCTGTGAACTAGTAGAAATTCTGTCAGTAAAAATATAAAAGCCTTGGAAACAATTGCATGGAAAGACCAGGAAATTGTTCTGTAATAAGGAATAGTGATCATTGAGTCTAGACAATTTTTTGAATTGGTTGATGAACTGAGAACAAAATCTATGATTTTGATAAAATATGTACTGACCAGCTACAAACACTAGCGAATAGCTAATTTATGAACAAGGGGTGAGAAAAAAGCAATATCAACTTGAAATACCAAGATGAACATGCCAGTTGACTTTTGTTTATTTATCATACCAATTGACAAGGACAGAGAGAGGGGGAAATAAAGCCTCATCATCATAATCCTGTCTTTATTGAAACAGCCAAGTCACAGCATGCCACTATCCTCAGTCTCATGATACTCACTTCCAATAAAAGGACCATGAAATTATAGAAAGAAATTTGCAGCTCTTTTGGGGTAGGTGGAAAAGATAAACTTTCAAGCCTTTTATCTGTAAAAGCTTCTGTTTTAATCTGGCTCAGGTCATGAAAGATATGAGCTTAGTATTCTTATCAGTGAGGTACCATACAACTCAACCTAAAAGACACAGATGAAAAACACCCCAACTTTTGACAGAATAACCAAAATGTGTTTACTAAGTTAAATGGGGAAATTCAAACAGTGTTTTTGTATCCTACTCTGTACTTCTGATAGTAGTTTCAGAGATATTTTTTGTGCCTGCTGATTTAATGGTAAAGGTGTGCTCTGCCACGAGCCACATTGTATCTCCATAAGCTCCAACCCAGAGACTGTCTTCTATTCTAACCCAGAATTTCTTCTAATTTGGAAGTTTGTGTCAAAAGAGTCATAGAATATTGCTTGTCATTTCAGGCATCAGTTGTTTATTGCACTCTGTAAATACTATAACATAACGTCATGTAATCATGCAGCCTCTACTGTAACTTTAACCAAAACTTTTGCAGGCACAGGATTTTGCCTATGTGATCACAAGTGAAGGGCATGAGGCACGTTCTAAATTTGGAAGATGTCTTCACAAAGCATTTTTTTAAAGTTCACATCAATTTTTCTTGCCTGTTTTAACTTAGTGAAAACTGCTGTAGAAGTAAGAATCTCCCTGAGCAGTTTCTCTGAACATTATTTAATCGTGGAAAGAGTGATTTTAGGAGGCATTTAATTCCAAAAAATTATGTCTGAAGACAATCAACATATCTTTATCTCAATTGACAAATGGAGTCAAACAGCAAAAGAAGCTCCATTAATTTTACTAAAATTAATTCTATTGTAATAATGCTACATCAAACACTGTGATGAATTTACACAGGCAAAGGCTTGGTTGTATGATGACAGCACTCCCCCAGTGAATAAATGCACAATGCATTGTCCCTTCTGGAGCTCAACTTCAAAGAGCTTGAAAATCTCCTTTGAGTTTTGAACCTTCCAGATCAAAGCCTTGAAGTTCATTTATACTTTTAGGATCAGATGAAGGCAGGCAGCCTTGATTTAAAGGATAAATCACTTTGGAATAATATCTATGAACATTCTCTATAGCATTACACTTGAAACTAGGTTTAAAAATTAATAACACACAGGTACATATCCTGTTTCACGAAAACTGAGGAAAAATTACTTTCTTTTTTTATTAAACTTTTCTCTATAGAATTTACTTTTCTATTTTGCATTGTGTTTTTTACTGAAAAACCTGCATAGGTCTAAGACATTCAAGACATTGGTCTTGATTGTTCACAGTCATGCCAAGTTATACAGGCTGGGATTTAACGTATGTCTGTTCTCTGGGTTAGAGAAAAATAAAAATTCCAATGTTTTTAAAAAATCCACCCAGAAATCTAAAAGAATATAACTCTCCCAATCAAACAAACAAATGCCTTCTGAGCCAAGCCTGTGGTTTGATGTACATGCAAGTAAGATCAAAGCATGCCTTCTACATATCCATGGTTGTAAAGGACGAAAATAAGCCCTACAGCAACTCTGTTCACACTGAACAATGAAATCATAACATGAGTTCATATATATTATATGTATTAATTTATAGACTCTTCCGGAATGCTTAAACATAGGAAAGCAATAATCAACCCAGCATGCTATCCAGACACAAAAGCACTTATATGTCTGATGAAAAGGAATGATGTAAGACCTTGGATTACTTCTCTTGATTGACCACATATAAGATTCAAACCTGTGGCAGCTGTGGGCCATGGTCTTGAAGTAAGATATTCTGTAGTCTCAGCACAGTGCAAAGTGAGTTGATATTAGGAAGTCTGTAGCCGAGCTAAGAGTGCAGTCACATCCCCAGTCACAACTTTATCCTTTCCTCTTCTTTAAATACATGTTGTGATAATCTACAGAGCTTGTGTAAAAATATACCATTGCTGATTCTCTGTTCTTGCAATGTAAAAGTTACCTTTGCACCTCCAAAAGGCAATTCATGCATTGATTTGTCTAATACCTGACAAATCATTTCTTTCCCAGCTAATGGTGTTTTTCCATTCGTAAATACACTGAACAGTACATCCTAGTGGGCATCAATCTGTAGGGATTATCAAATGCCCAGTATGAATACTGTATAGGGACTTAATTTTGAAGAAGACATGTTATTGTAATTTTAAATATCTACTAAATAAAAACTCTGTTTCTAAATATATACACATTCACAAAATTAGTGGAAAATAATTTTACTTTTCTAAAATCTCCTCTGGACATTTTGTGAATCATCTACACATAGCAGAAACATTTCAAATGGAAACTTTTAAGATCTAAACAACTAACATTGACAGCTTTTTCTGAGTTTAGATAAGAATTTGGTTTTGAGTCATTTGCAAAAAATTGTTCAAGGTGGTCTAGGGTTAAGATTGTATGAGATTTTGGAGGGCAGTCTGAAGGGAAGTCCAAAGAGAGAAATCTACAAACAAGATTTAAAAAATTATAATTTTAAATAGTGATTTTAACTAATTAAAATCCTAATCTATAAAATCATTAAATACTATCCAAGCATTATAGTCAATTAGGACTTTTTTTTTTTGTTTCTTCTTACTGTCCATGAGGTCAAATACAACCGGTATGCAGCTTCCAGTAATGAAAATAAAATGCTCTGTGTATGTCTCAGAAAAGTTGGTGTATTCAGACAACTTTTATTCACTGCTCAATACAGAGAAACACCGCTGTACTCACAAAAAAAAAAAAAAATTACATGTTTCTGATTAGCTAGTGAAATAAAAACAAAACTTGAAAGAAGTCAAGGGACAGCTGAATGGAAAAATGTTATTTTCCTTACTGTACACTTATTAAGTATTGCAATCTATTGGATGAAAATATTACACAAAATTCACTTCCTTATAAACAAGACAATGATCTACAGACATTTCTTTTGATTTAACCAACAGAAATACTTGAAACAGATGATGCTGCTGTACTAGAAAGTTTTGGGGAACTTTTTTCCATTATGTTTTACTTGTATGAGTTAGCCTAAGCAAAGAAACTACTCTTCCCTTACAAGGCTTGGCTTGGATAGTCTCTTAGTCATAACTACAAGAGTGTGTGGACTCTATATAAAAGAGCTCTTTGCCTGCCCTCAATTAAGACTCTAGAAATAAGTCTGCAGTGTTAAGGAGAGATTTTAGAAGTGCTGACCGAATATACATAGATGGAAACAGTTAGGCAAATACTAAACTTGCATGTCTGAATACAAGTAGTGCTAACAACTGATGTTAAATACTAGGACAAAATATTACTCTATAGGAAAACAAACAATCTGTCAATCTGTGGTCACTGGTCACTTGAACTGCCTACTTTCTATATAAGCATAAACACTAAAAGTGATGTCCACTTGACTTGTCAAACTTTGTATATCACAGCTGCTCTGACTTTATGTGTTTATTTTTGTCGCTGTTTTTCTAAGGTTGGCCTTTCAGAATTCTTCAAGAATGTGGAAGGATTTCTAAAACAGAATGAGTACAGAATACAGGATACACACAAGCCATGGATAGCAATGGTGGCCACTGCAAAAATGGTTTTTATGTTTTCCTACTGCACTCTCCAAAGACTTCCATTTGTAAAATACATCATAGTCATGCAGCCAAGAGATTAAAGACACACAGCATACGAGCTTTGATTGTGACAAAACATTTTCATTTTTAGTGAGTGATTAAGATTCATTGCTTAACTAAGTAAAGACTGGGAGTGGTAATGAAGATGTGGGAAGTCCAAGAAGTAGTAGAGACCTAGGAATATCTAAAAATCAAACCCTTTCCTAAGAAAGCAGACACCAACCTCAACTTTCATGATGTCCTCTACTTCCACTCTTGTCATTCTTTCCCATAGCAGCAATCTCTGCTGAATAATACAGAAGGAAAAATTGAATCATCTATTCACAACCCTGAATTTGCTCAAACTTCCAAAGGTAAACAATACAGAATTTAAAACAGCTTTGAGGAATCCTGCTCCTCAACATGAAATGAATAGAAAGGAAAACAGAAGGAAGGGCAAGAGGAAGAAGCCATCTCTGCAGTTGCCTGCTTGGATTTTCTTACGGGGATGCTACACATTAATGGCTGTAGGTAACAACTGATGTTAGTTGAAATATTTTCCTATCAAATATTTGATTCTTAAATCAAAATTCTGTTGTAATTATTTACATATTTCATTTTGAAGTAATCTAAACTTGGATAAAAAAAATCTGTATAAAATTTATTGAGTCAGAATTCCATGAATTCCAAAAAATAATTAATTAGTAACAGTTATGGTTACTTAATACTGTGACATGCAAAGAGTTTTCTAAAATTTAGTGGGAAAATATACACATTGACCTTTTGCCAATAATTTTTTAACGGGGAAATCTAAACTAACAAAACAAAAAAGTATATTGGTCTTGGCAACAAACCATAAAAGGAGTACTCTTTTTCTTGTATGCTTGCCTGCAAAAAACTTTCCTCTTCTCTGTTGTTATGTGCATATCTATACCTTCTGTTGCCCTTCACTCACCCCAAGGGTAGGTCTCAGAGTTAGGAATCCTTTGAGATGAGCACTGTAATTAAAATAATAGAATACAGGAAAACGCCAGTCATCTGAGAAGAATGCAGAAACCCTATGCTTTATCAAAGCATTTATAATTTTTCAAGAATTAAAGAAAACATTGGAACTTAATTAAAATGTTGGAAAATGTCAATGTAAATCCTGAACATATAGATGTAAACATTGATATGCTGGATTAGAAAAGAGCAAAGTTTCATAGCACCATATTTTTTATTCTGTAATTCACTCCACACATTATCTTAAAGAAAGGAATAGAAAACATCAACAATTCAAAGCTAGTATCTCTGAAGGAAAAAAACAAAACCATAAAAACAAACTCTAAGACCAATACCACCAAATAAAAAATCTATTTATGGAACATGACTCAGTGGCAAAAAAGCTACTACCTGACTATGGAAACACGGGATTTACATTTACCTGCATTCTACTCAGAATAAGTGGGAAAGAAGGTACAGTGCAATTGTACCTATGCAGAGGCCCTTATTGATCATAATGTCAAGGGAGTGCACAATAAGTCTAAAAGTTCAGTAAAAACTATAGTCAAAGAATAATTTTTAGATCTGATAATGGTAAGCAACTACTCAAAAGGTTACCAGAATCCTCAGTATGCTTTGCTGTGTAAAATCAAGGAGTTTAATCAAGTACTAAATAGAATTTAATTTGTTCAGAGTTTATCTAGTAGAAATGGTGAAGGCTAAAATAGTTGAAAATAGATGGAGAGCTCCCCTACTCTTTGCCTTCTCTTATTTCAACAAGGATGAGGGAAAAGACACATATTAGGTGGAAGGCTTTAAAACGAAAACATCTGAAGTAGGAAAAACTCCATTTGCTGAAAGGCAATATAACAACTGTAGTTGAATTATCAAGCCCAGAATTCCCATCCTACGTACTTTCTCTTTTAGAAACCTGTACATGGTTCATGTTCCCTGTTTTTGTGTTGAGGTTTTTTGAGTTTTTTTTCTGAGTAGGTATAAAAACTCATCTAATAATTTCATGGATAATTTATGCCTCTCTTTAGAGGCACTGACTTTTGCTAATTATTTTCTTCTCTCACTCCGTGACATAAAATAGGCATGGTTGCAAAATCACAATTTTATTGACTAATAACATGATCTCATACCTAAGAAGATGTGCTCTCACCCCTCCTGTGTATTTTCTCTGCTGTCAAACCTACTTCAAGTATTGGTCAGCTTCAGATCAGCACACAGAGACATCTGTAGCAGAAAGCCCAAGAGATAAGGTCATGTAACTAGATAGATCAGAGAAATTTGTCCCTGCAGGGAACACAAAAGTCTGTAGCTAGTAATGAAGGATTTTCAATGCCTTGACCTCAGTGCTGCATGCTAGTGCTGCTGCATTAATGACTTCAAAGAGGACTTGAAATTTGAAATCAAATCCAACATAATGCTTGTGAGCTGAAGACCTCCCAAAGGTCTATGGTCTCCTGAATTTGCCTTCTACAATCTGCTATTTGTCAATGGCCAAAGCCTAGAGGTTTAAAAAATAAAAAGTTTATAGATCAAGGAATGACAGACCTCACAGAAACCTTGCCCAGAAGGATGAAGGTGATGAACTGGTGCAAAACTCTCATCTCTCAAATACCAGGTAAACAAGTTAGACATGCTAAAACTCCTTTCCTTCAAATTAGAAAGGTAGTTCTGAGAAGAATACAAACATGCTAACTGAAATCATTCTCTATTCATAGTATGATAATAATTATGATTCACAGATTTCAAGAAAATCTGTGTTTGGATATCACTCTGCAATAAATACATATCATGTAGTAAAACTCAAAAGAATGCATAGAGATTTTGAGTTAGTATTGTATATGATCAATTGGGTATAAAATGGTGACTAGATACAGTAAAAAAAGAGACTGAAAAGAAAGCTTTGGAATCTTTCCACAGCTTTTAAAAGGGACTTTATTTTCACACACACAAAAAAAATTTTAGTGTTGAAAAATTAGAATATCTCTATGTCTGAAGGTAAATCGAGAAATACTATACTAAAAGTTTCTGGGTTACTGATTACAAATTATTTGTATCCCAAAACAAAAAGCTGAAACCAGAAATGCAAATAACATTCTGTTAACCTTCTAAGAAGTTCATTGGTAAACCAGGAATACCTATATATTTGATTGCAAAGTAGATAGTGGTCTTGAGTGAATAAATGGGATAGTAATCTAAAAAGTGACTGCATGAATTCGAAGTAACTAGACATATTGCTGAAAGATTCAGGAGGTAGTTTAAGTACAAAGCACTGTACACCTATTGAGTTTTGATTACTATCTTTTCCAAGCATTTACTCCTGACCACAGATGGAGACAGAAGCTTCATAGAGCTTTAGTTTGTGTCAGTATTGTCACTACTGTGATCACAAGGATGTTGCTCTGCATTATTTCACTACATATGAGCATACACACCTCCCTGGAAGCACAGAGACCAGTTACATATATTTATGCACTGTGTTTTCCTCTTCCTACTGCATGTCTGGTTCCATTTAACAGAATTTTTGAAAGATATTGACATCTAATATACAAGTGATCTGGTCTTAGTTGGATTAACACTGTGAAAAAATCAGCATATTAGGATTATGATATATAAAACTCCACTTCTAAAACAAAAAAAATCCATCTTATAAAATCTGTTAAAAGTGGTGTTAATTGTTTATGTGTAAGCACTGGTGCCATTTAGACACTATAAGGCATCTGACGTGTTTGCACAGGGCTTATAAACAGGATAAAAGATAGATTAGGGACTTGAATACTCCATAAATAGCAGCCAGGAACCAGGTGGGATACTTTAGTGTCTCAAATGACAATACTTATATTTAGGTAACCAAATCCCACCCTAAATGAGAGAACTACAGAGTTTAAACATGTAGATTTTGTACCTACTCCATATACATTAATTGAACTCTAACCAGACAACTAAAGAATGCATTCCTCATTGCTACCAATTTCAAATAAGTAGTTTCTTGAAACAGTGTGGTTTCAGTCTTACCAAGGTATCACTTTGACAGGAAAACAGATATCTTTTTAAGAAGCTTTGTTAAGATATTTTGTATTTCATTAAGCATGTCACTACAGAATTCTAAAGTATTTAAGGCACTCTGAAGCCCAAACAAAATGTTTGTTACTGAATTATCAACCAGTGCTGAACAATATGCTTATGTGTGTAGTGTCTGAATTAATATCATAGACACAATTATAAGTCTGGCTTGCCCTGGTCTCCAAGCACTTGCCTCTTCAAGTATACGACTTTAAAGTGGTCTTTGTAATGAATATTACTTATCTTTAGAACATCAATACTGTTCTATTTACTTCACAGACAAGTTAAGTCATGACCTCTGTCTGCTCCAGACTGTCAGTGGGAATGAGACCTGATATATTGAATATCAAAAAGTACAGCTCTGTGCATAAAATACTCCTTTAACTCTGTGATAAAAAACAGACTGCATAGCTGATGAGATCAGCTGCTAGTGAATCATGACCACATAGTCAAATTTTTTTGTTCATTAAAATAAAAAAAATATAATGTATATGCATATATCCATGTGTGTATATATATACAGAGGTTGTTGTTATTGCCTAATCCTATCTGAGAAGATAATCCTAATTATGGGCTTTTGAAAACCGTGTAAATGTGTTCAATTTTTCCCTATTTAAAGTCAAGCTTCTCCTGCATTGCTTTACATGCCATCACCATCCTTACTGGTTCTGGATGTCTAGCAGCCCAAAAACTCTGGGCAAATGACTGTTGCTTACAGTCTGAGTGACCCTACTTAGGCGGAGGTGTCTGTAGAGCTACCCTGGAGGCATTCACTGATTCTCTGAGCTGGTGATATTGTCAAGTGGGAAAACAGTTCACCCTTAGGCAGGGCCTGTGTCTGCCATTGCAGAGTCATCTGGAGTATTATCAGTAACTTACACAGAGGATGAGGAAAGTTTTCCTCCCATTTGACAAAAAGAAAGAAAATGTAGCATACTAGTCACATACGCACAGAAGATAAGTTTGGATTGCAGGAACATTTGGTGCCATAGTTATATTCCACGGAGTAAGCGGCTTTCATAGTGAAACTGTTTCACCTTTTCCACATATTCTACCATATATCTGTATAAAGTACCTACTTTTCCTGCTAATAAGCCTTACTGTTTGTTTATAGGTAGAAATAGAAGGAGGAAAACAGAGTTCAAAGCTGCTCTCTCAAAGCTCATTCCTCTCATAGCTCATTCGAACGGCTGATGAAGCATGTGCACCCATCTACCAGTTGGCTGGAGATCACATACACAGAAAGTGTGCAAATAAGTAAAGAAAATAAATGAATGTCTGACTGCAAAATGTTTCCATAAAATTTCCACACAACAGCACCTCTGTGTTTAATTCTGATGCTAAGTACAACATTTAGTACTCTAAACTCAAATGTGTCTGCAAACAGGAGAACTCAGAAGCCATGTCTTTGTTTAGAGTTGCCTCTGGGTGAATTATCTGCACTCTAACAATGATAACATTTACATTGTAAGGCTTTTCCTCCTTGAAGGGTCACTTGTCTGAGTTTCTATCTGACTGTCAGTGTTCGTGATACCTCTAAGAATTTAATATATTTAAATCTTCTCCTCTTCTAGCAAATGTGACTGAATTTGGCCAGTAGGTGCAAATGTTATTGGTTAGGACTGAGGGAGAAAGAGGGAGAGGGAGGGAAGAGGAGATTGACTGAAACAGAGCTACAGAGAGGATGATCTCATAAATCTCTTCTCCTTGGGAAACTATGAAATTATGATCAGTTCAGTTTACTCATGAGTCATAACAGCTGCGTTAGACTAATGTCTTTTTCTCCTTTCACATCACAAATATGGAATATTCATTTAAACAGAATTCTTAACATAGCTTCTGGGAAAAGCTATGAAATAAATGTTAATAAGAAGAACCCACACATATGAGCTGCAGACCACAAAAGCAGTCTGCTCTCACCTTGCAGATCATATCTGCCAGCTCAACAAACATAAATGAAAATCAACTCAGCTTACTTATACTTGTATGCATGGGATCAATGGAATGATGAGTGATCTTTACAAAGACAAAGATCAAAGAGGGGGAAAGTATAAGAAAGGCCCATGTGCCCACACAAAATGTTTTCATCAAACTCCTATAATGGAGTAATATCAAAATAGATTTTCTTAATATGTATGTTCTGCAATTATGACCTTTCCAAAGGAACAAAATCCTGTGGGGTACCAGTGATTTAAAAAAAAAAAAAATTTTTTAAAGCTAGCAAATGAAAATATTCTCTCCGTGTGTATTTCTATGTATGCATAACATAGCAAAATACTGTTGTCAGCCAGAAAAACAAATTTAAACAGGCTTAAGTTTGGGAAAAATGCTTCTTCCACATAACAGAAGTGGGTAGTTTCAGCCTAAATTAAAACATTTTGAAAAGCTATTAACATTTTGAAAAATGAAATTGAGAGTGAGAATTGAATTTTTCTTCATTCTACGTAATACTCCATATTCTATCTCTAATTATGCAGACATATCAAAAGTTGGTTTGGAATAAAAAAAAATTTTAAAAGCTCACAAACAACAACAAACTCAGCACAGGTAACTAGAGTTGGAAAATGTGAAATGCTTCAGTGCCTAGTGTACAGAAAATAACAGATTTTTCAGTGCTGAAAGCTGATCATATCTGAAAATCTGGCTTAATTAAATATGAGGGAAAGAAGATAGAATGTCAAGATACCTCTATTTTGATCAAAAAATATTTTGAAGCTTAAAATTAAGATAAAAAAGGAAAAAGACTGTTTTGATTATTCCGTGGGGATGTTGAAGTAACGCAGACAGTTGTCAGGAAATCTTATGCTAAACATTAATATTAGAAATGAGTTTTGGCTTTATGTATCCAAACTCACAAACTTACCTACTTCTAGATATTTTATCAAAGGGACAATTTCTATTTCCAAGCATAATACTGTCATAATTTTAGATACATTCTAAAAATGAATGGAATGTTTTGTATACAATATATGTTGGCTTTCATCCTTAAAATACCATTTAACAATTATTCCTAATACTAGAGATCAATAAAGTGCCTTACATATGCCTAGAGTAGTTTTCATTCTTGTAAAACTAACAAAAACCATCCTCCCCTCTCCTCAAATACAAACAAATTCTACAAACACTATTGGCATTCTGTCTGGAGTTTGTGCAACATGAGAAAAAAGATTTTCGCTTGACTAGATACACACCTTCACTTGAAGATGTAATTGCTTATTTACTAATTTTAAATATGAATGTCAGTTTACAGAATGACAGAGAAACAAATTTTAAAAAAAGTTCAGTTCAGCACATATTCTTTGGGTGTCTGAGTGCCTTCTGCAACTTTTGAGGTTCATATTGATTTAAATTTCTGCTTTAAACGTAGTCCAAATTACTTTTTCTGGTTTTGCTAGCCACTCTCAGTCATAATTTTTCTTTCTCTTTTTTGAATAGTGGAGAGCAGGGAATGTATTTACTTGCTTTACCTAGGAATGAAATAGGTCAGTCAGTGCATGGAGCAAGAGAATGGAAGGTTAAGTTTTTCTTTACTCCTTAGCTCTCCCACATAGAGTGACATATGTAAAGTGACTTATTGGGAATTTGTGACACTATTATATGGCAATGACTGAACTTAACTCACAAACTCTCACGTTGAATGGCTGAGCCTAGAACTGGTCAGGACAGCCAGAGCTTTCACCTCAACACATGAACAGAGGCTGTCAATTCAGTCAAGGCTCTTTTTGTTTCCTGGGTCCTGTTTCAAACAAAATTGTATGAATGAACAGCTATTAGCTAGTCTTAGCTGGAAGGTTTGTAATTTTATTTTACTTTTTACAGGACAATTACTTACACGTAGTTATTCTCTACATGTCTCTACAGAAGACCAAAAATGTACCCACAATATACACTGCTTGCAGAACCGGAAAAGGAGGGGGTAGTGCAGTTTCGTAAGCACTGACAAAGATGAAAGATCTTCTGCCTGTAAGGATACAGTAAATCCAACAGGAACAGACTCAGTTGTTCATAAATTGCTTTTAGACAGTCTTATAAGGCCATTGATAGTGTGAGGCTTTGAGCATGTATGGTTTCATCACAGTTCAAGGAATAAGAAATGTGTGGGTACTGTGGTCTTATTGCAACAGGGTTGCAGAATGGATAGCTGGGATGATTTTGATCCACTCCTCGGTGAATTTTACTTTACAATAATTTCTAAACACATAATTTATTTTACAACATGCAATCTTCAAATATAGAGATTGAAGAGAAGAAACAGTTCCTCTCAGCTGCTTAGGATGATGCACATATGCTTTCTAACCTGAGATGCATCCATAGCATGTGTATATATCTATACTGACTTATTCTCTACAATCATCACCTCTGGAGCTTCCAAAAATTTGTTTTGTAGTGGTTTTGTGAGAAATCATCATGACCTAAACCCAAAAATCTCTAAAGGGTATGTTCACAGCAGTTATGATATGGGAAGTTTATCAGCCACAGGACGAAATCTCTGATAAAAACAAGAACAAATCTACTCTAATATCTTACCTACTATGTTGTTTACTGCATATGTAATGGGAAACCTATGTTCAGCTATGTGCCCTGCTAATTACGGTGGAGGAATTTGGAACTCAGTTTCCCATAGTCTCATAGAGTAATATTCCTTTTTCAGAAAAAAATCCACCACAGATAAATATTCTTCCAACTGCACTTTTTTTCAGTTATCCCAAGTTCTCTTTCTCTTCGAGTCAACTTAATTTCTGTGTTTCTTATCAACCTTAAAAGCCAAGATACATTAAATATTTACTCTTTCCTGCAGCATATCTTGTCAATCATCTGGTCTACCTTCTCTGCAGATCAGTCCATTTACTGCAAGGACATTCTGGCACTGTCATTAACTGAAGAACACAATATCACACATTGTTTCATTAATTACTAGGAAAAAGACAATCCTTTGGGTAAACTTAATGTACTCCTCACAATATTACATTTATGTAAAGTTAAAAAGTGACTAGAGAATTTGGGGGGGAAAAAGGTGCATAGATAGATTATTATTTAATTTCTTAACTTATTCGCAGTTACAATATGGAATATAGTTGCTAGCAATGCATCAGGTGCACAACAGAAATCTTTTCCAGCTGCTTACACTTCCAGATTGGTTGCTTTAGAGCCTTCCTTCACCAGTAGAGTCTGGTGCTCTGCAGCTGTTCAGCTGCTAATGTAGCTGGGTCACAGTTCTGCTAAGGAAAGCAAAGCAGGTCTTGGATTCAGATCAAGTTCTGTGGTGAATTGGGGCACACACGTGGAAAGGGGGACTGGCTGGAGCAACCACAATTAAAACTCTTAAACTGAGCTACTTAAACCAGTTAGGATCTAAAGGCACTATTCTGCTATGTCCCAATGGACAAAAGCACCTCAGTTACTTCTGTCTTCCTTCCCTCCTATATACTGTATCTCTCTTTTGATGTGGTAGACCTCATTTTGAACCTCATTATAAGCTCTTTGAAGCAAGAACCATGTTTTCCTATAAGTTCATAAAGCACATAGTACAGCTGAGCTTGCAGGGATGTTTCCAATAACAGTTCAGTCATTTAGATAATATTCTTCCAAAATGACTGAGAGTGATGCCAGACATGTGTTGAGTAATGCTCTCCCTACCAGTAAATAAGGAACCCAGAGTTTGCATGAAGTCAACTTCCCAGAAAGCCCACAACAATCAAATTTGGGTTGCTGGCTCCAAGGAGGTAAATATCTGACATCTGCACTATTAATATGGAAAGAAAGCCACCTCCTGTTTCATCTTGGAATGCCTGTGGTCCACTTATGTTGCCACATATCAGAAGGGCAATAAACACAAAGCTTAGTGATTTTACTACTGCAGCATGTTATGGTGGGAGTTAACAAATAGGTAATAAGATAGGTTTCTAGCTGTAGTTTTTAGGGTACTGTTACACACAACTCAGGGCATTGGTGACCTAAGAAACACTACTAAACACATTTGCACTTTTTATTGTTGTGCTTACATGGAGATTTATGTAGGGCTTTAACAAAACTAAAATGGTTGTGATAATTTATGACCACAAGACATTGCTTATAGAACAATTTTGAAACTTCTAGGTACAGACTGCCAAAACCTATAAAATCTTAGTTCTGAAACCTTGAAGAAAAAGCAAGAAGCTATTCAGTTTGTACATTAAACCACATTTGTGTATTTTAATGCTAAATAATTCCAAGACAAACAACCTGTACAAAAGAAAAAAAGAAAATATCCCTTTCCAAACTTATACATCTTATGTTTTATCCCACATTGCAAGGATCCTGCTCTAGATTGATAAAATTATTGGTTTAATAAATCCAAGAACATTTCTCTTTAGAAAACCTCCTTATTGGGCACCCACATCCGACCTTCAAAATTCCTTACCATCACTAAGTATTATGGTAAGCCAGTAGGTTTCCCCAATTTTAAGGCAATAACTCTTTCTGTCATAAGTCACACTTTCCACCATACAGTTGCACATGAACATCAGTCTCACAATGGGTAACTTAGGCACAGTGACCAAGATATAACACTTTACTGAATCATAAATGAGTTAGACTGACAGAGCTTTCCAATTACAACATTCCTGAAAATATCTACGTAGAAACTGTATTTTAAATCCAATCCTCCTAAACTACATCAACAAAAGGCCAATAAAGATTTATGATTTCATAACAAAATAAAGTGGATGTATGTCATCTTGTACTGCTACTTGCAGAGACAAGGAGGGAGGTCAATGGGAAAATAGTTCTTATTCATAAGTATTAAAACCAAAACAAAACCAAAAGATCACAGTTAATCAGATGAACTATTTATAAATTACAAAATGTAATAAGGACTGGCAGATATTATAGTGGAAAAAAAAAAAAAAATCCGTGATTTTTACACTGGTGATCATCAGACCGGGGCAGTGAAAAACAGAGTGCAGCAAAGTGTGGCATTCCAGCCTCATTCCTATCTTAATAGGTTTGTTGGGGGCCCCCTGTTTGCAACTGGCAAAACTCCAGAAATTATCCCACAATATATGTCTTAACAGACTCAGTGGGAGATCTTGCAAATAACCTTCACCCACTTAAAGCCTTAATTTCTGTTATCTATGCCAGACCAAAAGGGGCTACTAGAACTGTGATATTTTCAGTAGACAATCTAGGGATGAGTCAGCTAAGCAACTAGTAGCTCTGTAGTGAAGATATAATTTTGAATCGCTTCCACTTACTGACTCCTTTTTTTTGGTTATAAAATGACCACATTCACTCTTTTTTATACAGATTTTAACCATCATAAAATCTATCTTGACCTTCTTCATTCACAGTTTTCAGTCTGGTAAATAGCTTATTCTAAAAATAGGTAAGACATAATAAATCAAAATGAAGAATGTGACTTTTTAAAGTGGAATGAAATAGACATGAAGAATCTTATTGTCTACCAGACTTCACAGTATTTCTGCAAAACTTTGTAACACTGAAGCACAAAAATAGTTATTACCAATCATAAGCTTTAAGTTCATTCTTAGAAATCAAGGATATAGAAAATGAAGAATGATGTGAGCAGTCCATGCAGCCTGTCAATGTCACTAACGTATAAGAGAAAAAAGCCCACAGATTATCATCTTTACTTGATATTCATTACCACTTAATTCAGCTAAGCTGTTGAAGTGTCTATATTTTGAAAGGGAAGTAAAAGAAAGAAAATCTTCCCAGGAGAGAATAAAACAGACTGCAGTTACATATGAACAAGAAAAATATTAAATGTGCTCATGAGATTTTGTATGTAATTATTTGCAAGTTAGTTAGTTGAGTTAGGAACCAGACTTAATTCTGTATAGAGCTATGGATTTTATATATTAAACAATTCTATAAATTAAACCAATTGAATTTCAAACTTTTTGGTTTACTGAGCCTGTGCTTTGTAAGGAAATCAAATGCAAGGAGTACATTTGGACATATGTCTTTGCTGATCAGAAAGGAACTGTTGGAGAACATTGTAGGAGCCTTGTTTGACTACTCTCTGAGGAAGCAGCTGAAACTGTAGATATCATTTTGTCTTCTGCACATGAACACTTTGAAACAGGCCAGATTCCACTTAGTGCAAGCAGTCATGAAAGTGCTGTTTCACTCTGCAAAATTTATATATCAATATAATGTATTAATATGGATTATTTTGTCTGTTGAATTGGATTGGTATAAAACTTCCTTCTTCTCTGAAGAAAAAGGAAGCAAGTTTGACATGTAGTAAACTTCATGCAGTCCAACAGAGAGAAGTTATCCTAAAGCCAAAATCTTGAGCTGCTCCAAGCCCCAGTTCTCCAACAGCAGCCACATGGAGACCATGTTGAACCTGTTTGCTTAATGCCAGTTCACACTTAGGTATACTTAGCTTTGCCTACATTGATTGTGTTTATCAATGTGTTTCTGAACCATTATGAACCAGCAATGATTGTTCTGTAATCACATAAATATGGCATTTTGTATAGTGAAACCAACAACATGTTAAAAAACAGAGAAAATACATAGTAAAGCAGAGCCACACTTTTAATACCGGCTTGGGAGTCGGTAACAGAATGCTGTCCATGCAACATTGTAATTCCAGTTCTACCTTTTACACTCCAGTCGTGCCTTGGTCTCACAGAATGGTAACCTCGGCTGGCAGACGGCTGCTATCATTTATACTACTGTAAGAGATGTGGACAAATTCCAAGTGGAATGGACAACAGTTTCTGGCCTGCAGATCCTGTAACTTGAAGGACAAAAGAACAGGAACAAAAGGCAGGTCTAAGTGTTACAATGTGGAATGAGAACAGCCAAGGGCAATGGTTAGCACATTCTCAATTGCAACCTTTCATTAACCACAGGCAACACCATTTCTCAGATGTCCTCCTATTACACAGGGCAATGTAGCTAGAATGAGAAGCAGTTGGCTCAGGGTGCTAGTCAGATACAGTGGTGGAAATGAGAACATTTAATTTCTCCCGTTACTAAACCACACTACTAGACCACCCCTTTTCTAGGATGACGCTTGTCTTCTGAAGTCTGCAGGACTCTTATTGTCTCCACATGTTCAAAGAGCATGGAAAAATGTCTTTTTTTTTTCCTTCCCTCCAGATCCACATAAAAATATACCCATTTCCTTTCAGTTTCATCACTATGGTTTGTGATTTTATCATCACAGCTCAAAATGTGATGATGTTCTGCCTAAATTAAGATTTTTTTACTATTGTCAACACCAACCATGACACTCCCTTCAGGTCATATTAAACAAATCCTCAGCTGCTGAATCCAGAAGACTTCTGCAAAGCTCTATGTCTGTAGGTTCAATTGGTAGATGTGTATTCCCAGTAGGCAGTCACACACATATATGCAACAAATACATACATATACACACAGCCAGACACACAGATCAGCACAAGCACTCATCACTCATCGCTCATGCAAACAGAACCAGTGCTTTGTCTTGTTCTTCTCACTAGCTGCTTAGGATGATGGTCCATTACAGGAAAATACACACATATGTATATAATATGGATATCTCCAGTAGCTGGCCTGGACACACAACCCCTTGAGGTCCACAATCCAGTTACACTTCCTTGCACACACAGCAGATGCACAGAAATATACACTATATATTCCTCCAGTAACTGGTGTTATGACACTCATTCTACGCAGTAACTAGTCTTTGGACCTTCTCATCTTGTCTGACTCACAAGGCACACATGCATACACTTACTTGACTCTCAAGCCCCGTGGTCACTGTCATGAATGGATCAATCTGTGAGCTGTCAACTCACAGACGTTCCAGTCTCTACCTGGCTTCTCTAGCCTACTTGCTGGCTACTCTGGCTTCATATTAGCTAGTAATCACACACTGATTTGCAAACCTGCACTCATTCAAGTTTCAGGCTCCTCAGATGTACTGTACCTGAAACTCATAATCTGACTGTTGTTGCTGACATTTTTAAGCACACTTGCACTTAAAGAGTCCCTCAAAAAAGAGTGGGGTTTAATAAGAGGACAGGACAGACCATGTTGACAAAGTAGAGGAGGTACCAAGAAGCAACTGTTTACATGTGATCAACTCATTTTCTCTCCTCTTCCCCCTGCTTTCCCTACTTTCTTCTCCATAGTAAATTTTATACAATCCCAAGATGCTCTTCCCCTGCACCTCCTAATGAATCCCATACCTTCAGACAGTGACACCTTCAATCTGCTACCCTGAGAGACATTCTTACCTTGATGGGCCAAGCTGGACGGTGAGTTTGACCCTGTGACAGCCCTGGAAGGCTCCAGAGTGTGGGTTCCTTCCTCTATGACTTATGGGGTGCCTTTGGCTGCTGTTGTGTCTATTTTTGTGGAGATGAGCCTTTTATCATGTAACATAACAGGTTTAAACGTTTACCAGAACTATCAGCTAAATGGCTGTGAATCTCCCTCCAAAATTTTATCAATCAAATGTCTTAGTATTTAAGACAAGTTGGAAACTGAAGAGAGAAGGAGAAATGTCCTGGGTAGAAGGAGAAATGTCCTGTTTTCCTTAAATTTGACTACAGCTCCAGGAACTACATAATTCCTTGTCAAACTCCCCAAAGTGGCTTCAGCTCCCTTGTCTGCACAGACAAAGCTCATGAGCACACTTAGAGCTTGGTGCTTGGAACATGGAACATGTAAAACTCCTCCAACAAATGCAGATTCCAGTGCTGAGCAGGCTCAGCCTCCTAATCCAACTGCGTTCAAAAGAAAGTTGCTTTGTTTATATAAATATGTTTTTCAGAGTTTTTCACCTACAACCTGGACAAATTTAAATCAGTAGAACACTCAGGCAGAAATACATATTTCAGTGCACGGATAGCACACAGTATCTTCTAAAACACAGCAGACCCTCTTTAACTGCAAAGAAAGGCTATAGGTTGTTTTGTAAAAAGAAAAAGCACTGCAATAGGTCAAGATTTTCTGGATAATGAGTGTCTCAATGGAATATGCAACCACAGCTGCCTTGTCTGTCTTTAAGTACTGTTTGAGGTATCACTCGACACTGTACAAAACCAGAAGGAATGACTGAGACTGTAGGTTGCTGGCCTGTAGCTGAGCAGTATAGAAACTAAACATGCTCAGGACACGTTAACCTAGGCAAATCATTTGCAAACTCGTAAGTCATAAAGCATCATAGTGTCCTAGGCAGCTAAGGCAACTTGAAATGCAATTAGAACATATTTTCTTGTATCCCAAAGGCAAATGGAAGTAATAACTGAGAGAATGGTAGTTTTCACTATCAGACTTCCAAGTAAGCCAGATCCTTATTGCCTGAAGGATCCTTGCCTTTATTCCTTGATGAGATACTTGTGTAAATGTGCTCTCTTCCCTTCTGTCCTCCCCCATCCTAGCTTCCTCATGTTCCACCAGCCAAAAAATATCCAGCAGCAGGATAAAGGCAAAAGAGGGAGAGAAGAAGAAAAAAAGAGAGAAAAAAGCCCCCCACCCCTCTGGACTACATTCTGTAATCAAATAACCTTCAGGTTCTGCTCCAGGCTAGCCCATTTTTTTTTCTTTGGCCGTCAGCTATTCCACCCTACAGAAAAGGACTGTTATTGTGCTCTGCACAGGTGCATAGAAAGGCTCCTAAAGAGAACTCCCAATGAACACAAGGCATAAACAAACTCAAGTGTGGTCTTCTCTTCAAGAAAATAATTCAGCCAATGTGAAACTCCCTCCTTGTAATAAATTAGCTCCTAAGAGTATTCAAAAGCTAACCTTTGACCTCCTCCCTTATTATTCTCATGACCACCAGTGGGAGAGGAGGTCAAGTTGGTCAGTTCTTCTCACCAGTCACTGATGCCTCTTTAGCAAAGGAGGGGTGGGGGAGGAGAGAAAAGAGAAATAAAAAGAGAGAGAGAGGGAAGAAAAATCAAATTTGCTTCTCCATTGAAACATGGGCTTAGTAAGTAAACCAAGGAGGCCCAAGCCTCCCCCGGCAGGCGTCCAATTTTACAACACATTTGTAAGTGTGCTGCTGTCTAAATATACTCAACACAGAGAAATTCCACACCATGGCTACAGCAAACGGGCCAGCACTCCTCAGCCAGCTGCTGCAGGATTTTTCAATGTTCGGTCTGCAAACTAAAACCATGGAAAGCTAATGGAAAGGCCACAACTCACAGCTTGTTTTGGCTGCCTCACATACATAAGGCTTGTCTCCTGATTGAAAGCATATGAAGAAGGTTAGAGTGCTAAAAATAGAATAATTTGTTAAGCTGCACATTCCATTTACCCATGGCTGGCACATGCTAAGTTCATTCATACTCACAAGACATTCCTTGCCAATCTGTTCTGACATTTTTCACTTAGTGGGTAGTAATTTTTAGAATAATAATAACATGATAATATATAGTATCAGATAATCTTTGTTAATAAAACCACACATTAATTTGCTTCCCATACAGTTCCATAGGAAACTCCTCTTTTGATAAACTGGATAGTTACAGAACTAGTAAATGGAGTTCTCTGGAAAGTATTCCAGTTATCTGTAGTTGGCCAGCACTTGATTTATTTTGCCAGCATACACATCAGCCTGGACTGTGAAAAGAGCCCACTTTTATTTTTTCTTGGAGTACAAAAGCTGTTCTGTAGTTTCAGTACCTCCCATTGCCTGGATACTTCTCTGTCACCTCTGCACTTTGCATTGCTGAGGGGAAAGACTGGGACTTTCAGCAGAGAAATATATTGAATATTTGCCTTGTCAAAACAATATTGATCTGAAAGTCCATTTAATTATCTCTCGGCAAAGATGAGAATTTTATCTCTGCATTCAACAGTATATAACATCTATTTGACAAATTATCATTGCTGTGTCCTAGCTCCTCCTTGTAAGTGTATGATAAAGTCTTCTGAAAATTGCTTTGCAATTATTCTATCAAACCATAAACAGGTAAACACTAGTTCATAAGATAAATCTAAATTATACAGTTCCATTATATTTAAATGGATAGTACAGTTAATTGATGAAGAAAGCTGAGCATATGAAAAGTAAGAGAATAAAAATGGCAAGAAATATTAATGCAGACAGGATTATTAGAAATGTAAGTTTTGTAAGGCAATGTTAAAGACACAGTATAATTTATAAGGAAAATTGTATTATGGGGACAGAAAAATCCCAGTGTGCCATCTTTGATTTCAGTTTTGAAGTTACACAAGTTTTATAATGTGTTCATGTTGAATTTAAACATTTTTTTCCACTCTTGTTTTATACTCCATAGATAATTTCAGTTTTGTAGAATATCACTGTACAAGACTAATTTAAAATCTTTCATGTATGATAGCTACATACATTTTGTGATTTGACAGCTGAAATATATGACACTTTTTAAGAAATTTCTCTTTCTATGAAATGAAAGTAATTTTTATCTTATATCTTAGTAAATCAACCAATTTGTAATGAAGGATTGCAGTCATTCTAACAATATATAGAACAGCTGTTCTTTAATGGCTTTCAAATCTTGATTTCCATTTCTTTCTCTTTGGAAATAATGTAATAATATAAATAGCCAGTGCTTTGTCTTGTTCTTCTCACTAACTGCTTAGGATGATGGTCCATTACAGGAAAATACACACATATGTATATAATATGGATATCTCCAGTAGCTGGCCTGGACACACAACCCCTTGAGGTCCACAATCCAGTTACACTTCCTTGCACACACAGCAGATGCACAGAAATATACACTATATTTTCCTCCAGTAACTGGTGTTATGACACTCATTCTACGCAGTAACTAGTCTTTGGACCTTCTCATCTTGTCTGACTCACAAGGCACACATGCATACACTTACTTGACTCTCAAGCCCCGTGGTCACTGTCATGAATGGATCTTTAATGGCTTTCAAATCTTGATTTCCATTTCTTCTCTTTGTAATAATATAAATAGACAATGCCAACTCTTACATGTGACTCAGCTTGAATCAATCTCTGATAACTTTTCCAAGATAGGAATAAAAAACTGATAGTAAGATCATACAACCAGATACTATAAAAGACCCAGATGAGTTATGGTGGCAATCAATTAATATAAAAAATAAAACACAAGTCACAACACAGAGTCCAAAAATCCAGACTTTCTTACTTTGCACAAGTGACAAGTGGTAGACCTGAACTGCCAGCTTAATTTTCAGAATGTCAGTATTTCAGAATTTATATGCAGCAGTGATAATTGAAATAGGAAACTGTTCTAGTGCAAGGCTACTGTTGATCTCATAGTTGCTTAATGATCTGTGTAAAACAAGCAGCACGATCATGTATCACTAGATAATTCACAATGAAACACCACTATAGGAGGCCATGCCTGTACCATGCTGTCAAACAATACAGGTTGTAAAATTTAATGGAGTCTAACATATCAAAGTCAGTTTCTTACTCACTAATTTTACTATCTGATTTTCTACAACTTTTTCCCAGAAGCGCAGGTATCTGTTTTCACTAGCCTTGCATAAGCAGGATGGCGTCTTGTTAGAAATGAATGACTGAACAATAAGAGAACTGGTGGAATTTTGAGCAGTATCTTGTTAGCTGGATGAGAGCTTTCAGACTTTCCCATTTTGCAAATACATTTTTCTGTTTGTCTGCACTAAGGTACATGGCAAAGAAAATGCACAGATGTCCCCCAGCAAATACACAATGAGATTTCAATGTGTTTTTGTCATTTTAGAATGTGCAACTCACACTCTCAGATAAAGCTTCACATTGAGATTGGACCCACGAGGAAGAGGAAATAGTATGAGATGAGACAATGAAGAGGGCTCAGAATGGGCTGCAGTGTAACACATTTCTCCTACACTTCAACTCAAATCAGATATTTGAGATGATGAAATTCTTCAGGACAATGTACTATCTGGAAAAATGGTTGGTGGCACAGTACAATGATCAAATTGCACCACATAAGGGAGAATTTTAAACAATGCACAAACTTATCTGTGCCATAGACTAAATGTAAAAGCTTACTTGTGTTCACCCCTAATAAACTTAATGAGGAGAGGTACTGAGTTTCATAAGGCTAATATGGGGAATCCTCTGTGTCTGCTGCTTCTTGATTATAGGTATTTATCATAAGATCTGTGAGGCCATTGCATCCTTTAATGTTACTGTAACCCAATGAATGCCCAAAATTGAATGCTCTCTCTTAGTTATGGCCTTCTGTAGGAATAATGTAAGTCTAAAAGCCAGGAAGAATTTGAAGTACTAGCACAGTAGCTATCCCTTTTCTTTCTTACTCTACCTGAAATCTGCTATTAAAATATTGCTTAATGCATAAGAAAAAGTAATATGTAAAAAAAAAAAAAAAAGTACGTTTTCATCCATTAAATTACAAGATAAAACTGTTACCAATTCTCATGCATGCAAAGAAGATATAAAAAGTACCTGTGCTACAAAATGAGACAAATAATAAGAAAATTTAGATGAAGGGCTCTGATAAACACACAGAAAGCTTAGGACAGGAAAATCGAAAGTGTTATGACATTTGTGAGATTTTTGCAATACAAGTGGAACAAAACTTGCCTACATTGACACAATGAACTTTCTGGATGATGATGGGCCTGAAGCCAGAGAGTTAGTAGGCAGCATCTCTGGTAGCCAAACATTTTGATTTTGGGTTCAGAAGCTTTATTCTGTGCAGCTTCAGCATTAGGATGCTGTTGCCTTCAAGGAGTTGTTGGTTTTAAAAGTGATCTAGTATGAAAAAGCATCAGCTACATTCCTGTATGTTTTGAAAGCATTAAAAAGCTGTCCTGAATTCAGCTTCAAGTTATTCTTGGCTGATAGTACAGTATTTGAGAGTGAAAAAAAAACAAACCAAAAAGATCCACAATAAAGAGAGGTGTGCAGTTAAGCTAGCTAACATTCAAGTAGAATGAAACTTCCCCATGTGAGGTAAGATGGCCAGGAATCTCACCTAAGTCACACTCAAGGCTTCAAAACAAATTTGGAACAGCGTATAGGGATTTCATTTTATCTATTACCAATGTATTTCTCCCATAGTCAGAACATAATATGTTAAGATTTAAGGGGATTGGCATGTGCCAGACATATGTGTAAGGCTTCAACATCATCTACTCTATATCGTGTCACAGAAAGTCAATAGTTTTTCCAAACTGAAATTTTTCAAGTTTTTATTTTTAAATCATACAAAACTGGGAAAAAAAATCTCCAAAAGTGTTGTGAACCATAACTGGGAGAATTTTTTTTGTTTATGTGTAGCCTTTTTCTTCACTTACATTTGTTTACAATATTTTAAAATATTTAAATTTATAAATCATAAAAAACCCTGGAATTCAGTTCTTGAACTAAATCAAGTCATTTAACAAAAAGATACTTCTTAATTCTTTTAAATAGTAACAGATTTAACAATATGTGAAGAAAAACAAAGTTAACATGTTAATTACCTAGTCTGTATTTTAAGGTTTATGACATGATTTCAAAATGAAGAGAAGATTCTGCTGATTGAAAGCTGCTGTATGTCACAACTGGACCATGCCATGTTTTTATAAATACCATTACAGATGAAATTCAACCATAAAACCAATATTCTCCCTCTATTTTCTCACTCACTAGAGACATGCAGATGAAGGACTCATCTTGTGATTAAAACCACTTTGCCTGAGACCAGTCCAGCATTGCACAGATAGATGTACTACTGGTCAACTAAAGGATTTGCACATACTCACTCCTCTGCCATTCAGTGTCAGTTGGTCTAAATGAGAAGATTAAATCCTTCAGTTCCGGGTAAATTCAGACTTGGTGCTGCATTGCTCCTTCATAATCTCAGGCAAGCTCCTTAATATTATTGCATCTAAAGCCTTGATCTTCATCTTTGTGGTTTTTGAAAGAAATGGTGCTTCCTTTATCTAGCCTTTTGTGACTACCTAGTTCTTTCAGACAATCTGAACTTTGAGCCACAGCACTAGAACTAGCAGAAGTGAATGTCATTTACTGAATATGCAAAAAATAAAAATAAATCTATCAAAATTGCACAGTAATTTTTTCAGGAAAAAAAATCAGTTATTTCTGAAATTTACACCATATATAGCCTTGTTACTGTGCAATACTAACATAGTTTTCCCTGGACTTACAAGCAGTTTACCAACAGTCTCTGCAACAGGGAATCAGGGCTAATATTTTCTGCACTGAATTATCAGTGAAGCTGCATGCTGTCCCTGTTTATGAATTAATTTAAGAATCCACTGAACTAGAAAACAACTGTTCCATAACAAACTGGACTAGAAAGAAGACAAACGTACTCTATTCTGGGTGACTATACCCTCTATATAGTGTTATGCAGTTTTTAACTACAAATATCTTTGTCACGACTATGTATAAAAGCCGTATTAATTCTAAGCTTCATAGTATTTTTATACATGCTTTTTTTCCACAACAGAGTTGTTCTTTTTAGAAGTGTTTGTAGGCAAGTGATTTTAAAAGGGCTCCAGGGGGCTTTTCCCTACTGTGTTAAGCTGTTTTGATACTCTTTTACAAGCACAGTTTTAAAGTTGTTCTCCCAGATGCATTGTCTTACTAATCAGCTTTATGAGGTTCAAGGTTGCCATTCAACATTAATTATTCATTGAACAATTCATAGCTGGTGATGATGCTTAAAATGGTAAATTATATGCATGTTCAAAAATAAACTCATAAAGCATCTTCTGCATAAAGTTTCAGACCAGAAGAAATAAGAAATCAGATTAGAAAAAGAAATAAGATTAGTATGGCATTATAGGAAGCATACATTCAATCATCTCCAGAAACACCTGTGGTTTTCCCATCTTTATACAGCCATTTTCAGTGATCTCTGTTCTGTTACATGGAAAAGAGGCAGGTTCTGGCCACTGGTATCAAAAACAGCCCTATATCTAAGCTAAGGTAGAAAAAAACTATCCTTGAATTAAAATTCGTAGCATGGAAAGCAAGTATAAGTATCTTATATTTATAGTAGTCCTTGTATATATTTGAAATCTGTGCAGTGTCAATGTTGGAAGGCTTTTTTTCTTCTTCTTTAGGCAAGCCAGAACTTGTCACACTTTGACAGTGGCAGGAATGATGTCATCAGCAAAAAATAAGCCTTTTTTAAAGGGCTATTTAGGTTTTGGTGAACTGGTGTGGGCAAGCTGCTACAACAGATTTTGCCTGCTCTCTCTTCTGCTGTACTCATTCCTTAACTTATTAAGGATTCAGGAACAGTTGAGGCTTTGAAATAGAATGGAATCAGAGCCAAAATCTCCTATTATAAGTATAATTATACTCAGTTCCTTCCACACACATTCTAACAAACATAGCACTTCTCTGTGTACAATATACTTGCTTAACTGAACCTTTTTTTTAATGATAGTACCATATTACAGACCTTCTGTTTTCTTTTCTGGTGTCCTGTTTTACAGTTAAACTACAAAATACTTGCTGCCTCCACTTAATCACACTCATGCAATTACTCAGTGTCTCCTGATAGTACTTCAGCAATTATTTTTATCTGCAGCTGGAATGCTTTTCTTTCCTTTGCATCTTAATTTCTTCATTTGTTTAGATAAACTATGTTAAACTGTTTTAAAAAATATGGTTTAGAAAGTGCAGGTCACTGCCAGATGTTATTTGATACTTTCAGGCTGGCATTTTGTGTACAGGAAAGTGGGTCCTGGGATGATTCTCTTGTCAATAGCTACTGAATTGACATTTAACAAATGGATCTGATTCAACATAAATATTGTAACCAATACCCTAATTCTGACACAAATGTATTGTTTATGTTCCTTTCAAAAGGAAGAGATAAGTTCATTAAGTTTTTAAACACTAACAAATTCTAAATGCTTTCAATGCATGTATGCATCAATAAGTATGTGCATTTACAAAATATCATTCAGTTATCACAGTTATCACAAGTACATTGTATTTCTCTCTTCTAATGGTTGTTTATGACAATTTGGGAAAAGCTAAAACAAGCTTTAACTACATATCTTAATTTGCCTGCGTGCTATTTTTCTAACAACTGAATGCTTAAAGCACAACATTTCATTGCCAACAAAAGAGGCAGCCATGTTAACCACATAAATTTATTTCTGAAAGAAAAAAAAATATTTCCAATTCTTTTTTATGAAGGAATGAAGCCTAGAAATACACAATTTATTTGAGTAGATAGACAGTAATTTTTTTTTTTTAATCTTTAAGAATGGAAATCACTCTATCTTTTTATATCCATTGTAAATAATGAAAACCAGTATTTTAAATTTATTTCATGATTTAATCAAATTGGTTTAATTTACAGGCAAAACTAACATAAATATTTCCCTCCTCTCTCTCTGAAGAATATATATTTTCAAAATTCTATCTAGAAGATATGTACACAGGATGCAAGAAAGAAAATTTTAAATACCAACTATTCAATTTTCTTGTTTTCTTTTCCTATTTAGACTTTGGATAATTGTTATATGGCATCTGGTAGCATCACTAACACCCTATGTTACTCTTGTCAAGAAAAAAAAGGTTGCATTTTAGGCACAGAATATGGGAGAATAATGGTTGCATCAGCATGTATTTTGAATGCAAACAGTACTGATGACTTTGGAGTGTAGAATGACAACGGCTTCACTTCAGGTGACTGCATCTCTACCTTCTGGTCTTCTACTGCTTTTAATTTAACAGATTTAAGGAAATCTGTGCTTCCCTTATGCAGAGTTACACATTAGCTTGTGACTAGTTTCTTTAGCACTGGTAATCAGATTCTCTGTTATTATATCAGAAACAAAAAGTGTTGTCGCCTGCTCTTTCTAAGATCTATCGTGCTCGCAATCAGCAAACTGTTTCATTTAAAAAAAAAAAAGCCTGCAAAATTTATGCATTTTTTTGTACATTTGTGATGTATACTGGACTATACCATGACCAAAGGGCAACTTAACCTTTCTAGTTCACTTCTTCAGTTTTCCCTTTGATTTCTGTTGACATAAAAGGCATTAAGTGTCTGACTTCAAAGAACAGCCAGTGTAGATATTTGTTGTTCAGCATGGTGGTCTTTGCTTAAATGGCTGCTTCTTTTGTCTTTCTTTTTCTTTTTTCTTCAATTGACTTACTATGTAAACATCACGACCCTAGACTCTCTATCTCGCTATTCACTCTTTAAAAAAAAAAATTACACAACCTTGTATAAATTATACTCATAGACAAATATTTTGCGTAACTGTAAAAAGGTAAAATCACCCTGTTTCCAAAATTATTTGTACTTACGTCAAACATTATTCTGAAAACTTTCAAATAATTCAGTCACTATAGTTGTACTAGCAATTATACTCTCAAACTTTAAAGGAAACAGAAAACATATAGGAAGGTTAATTTGCTTTTCAAATTTTACACAAAGGCTATCTCTTTAGAAATTAAAAGATAATCAGCTATTCTCTGATCAAATTCGATTAGATTTTTACCTTATTTTCTTCTGTATTATTATCCTCATATTAATTACATTTATGGCATGCAAGTCTAAAATACTGTTTCCTTGAGCAAAGCAAGGAGAAAAAGGATAGAAGCAACTTGATTGCAGATGCTGAGGTACAAAGCAGCAGCAACCAGTGCTACTGCTAACAGAATGCTGTGGTTGTAAGCTGTCAGTTATTCACATGCTGGACCAGCTGGTATGGATTAATGCAGCAGTTCCAAGCTTAATAGAGGTGTATTAATTTATACCATTTGAGAATCTGCGACAGATTTTTGGAGCATTGAATACACAACAGCAAGCAACTCCTAAATAATAATTATGGATTAAACACTGGCTTGTGTTCAGGCCGAGTGTACTTCTCGTGCTATAAATAAGATTCCTCATGGCTCCCTTCCACAAAATCAATATAACTCAAACCCACAGCACAACTGCCTGCATATGCTACCTGAATCACAGCTTAAACATGACATTGTGGTGTTGCACTGCAACCAGGGTGCACATTTATCAGAACTCCATCTCAAATATCACTTCTTAAGAACAAATCTATAGGCTATAGGAAGACTTCTTTTGAATAACTGTGGATCCAGGACATATTCCTAATGTTATTGGTGCCTATTTGTGCTGGTTTTGACTGGGATAGGGTTCAGTTTTCTCCATAGTAGCTTGCATGGGACTATGTTTTGAGTTTGTGCTGAAAACAGTGTTGCTAATATAAGAATGTTTTCGTAACTGCTGAGCAGTGCTTACATAGCATCAAGGCCTTTTTTACCTCTCACATCACCCCAACAACGAGTGGGCTGGGGGTGGACAAGAAGCTGGAAGGGCACACAGCCATGACATCTGACCCTATGTGACCAAAGGGCTATTCCATACCATATGGTGTCATGATCAGCATATAAAGCTGGGTGAAGAAGAAGGAAAGGGGATGTTCAGAGTAATCGCATTTGTCTTCCCAAGTAACCATTATATATGATGGAGCACTCTTGTCCTGAAGATGGCTGAACGCCTGCCTGATGATGGGCAGTATTCACAGTGTATTAATTCCTTGTTTTGTTTTGCTTATGTGCATGTTCTTTTTCTTTATTTATTAAACTATCTTTATCTCAATCCATCTTCTTTTAATCTTCCCCTTCCCATCCCACCAGAGAGGAGTGAGTGAGTCTATGAGCTGAGAAGGCCAGAACAACTACATTCCCATTCTAGTCCTTCCACTAGGTAAATTATGCAGGATGCATCCCTTCTTTGTGCACCAGATTCTACCTGCAAAGTGAAAATAACATCAAAAGTCACTTCTATAATGTGTTTTGAGGTATAATGGTGGGAAACAAGCCCAACAAATACACCTCCCCGAAGTCAGTTTCTTTGAGTTTCACAAGAACAGTGGTTATAAACTTTGTGGCAGTGTCATAAGGAACACTCTTTGTAATTGGCTATTATATTATTACTCTATCTGGTCAAGGTGAAGTAAAATAGTAACTAGGCTTTTGCACAACTTTTCTGATTTTTCACCAATAGAACTCAAAGCACTTTCAAGAAGACACAGTTGATGTTATTTCCATTGCAGACTCTTTTCAGGCTGCCCTTACCTTTGAGTAAACAGAAAGCTCAGGCTAAGAGCAAAATCGATGTCAAAGTCAGTGACAGAGCTCTGAAAATGAGCAGCTTTTTTCTGCTCTAAACAGAAGAGGAAACATTTCTCAAATTGAAAATTAGCATGACTTTTCCCCTACTCTCCTTCAGGAGTCAAGGCAATAAAACAGGATTGTGTTTGGCCAAGAGAACTTTTTACTGCTCCAAGTCAGTTTTATGGCAGTGTTTGCTAGCTGCAACAGGTCTGTAAAAAGATAAAACTCGACCCCATGTCCTATATTGCTTTTATTTTCTGTTGAATTTTAAACACAGTATCTGTACCCACAATAAAGAAGAAAGAAGAAAAATAAATTAAAATTTAGATGAGTAAAGGTAATTATTACCTGCTACCTATATAGAGCAGGACACATTAAGAATAAGCCTAAGGTGAAAACAAAATTGTATCTATAAAGCTTTTAAGTGATATACTGCATGAATCAGTATATAGATTTTATCCATGTGTGTAGGTGAACCTTTGAGGTACAGAAGGCTTACTATATAATTCACTCCAAAGGCATACATTCTGATCTATATGGTTTTTAGAAATAGGAAGAAAAAGAAAAACTAGAGCCTTGTTTCTCTTGCATACTTCTTTCCCACTACAGTGAACAAGAAAAATACAGAGAAAGGATTAAAAAATAGTTTTTATCCTCTAGAATAAAAAAATCTTCCCTTTCTCCATCTTTTTTTTTTCTACTAGAGGCTTTTTGTATGGATTTGTATCACACAAAATAAATTGATTTATTAAATAATAGTATAATTGTTCTAATTACTGAAGTGAAAAGTCACTAAAACAAATATATTCAGTTTGCTAATTTTACTCAAAGTTTCCAAAGTGACATAATGCAGCTTCTTTTTAAAGCTTTCTTGAAAAAACAACAATTTCCTGTGTTTATTTTGTCTTCTTTTTTCATTTCAGAAAAGTCTCTCTGATTTGTGACAGCAGATGTGATCTACATGATAGACTTTTACCAACAAGGAGTCTTAGTTGGTGTGATCACTGGAGAATAAAAACCTTTGAGTATTACTTTCTTCATAGATTTTTCAATCAAATACTATCATGGGCCTTTCAAATGACTGCCATTCATGGTTTTAAACAAAGAGTAATCTCAACATTTAATTATTAGGGCCATTATTAACAACTTATGATCTACTTTATGCCTTGAACTTCTGCCTTAAACTTGATCTGTTTTATTCTGCTGAGCAGAATGGAAACTCATATGGTATTTGTTATCTTGCAAGAACTGTGACAATCTGTAGTAGGACTTTTCTAATGTTTTTTAAATTACAATAGCAGTGAGAGTAGAACTTTTACGTGCTCATCTTATTGAAAAAGGATTTCATGGACAACATGGAAGCCAAGTGGACTAGATTTAAGACAGATTTCAATGTGCTTTTTTATTGTTTTGACATTAAGGCAGAATATACATATCTATAAATGAAACAGCTATTTTTTAAAAACATATTCTTGGCCAGGGGCTACAGCCATCTACTGGTAAAATTTTAAACAATCTGCAACAATCAAGTTACAAGAAATGGGGAGAAAAATTAGGGGAAATTTGATATGAAAGTGTCAAGTTCCATGAGTTTGCTAAAAGAGCAAATGTGATCGTGTATAATGATTTGCCCTATATGAATAAAATTTCGCAAACCAATTTTATTTTCAGAAGGGAGTTTACAGGAGTGAGAAGGAGAGCTTTCTAGAATTCAACTCATAAAACCAAACTTGAAAGTGTCAGAACTTCATGTAAGGAAAGTCACTGTCACACTATGTTAGAAACAAGTAAGTCAATGCAAAAAGAAAAGAAGACTAATATAGACCAAAGATTTGGTCACACATGTATCGCAGAGTATCTCAAAATCTTCTAACATGGCCTTCTTTCAGAGTATGCATTGTAAAGTGCTATACTTTTCTCAGTCTTCAAAAGCTAAATTAAAAGAGGATTTTCTACAAATCTTCTACAGAAATTTTCTTTATCTAACAAAGTTGATATGAAGATTATGACATAAGCTAACTGTATACAGAGAGACATCTGAGTATCAAAGGACACCTTTCACAAAGTATTTTTAACAGAGTACTTAAATATGCCACTATATGCTTACTAAAAATGCTATGTAAATAAAAAGAAAAGCTCCCTTTTATATTTTCACATGATTCCATTGGTGATATACAAGATCCATTTTTCAAATCCTTTATAAATCAGATTACCAAGGAGAAAGCACTAAAATTCCAAGAGATCTTTAACACATACTTGCATGGAGGGAGAGAGGAGGAAATGGCCTCTGTATAAAATTGTCCTCCCATAAGAATGCTCCCAAGAAGACAATATCCTCCAGCCACAGAAGTAGGCATGAGTTCAGGTCTCTGTCAAATATTAGTTGTTAATACTCTACAGCTCTATCTACCTGAAGAATGACTCAACAAACCTCATTCAAGACATAAAACCATAAATAAGAAAAAGACAAACCAGTTTATAAGAAATAAGACTCATATGAGAATAACTAATAAATTGTAATGACTCACAGTTTACTGGGCTCTTACCTTTTTTCATTAATCTATGTCTAAAAAATATTTATTCCATCTTTTCCTAGTATTCTGGCATGTAAACCTTACCAAAACTGAGAGAGGATAAAAGAAAAGTAGATTATTCATATTTAATACATCCAGGTTTATGACATAAGGAAGAACATGCTTACACTCTAAGACAGACACACCATCCTGGTTATGTCTCTTTCCTATGCCTACACACCCACTGAACACAGAGCTTCACTGTGCAAATTCTCAAGTTTCTAAACTAGAACATTTTTAATCCAAAATTCACATGAGCTTGAAAGGTAAAACCATCACAACCAGATAATTTGAAGAGGTAAAGTGAATACATAAAAGAAACTTCTCTATACTTATTTCCCACCCACTAGCAATAAAACAGAAATAGAGAGTCTACACACAACACTGATTTTGTATTCTGATTCCCACAAGAAAATCCTTTTTGTTCCCTTTTGTTATTTATAAAGTTACAGTTAACTTCAGTATCATCTACTCAAAACAGGCTGTTCATTTATTATAACGATCAAGAAACAGAAATCTGTAGATGCTGCACTTACCACCTACAGGCTCCTGAAACAATCATTAAGACAGTGCCTAATGTTTAGGAAGCACAACACCACTGACAGCTTTACAGTATATACCAAGGCCCACCATTACAACAAAAAGTCTGTCAGAAAAATATGTTCAAATTAAAAAAATACATAGTCTTCAGAGTGGAAGATTCCTTTGATATAAACATTCCTTACTCTAAATCCTTCAAATACCTACAGTTTCTATGATTGCTAAATACAGAGCACAATTTACACCTATTGTTTGGCTCCCTGCTTTTTTAATAGACTGGTAGCTAGTTACTGATTATTTTTGCTGGGAAGTTCATTCCACTCTTTCTGGATAAAATGCAAGGAAGTCATGCCCAGAATTATTTGTTACCATTCTGGGTCCACATAGTTCTCCACACACAAGCTCAGTAGTTCTCTTCATTGTCTGCATAAAATCTCACCTGCTTCCCCAGTTTATAAAGCATTATAGCCTTTTTCTCAGAGAAGTACTCAAAATGATTTTCCTGTGAAAATCCTGCCTGCAGAGCACTAGATTTTATCAAACCAACTTGTGCAACACCAATTGCATATTGCTACTTTCCAGTAAGAAAAGGAGGGGAAAATGGTGGGAGATGGGAGGTGGATAGGTAGGAAAAAAGAAAAAGCATTTGTCTCACAACCACACAAAACTGCAAAATGGGCTTCTGCAAAACCTGAAATGGGAAACTTCTCTGGGAACACTGTGTTTTCATACAAAGTCAGCAGATTCAGAATTAAACAGTTTTGCCATGAAAGCTCTACATTCTTCAGACACCAATAGATTCTGCAAAGCTACATGCAAATATCTTAACATGCTTGATTTCACTTAAAATTCATCATACTCTAACACAAGAAAAATCCTTTTCAGAGAAACCAAACAGAAAACAAATATAGACACACTTGAACTTCAATACAAAGCAACAATTTGAGTTTACGCACAGACACCCTGAGCTACAGTAAACAGAAACCAGTAATGATGGTGGTTGAATGTCTGGTGAAATATAGAAGCTGGAGGGATTTGTACTTTAAAGAGAATCTAGCACTGCACATTGTTTTCTATAACTTCTGCTTCAAGACTCACGTAGAATTTGTTTTTAATACCAAACATCTGTACTAAACTCAAAATGTATCAGAGCTGCATATCTGTAAGATTCAGAAAGAAATTAATTATGTAGCTACTGGTCATCAGCCCAGTGTCCTTTCTGTCTTACAAGAAACGTAAGTTACTGGAATGATACCCAAATTGTAACAGTTTGATTGCTGATACAAAGAAGGAACCAAGTTTTCACAGTCATATTAAAAAATATTAAATCATTGACAGATATCTTTGAAAACCTGCTGTGCTATAATTTATATTTGCAAGGGCTAAGAGAAAGAAATAATAAGGGTTCTGGTACATTTCAGACTTCTGCTAGTATAAACAGAGTTTTCTCCTGCCTATTGCTTATTAGTTTAAAAGTTGTTCAACTTTCAGGGCAGAGGTGGGAAAAAGAGGAATCCTACCTCAAACTAAAAATAAACCCATTTCTCCCTTTTCCCTGAAGTCTTTTTTCTGCTTTTGTTTGTTTGTTCTGGATTTTATCAGTCTCTTTTTCATGCTAGTGAATCATGTCTCTGTCACAGCTGATTCCATTTATCTATCCTGGGAGAAAACAAAAGCTATAAATAACTCTTTGGGGGTTTCTGTTGGGTTTTGCGTGAGGAGGGACTGAATGTGTTCATTCCAAGCTTGTGCGTCAATGTTTTGCTTTATCTTTGCCAGGGTTGATTTAACTGGTACCATGCTAGAAAAAGAAAAAAAAAAAAAAAGAAAGCTTTTCACTCTCCACAAAATTCCAAGCTGGCTAAAGTTTAACAACATCTGTGGCAAATGAAAAAAGAAAACTTTCTTAACATTTGAATTAGTAGTAGAGTAACTTATTTGCAAGTGGGATCTTTTTTCCCAAAAGCACTTTCCCATTTCTTGTAAAGACCAACAATGAAATACACACGTTCTATCAGGCAGCAGTATCAGGACTTAAAAGGTGGAGGTTTTTTATCTACTTTGAAAGATTCTAACCATGTAATAATAGTCACTAATTTAAAAATATCACTGTAACCAATAATCAGACTCATATAGTGGAGAATATTTTATCTGGGCTAGGATGGGAATCTTGCAGGAACATTTACTTCTATGATCTCCAGTACTTCTTTCTACCATTTGTATTAGCTTTCATACCTGATTAGCTTACAGCCCCATGAGAAGCACTTCAAAGTCTGTAATTTATTCTGTGAAGTACAGTGAGAGTATCTACTTGTGCTCAGTGGAAATTTTTTGGGCTAAGCCTAGTATGTGTGCAGAGGGATAGTTCAGATTGACATCCCATTTCATTAATTCTAACCACAAAAAGTATGATTATAATTGTTGGGCTACCTGCATATGCAGCAATGGTGATCAAGACAAATTTTCAGAAGAACTTATCCTTGTTATAACCAAATCTCAGATTTTGTGAATTCTCACAGCATTTGGCATGATGAGAGATGAGCCCTTCAGACTGCTTTCTTCACATGCAAATGAAAAATTAAATGCACATTGCATACACCAGGAAAGGTTGCATTCTTCTACCACATCTTACAGGAAATGTGATGGCTAAAGTAAAAAGTACAAATACTTTTAACAATATCTTCAGATTGTTTATGAATCCTAGTATGAGTCATTGAAGCATGATTGAGATGTACAGAGAGACAATATGAGTAACAGTACCAGGAGCTTAGCCGCAGAGTATCAAGCAACTGACCTTTTATTCTAGTTTTGTCTGTTCCATTCTAACTACTTATCCCAAGCACCCTTCACATTTTCTTAAGGTGAAGGCAGTGGCCCAGGCAGAATAAAACGCTTCAGTCTGCAAACTGAGTTCAGGAAGTTGAGGACACTTCAGCAGGTAGCTACACTGACCTTTACAATACTACTGAAACACTGCTGGCAGTACACAGACTTCTGGTTTCAAGTTACCTCATAACATGATCCCAACCACAGTTGTTGGCTAGCTTGATGTAAAAGAGAAATGAAGCTTGAGGATGATTAAAAAAAAAATATATATATATATATATATAAAAAATCTGTGGATTTTTAAATGCATTTGGGGAATACAGTAGAAAAATTTGTCATAAAAAAAATAGTGCTACATTAAAAATGTCAATCTAGTTTTCTTTTTCAAAGATTTACAAGATTAATGCCTGTGACATGCACAGTCACTTACTAGAAGAGAGCAGATAAGCTCTAAGGAATCCAGCAAAAAACACAGAAGGCCTATCCCCAAACAATTCACAATTAAGAGGTATGACTTTAGGGATTATTAATTGGTGGCATTTTAAAAAAGAAAGTTGTTTTCAGAATTATACTTCAACTATCATACTACTAGAAGTTGTCAAGATTTATTTGATTTTCCTCTGTTTTTAAATCTTTCAAAAAAATAAGACAAAGAAATGGATAATGGACAACAGCAAACCAAGCACACCAGCTTAGATCTTAGGGAAGAATACTATTCATTCTATAAATTAATTCTTGAGAGTTCTCTGTGCTGAATAAATCTAAAGGTGATGTCCTAAAGTATGAAAGGATTTCTTAAAACAATATTCAACAAACAACAAAAGTTACTTCTGTAAGTCACTTGGCAATACTACCCATATCACCACATTCCAGGCTTCTTACACTGACTAAGCTGGAAGCATTTGAGTTCATGAACTCCAGCCTCTAATAGCCACTCCTAGTCCAGTTATTCTCACTGGGGCCACAGTGTGCTTTTCAAAATGTTCTAAACCTAGCCTTGAAGTGAATGTGTGCTTCTCCTTGAGAAGAAATAACTTGTTCTTCCTGTCATCTCCCAGTAACCTGATTATTCTGTTCTGTATTACATGTTACAATACATGAAGTAGCAACTTTTTCAGATGTTTCATTGAAAATTAATGTAGCAGGGATGCAATGAGTACAACTTCACCAAGTTGTAGTTGTTCTGCAAGCCATCTCACATTTCAAGGTGGAAATAAATGCCAGAGGAAAGGAAGACAATGTTACCTTGTAGAGACAGCAGTAGTAAATATTGCAAAATTGATTATCACCCTATTCAAGTGAATTGCATTTACAAGGCAAGTATAGTTAAAGTTTAGCTGTTTAATGGCACAAAAAATATATGCAATTTCCCATACCATTTTTCAGACATGCCTAGTTTGAGTGAAGAAGTTACTGTTGCATGACTGACAATAACTAGACAAAGTATGATCCTATTGACTTTTCCTTTACTGATCATTTTAAAGAATGATCTATAAACTTAATCTGCAAAATTTGTGAACAGCTACTGAAACAAGGAATCACTCATTTTCACTTCCAAAAGTCTAGTTAAGTTAGAAAGGCTGATACTCAAAAGTTTTATTTCAAAATACTCACACTTAATCTGCAAACTCTTTGAACTTAGAGTGACACTGTTTTTCTCTAATTTCTAGCATAAATCCATATGTTAGCTGAAGCTTTTATAGAAGCTCTGCAAAGGAAGTATAGGTACTCATCCACAGTGTAGGCTTTGGAACAAGCACAGCAAGGTCTACCATAGCCATAAAAGGAAACACAACTCTCCATTATTAGCATTATATTCAGTTTTCAAAATAAAAAATGTATCTATGCACATACATGGAAGTAGATTGTAATTAGAAGTAAAAATAAATTCTGACACTACTCAGTGATGTGCCTCCATACCAGTAACTATTTGCAGATATGAGAGGTGTATGATACAAGGAGTAAAAATGCGTTATTTTCCTCTGTAGCCAGAGGAAACAGAGGATTTTCCTGTTTTGCATTGGTCATGGCCAACATAATGTGATATCATATAAAAATCCAAATTTTCTTTTCATCTCTGGACAGAGCCATAAGTGGGACTGTAAAAAATATTATTGCTGAGGTATAGTAGGGAGGTACAGGAAAAAAATAAGATATTTTAATTCAACCTGACCTTTACCTGTTTACTGTGAAAGTAATGGATCCTTTTTTCGGTCCTGAAACCACGAGTATCCCACAAATTAATTCATGTTATACTGCAGTCTCTATCATAGTGGGAAGCAGTTGGCACAAAGAAAGTATTAACAGGGCCAGGTGGCAAGCTGAAGTGGGCTGTGAAGAAGTGCGGAACTGCCTAGACCTTTTCAGGTCAAAAAAAGCTGTGGCAGAGCAAAGCTAAATCTTAAAACTCTGAAGAAAATAAACAGGAATTCAAGAAGAAAGTTAATACTTTCTGAAGCAGAACTAGAGTACCTTTGAATTGCCTTGGAAACAGTTTCTCTTCCACTGCTACTTAAAAGCAGGGGTGTGGGGAAAGAGAAATATTTTAAGACTAGTAAAAATGGTTACTTCTTGTCACTCAGTGAATAGTCTAACCCTTAGCCCTCATCTTTCACACATATTATTCTTTCGCCTAGACTCCTTGTCCAGTCAATCCTGGCATATCCTTATCTGTTCACTCTCTTTTTTAACAGTATTTCCATTTTGGAAATATCAAATTAATTGGAATAGAACTTTTTTTATTCTGGATTTTTCTCTTCAAAATAACTTAGTTGATGAATTTATAAAATTGCCTTAACATTCTTGAATGCAGACAAATCTGATGCAGGATACTGAAGCATTACTTTGTTGCTTCATTATCTCCTACTGCCTCTATGAATATAAAGTTATTTCTCTTAAAGTGCACCCTCAACTTAAACATCTTTTGATTTCTAAGTGAATACACAATAGGCTTTGTGGTACATGCATCAAATGCAACCACTTATTTTCATGTTACTATCCTTAAACAGAACTTTGTACATAAGTAACAGGAAAATATATCAGCCTGATGTTCACAAGCTTTTGTAGGTCATCTCAGTAGTATCCATTAATCACTGTGTTGTGACTTGGTTTAGCCACAGACACAGTCAAATAGAAGACTAACCATACAATTAGTATGTCCATATGTAAAGTGAAAGAAATT
Source organism: Colius striatus (assembly GCF_028858725.1). NCBI lineage: Eukaryota > Metazoa > Chordata > Aves > Coliiformes > Coliidae > Colius > Colius striatus. The sequence goes on from NC_084759.1 coordinate 129,673,474, forward strand.
TGCAGCTCTAAGTAACTCCAGTGCTTTTAGAGACTTCCCAACAAGACATCTCTTTTACCTGGAGGAACTAGTTTTCTTAAGACACATGTACGACAAAACTAGGCCTAGAGAAATATTCACCTACCTTTTTTTTCTTCTAAAGGATAAAAAGGAAATGAAAAAGATGGCTTCTGATTCATCTTTCTCATGTCAGTTCTGTAAGAAACCTAGGTAAGCTTAAAAAAAAACAAAACAAAAAACCACAAAAAAAACCCCACAATAAAAAAGTTCTTCCTTTAGCGTGGATAAGTTAAGTACATAGTATAGCTGAGAATCTCACTAATTCTTTTTTTTTTTTCTTTGAGGAATTTAAAGAGCTAAAGAAAGATATGGGATGCCTATAGGGTATTTCTTGGTACAGGAAAAAGATATGTAGAAATCAAACACAATTTTCACTCAGATGGACATAAGTTATTTTAGTTCATTAAGTTCACATCAGATTTTTATTGGCAAATCAACAACAAACTTCTACCCTTCCACTGTCATTCACTTGAACTTTTGCCAATGCATTAAAGCATTATTTTCCAAAAAAAATAAAACCCACAGCAAATCACCAGCATCATTTACTACTCCCCCTAAAAATACTTTTGGCACAACATTACATGCATACTTTTGACAATTGTGCTTTTGAAAAACATCATTCTCTGTAGCAGTTAAACAATAAGAGTTTTTCCATGCTAGAGAGATACTGTTTTAAATATGTGCCACTGACTAAGAGCAGACAGATGTAAACAAGAATCTTTCTTAAAATACTGTTCATTTTTTGTATTTTAAAATCATAAAATATTTTACTTGATGTAGGTATGTAGTGTGGGTAAACCCAATCATCTAACGTTGTAACTACCAGTCCCAAAAAACTTCATATGTCAGTGTTTGAAAGTTCTCTTAACTTTGATTTACAAACAGGAAAGTAGGAGAATTGGTTTATAGCACTTTCTTATGTCAGAGTTTTTTCTTTTTTTTTTTTTTTGTCTCAAATTAAGAATTTCTTAAGCCTTGTCTTATATATCAAACATTTTTGAAGGTGATTGCCACCAATGAACGTAAGAAAGGTCATGTGATTAAAGTTAAAAAAGGAAACACTATCATTTTACACTTACAATTAATACCACAACAATTTTTACCATACTTTATTGTTAAAGACAGAAATTCCATTTCACTTTGCTTCATGGAAAATGTCATGTGCAAAAGTGCAAAAAGGTAGGATCTGCAGAAAATACAAATTGACACAACATTACAACATAAGTGTTACATGGCTAAGTAGTGGTCAAGCACTGTGTTTATATGTCCATAATAGTTTGAAAGAAAAGAAGATAGAATCTGTTTGTTTGTTATTCAAAACTAACATCTATTTTAAGACAGGGAAGATTAAACTTGACTATTACAATATCTCATTGATAGAAAATAGATGTTCACAGATGTCATGGTCAGTATCACTGAGGCTTACAAAATTTATATGCTCCAATAGTACCAAAGGAGAAACAACATGACCCCAAACCTGTTTCCCATTTGTGTTTTTGGACTTTGTGGATCACATTTGTACAAAATGTGTCTTTCCACAGGTTGCTATGCGGTAGTCTCTATCCCTTTGCATAGTGAGTCCTCTTTGAAGTCAGACCTTTGTAGAACATTCAGGCAAAAACACATGATCCTCAGAGCTCGCCTACACAGTAACTGGAACCAGATAGATCGTGGACTGTAGCTTATAGTTACTCAGCATAAACTCATGTATAAATGTGATGGTTCACAACCCATTAAATAATTTAGGCCTAAAGTTTGCAAGGAGAAGTTACTCCACTGGCTTATCCTCAGAGTGCAATCTAATATCCCATGTCAAGGAGTTTCTCAGATTTCTCTCCCAAACTTTTATGGACTTGCTGGCTTTGGCAGCACAACTACAGATTTCACCTGTCAGAGCACAGCTGGTTGCTAGTCCAAGACAGGCCAGCTGTGTTTAAAGAAAAGAACTCGAATGAGAATAGAGTAAACCTGAAGACCTTGGACTTAAGTTAATTCCTTCCATTTTCTACCCCCCAGTAAACGGAGGCATTTAAAAACAGTTAGGGCAAGAAGGCTGTGGCTACTACTTTGAAGGATGTTTCTGAAATAAAGATGAAGTCAGTCACCTGAATTGTCAGAAAATTCTATGCTATTTCGTTGTTACTGAACAAGAATACTGAATCTAATGAAGAAGGAAAAATCCCTTACCCAGGAAGAAGTATTACTCTTGTCAAACTTAGAGTAACCTTGCTCAGACTGGTAATGTCTTGAGTAGTAAATTCTATAATGAGCTCATGCTTCTATTTGTGAAAGAGATAAACACTTATTGAACAAGGAACAGGCTAAGATAAGATTAAACAACCATGATCACAGTTATAGTTCTTCATTGATTAAAGCATCATAATTCCTCTGTTGAAATCAGATATTTTAGAAATGTTCACTACTGGTGCTCAAATAATACAATTAAAAAATAGGACAACTTTGTGACACTATGATGATTTTCTCAGTTACTATCAATTTATCATGTAATCTTTTTCCAGGATAAAGACTGAATGGGTAAGGTAAGGGTGTATATTTTGCTTTCATTATGTAGAATTTAGTTGGAAGCCTGAGATATAAACTGTTTCAGTCTTTAATCCAAACGTCAAAAACAAGACTCATGTCTTGATCACTAGTGAACTCAGAAGACTTTACAATATATGTCTATGTGAATATCAAAATAATTTTTAAAAATAGTTTTTTATTAATCTGTGGGATATTTGTTTGTCCTGTCAAATAAGTCAAATAGTAAAACCTGCTAAGCCATTGCTAGGTGTTTATCTGTTTAAGGTGAAGAAAGCTGTCCTTGCAAACAAGCATTTAAATTTTATTTTACTCAAGGCCACCCACAGTGTGTTTACTCATCACACACAGAGACTTGCTGTAAAGTAAGCAGAAGGATAATTCTGACTTAATTTGCAGGTTTCAATACTACGCATGAATGGTAAATTTAAATCTGACTGCAAGTAAACATGCAAAGCTTCAAGCACACAGGTTGATGAGGAGGTTTCAAACCGGGCAAACAAACAACAAAAAGAAATCCAAAATGCTGTAGCATCATATCACAAAAAAGAGAGATCTCTGTAAGACAGTCATAGTCTGTGTTTCCCAGAAATTTAGTAGATGCCTACATGATTATGCTTCTAAACCTATGTTTAATCAACTAAATACAGTGCTGATTGTCATGGTAACAAATTAGTAGTTTTGAAGGGAATGCGTCCTAGCTTACTGATTGCATCTGCACAGCAGGGAGATGCTGTGATGTTGCTGTAGAGGTGTAATGATAACAAAAGATGGAGACTTTTCTTCCAGTGTTCCAGATGCACGACATTCTTCTTGGGAAAAGTTTAAGGGCCTCTGAGGATGCATAAACTTAGATTCTTCACCAGCTAGGGACAAACCTCAAATGCATGATCATTTAAATAGAAGTCAGAGCTCAATCAAGACTTCTCAGCAGAGAGAACAAAATAACATTTTCTTATGCAGGGCTTTTCCCAGATATATGCACACATGCTACTCCCATCTAATAAAGAAGAGAAACTTAATGACATGTTGAAGTGGTTGTGTTTGAAGGGAGGTGAGTGGAGCCAGAGAAAGCTCTGAAATGGTCAGAAAGGTGTGCAAGGGGCCTTTGGGTAACAGTGTCTTTTTAATCTCAATCCAGATGGCTGCTGTTTTCCAGCAGTAGTTTTCTATTCTTTTATCTTGTCAGGTATGAGCACTCTGTCTCCTATCTACTCTCTACAACAATCCACAGAACCTACACTCACCACCTAACACTGCACCTAATCAATCCCCCATCCTCAGGAACACACATTATTCCTGTGCCTCCAGTGTTGCTGGAGGGAAAGAGGAAAACAGAAGAGGGCATAGACTGAACCCATTCCTGCTGCTGAGACATCAAAATTCATATCACAAAATAATTCTTCCTAACTAACAGTAGCAGTGCTGTATAGAAGTAGCAGGCATAACTAGCTTAATATATTATGCCTTATTTTATTTAGAGCTGACGTTGGGTTTCTCTGCAAGAGGGGTCAAACAAAGGGCTTGTAGTCAAAACTCTCAGGGTACCATTCTTTGGCTAGCAAGTTCACGTCGCCCAGTGCTTGTTTAACTTTAACACTAACAGGTTCATTTTCTAAACTAAAATTTAAGCAGAGCTTGGCAGATGGATAGCATAAGATTAATAGGAGTATCTACCTCAAAGTTAGACATAAAAAATTATGTATACAAAGCAAATTAAAATCTCTCATACACTAAAAAAACATAATTCTTCATCAAGATGAGAAAGCATGTTAACTTCCACAAATAATTAAATTCTGAGATTAAGAAGTATAAAATTTACTGCAGCTACAACCTAGAAAAAGGAAAACATAAGAACAGGAAGAGTATGTGCTTCATTTATCTGTAATGCCTGAAGAATGCTCCATGTTCCACACATTTGAGTTTAGAAGTTATTTTTTAAAACAATAAGATTGCTGAGTAAGCACAGGAACATGTGTAAACCTCTAGGAAAGCTGTGTCCAAGAAAACAAATACCAATTACATTGTATTATTGGATTTACTTTACTACACAGACAAGTCACATAACCCATTGGAGGGGATCCTTCAGTAGCAACTGCTAAAGTAAGAGAAATTAGCATAAGAACAGCTTTAATAGCTCTTTGAGCTTTGTTTTCAAACATTTTAATACTAATGAGCACCACATATATTGTAGACAGCTAAATAAATAAAAAAGACCATCAAGATTATATATTTTAGCTGGTCTTTGGGTGTAGGCAGTCTAACATAAACCAGAGGAGATAAGTATCAGTCAGTTATGAAAAATGCCATTACAGCATGCTAGAAGCAAAACAGCCATGTGAAATGAGAGGAACAGAACTCAATATAGCGTGCAATGACTGTAAGCTTCAGTGCCCACATACTAAGCTTTCTGTATAGTAATGGCCCGATACATTCATTTTGACCCAGAGACCAGAGATAAATTGTCTTAGCAATACAAACAAACAGCTAAGTAATTAGGGCAAAGTTTTTGGAGAACATAGTGATAACATCTAAAAGCATTGTTGGGTGATGGGGAAAAACAGCCCTGGAGATAGGGGGTTTAATCTAAAGTAAAAGAGAGAGTATAATTGCTTCTCCAAATTATAGTACACTAAAAAAAAAACCCAGACAAGCAACTAGCACTGGTATTTGTCTGGCATTTATTTCAGCGTATCCAATCTGAAAAGTAACTTTCGTTGTCTCATTTGGAGTTAATTAAGTTTTCCCTATAAAAAGAAAGCTTTTACATGTGCAGCTGTGAAGCTGTCGGAGCTGAGAAATCCACGAGGAACCACATTTTAAAGAATTTCTATCACTTAAATTTATCCAAAGTAATGTATTTAAATAAAGCACTGAGGTTAACAGAGTGGTTAAAATGTTCAAAGCAACTCCTTTCTCACTCAGCTTTTACATATCAGCCCTATTTGGAGGGTCAAACACAGACGTACATTAGATATGATGCAGGACATTGACAACAACAATGTCTATTACCTCACAAGCCACAGAATAGAGGTGACTAGCACATAACCTAAATTATATGTTGATTTAGGAATAAGCCATTGGTTATTGCTTTAAAACTTTGTGCACAATGTTATTTACATTTTTTAAAAAGTATTATGAACATTTAGAAATTAGTGAAATATCAGACCTAGAACACATTCCTTCAATTTGGGTAAGGTTATCCAAGAAAAATGTCATATCTCAAATAAATACTAATTTTTCTTGTTGGTAACACTCTTAATTTTACTAAATGGAGAACCGTGCTCATTGCAAAATATCTAAGCTTGATTCTAACAGAAAAAAAATACAATATGGAGGAGATAAATGTTCATTGTACTTCTACCACAGCTGAAGGACCAGCTGTCTCCTAGTGCTCACCTAAGGAACTAAAATGTTACTGTTTTTAAATGCATAATGAAATGAAGATGCATACAGCAAATTTTACTAAAAAAATTATTTTTCCTTTCTTTGAAATATATTTTTAAAAGCAAGAAGACATTTTGAAAGATACATAATTCAAATATTTATAAAAGAGAGGTTTCTGGACTTGTCATAAGTGATCCATAATCTTAATTTCATCCCACATTAACAAAAGCAGCTTCAATAACTCAGTCATCTGATCCAATGTAATTTAATGCATTGAAAATAGGTGTATTTCTTGCTCCACTGTGTACTATGTTGTAGTATATAAAAGTCCATGTAAATAATTGTTCATATGATTCAGTTGTTTTTTATTTCAATAAGTACTTCACTAACAGTTCCAGAATAAAATTGTACAGAGATAAAAAAATGAGGCAAGACTGCAAAATCACTTTGTAAACATCAAATTAACACTTCAGAACAAAGAAAGAAGTCCTCATTCTTTAATCTTAAAGTGGACAGTCTACCTGCTTTCTGGGTCAAAACCCCCATATTTTGTTTTGGTTCAAAGTCCACTATGAAACTTTGTAGTCAAATTATGTCATTTTAATTTATGATCTATATATTATTTTAAAGATTATGTTGAAGGTTTAAAAAATATTTTCATAACATTGCTAATTATGAAATATTGAAGAAATCTCCCTTAAATAGCATACCTTAACTACATAGCCATTCTCCACATCTGTAATAAAATTTTCTTTCCTTACTCTAATCCATTCATCACAACCTATCAACTTTCACTTTCAGTTTCTGCATTTTTCTCCGCTTGATTCTGCCCTAAAATGATGTCTCTAAGAGTAATATATCATATAGTTAACATCACTTCTTAAGAAAATAGGCTATAGAGATGAAAAGTCACTGTTTGAACTAGCAAACTGGATTATGGCCACACAGATACGCTGCCAACACAATACTCAAAAGGGTAACATTCATATTGCTTGCCTTAGAAGGATTGTTAGTTATTTATCCCAGCTCTCTCCTTCATTGACACAACTAGAACTCCTAGGAAAACAAATGTTGTCTTCATGTCTTAGGTCTTTTCTCCATCTTTTTTGCACCCATACTTTGTTACACACTGCTCACCAGCAGGAGTGAGCTTTTTATTTGATAGGTAAGCTGCCTCATGTTCTGACACAGGAGCAGCCCAGGGGAGTAACTGCAGAAGGAAAAAGGAAGGACAGTTGGTATATGATGCCTCTAAAGTATTTTTTCTGGTGAATGTTGCCAATACAAAATATATATTGTGATGTGGCTTGTGGGTGAAAACTTGTGATCATTACTGCTTGTCCCATCACTGGGCACTACAGAAAAAAGACTCACCCCATCCTCTTGACACCTGCCTTTTAGGTATTTTTAAGCATTGAAAAGGTCCTCTTTCAGTCTTCTCTAGGCTAAACAGACTCAGATCTCTCAGCCTTTCCTCATAAGAGAGATGTTCCAGTCTCCTAATCATCTTGGTAGCCCCTCCTCTGGACTTTCTCCAGAAGTTCCTTATCTCTCTTGAACAAGGAAGCCCAGAAATGGACACAGTACTTCAGATGGGGTACCACCAGGGCAGATTACAGGAGGAGGATAACTTCCCTTGACCTACTGCTGCTTTTCTTGATGCATCCCAGGATATATATTACATCAAGTTTAGTCTCATATAGAAAGTATTACAGTCAAAATTATTGCAAAACCGCAAGATCAAGATTAAAAGAAAGCATATACTCATTTATTTCTATTCATGTCACGGTAAAGGACAGAGGCACACTTCTGTGTATTGTAACTATCATGTTTTTCCATCTTTTTTTTCCCCCCCTAGAAAAATGACTATTGTGTTTGCACTTTATTTTGTGCAATAACAAAAAAGACTGAAGTGATCTAATAAGAAGAGCTGTACTATTGTCTTCAGCAAAGAAGTGTTACATCTTTCTATGTTCCATCACAGATGCATACAAATGCAGTTATCAATATTGTCAAATGTTATAGAGTTCAGTGAGAACAATTATGTGCATTATGACTGTTTCACTGAAGACCTCAACAAATTAGGAAGTTGAAACAAAGCCTTTATGAAATTATTCTCTTTTTTAATTTCACCTACACATATACAGACAAAATGGGCCAATATTGAAGACTAGGAATCCAATCTAGCTTCTTACATCATTTTCAATAACAGATGAAAGTGTTGCTTTATTTCCATTCTTTAACTTGCTACTGAAAGAATTTTTTAGTAAAGCCACAAATGTGAGTCATTTACCTTGATCTGAAAACAGAGACTTTTTTTCTAAACTACTTTTTATATGACAGTTATTTGCAGCCATAGACTGCAGAGTCATCTCATCCTCTCCATGAAAACTTTGATCCCTACTCCAAATTTCTGTGAATTTTTGTAGAAAACACAGTAAAAAATATATATACATGAAACGTCATGTTTTTGTTGTTCAATGTTCAAGCTTTTTTTTCCAAAACAACATTTTATTTCAGGCTTTTCTATCAGATATGAACTATTGGTTGCATGGAGGCTTACATGATATTTGTACTTAGTTAACTTTTGACAGCCTTCAGCGAGCTGTTACAACAGTATGTTTTCCAGGAAAGAAAGTATAACCACAACAGCAAGTTGAGCCTTTGGGGGTTGGTTAAGTTTCTCATTAAACTGATGTTCAAGTACATGTAGCATTTTTCCTTAGTGTGGCAACTTGCCAGTTTAACATTGAGGAAATTCAGATGCTTATAAATTAAGTTTGTAAGTTTGTTGAAATGACAAATCGGATTTTAAAACCTGAAACGGGAGTCTCTGTCTCTCGTTGTGTTATAGCGTAGTGCCCTCCACTGGCCAAATGGCCTCGGTTAAAAATAAAAGAGCAAAAATTCTCTGGGAAGTTACTCTTCAGATTAAAAATAACAAAAATATAATCGTCAAAAAAAACTCAGAAGCACTGTCAAATTCTTAGAAAAGTTTACTACATAATAGCACTAATTTATACTAATGTCAGTCTTGCTTTCATATTAAATTGTAAAAAAAATATTTTGTGTGCTGAAATAAATCCTGAAGCAGCCTTTTTAAATAGTTCAAAATTAGAGGTGACAATACAAAAATAAGTGGTACTAAAAAGCATAACTTAACACAAGGATTATAATGGTAAAAAGTACACAACCACATTAGCAATTACTACTGCCTGTTTAAATTTCACTCTTTCAACTTTTCCACTTCAGAAATGACAGACTCTAAATTTCTCTTTCAGGCAATTAATAATGCTTTTGAGTGTTATGAACATAACTAGTTGTATCAGCACTACCTATACTACATTTTCCTGAGAGTGAGGAATGATAAGTGTCAAGAGCCAACACTGAGCCAACTAATGAGAAAGCTGGAAACAAGTTACACACAAATGCTCTCCCTTCATATTACTGTGGGTTGTCCACTTAGTTTTTCATCTCTTCTCACTTCATTTTATGTTAGTTTCAAAACTATGGATGAAATGTAAATGCAGTGATGGTAGTTAAAACTCTAATATCTTGAGGAATATTCTGTACTATGACCAATCTTGCTGTTGTCATTTGTCAAATCCACTTCTCTTGTGATGTTACATTTCATAATACCCTTCACTATCTGGTATTGCTTCACAACTCTCTCCAATACCTATACTAGCTCAGTGACAATATGGGCAATATTTACATGATTCAAGTGCATGATTATGCTTTCAAAAATTAAGAACAGCAATATACTAAAATCATCCACAAAGTGCAAAGGACAAGTGGTACAACTGATCTAGTTGATGATTAAAGACCCCGAGGACACTATCTTAGCACTAAAAGCACTACTAATGATCTTTCAGTAGATTCAATTATCCTATACAAGAGTACTACTTAATTATTAGATCTAATTATATTCAATGTAATAGATTTATTAATGACCAGGTGAACTGTTTCTTTAACTTAAAGCTGTAAGATATAGAAGTAGGTAATGATAAGAATGCAAAGACAAATGGTGTTTGCACAAGCAGACAAAAAACCAGAAAGACTGGAAACATACTTTGTGTCAAGAGTTGTATACTGTTGGATTTTCAAGCAGAGCCAAAGAAGAAATACTCTTAAATCCCTGATAAAGTCTTCACTGCCATCTACAGATGGAGAGAACAAGGAAAGGCTGAAGTAAAAGATGGACCTCTGCAGACTACAGTTTTGGAGCAGCTTTGGTGCTCTGTTCTTCCAAGCAGCCCGAAGCAAACATAAACATCAACAGATAAGAATATCTCCTTTTCCTTATTAAACCTTAATTCTCACAGAAGATTCTGTTTCTTGTTAAAGATTAATTCCTGATATTCCTTTTCTATCTGGATTCACCAATGTTAACAGAGCAAGGCATCCAGTCATCTTCATGCTTGGCGGTCTCAGTTTCACTTGATAGTGGGAAGTGCCATAACTTAGGCCTTGAGGTCTTTTCAGCCATTGCCTTACCCCAAATCTATCTTTTCACCCCTCCTCAGGGTTCTTGTACAGTTTATGACAAACACCTATTTCATCTTTTTTTTTTTTTTTTATGCACGCATTGCCACTTCCTTTGATTGGTCAATAACCACATACTAATGCTGGATTGCTCTGCTACTCATTTTGCAGATAAGATCTCTCTCATACAATCTAAGAGCTGTTTTTCATACCTTAAACTTGAAAGAAAAGAAAATTGAGGTGGGAACAGGGGATATCTGGTTGTTTCCACCTTCAGATCTCTGTCTTTCTATAACATCATTTTAAGACTTCAAACTGAAATACCAAGATACATTCACATCTATGTTATTACACATAGATTGATACATAGGAATGTAGCAGAAGTACATAAATACTTTCTAAATTTTTGGATGGAATTGTTTTAGCCAGAATTTTATTAAACCCACAGTGCCTTAACATAATTTGACTCTGTCATGGACAGAGTCTCAGAAAGAAGAGCAACTGTTGGTTTTGCTCTCAATCCATGAAAAGTAATTAAGACCGCGCTTTCCCACAGGGAACAGGTGTAGCTATCACTTCCCTGGCAGCCTGCTCCAGCTGAAGAGTTATTACTACAGCTGTTCAGCTGATGGCAATTACCACTGATGATAGTCATTGTATGAGGATCTCACCTTCTAAAGGTTTCCTCCCAAGAGAGCTGATGTGATGACTGTTGAACTGCAGCATTACACTGCTTTCTGCTAGAGACCCACTGACTTTTACCTTTATGTGACCTTAGTGAGCTACAAAATGCATACTCAACCACAGTTGCTTAACCATGCTGACATAGAATTTCTAACTTTTGCTTTTCCTTACAGTGTAAAGAGCTTTAAACACCGCAGTGTTAAACCACAGAACTCTGTAAAGCAAAAACAGGATGTCTGTCTCTAAAGCTGGTGTTTTGTGTATTTTTTCATGAGACTGTGTTATTTGGGACCAGGTTGGTGTAATCTTTCAATAGAGTATATTGGCCAAGTTATCTTTCCTGTTGGAAGGTTAACCCCGGTATGTATGACAGAAAATATTTTCATGGCCAAGGTTCATTGTCATCACAACCTGCATAACAATAGAATCAGTTGGAGATTAAAAAAAAAAAAAAACGGCTGAAAGTCATATTCAGTGGTCTTCTTTAGTCTTGAAAGGATCCAGTGCAGCTAGAAAGATTCCAGAAAGAGATTAACGCAATTTTTACAATTCAACATAGGAACGATGCTGTTGTTTCTTCTTCCTCAAGAGTGGATTTTGATACTGCAAGAGTACGTTAGTGTAAGTCTATAGAATTTGTAGTTGAATAGAGTATTTCATTTGGAAGGCACCAACAACAACCACTTAATCCAACTGCCTGACCACTTCAGGACTGAACAAGCTAAAACATATTCTTAAAAGCATCGTTCAAATGCCTCAAACTCTGAAAGGTTGAGGCATCGCCATTTCTGTAAGAAGCCTGCTAGTGTTTGACTACCCTCCAGTAAATAAATGTTTCCTAATGTCCAGTCTAAACCTCTGCTAACACAATTTTGAACCATTCCCTTGTGTCCTATTACTAGGTACCGGGGAAAAGTGCTCACTAAGCACTTCTCTCTCCCCTTCCTCAGAAAGCTGTAGAGAGCAATGAAGTCACCCCTTAATCTTTTCTCCAAACTATACAACCTGGAAGGCCTTAGCTGCTCCTCACAGGACACATCTTCCAACCCTTTCACTAGCTTTATTGCTTTCCTCTGGACATATTCAAACACCTTCACATCCTTGCTTGTCAATCAAGGCACATAACCATTGCCAAAGGCTATGTTACTTAACACAGGTAAAGCACGACTATAATTTCTGGTTTGAACTAGTTGTTCGGAGTGACGGCCCTTAAATGTTTGGACTAGGAAGAAGGATAAAATCCACTAAGGTTTGTCCCTGCTCTCATTCTGAAATGTATTTCTCCTCCTTACTTCCTTTTGTAACTTATCAAATTCATATGCACTTTGACAGATTTTATTTGCACTTTTGTTACTTACAGATGGCATTCAAGAATTAGCAAGGTTGCAGCTTACTCATTTTGTATCAGTTATTTTTCTCAAAGACCTTGTGATACAGGATAAGCTGCATCAGATAGATAAAACAGTCTCCACAACAGAAGATAGGAGACAAGACTACCACTTGCTTAATCAGTGGCATTTGGAGTAAACTCTTGCCTCTTTCATTACTAAACAATTTGTTAGAAAGATGCAAGAATTTTCCATGCAGAGTTTTTATATGCAGGCTTGATTCTATATCTCTGTCCTTCTTTCATATGATCTGTGTGCATAGAGTAGGAAATTAGGAAGAAATAAGGGGCTTCAAGACATAATATCATGCAGAAGGTAGTGGTACTATACATTATGTTGAATCCAGTTGGATGATGGATCTATCCTCAAATTGCTTGATTTCACATGTTCCACCAAAAAAAAAAAAAAAAAGTAGTTATAGCAAGAAAGTACTAAAGTTAGCAAGAAAGATGAAAGCAATAAAAACAAACTTCCCAGATCTAGAAGCAACATTCTCAAGATTTCAACCTTCCCTAATATGTAACTTACCAATGGAAGACTAATCCTAAGAACTGAGCACATGTGCTGTAATGAGACAAATATAGCTTTTTATAGGCTTCTAAGCACAGCTAAAATGTAATTTTGTAGTCTTTCTATGCACTCCATCATTGAGTCATCTTCTGACTGCTCGGCAGAGAATTGTTGTGGTTTAATCTCAGCCAGCAACTACGCACCACATGGCAACTTGCTCATTCCACCTGAACCTCTGCCACTGAGGGATGGGAAAGAGAATCAGAAAAGTGAGAAAACTCAAGGACTGAGATGAAGACAGTTTAGTAGATAAAGCAAAAAACTCTGTGTGAAAGCAAAGCAAACCAAGGAATTCATATACCACATCCCATAGGCAGGCAGGTGTTCACCCATCTCCAGGACAGCAGGGTTCTGTCACATGTAATAGTGACTTGGGAAGACAAATGCCATCACTCAAAATATCCCCTTCTTTCTTCTTCTTCCCCCAGCTTTATATGCTAAACATGATAATCCACTATTCTAATACCCACTCTGAAGAAAATTAACGCTACCCCAACCAAAACTAGCACAAGTGACTAAATACATCAGGAAAGAAAGTAGTCTAAGTTTTTATTCCTAAAAATAGAACTACTTAACAACTAATTCAAATTAACGTATTTATTTCACCTACCAGATTTGATTAATCTCTAACAACAGCATTTTTATTCAACTTTGGACATCTCAGAAGCAGCCAATATAAAACAACATGGGGCCACTCAGGTCACCAATGACATGAGGTTTTAACCTTTGAGAGCCTGGACAAGATATATTCAACAAGAAATTCAGACAACCACAGACTTATATTTGAATATGATGCTTTTGTTCCCTAGCTCAGGAGGTTTCATTTTTCCACAGTTTTGTCCAGATCACTGGAAATTACCATCATTCCAACTATCTAAAGTATTCAAAGCAGCTGTATTTCTACAGAAAGATATCTTAAAATCAATTTGTAAGCTTGCTATTTGGTTTTGTTTTATTGACACCTTTCACTTTCTACCAGGACAGCATACTTTCAAAAAATGATTGTATCACCAGTTTCCAAGTAGCCTGACAGGTTTTGCCAAGCAATCACTTCAGTTACCGTGAGACTAATACTCATGTGCAGATTGATGGAACAGACGTTTGTCAAAGGTAGCACGGCTCAAGGGTAGGAATTCTGTTCTCCTGGGACAATACTTGCCTTCAAGCACAATAAAGGAAGTTTTGGAGAGAGTATTCCCAATCACATTACAGAAAAAGCCACACCCCACAACACTACAGTAATGCTTAATAATTGACATAGCTGCTTATAAAGTTTCATTCAAAAATGACCAGTTATTATCATTGGAATTGAGGTATACTCTGAGATTGACTTTGCAACTCATATCACTTGTTGAAGGCAAGGAAAACTTTGCCTTTTGGCAGCTTGACAAAGTCAATTTTGACTTCACAAAGAAAGGCTCCATATGAAACTGTCATCATTGTAGTATGCTATCATTAACTGTTATATAAAAGCCGTGTTTTCACTTTGCTAACTGAGAAGGTTCATTGCATGTATGTATACACCTTTGGCTAGATTCTACTCTGGGAAGAAGTTCTGTCTAAATTTATTGACTGAATTGTGATTCCAGGATTAAGATTTGTCGCATCAGTTATCAAATGAATGTTATTTCCAAATGAGTTAACACCGCTTTCCATTATGTAGTTCACTCCAAAGGTGGGAGGTAGGGGTGTATGGAATAAATATAACTGGTATATATCTCTGGAGCATGAAACAATATCTGACAGGTAAACAAGCAGAATAAAAGTGGAACTTTTAACAACAACAACAACAAAAGATATTTTCCCATCACAAATTCCAAGGCACACTGGTGTACAGAATAGACTACTAAGTGCAAAGCAAAAGCCATACTGTTTTGAAAACCTTGCATCAAAGCAAGTGTAGCACATGGAAGGCTTACCTGCTTATACTTCTGCTAAAAGACAACATAAATAAATATACTAAGTATATCTAATGTTCATGCAGAAGACGTGCATATTAGGCAAACGCGGTGTTAATAACTTACTGTTTACGTTAGAAATGGTATTTTAAAACCAAGACCCATAAATACCATCATGTTCTTCTGTCCTTATCCAATGAAATTCACAATATGAATAATAGAATACTATGCTCAAGAATCAGGACAACTCCAAAATAAATGTATCCAACTAAATTGGATTATACACATACAAAATGAGATGATCAGTGATAAAAACTGATATGTCTGCATAAAAGTACATGAAATGTACTTTATACTACGACTTTATGTTTTCTATACATTTGAAGTTCATTACAAATAATCAGAAGCTAAAATTTATATGTGCATTATATATAGTGGTTTTAGAATTTAATAAAAATTAATTGAGCGATATTTAGATCATTCTGTTTATATGCACCTGACATCTAAATCAGGAAGAACTAATGAATTGATTGCATATCAAAGATCAATTTGAATGGAACAATTTCTAATTTTCTGATTTGAAAGATGGTCTAAAATAAAGCATGTTAGGAAAATACAAACACCAGGATATCTTGTATAAAAACATAACGTAGTTACTACGGATTTGGTAGACACCTGATCTCTATAAGTCATTTGCACAGAAAGTAACCAGATGATGTAAAGCAAAAAAAAAACGTTTTAAAAGCTATCACACTATGCATTAGAACCACATTGCTTTCAAACTCGTCCTGAATACTGTTGTCTATATTTTTCATTATCTAGTCAAGCAACAGTTTTTGTTCTTTCAATCTCAGACATTTACCAAATTTTTCCAATGGCAATTGCATATTTTCTCTTGCAAGCATGAACTCAGGAAAGTTTTTCAACAACACTAATGTCCAAATGACTAGTTACACCTTCATAAGCTTGGGCCAGCTGTACTGTACCTTTAGGCCACATATTTCTCCTAACTCAAGAATTCTATTCACCGGCATTGTTTGCATCAGTTTCTGCATGTAGAATAAACTCTTTCTATTGTATCTGCTCTCGTCCATCCGGGCCTTGCTGTATGCTTTAATGCTCTGCTTCACATTTGAAATCTACTCCAGAATTCCTATCCCCAACATTAGAATTGTACATTATAGGACAAAAGCATGAAGATTACTCAAGACCTATCAAAACTCAATATGTAGGTGTCCTGTATGAAGATAATATTATGATTATTTCAAGACATAGACATTTGCTAAACCAAATACAAGCAACAGGAGGGATCATTCAATAATTGCAATGAACTTACTGATAATGGAGATTTTTCTGTCTTGGTCAATCCAGACATCTTCAGCATCTCCTTAGTAATTTTACTTCCATATTTTTAGAACAAAATTTCTTTGCAAGTGTGTCTACTTCGTAAAAATATTCACAAAGTAGCTTTTTCATTTTCAGTCTATATCTATAAATGACTATGTCATTTATTCTTCCAATCAATGTATACATTGTTCACATTAGGTGTGCTTTAGGACTCAAACTGATTCAGAATTCTAAAAAATATAAACCTACCTGTAAAACTCAATCTCAGGAAGTGTCAGCAGCCTTAAAAAGTAAAACAACAAAGACAAATAGACCACAAGACACTTTTTTTTCCAAGTGTCTACTTTTACTAACTTAAGGTTAAACTTGTATTTTGCAGAAATGTTCACATATAGTTAAATAAGATCAAACTCTTCATGTAATCACTTCATGTTCAGCCAGCCAAATTAAAAAGAAATTATTCACTGAAAAGTCTCCTTCAGCATTAAAGACCATTTATATTATCAATTAAAAAGCTATTGTTCCACTTACTGTGTCACATCAGATACAGCTGGCAGGGGTGACTCTTCTGATATAAGGTCAATATCATCAGTGAAGCTGTTGGCCCGTGACATTTCTTGCACGTTCCCTTCTAAATGTCTTTTCACTGCAGAAATAATTCAAGGAAATTATAATACATTAGGGAGACAAGGTATACAAGCTATTTCCATTGTTTAAGATACTGTGCAGTCGATTAAAGAAACAGTTCTGATATGAGACAAGACACTGTTTTTTGTCAGATTCAGTGAAGCTGATGCTTATAAAACATGCCATAAAAATATGTATGTGAATATACATACAGTGAAGTACACAGGAATTTCTTACAAGAAAGGCTTGACTTCTTGGAGACTATCTCTCTGTAAGCAGAAACTCACAATATCCACAATTCCAATGTGGGCATGAGAATATAAACAATCTAAGTATAATTTCCTCAATTAATACTATTTGATGTGTATGCTTTATTTTCTCTAAACCCTTTCTTTAAAACATCATTGCTGTTGTCATATATGTCGTATTGTCATATAGGTTGTAATTTTCCTATCAAGTCTTCACCAGTGTTCAAAAATTCTTCCGTGGACCAGGGAAGAGCATCAGATGTTTGAATGGTTAGCTCAGCAGGGTAACCATGATGTAGCTCAGCTTACTTTTCAAGCATAAGACACAAATTTCTTTATGGATTAGGAAGACATACGGTGGTTAGTGAATGAAGGCATCAATATTCATATGCTATTTCTGCTTTAAAGAATTTTCAATAATTTCTCCAATATTTACTTTGTTTAAAAGTTATGAAGTACAGTTAGCTCATCTTGCCATGATCTGAAATAGCAATGATTTCCATGACTGCTAGTGATCCTAACAGTTTCTAGGGAACCTCCCTATCCACATTAATTCTGATCATTCTTGAAAGCTTGGCACATACAGTTATGAGCTGGCAGAGGCTAAGTTGGAAAATGCATAGGATGATGCATATAAATTCAGGGGAAAAAAAAAAAAGATAAATCTTTACAGTAGTGGTGGGGAAATCACTAAAATTAAGTTTTCAAACAATACAAACAAAAGACTACCTAGTATCACCAACATATGCTTTGGTAGGTAATAAGAAAAAAAAACCCTGCATTACAGAAGTGAGAAAGCTTGTCTCCTAGAAAACTAGATTATTAAAATCTCAAGTTAATTCTACAGCATCACTTTCACTGGACTACATTCAATCTAGATATTACAAAGCATACAACATCAGAGCTTACTATTGGAAGAACCATAGCATAAATGGCAAGGAGTAAAAATGAAGTCTATTAAATATAATTATGAAATGACATAATTAAACACTGCTAAAGGACATAAGATTACAAAGCTATTTTATTTAGATCTGCAGCATTTAATCACACTTAAACTATGTTTCCAGGATAAAACTAAATCTTCCTGGGACTGGGAACATAAACTTGTGTTCTCGTCCAGCAATTCTGAAACACTTTGATTGCTCTAGATGAGCCTTTTTTTGCAAGATCTGCCAGTTCTACACTTGTTCTGATAAGACTTTTTTTTTTTTTTTTGTGAGAGATATAACCTGATTTCTGGATGAAGTCTTGAGATACAGACATTCAATACCTAAAGTAATGCATTGGGAAGCACACACAGATTTAGGAATAGGCTCCTTCAGTCTCTAAAGTAATAACACCACACATGATTACATCAGCCAAATTAAACTGGAGGAGTTCCAGCTTCAATTTCAGTAAGGTTTTCCTCATAGAGTCCTAGCAAAATTTAAGAGTCAGCCATAGGCAGAGTTAAATCACTACACCCATGTAAGGCGTAATCAAAATAAAAGGAAAATCTAGTCTTGCTATCAGCTCAACACAATGGACTGCTGAAATGGTAAAAGAAGAATCTCATTCATTCAAGGGAATTTGCCTCCTTCATAACACAGGGCAAATATTAAAATTATTGCTGTGTGTTCATGATAAGAAGTAGAATGATGTTTTATTTATGTCATTTTGAAGGTTTGGCCTGTGTTTTCTTTTCAAACTTATCTCTATATCATCACCCAGCTGTTTTTCATCTATATCCATGGGTTCTTAAAAAAAGACCAAAAGAAAAAAAAGCAAACTCAAAACAAAACATCCTTCTTTATAGATATTATATTATATATATTATACATTCTTTATCTATATTACACTAACTTCCACCTCTGTAGTGTGGAAAAAATGATCTTCCAAAGTACAACTGCAGTGGAAGATGTAATTGCACTTGGTTGCCATTACCATGGTCATCCTCAAATAGGCAATGCCTACCAACAACAGGACAAAACAAGCAAGACAGATTTTGTGTTATTCACAGATAAAGAAGGTGAAAAAAGAAAAAGCAGGTCTCTTCTCTTGAAGTAATTCCAACTTACTGTTTTTATTAGGAATATTTTTTCACAATCATCAAAAAAAACTAAACACAAATTTAAAGATGTATTGTACCATTCCCACACAGTCTGCAAAGGTTGGCAGAGAATTGCAGTGTCTTCCTGTGTTATATAGAGGGATAATTGCAGTTGCTACTCATAGGAATACAAACACTAAAGAACTTGAATGTAATTACATATTTCATATATTAAACTGGGGAAACACAAGCAGATGGATAGAAATGGATGATAAATTTGAGACAATTTAACATAAATCAGTTCCTGTATCACAAATATTTATTCCTCAAATTGTTAAGTTATAGATCATGTGAAGACAATGCCAAGTACCTATTAACAATGATGATCTCACAGAATAGATGGATAAAGATGACCAGGAAAGCTGTACAGCTGACTTGAGACTGGCCAGATTGGAAATAATATGTAAGTTAAACCAGTAAAAATTATTCAAAATAGTACAAAGTTTAATACGTAGAGAACATTGATGAGGATAAGGTCTCCTCTACTAGATGAGGATAATCGTGGGTGCTTTTCTGTTCATTTGGGAGTTTTGTTTGGTTAGTTGTTTTTAAAACAGAACATTATAAAAAACAGTCTTAAGAGACCAAAACTAAAATTCCAAGCTATTTGTTCAGTGATGCTGTCTTAATCACTTTCAGATCAGATGTTGTTTAAACACGCTCTCTTGCTCCAGTACTAAACGTTACAAATGTCTTTGAAGTAAACATACAATTTGTTTAGTTTTATATGTAAGGCTGCACCTTTGCAGGAAATACATGGGATGACTACATTTCTTTTACGCACAGGGACAAACTACCTGTGAGATTACTGCATTATTTTTTGTCATCTTTCTTGTGGCAGGAACTCATACCATCTCATGAATCAAAACACAATATTTTTAAAGCTGCATAGGGGCAAACTGGTTTTGGTCCAACATCAAGACACATCCAAATGCTAAACTTTCCATTTAAATCCATTTTTTGATGAGGAAAGTAATGGCTTAAGAAAACCAATGAGCCTATAAGTGTCTGACATCTGACCAGCAGCCTGCTTTTGAAAACCTCTTCAACTTGCTATTATTATTATTAATCTCATCAGACAGATAGTATTCCAGCTCATCCACATGCCTATTGTTAGTGTAGACTGAATAGCTTATTTATGAAAGTTACATTAGGAGAGTTTTTCTTCATTACTATTATGGAACTAAATTGTCAGGAGTATATTTATCTTGTCTAAACAAGAAAGAGCTATTCTGTAAGGGTGTTAAAAACCTCAGTATCTGAACCTATGATTTTAAATCCTTACTAGATACTCAAATGTGAGGCATCTGCAAATGCCAAATACTTAGATTGTCTCATATGCAACTCTAAGAGCTACAAGTCCTCAGTAGAGTTTAAAAAAATGAACTACTTTATGTACCTAATTTTAGGTACCTAAATTTACTATCATTAGAGACATGATTGGTACTGCAATTCTCGTACATTCTCCTGGAAATTTATTTTGCTCCCAGAATTAAATGAAAATGAATTAAACAGTAGCTTACTAACAGATCAGAAATAAAAGATCATCTGAAAAAAATTAATTGAGGAATAAGAATAAATTTCTGTTTGCTGCAAACATAGTGCTAAGTATATACTAAAAATGCCAAGAACTATTGCTGTTGTACTTAGTTACATGTTTGGCTGCAAGTGTTTTAGATAAACTTCAGCATCTGGTTTCCTGTGCATCTGATTTGAAACAATCAGCACTCAAAATGCACTAATGCTGACTTTATTTGTTGTACATTCTTTTGTTTAGATAAGTCTGCAGGCTAAATTACATACTGACTTACACCCCGTGGAACCACAATCAGTCATTACATGTCTAATGGGACAGCACAGAGATGTAAATGAATACCAACATATAATTCAAAATCAAAGGCATCTAATACTGGGAACTGGAAGAAAGAAAACAATGAAACATGTACATGAATATGTTGTTACTGGCTGCCTGAACATTTTTATAAGACCTAGCAAACAAAAAGGATGCAATATATTCACAAAAAAAAAACCCAACAAAAAACCAAAAAAAACCTCACATAAATTCTACAGCATCCTAAATATAGGTCTACTTAAGTAAAATTACATTCAGCAGAAAATCAACTCATTTTCTTTAAACAAAAGAAAATGGATGTAATAACTTGCAGAGTGAGCAAATGTCCATACAGCTGAACTTGGGTAATGTTTGGTGTTACCTGACAATGAGGTTTGTTGTTAGATCCAGAAAAGTGGACAGAGACCAATTGCACAAAATGTTGCAAGTACCTTCTTATTCATAGATATGACCTGACTGAAGGAAACTGGAGATTAATGGAGCTTGCAGGGTTGGTGCTACTTGCTATCTGTTCAGATAGCAAGCTATGATTTCCATTGCACTCAGTTCAATCCCTTTCAAAAGCACTATGAAAGGATTTTCCTTGTACACTTTAAGCCAACTAATTGTTTTTTAAAAAATCTATTGATTGTGCTGTTATGAAAGCATTGA
Organism: Colius striatus; assembly: GCF_028858725.1. Classification (NCBI taxonomy): domain Eukaryota; kingdom Metazoa; phylum Chordata; class Aves; order Coliiformes; family Coliidae; genus Colius; species Colius striatus. The sequence goes on from NC_084759.1 coordinate 129,695,301, forward strand.
TGAAAATATTGAGCTAAGTGAAAAAGAAGAACTACTAATGTGGCTATTTTAACTTCTAATTTCTGGTTTTGCTATGTCCAGGATTGTTTTTCAGCTTTCCTTATGGGAATGACCCACAATAGAAAGCTAGAGAAAATCTTTTTCAGGTCCTTGTCAGAATAGGAAGCTAAAATTTGTTCCAACAAAATTTCAGATGTTATTTTATTTTTTTTTAAAGTGTTAAATACATTCAGGTGTAAGTGAGCTATAGAGATTCTGCTATCATCATTTAGTCGTGCTGCACACTAGACAATAATATTAATTTTACTACATGGCTAGTTATGTGGTACAACTTCCTGGCTGCTTCCCTCTGCTCTTCTGCCTTTCACAGGAGAAAGAATACAGTATTTCAGGAGTAACACACAATTCTGCAAGCCAGATACTTTTTTTCCATGCATAGCATGCCCTTAGAGTCTCTGCCCAAATAGAACAAGATGAAATGGCTTCAAGTTGCGCCAGGGGAGGTTCAGGCTGGATATTAGGAGGAATTTTTCACTGAAGGGGTTGTCAGGTACTGAAGCAGCCTGCCCAGGGAGGTAGTGGAATCACCATCCCTGGGAGTGTTTAAGAGATGGGTGGATGTTGCACTTAGGAAAATGGTCTAGTGTAGACAGATCTGGGACAAAGACTGGACTCAATGAGCTTAAAAGTCTCTTCCAGCCTAAGTGACTCTATGTTTCTATATTTTAACATGTTTATACTTCATGATGAGTAAGAAATATCTATAAATCCTTGCTCTCTTGTCTCTCTTTCTTTGTAAATTTATTAGCTTCATATGATATAGTCTTGCATTAAACATTTCAATAGCTGAACAAATCTGTAGTCATAGCTCTCTGCAGAACAGCTCTCATTCTGCCACAGTAGTACATTTCCCATCAACTTTTGGTAGCTGAAACAGCACAGAAAAAAATTACTGACATCTATTGTCAGCAGTGACAATATGTTCCTGCGTATGTTAGGTCCAAATGCTGCCACAACCGGTCCAGGAGGAATGTGAACAGGATAGCTTTGTAAAAGCATCTAATGAGACAAGTTGTATTCAGTGTCAAGAAAATAATGTTTCTCAATATTCTATGGCAAAATATTTTGACTCAACTTTGAAAACTATATCCTTTTTCTCTTAACTGAAGACTCATTCTGTTTTACTTCCATGACACAACCCTTGTGCCCACAGATATTTTGAATCCATTTTCCAAGTTGGAGATACCATCTACACCTTGTGAATATGTTCAGAAATCACCTCTGCAAGATTAAATTCAAGTCACTGATACTAATGTATTTGACTTTTTAAGGCAGCAATACTTGACATTTAGTTCAGTCATTCTGAAGAACAGAACATACAGTAAGAACAGTCAAGAAAAATAAGACAAAAATAGCTTTGAAACTGATCCTTCTCCACTGGTTGCCTTTTTTTGGGTTTTTGTTTTTTTTTTTTTAGGGACTAGAGGAACTTGACCTTAACATGAAACAATTAATAGCCAGTGAAATATAATTTGGCAGCTTGTTAGCTCTGCAGGGAGAGCTCTTAACACATACAAAGTCTTAGAATTACACATAGGGAGCATATCATGTAATATAAATATATAGAGTTACTTTCCATTATGGGATTCAGAACTGCCATTACAGTAAAAATGTTTATTTTTTAAAGGAAGTACAATTTTAGTTCAGCTATTAAAGAAAATAAACCAGTCTGAAAACATTTTTATTTTTCATGACTGTTAATGGTCAAAGCATACAAATTGCAGTGACAGTAAAATTAGAAACATCTTTGGAATTGTTGTCAAATATTATGACCCACGAGAACACAAAACCCAATTATTGAAATTACAGTGAAATATGCCACAATCATTTGCTGGTGTAATGCAGCTCTTTGCATCATACAATTGAATCCTTGTAAAATAATTTGCCATTGACTAGCAGTTAATCATGATTTCAAGATTTACAATATTGTAACTAATCTGTTTATTCCATACCGACCAGAAAAACACCGTAATTTAAGTAATTCTAAATATTAATAGAAATAATTGCTACATTTGTCCTAAAACTCAAAGCAAACTCAGCAAAATAATCTGTAGTTATTGACTACATTAAATCATAACTATTATTGTCTAAATCTCGAGCTGTTATCTTGTACTTTGCAAGTGAGAAGTAGTAATATTTTATGGGTGTTTTCCCTTCCTATTTCAAATATATTTGCTCTGAATACTTATTTTCTAAGTGTTGAGTGTGAGTATATTATTTTAGGTAAGGTAGCAATTTGAGTGAAAGTCTAAATTACAACTATTAATAAAGAATTCAAAATAGCCGTTGTTATGTGTACCTAACACTACAAAAATTTTGACTGCCAGATCTTCAACTCATAGAATTTAAATGGTAATATTTTAAAGCACAAAACTCTCTCATAATAGGTAACTTCCCTAGCAATATTGCAAACCAACTGATAGCATTTTATTTAAAATTAAATTCATACGGTCTTCAACCAAGTACTTTAGAGCCCAATCAATACGTGCATTCTTTATTATTGTTACATTCCCCTTTTTCATAGTGTTTATTCAGAATTACCTTTAGGGAATATTTTTTAAGTTACTCTTAAATTTATTTTTATTACAAAGATATCACTGAGTTTTTATTGCTACAAATAAAACACAATTTTAATAAATTTTTTAAAGACTCAAATTATCAGCTTTAGAAGACCCAGCATAGCTAGTATTCTACACCCCAAATAGCAACCAAAAAGTTTACATGACAAGGGAACAGTAATGTTTAGAAGAGAGATATATCTTGAAGTTAACACATGCCCACAGTCAAAGGCCTAATGTTTTTCTGTACTTATGACATTGCTAAAACACATTTGAATGGGTTCTGTAGGTCTTGAGGGTTAGAGTGACCTTCATTCTTTAGTAATAGGCCTTTATTTTGCCTGACAGATGTAATGAGACACAAAGCTCTGCAATATGTCTCATCTTTCCCTACATCAAATGACCTCGGTACAAGACAGCAAAAAAACCTCACTCTGAGCCACTCATCCCATAAAGTGTATCTCCTTGGAGCAAAGAGATATATCTCCTCTAGAGGAGATATGCAATAAAGCCCTGAAAAGCAGAGAAATGAGAAATCACTGCTAGCCCTGAGATTGTTGAGTACAACAACTAGAACATTATGAACTGGATGCAGATTCTACCAATCTCAAAGATAAATCTGGATGAATGCTGAATCTGAGGAGTGACTTGACTGAGATGAGTATCTTCAGGAAAGTAGATCTATATAGAAAAAAATCACAACAGAAATGTATTTTCTTTACCCTGTCAGTCCAGTTACAAGGGTTTAGTTTCATGCATGTTTCTTTAAACCACATTATTGAGAATGGACACACAAATTCATCTTTGATATATATGAGCGTGACGTGGCTCAATTCTCAATGTCGTTAATATCATTACTTATGAGAGTCAAGGGGAAGTTGGCTTTTATACACAAGTAGAAGGACTTTGTTGCTGGATTTTCCTATAATCAAATAACTGATCAGGACAAAGAAATGTATGAAGTACAAACTTGTCTCCAACCAAGGTAAAATGCAGATGCACAAAGACAGGACAAATGTATAGTATTCATAGAACACTCTCTGAGGACTGCAGCTGTGACACTTTCCAAGTCTGAGGTGATACCCAAGAATTCTTGACAGGTTTTCATATTCAATAAGTTTGTTCACATAGACTTGAGAATACATCAAAATTCATTTACACTGATTTCATTACAGATCTGAATGCTCACTTGCCCGGTGAACAGAAAACACATGCAGTGGCCTCAGACACTGTCAATATCACTATGGGGAAAAAAAAAAACCATGCAACACTAGTGAAGCACAGGATATAAACAAATTTTTCTCTTTTTTTCCACAATAAACCTTTACAGGAAGGTATCACAGACTATGGAAATAATGAGGGTTTTGTCCAAGATGCAAATTCTTTTGAATCATGTGAAGACTCATTGGAATCCTAAAGCATTAAGAACCAAGCCACTGACTTGTACACAAAGCTTTTGGAGATTCTTTCAGATCAGTAAGGAGAAATTAACACATTATTCTGCCTCTCCCTTCCCCTACTGCTCCCTTTTCATCAATGCTCTTGTGCAGTTACTTCCTTGCTCTGAACACTGGGAAATGGCCTAAACATCTCATATCTTATGCGTTGGTTTTCAAGCCATAAATGCCTTAGTATTCTCTTATCCAGATTTTGATATGGTAATTTTTCTATCTGTGAAACAGACTAAAGTGACACTGAAGTCACAAGTGAAGGGAAGATCTTGCTGCGTGGTTCAGAGTGCTGAACATTTTATGGCTTTGCAAATATTATAATGCTAGTATTTGCTAACATGGCACATAAGCACCTCCTTGACACGGACCAGCTTCTCTTATTCCCAGGTCTAACCTCCTCTGCTGTAACAAGAGATTTATAACTGAAACCTTAGGATTCTCCTGTTCCACTCTGAAGTCCTTACAGATTGGCAGTTAGCACAACATACTCAATTACTTGCAGATTAACAGGTTAAATGAAAGCTGGCAGCATGGAATTCAGTAGCATTATTTAACCTGGAGTAATACAGTACAGTTGTAAAACCAACTGCTTGGAGGAGATAGCTGAAACTGAAGAGAGTCTTTCTATAACAATTCTTTTTTTTTTCTTTTTTCTTTTTTTTTCACGACTAAGACATTTATTCCTTTGGAGAGTCTCACGGAAAAAAGCCATGTTTCATTATCTGAGGTGGAACACATCTGCATTACATAAGAGAGGATGTGCAAAGTTAAGACAGTCTGTCTCTGTGCAGCATAGTTACTTCAGATGGTTGTCAGAAAAGCTAAGAAGATACACATTGAAAAAATCTCCCAAACAATTCCACCTCATGTAAAGAAATATCATGTGACCCAACCACAGCAACCTCTAAATGAAGAGAAGGGGAGAGAAGGCTGTAGGTCCATGATTACTTCCTATGAAATGGAAACACACTAAGGTCTATTCGGTGCTGGAGATGAAGGAGGTCGAAGAAGAAGAGATGAAGGAGGAGGACTCCTTACTAAATCTTATTCTGAATAAACAAATTTGTTCTAATTATTTATATGTTCTATTTTTTTTTTTTTCCTCCATTTTTAAGAATGGTTCAAGAAGTATGTCCTCCCAGGCTGTTTTCACTCCAGCTATCCTATGTCTCAGTTGGCATATACTAATGTATTTATTTATCTAGTAAAGAATGAATGTCTTTAACCTTTTAAGGAGACTTAAACAGAAAATAGCAAATAATGTAAATTGAGGATCTTTACCAGACAAAGTAATTCCCCATAAAAGCCATCACTATCTTATCTTACTAATGGACCTCTGTCAGCTAAAATTGATGTCATACATACAACATGTGAATAGGCCTACTGTTTTATGAATGTGGTTTTACCTTATTAGAAACAGCACAACAGCAGAACTTCTAGAGATACCATTTTGCCATCAAGAAAATAAAAAACTATCCAATACTGATGTTTCACTATACCAATGCAAGTTTGTATGTACTTTTGCGTATACTTTCTGCCTAGTTTAATCTCTGTAAACCTTGAGGTCTGGGACCCTGTGTACCCCAAAATCTGGTGCATGCACTCTCTCTTTTAGAAGGTTATAGAAGCAGCTGCCATTCTCAGCCCTTCAAATAAACATGAAGAGAAACTTGTTAACTTCTATCTAGGGCTGTCAGCATACACTTGCTTCATGATGGCTCACTCAGCACAAATTAATCTAGGATACATTCAGGTCAATCTGACCTGAAATGGATATTAATTGAGTTAGTACAATTAGGTCTAGAGTATCCCATTGCCATGGTCTGATTCACCCCATTAAAAACAGAATGAAAAAGCCACTAGCTACAAACACTGGCATTATACTGCTTAAGATTTTTTTTTTAGAAGACTGGAATCAAGTTCTCAGAACTCAGCATAATATAATACTTAAAGAAACACAAATGGATCCAAAGGGTCAGAACACAGCCACAGTTTACATACCCATGAGGCAGTTTTAGGATCAGGTTGTGTGCAAGCCAGAATTCCTGGAATCAGTTATCAGAATTTTATTACAGATGCTTTCCCCATAATTCATTTTAAAATAAAATTAAAAAAAAATATTCTCCTTTTGCAAAGGAGTTTCTAAGTCCATGCCAACTACAAACAATTCTCTTGTTGGTGAGAGCACATGCTATAGTCTAATGCAAGAATGAAAAAGAGGAGACCTAGGAGTTTTTTTCTTGATGATGGATGGTGCTGCTGGAAGATTCTCAGTACAGAAATAATACAATATTAAAATAGTACATAATTTTAAAAGCCAATGTTGCTTGATACTTTTCTGTTGCATTGGGTAGCACTGATCACATCCATATTTTTTCATAATACAAGACAGAAGAGTGCCATATAGGAGTCTTATCCATATTAGTGTGGAAGTTCGCTAACAGAGGAGGTAAAACAGAGAGGAAGTAATATCCAAAGTAGTTTGCACTTTTACCCCTCACCTCTGTGGGCTCTGCCCCTAGAGGAATTTTCACAATGGTTATTGCCAAGTCAGCTGGGATATTCCCTGCAAATTTCTCTGCAGAACACAAAGGAATAAAGGCCTTTCCCGGAGATACATTTTCTCACTTACGCTTTCCAGGCAGGTTGATTTAAATATGTTTTCTTCAAATGAACAGAAATTACATTGAAAAAGAATATATATTCCAGTTTTGACAGCTTCCCTTGTAAATAAGGAAGGTATTGTCCACATAAAACATTGCTGAAATGTATGATATTTTCCCATATGTCTTCTACTGAGTTGCTTTTTAACAATGGCTAGTATGTTATGCAGTATTACTATCCTTGTCAGTGATTTCTTTATTTTATTTAACAGAAAAATCATCTGAAAAGCAGTCGTCGGTAGCTCATAATAGAAGCCCAATATCCTAATTCTATAAGAAAGACTAAGAATTTTAAGCAAAACCAGTCATACATCATAGGCTTTTTACATCCTCCAAGTTTACTCATAATTCAACATCATGTTCTATCAAAAAAAGTTACAAGGTCAAAATATTTCATCAGTTGTAGTCAAGCAATGCTAATGAGGTCAGTGTTTGGCCTAATTTTAACTAATCAAATAAGCCGTCTTACTTTAGAAATTTATTAACTCTAGTCAATAGATTTCATACAACAGATGCACAAAAATCAATAAATAACATAACCTATAAAGAACATTGCAAATGTTTGCTCATTAGGAAATTACTGTTGCTTCCTCTTCTCTTTCCAAAAGATAACAATATTGCAAAAGATTGTTTAGCCAAATATTCTGATGTTAAAGGTGCACCAGTTGTAGGTACACAGCAGATTACCGAACACTTGAAATTGAAAGGGAATCAGTTCCAGGTGCTTTCCACTGATTAAATTCAGACCAAACAAGGTTAAGTAAATGACAAGCAACTGCTTTTCTTTTTTACAGTCATGAAAGATACTCTTAGAGTTCTGACTAACCCTAACTGGTACAAGGTGTAGCACCTATTTCCCTAGGTTTTCATGATTAACGGAGACTGTAGGCAGTCTTCAGAGCAATTAATTCTTTTTAGCTTCAGCCTGTCACATCTTAAACAGAAGAGAAAGAGGCTCAATAATTAACAAAAATTAAAATACATCTCTCTTTAGAATGTCTCGATTTTGTACATCCCTAAGACACAGCCATTTTGATTACATATATTAGTTTCTACTGAAGTAAGTAGAACTAAACCAGGAAAATGTTAAAGTGTCAGTAGACCACATCATGGCTTAATGTAATACCCTAATGACCCATCACTTCTTTTCAAACAGGACAAAGGATAAGAAGAGTGCAACATGTGTGGATTGTCTAGCTAGCCCTCCAAAGACTTCCTGAACCTTTACTTGCAAAACCCAAACATTATTGACTGAAATGTATCAGTTTTTGCCATGTAAAGAGGTTGAAATAAAGCTTTATTTCTCAGTCTTCTTTCCTATTTATACTCAGACTTAAGAGGTTTTCTAACATCTGATAGAATTAGACAAACAAAAAAGCATAAAAGTCCCTTATGAATGTATCTTTAAGCAAGTTGACAGGCCAGATTTTCCATCACAGTACTTAATCCAGGTGGTGCACAGAAGAATTTCCAAAACACAAAATTAAAACCAAAGGTTCCCATGGATGTATTTGGGAAAACTGGGAAAGAGTACTATGAATCCCTGTATACCAAAAATATTTTCGAACTAGCATCTATTAGACTGCAATGCATGCTATGTAAAGAGACATATCAAGCAAGCTAGAAGTGTTTAGGAAATGGTTAACACCTGGGTATCTAAACAGGTGGCAAAATCAAGAAGAATGCTTGATTTTTTTTCTAATCCATTTCTTTAAGTAATGGTCAGAGTTACATAAATATATATATATAATATATATATATATATATACACACACCACTCACCCCCCCCATACACTCCTACACTCTGGCAAAGAACTAGGAATCTTCTCAGCTTTCCCAGCTGATGTGAAAGGTAAAAATATGTAAAATACCTGGTTTTTAAGCCATGTTAACTCAGATATTCAGGACAAAAAGTATATTTAAAGGAGAAGTAAAAGTATATATACTGCTCTGCCATTAAAGTCAAACCAGTTTAAAAAGCCTTTTTCTTCCTTTAACATGATACTCTAATCTGCTACAATAATGTTTAGTCATTCTCATCAGAAAGAACAAATTTTTGTGGTTCAAAACAAGTTTCACATTCTGGATTAAATCACATCTTATTTTCCTCACAGATCATTGACTACATTTTCTGCAAAAATCAGTTTCTCTTCTTGCAAAAGCTGACATTACTGTTTACCACTCCTCCTTGTTTATGCTAACAATAAACAAACTCATAGGCCTATGTTTAATACTTCACTGACTAATAGCATTCTTCACTTCTGTAATGCTGTGTCAGTCTAAAAACACTTCATAAACAATTAGGACTCACAATATCTCTGTGACAGAGACAGGACTTATATTCATTTAACAGATGACGCAACTGAAGAACAGTGAGTTAGTTGTCTGCTCAAGGTCACATAGCAAATCAGTAACAGAGCTAGAAATAGAATCCAGGAACACTGACTCATGCAGTGTTCCTTCCTCAACAGTAGGCAAGCCTTTTACATACAGCATCAACAACAAACAGGGTTCCCATTGCAGTCTAACAGCCCACTACGACGTACTGGAGCTTTGTCATTATCTTCCATTCTCGTTTTAACAGTCCCTAGCTGCCTTTGCTTTTGTGGAAAGAGTTTGTGGCAAAAGCTGGCTTGGCTTTTTATGAAACCAGTACATACACACAAGATAAAAAAAGTGGGGGAAATGCAAAAACGTTTTACCACTCTTCCCCTTTCCCTTTTCTCATTCATTAGATCACATGGATATGTAAGCTGCATTTTGAAATTAAGTTACTGTTGTTTAAAGTCCGTTCTTTGACATGTTAGATCATATATTCTGGGCTTCACTGGAATGAGACTGCTGCTACCTCACTGCTGCTACCACACATCTTCGTGTAACAAAAATATGAGATTCTAAAGAAGCAGTGGTGAGAAATATCTGAATTTTGTAGGGCATATTTATCTGTGCTTTTAAAGGTTAGTTTCATAGACTGTTTAACAGGGTAACATTCATTTATACATTTAGTTTCCTAAATTCCTTGATGCACAATCTCCATTATAATTTTTAATATGGTGTTACTTGACTAATTAAAACAGAATTAGAAAATTGTGGTCTTAACCAGATTCCAACCAACACTCCATAAAAAGGGAAACTTTCTCAGAAAAAAATGCCTTCACCCACCCTTGCATCAAAGGTTGCTCTCACTTCCCAAAAATAATGGATGGCATAACCCTCAAGAAGGGCAAGTGCTGTAGTGCTATGCTGTACTGGAAAAGGCTCTGACTACAAGGCTCATTTCAGCACAGTGCATTCCACAATGCTATGCACTGTGGCATCGTGTACCACAAACAGCTGAATAACAGATCAGAGATCAGATCAAGCAACTGTCTTTGTACTTGATATCAAAAGTATGAAGACAGATCACTGCAGTGAATTAGGAAGAAAGAGGAATAACAGGGGAACATACGAGAGGAGACAGTTGCATGAGCACATGCTGCCACTGTGACAGACTTACAGGCCCAGAAGCTGTCTTCCAATGTATTCTCAGCCACTGAGTTGATATCAACTGCATATTGAATAAAAATTCCACTCTAGTTCTTTACCTGGACTTATCTGATTGTATGTGTCTCAGAAACCTATCTAAATCCATTTCTCAGTTAAACAGTGAACCATTGGGAAGTATTTTGTTAACTATCATACTCTAACAAGACTTCATCAGTCTTATAGTAGCCTAATTTTCTAGGCCATCATTCAAATACTGTGTTTATGTACATATAAGGATAAGACAGGAAAGAGAGACTAAAATCAGTATGTAAATTGTTTTCTGCCTCTCTCCTATCTGCAAATCACTTTGACTCTTCACAGAAAAACACTGTGATTTTATGTGTTTGCTCTCAACCAATTCATGTTCACTCTTACTTGCCTTCTTACTTTCAGATTTGTTTGTGATTTTTTTGGTTGTTTTTTCCTTTTTTTTTTTTTTTCCACAAATAGTTTGACTACCTCAACTTTCTTCTAGGAAAGTCACTTTCCCTCCATTTCAAAGCATGCATTGCGTACCCTTTTATAGACTCATGCACCTCATTAGCCTCCTATCAGTCCTCTGAGTGGCTCTCAGGTTGTTTCTGATCACTCTCTTGATCCTCAGCTGTTTACTTTGTAAGTCCAGATAACTAAAGGGACTTGACTTTAGTGTATCTTTCCCAATCCTTTCTCTTCTGTTCTGACTTGATTTGCTCCTCACTGAATCTTTAGCCAAATAATAGCAAGTGACACAATTTGTAGTGTCAGTTTTAGCAATTTCAGTGTTAACTTGTGGTGAAAAGGAAAAAGCTTTAGGTATTTCCTGACATTATTACTGCCTTTACACTTTAAGTTTAAAAATTGGGCCAAACTTTCATTCTGCATGATTTTCATCTCAAGTTCAGTCATTAAAAAAAACCCTCAGAATTTACTGAAATTACTCCTATCTTTCCTACATATTAGAAAAGTGACAGTTTGGATACTCCTGTGAAGTCACTAAGGAATACCATGACTTCTGAATTCTTCTGTTTTGTCCTACTAGTAACAGGGACAAAGCTCTGTACCAAGTTTGCAAGACTTAGGGAATGAGGCTTCTCAGGCCTGCTGTGTCCCAGTTTTTACTGTCATTACTTTGATTTAGCTGTGACAAAAGTTTCTCTAATTGACCAGGTGTCTATATCTAGCTTGTTTTACTTTTGCTTATCTTTGTGTTGAAGAACCACAGTTTCATATCTATAGTAGTAACAGTGGTTATAGTTCATAGAAATACAAGCTGGGTAGAATATCAGAGGCCTTGAGAAGTAGAAACACAGGATGCAGTGCATAGGAGTACAGGCATGAGATAAGAGCTGAGGCACAGGTTTGGCATTGTAGACACCACAGCTATAAACAATTCACTAATGATCAGTTAAAGAAAAATACAGTTCTGTAGCAGGACAAAACTGGTTTTAAGAATACAGAGAAGAAAGAATTAGTATCTTACATACATAAAGGGGAATATAAACCATAAATTCAGATGAAACCTGGAACTGCACACCATTGAATAAATACATAAAAGCATGTTAGGAAACATTTATAACTGCCCCACATGGATCCCATGAGAGGAACAAAAAACTATAACCCTAAACATCATTCTCTTCCCTGTGAAGAACACCAGATATCAACAGTTCATCATACCACTTCCTCTTCTTCTCCTGCAGCAAGTGAAACCTTAGGACCCAGAGGAGCATTAATACCAGGAGAGCAGTGAGATATTCAGAATTATGTGTTTCAGTTTTAATTGTATTTTTACTATTATTACAACTTTGTAAATATACAAAAATTGCATTTGATTTTTTAGTAACAATTATATGTGGACTAATAGTGATTAGATCTCTAGATTTCAGTTATATTGGCACTAAACTCTAGGTTTACTCTTATAAAGTGTGCTTCCTCTTGCTTATAAAGAGGACTTGAGGTGTAACACTTCTTAGTCTTGTTTCCTACTACCTTATCTGTTAACTCTCAGTTTCATTCTTGAAGTTCAGTAACTTTATTTTACTTCTCTCTTCTTCTCAAGGCTGGCTAAATCTGGCATTTTATGGTTACTCTCCAACACTTCTTTCATATTTTCAATCAAATCCCTAGCATTACAACTCAAAATCAGAACTATCTCTCCTCCACTTTCACTCTCCACCTTTGGCACTAAAGCTACTGAAGAACTAGACAAATTGTAGTTTTTTCTACTACATTCCATCAGACAGATGTCAGGAAAGCCCCATAAGGTCCTATATCATGAGAAGATTCTGCTCACTGTTTATACATAACCAAAGAAAAAACTATTTCCTGTATTTATAGCTAACAACTAAATTCTCCCTTGACACCACTATGACAGTGTCTTGAATTTTCTTCCTTCTTTCTCCTGCCCAGAAACTTACATAGCAAGTTATCACAATGTAGATTCTGGATCCAAGAGTGAAAGTTATCAGGGCCAAATCACTACCACGAAACAGCTCACCAAAACCAAGATAATTTATTAGGTCAATTTAATTTCACTTTGAAGTAAATCAAAAGCAGCTTTTTAAGTCAACACATTGACTTAAATACAGTATTTGTTTTCTCCAATTTTCTAGATTTTTAAGGTTTTAACAATTATCTGAAATAGTTTCAGCAACAAAAAAATCCTGATCTGAATTGTGCCCTCCTTTGCAACTCTTTTTTTCCCACCTCTGTACTGATAGTGTGGTTTTTTTACAGTTCTAATAGTCAGCTTTACCAGAAACACGACTGACACTACTCCATGGTGGATAGGATCTCTGTTGTTCATTTCAGTTTAAATCTATAACACAAACTTCTCATTCACCATGTAATTGTCCTAAGGAAACATCAACATAAGTCTCCCTATAATTCAGAGAAATTTTCTTTTGCTACTGAATGGCTAAATTCAGTTTTACATCAAACTGAAGTTAGTTAGATTATTAGTTTCATCTAAATGTACTGTCTTAGATGATACAAAAATGTTTTGCAGAGAAAAAAGTCTACACTCACTATTATTGATATTACTAATCAGAAGAAGTTTGAGGGAGCTACAAACACCTTCTCTCACTATGAATTCCCATGGTCTCTGAGTCTATCTGGTACAAAGTCTCTGCTGAAGTCCAAGGTGATCAGTGATTGAAACTCAGGTCTTAAATCAGGCAGAGCAGAGAGTTGCATAAATGTAACACAAAAAGAATTTTTTAATCCTCAAAAGCTGCCAGATTTAATCAGAAGTAAGAATGAATTTGGCAGAGGAAGATGTTTTCTTCCTCCCAGCCTCCATCTGCCCTTCCACCTCCCCCACACCAGCTCTACCATCCGCTTTGGTCATGCAAGACAAACCACAGAAATGACTGAAAGCTCTCACTCAGGACAACTAGTGCTGAAATAGCAAACACTGAAAATTTTCCAGTAGAGGCATACAGGTATGTTCCCACAATTCTTACTTACAGGCGAGTACTATTAGTACCTATAGGTCCTGAACTGACTGACAAATTTAGAAGATAAACAGCCCTATGCTGAATGTAGATTGTCACCAGTATGACATTTTTCAGAAGCATAGTGTCTGGATACTCTCTTTCTAATTTGAAGCCTAGCTTTATATTTATGTTTTTCCTATTTACTGACAGTTATGCAGACCCTCAAAAGCTTTGACATTTGTGTTATTCTGTTAATTTTAGCCACATGTTTTTTCTCACCTTTCACTCAGCTTGACAGCACTGAAATCTATGAATCCACTTCATTTAAAATGTTTGCTTCTTTATATGTACTGCAGATTGTAATCCATCTATACCACTGAGGGAAAGCAGCCCCTTTTCCCCAGTGGAACTGGCAATCATTTTCCAGGAACAACCAATCCATTACCAGATAGGTGAATTCTGGAATGTCAGCATCCACACTAGCATTAGAGACAGAGTAAACCAACACTATTACACACTTTTATTTAAGGGGATTCACAAAGGTATTCTGGGGTCATAGAAAATTACAGTTCTCTCCCCTTTCCTGGCAAAATGTTGCTATTCTGCAGTTGTGCTTTAAGGAGTGGGGGAGGGATGAATATGTCAGCGTGCAAGAAACTTCAAAAAGCAAACAGAAAAGCTCAGTGATAAATAGGGAGTTTTGGGCTTACCCCAGTAGAGATTTATCACTGTGAGAGTCTTTGACAAATTTTACCATAATGAGTTGTGTATACAACCTACAATAACTGACAGGGAGTTATATATTCCATCTGCTGGAGATATTCCAGGAGGCTGACCTTCAAGGTCCAAAAACTTACTCATTTTTGTAACTTTTTTTCCTCCTTAATAAAAAGCACTATGAAATAGCTATTCAGTTCATTTTGAGAACCATACATAGCAGTGAATAGCTGTTATTTGAAAATGAAACTCAAGTGTATGTAAAATATTTCAGTTACACTTAAATGTTACTTGTTTTTCTTCTATTTCAATCAGTCTTTATGACCTGCCACTCACACATAAGTAACTACCTTCTTGATACTTAAGTGCCTTCTTTAAAGCTTACAGGAACATTAAAATGTCAGAGAGTTCATACATGTCTTATCCTGAGAACAGAACCTGATGACAGAAGTACAGGTAAAGATCAATTTCAAGACCACTCTCAGGTGACAATGAAATGACTGAGAGTTTGAAATCACTACATTCAAAATATAAACCATACACTCAGTATAATAGAGTTCCTCAGTAGAAACAATATCCACGGGAAGAATATACTGCGGTAGACGATCATCCACATCACAGTAATTTTCCAGAATTTTCTTTCTCAAATCCATGTTTGTCTTAGAAAGGAATTAAAAATGAACAGCTAAACAGATTATTGATTTTGAGAGGTTTTACTTCAAACAAGGAAACAATTATTGCAAAACACTCTTTACCTTTCCATCATTCATGGTATGTCAAATTTAGGTTGGACATTATGCACTATCCAATGAGTATTTTTAGTACCCATGCCAAAGAGTTAAAACCACAGAACCACTTAGGTTGGAATGGACTCCAACAGGAGTCCAGCTATAAACTTAGCACTGTCAAGTCCCACCAAACCATGTCCCTAAGCACCACATCTACATTCCTTGCAACTGATTTCTGGGTTGGTGGCTCTACCACTTCCCTAAGCAGTTTGTTCCAATGCTTGATAACCACTTCAGTGAAGAAGTTTCCTAGGATCTCATCTAAACTTCCCCTGGCACAACTTGAGGTCATTTCCTCTCAACCGATCACATGTTACTTGGGAGCAGAGGCTGCCTTTCAGGTAGTTGTAGAGAGCAGTAAAATCTCCTCTCAGTCTCCTTTTCTCTAGGCTAAATAAGCCCAGTACCCTCAGAAGCTCCTTGTAAGAAACTCAACATTGATCACAGAATCATAGAATCTTAAGGGTTGGAAGGGACCTCAAATTATCATCTAGTCCAATCCCCCTGCCAGAGCAGGGCCACTTAGAGTAGGTAACACATGAACTCATCCAGGTGGGTTTTGAATGTCCTCAAAGAAGGAGACTCCACAACCCACCTTGGCAGCCTGTTCCAGTGCTCTGTCAGCCTCACAGTGAAGAAATTCTTCCTTCTACAAGGCTTTAGAAGTCTTTTTTCTCTTCTTTGTATAGAATAGTATTGTATTTTTGCCTAGCTTTGAAATATATGCCTCCTAAGCAAGTTTTAAGCAAGCCAAGAGGATGCTGGGTGAACAGGGATGCATGAATAAGACAGCCTAAGGAAAACCATATTTTCAGGGGAAAAATAAGCGTATGCTCATGCATGCAGTTTCTGAATTAAGGTAGATCTATCCTTTATGAAGGAAATGAACTTAATTTCAGTCTATTTCTGTACAGAACAAGGAATTTTCTTAGTGGAGCTGTTATTCTGTTGCCTGTACTTGCGGGGTTTTTTTTCAGATCTCTCTACAGTCTCTTTCACATGTGACTACAGCAGAAAAATTGAAGAGCTGTTAAAGCAACCTCTCTGCTTCTCACAGGTCAGGCCTATAAAAGTGACCTAGTTGGACCTTGAAGTTGCCATCATCTGTAAAACATTCAGTCGGCACAACCAGTGAATAAAATATTCCACTATAGCAACACTAAAATAGAAGCTGGCATGGCCCTTTTCAATTGCCTTTTTGATTTTTTTCTTTGCCTTTTCTACTTTCAGCTTTTGAAAAGAAAAAAAACCCTACCCTGTTTATAGACTTGCAGCATAGTACTTCCTCCTCCCAAGAATAGAAACTATTAATTCTGGCAAGGAGAACTTCACTGAGAGAAATCAGGTTTAAACTTTTGAGAGGTGTCAAGAATATTCAGGCAACTGAGTGATCGAGTTAGCCAATTACATTACTGAAAGCTTTGCAACAGAAGGAATAAATCAGAAAATAAAATGAAGTGTGACTTATCCCTGATACTGGATAAGGAAAAACTTGACATAAAATGAAAAATAGATAAAACTTAATTGGTAAGGGAATAATAGGTATGCCGTGTCTCAGAGAAAGAAAAAATTAGACCATCTGTAATAAAAGTACAAGCTGGAAACCTTTTTAAAAAAAATGAAAAAAAATCTTTCATTTTTCTCCGTTACCAAGCTGTCATACTGGTTCATCTTTTCAATGTTTCCCCAATGCACAGAGCTTTGCTCAGGCTATAAATACTCAAGGAACAAAGCTTAAGAGAGTAAATGTGCACCAGCAGAGGCGTGAACACAGACAACATAGTCCTCAACATTTTAACTGTCTTCATTATACAACACTTTGTTCCTTCTGTCCATTACCAACAGATACCACCATATCAAAATACACTCTGCAAAATCTACTGTTACATGGACAGCAAGGGAAGCTTCAAAGCTCAAATAAATGTGCTGAAAATTAACACAATGTTTTGTTAAGAGACGTGTAGTTAAAGCAGCAACTTTATTTATAGGTCACACCATCTCCTTTCCCAGAACCATATAAAAGTACTGGAAAGCCAACCGGCAATTAAAATACTACCAAAAAGCATTCTGAACTCAAAGTGATAGATTAAGGTTATCATACATAACGAAGAATATGAGGGATAATAAAAACCTCCATCAGTGTAAGACAAATTTCTCCCACAAAGGCAATTCATGGCTATTAGTTGCATGAAAGAAGCAGAGGCTTGAAGGTGTTTCTAAGTCCCTATGGGAGCCAGATGCTCCTAACCCTCACAGTCGTGCCTCAATATGTTACAAGCCTCAGATCTCTACTATTTTGCATCCAATTCACTAGTATGGATGACATAGGTTACATTGACAATATAATCTAGTGACTCTCTAAAGTACAGAGGGACTCAATTAAACTCCTATCTTTTATTTTGTTCAATACAGAAGACACTGCAAATTGTCTCTCAGGGCAAAAATATTTAAAGTACTTTTTATTAAAAAATCATCATGTCAAGATTCCAGGCTGAAAGACTGTATCAGCTTCAGCAGCATAAATGAGCAACAATTTTATATAGAGTTGATGTGCAGGTTTATCAAAGACAGGGGAAAGTCTCATACAAAGTACCACATCACATACCTTTGGCTAGGGCATCTTTAGATGTCTCAGTTAACTTGACAAGGCTTTGCATGTCCCTAGATACTCAACATAATCTCTCAGCCTATGAGGAAACAATCTTCCCTTGAGCTAAAGATCTAGCAAACCCAGAACTAACAAAAGTTTCTACAACCCCATAAAAAAAGAAAAAAACATCAACACAAAGGTGGAAAAATTTACTTTCAAAAATAAATCTCAATTTATAGTAAACAATAGTATTTCACACATACATTTTCACTATAAACTTAATTTTAAAAAAATTTAAAACATAGCAGTATCTTAGCAGTGAAACTCAGCCAGTTTACAGGTTGAAATGCAACAGTCACATAGCAACACACAGAACTTTAAATGAAGCAAGAAAAAAAGCCTGCTTATCAAAATCTCTTGGTTAATGTAGGCATGAAAATATTTAGCTGTTCCTATCACAATTTATTTGCACAACATTTGAAGGAGTGTTGTAAGAAAGTAGATATCTTTTTCCTGTTTTATTTTCTTTTCTTTGGTTTCTGTGTGAGGTAAAGTTTAAAGGTGGGGTAGATTTAAGAAAGCTTTCCACGTGTGATAATTCAAAAAAGCTGAATTAAAAATTTATCCAAGATATCGAGTTAAGTTTGGTAAATAAAGAAAGTTCTTTTGATATTCACACCACATGACTCTAAAGATTTCCTTTAATTTTTGTCCCCCTGTTTTTGTTATGTAATTGTCCTTGGTTTAAGGCATCTTGTTTAATTGATTAGTTTTAAATTATTCTTTCACAGAAGTTTTCTCTAGATCAGTTTAATTTGCTTTAACATTTTCTCTTAAAAAATGCTACCCTGAACATAAGTGAAAGTAAAGTACCTCCTGGTTCATCAATGTAGAAAGATACATCTTTTTTGTCTTCTTGTTCATCAATGTGATCATAAGTGATCTGTGGAACAGACAAGGCATTGTCTCCTGGGTTTATTACAGGTGCAGAACCACTACCACAGCCTAGTTTCCCTTTTCTTTTGTATCTTCGAGCCTGTGGTAATAGAAATGGTATGATATTAGAAGATACTATCAAAACCAGTCTACATGTAGACTTCCTCATACAGTAAACTCATTTGATGTTGTATTTTTTTTTAAAAGAATACAATTGAAATTGGTTAATGCTTTCCAAGTGTCTAATTAGGAATTATCAGCTTAAATCTCACAAGAATTTATTTCTCAGAAGATGTCTAGCACATTCTGAAAATCAGGTCTCAAGTAAATTTTATCAAAATGGATCCAACAATCAAAACACCCAAAATACTAATTACTTGAGTATACAACAGCTTGGCTGTAAAATCTTTCTAAAGCTTGAATTAAACATAACCATAGACTTTGAATTATGAGGTGCACTGTGCAGCCTTTTCCATCAAAGAAAATTTCACCTTTTAGTGAAAAAGGTTTAATGATCCATATCAGGAGAAGATAAATCCTTCCATCTCTCTCTGAAGTTGAGGTTCTCCTGATTTTAGAAACTTAAGGCAACCTAACAAACATCTTACAATTGATACATAGGAAAAAAAAACAGGAATATTTGGATTCATCTTGTTCCAAACAAAGTTAGTTTTCATCTGCCTTTGTGATTGGAAATGACCAATTAACAGCCAACTACATGGCCTGTGCTACCTTCCTCCTGGATGCTGCCACCACCTAGCTGTGTAAATACTACATCTCATAACATAGCATTTATTTCATCTTCATGTCTACCTACCCTTTGGCTCTAGTCCACCTGGTTCTACTATTAGCACAACTGAAACAGAGTTAAGAGGCATATTTTAATTTGCCTGATGCTCCAGTAACTTTTTGACAAGGATTACTGTACTCAGTTCTGCAAAATACTGTGGTCTCTGATATGATCACTAGGAATTTGCAGAGATGAGTATAATTAGAGGAAAAGAGTATTTGCACATGTCAACATAAACAACTGTGGGCTCAATATATTCACAAATGAGATTATGTTACTTGGTCTAAGTAAACCAATTCTCATTTTAATAAAATCTGCATTCAGTCTGTTGGAACTCATTCTTCTTTCCAGCTCTGTAGCAATTAAACAAAAATATATTCAAAATTAATCACATGGGCATGAAAAAGGGTAGAAATGGACATTTATTGTAGACAGTGGATGCATTACTGTGCCTCAAAATACTTCTAAAAGCAAAAATTATGGGCTCCCACAACAGAAGAAACTAGGCATTCTCTACAGAACAAAATCTACAACATGTACAAGATCATAGATTCACAGGATGGGAGGAGTTGGAAGGAACCTCTAAAGATTATCCAGTACAACCCCTCTGCTCAAGTAGGTCCACCTAGATCAGGTCACACAGGAATACATTCAGGCAGGTTTTGAAAACCTCCAGAGAAGGATACTCCATATCCTCCTGAGCAGCCAGTTACAGGGCTCCATTACTCTTACAGTAAAGAATTTTTTCCTTAACTGGAACTTTTTGTGTTCCAGCTTTTCTTTGAAAAATAAACGCTTGTCCGATCACTGGACATTTCAGAAAAAAAGTGTTGCCCTATCCCCTTAACATATACCTTTCAAATACTTGTATTAACAGGGTCCCCCCTCACTCTCCTCCAAGTTGAACAGTCCAGGTCCCACACACTTTCCTCATAAGAAAGATGCTCCCGTCCCCTGATAATCTTGGTTGCCCTACACTGGACTCTCTCCAGAAGTTCCCTGTACCTCTTGAGCTGGGGATTCCAGAACTGGACACAAGACTCCAGATGAGGCCTCACCAGGGCAGAGTAGAGGGAAAACCTCCCCTGACCTGCTGGCCACACTCTTCTTGATGCATCCCAGGATGCCACTGGCCTGGTCACGAGGGCACATTGCTGGCTCATGGTTAGTTTATTATCAACCCAAACTCCCAGATATGATCAATTTAAGTCTTCAAAATAAAGACTAGGTAAATGAAACAGTAGTGTTCTTTGACAAAAGATGATCCATTCTTAACAGATGAAAGAACTGTATTATTAAATTAGGTTTCACAGTTCACAAGGAAGTCCTTTTTTTTCAGAATTATGATCGTTTTTTAAACTAGTAGTCTTGTAAGGAGCAGGGAGTTTGGACTGGATGATTCTTATGGGTCCCTTACAGCTTTTGAGATACTCTGTGCTATCATAATGCAGTTCTCTGTTGCATAGCAGGCAACAGTGGGGATTTCACTACATAAAACCAGGCCTCTACCATCACTTCAGAAAACTGGAGTATCTGAGCTAGACCTTCTGCAGACTTGGACCTTTCCAGAATGGGTGCTGAAGGCTAGATAAACTTGTCAGTGAAACTGTATTAGCTATGTTTAAGCAATACTATCTGTGTAGACAAATACTATTTCACTTTACTACAGCCATAGCTTAGGAATTTCTACATAGCCCCAAATAAAAGTAACATGGAGAGAAGTCCTTGAGCAATGAAAGTACAGGTACTGCCAGCCACATGTTGAATGTGAACATAAGTTTTTAAATTAGCTTTCTCTTTTTTTTTTTTTTTTAAATGAACTACTATGCAAAACGAATATAAAATGGGAAAGTGCCATCATTAACTTACACTACAGTTTCAGAAGGTAAAGAAGACTTCACTTGGGAATAAAACAATGGTATACCAACAGGGTACACTTAAAAGATATTTGTCCCTCAGGAAAATTTTAAGGAAAACTAAACTAATCTCGCTGTGGCATGAGGAAATCAAAAGTCTCATTATAAATGCCTTACAGGTCTCCAAATTCTTTGGAGACTTCATATGGATTTTGGCAAGTTATCCCAATCAAGTTAAAAGCAAGAACAGAAAGGAACTCTGCCAACTCTCCATTACCTGTTTTCGCAGACTAGGGCTAGATGGCGCTGGTGGTTTTTTGGGATTTTGCACTGGTGACATAACATAGATCTTCCATGTTGCTGTAGAACTGCAAGATTTCTCTGCTGCATAGCACCGCCACAAAGTCTATAATGAAACTCAAACCAAATAATGTCAGTGAATAAGCAGTCATTATTGTCCTGAAGGACAAGTAAGTCATATTTCACTGCAAGTCAAATTGGTAGTAAGATCTTCAATCAAGGTAAACATGCTGCCAAGGGCTCTACCTGCAATCACTGTGCTATACCACACAACACCGTGCTTAGTAAAATACACTCTTCCCTCTGTGTAACTGTGGTAAGTATAAGTTATACCAGGAAACATTTACTCAGCACAAAGTTATCTTTGTATCTCATTATTCCTGTGAGATGGAGTCTAACACTGCCCACAGTAAAAAAAACCTCAAAACGTCAAAACCAACCATTTTTCTAAACTGAGGTGAGTGTATACATGTTTATGCATACACATTCTTCACCTCAGCATTTTGCAGATGCAAAATGGGATTATGGAAAGGACTATAGGAATTAAAGGTTACAGCAAAGATTTTTTTTTTTTTTTCCTGTTTTGCCAAATTGTTGCATCTGACAAATTGTTTCTACAAATTGTCACATTGTTAGTGTCATTACACCTGTGACTACAAGGCTAGTAAAGCCTCTTATATTCACTGACAAGATGAGAGACAGGCAATTATCTAATTCTCTCTAGTGACTGAAGTGCAGACACAACCTAGACACTTATTATAAAGTCTAGTAACTATGATTCTTGGTATTCCAACAACTAGACCACACCCTCTCTCAAATACTCTCCTAAGCATTTTGCTGTTAGAGACCTTACCTGAATTAGAGAAGCTGCAGCTGGGATTTGTCTGTTGAAATGCTTCTGACGTTGCTTTTGCTGCACTTTCAGGGCAAATCCAGACCCCAGAATACCCTAAATATAATCAAAATTACTAGTCAGCCTCCAATATGGCTTCATATGCCTAAACCAAATATTTTGTATATGAAACAAACAAATGTTTTATAAAAGACTTTCCTGGAAAAGTTTAGAGTTTTCAGACATCCAGAGATACAGAATTCTAGTTATTCCAACAAATAAATCTGAAATAGAACACGTTGATATTGGCATCACGTAGCTTCAGTAAACATCATGTGTTTATTGCTATGCTCCGTAGGTAACATTCATGCCCCAAAGGCAACCCTATGCAATAAAAGGCAGAAGCAAATGCTAGTGTCACATGACTGATGTATGTACAGCTACTCTTTGCCCTTGTTTTTAATTCTTTGCCAAAAAATTACTCACAAATAAAACCATAACCTAATTTGATTTACAGGTGAATAGAACAAAGACAAATATATGTTTCATCATTTCAGTATTTCTATTAAAACTGATAGTTACTGAAGAAATACTTTCTGTTTTCTAATTGTTTTGATATTATTCTGTTTATTTTTTTTCCCCATTCATTTGCCTGAAGATCCAAAAAACCCAAAGATGCTTTATATTACCATATGAGAAAGCAGATTCAATTTCCTAGACCTCTGCTTCATGGCAATGGTCCTCAATGCAGCACCCTAAGTTGTTCTTATATAATCATAAAATAGCAGAAGCAAAAGGAGCTTCTCCTCTAGCACTGACATATTGATTAAAACAACTCTCTTTACATCAGAGAATAGCTTCAGTTCTCCAAGTAGTGAAAATTATTCTGGCCTTCTTCCTAACACCGTCTCACTAAAATTACTGCAACAGAGATACTGTAGTTTCATTCGTTTATGTGCGCAGACACACAAACATATACTTCAGAATGTGTGCATGCACATTTTGAAGCAACACCCAACCCCATTATTTCCTACCAAAGGCATTAATTTAAAAGTCTCTGCTCGTGAGCTCAAGTTACACTGACATTTTGATAAAGTGATCCAAGTTTTACTTACCGCTGGCAGAGCAAAGAAAGATATAGCAAATACTGAAAAACAGGAAGCAATTGTCTTCCCAATCCATGTCTGGGGTACTTTGTCTCCATAACCAATTGTTGTGACAGTTACCTAGGCCAGAAACAAATATACCATTCACTGCACTATCACGATTTTTATCCCTCTAAATGTAGAGATAATACAGAAAAAATGTGGAGAAGTATTAGGAAACAAGTAACCTGGACCCAAGATGAGTGTTCTCATAGCTTGTAGCTGGCTGCACCCAAAGTCCCAAAACTGCAAGAACTGGCCTTGGGGGCTTGAAACCACAGACTTGCACTTTTTCTGCTTTTGCATTTAAAATGGTGTCACGGGTTTACTAGGAGCTACTTTTTCTTGGCAACAGGACTGGAGAAAGGCCAACGTCACTCCAGTCTTCAAAAAGGGCAGGAAGGACGACCCAGGAAACTACAGGCCAGTCAGCCTCACCTCTATCCCTGGAAAAGTGACCTAACAACTCATCCTGAATGTTGTCACTGAACATGTGAAGGATAAGATGGTTATCAAGGGGAATCAAGATGGATTCACCAAGGGGAAATCCTTTTTGATCAAGCTGGTACCCTTCTATGAGTGTATAACTGGCTGGCTAGATGAGGGGAGAGCAGCAGGTGTCATCTACCTTGACTTCAGCAAGGCTTTTCATACTGTCTTCCATTACATCCTCATCAGAAAGCTCAGGCAGTGTGGATTGGAGGAGTGAACAGTGAGGTGGATCAAGAGCTGACGGAATGACAAAGCAAGAGGGTGGTGACCAATGGCACAGAATCGAGTCGGAGGCCTGTGACCAGTGGAGTTCTTCAGGGGTCAGTTCTGGGGTCAGTCTTGTTCAACATCTCCATCAACAACCTCGATGAGGGGACAGAGTGTACCCTCAGCAAGTTCGCTGATGACACCAAAGTGGGAGGACTGGCAGATTCCCCAGAAGGCTGTGCTGCCATTTAGAGGGATCTTGACCGGCTGGGGTCTTGGGCAGAGAAAAACCTCAGGAGGTTCAACGAGGACAAGAGCAGAGTCCTGCATCTGGGAAGGAACAACCCCCTGCACCAGTACAGGCTGGGGGTCAAACTGCTGAAGAGCAGCTCTGCAGAGAGAGACATGGGAGTCCTGATTGATAATAAACTAAATATAAGCCAGCAATGTGCCCTCTTGGCCAAGAAGGCCGATGGCATCCTGGGATGCATGAAGAAGAGTGTAACCAGCAGGTCAAGGGAGGTTCTTCTCCTCCTCTACTCTGCCTTGGAATACTGTGCCCAGTTCTGGGCTCCTCAGTTCAAGAGGGACAGGGAACTTCTGGAGAGAGTCCAGCGCAGGGCCACCAAGATGATCAGGGGACTGGAACATCTTTCATACGAGGAAAGGCTGCAGGAACTGGAGATGTTTAGTCTAGAAAAGAGGAGACTGAGGGGAGATCTTACTAACATTTACAAATATCTAAATGGTCCCTTTTTTCTACAGTAACTAGCAACAGGACAAGGGGTAATGGGATGAAGCTGCAACACAAAAAGTTCCACTTAAACATAAGAAAAAACTTTTTCACTGTGAGGGAGCAGTGGAACAGGCTGCCCAGAGGAGTTGTGGAGTCTCCTTCCTTGGAGATTTTCAAGACCTACCTGGACACGTTCCTGTGCAACCTGATCTAGTTGAACCTGCTTCTGCAGGGAGGGTTGGACTAGATGATCTCTTCCAACTAGATGGGTCCCTTCCAACACTATCATTCTATGATTCTATGAACAGGAGGAGGGGGCTGCAGTGCAGGCCCAGTACAAAGTTCTCAGACTTTCCCCTGGCTCTGAAGTTTGGACCCATCTCCAGCCTGGCTGGGCCTATCTGGCACCTCTGCCATCACTATTTAATGACGGGACCTTGAGGTGCATATAAGGAGATGGAAGGGAAGGGCAAGATAGGGGCAACCACATAGACCCTGTAATTAGGAAAAGACAGAAGGAGCAATGCTGGACCAGAGACATTCTTCTAACCTGCCACGAGAAGTAGAGATCCCGTGCCAAATGCAATGAGATTTGAAGACTCTGAGTCAGAGGCAGTAAACCGTTTAAGCCCCAAACCAGAGAAGATGAACTGGGATTGCAGCGGCCCCTCGGAGCAGCCCATGCAGGGCTGCCTGGTGTGTGAGAGACCTCAAACTGGAGCAAGGGACGATTGGTGAGGAGCATTTCACCTCAGGAGTGAGATAATTGGCAAGAGATATCAAGAAAGAACTGACTGCACCACTCATTCCCTGCCCCCGGCACTGCTTCTGGGGAAAGAAAATGCTGACACTGGACTCAGGACTCTGAGCCTGGGAAGAGAGAATAGGTGGGGGAAAGGTTATCTTACAGAACTGGTTGCACTTCCATCATTTGCCCTACTCTGTATTATTTTTCCATTGGATATTTCTATTTGTTCTGTTTTGAGGCAGATTAAATTAAGTTTCATTTTCTTCCCCAAGCTCAGTAGCCAAAAGTAGTAATTAAGCCCTCTCTGTCCTTCTGTAGTTCCTAAGTCTGTGGTACTTAAGTGTAATCATGGTCTTTTGTCCCTGGATGGGCCTAAACCACAACAAATGGAGTTCCACACGGTTGAAAAGAAAGCTTCGAAGTACTGACTTGCATACAACCAATGCACAGATATTCACCAAATACTGCAATCAGGCAGAGATGTTTGTTGTGTCAAGGTAAGTTATGGCCTGTGCTGTCAGGAAGGACCCCACCCCAGATGGATCTTCAGAGTAAGAGGAGGAACACACAACTGTTCCAGGACACATTGTCTGCTCACATAAGTGTGCCAATAGACTGAGAACTAGATACAGCAGAGTCCCATGATCAGCATTTTTTTTTTATCCCTCCACAAATACAGTTCTTTGCCACTCAAAATTCTGTCACAAGATGCATCATGTTACCATACTCAGTGCTTAACAGGATGCAGCAAGGCACAGATGTTCACAAAATCACAGAATGCTAGAGGCTAGAAGGGACCTCTAAAGAACATCTACTCCAACCTCCCTGTCAAAGCAGGTCTACCTAGATCAGGTCACACAGAGACACACCCAGGTGGGTTTTGGAAACCTCCAGTGAAGACTCCACAAAACCTCCGTGGGCAGCCTCTTCCAGTGTTCCATTACCCTTACAGTAAAAAAGTTTTCCCTTAAGTGGAATTTTTTGTGTTACAGATTTTGTCCATTACCCCTAAGGCATGGGAGGCCAGTCTTAATGGAGATAACATAGCTAGCAAGGTAGTGCCTCCCCAGTCAGGACTCAATACTACAGCACTCAAGCAAAACAGATGCAGAAAAAACAGACAGATCCAACCGAGAGTCCAGACTACAAAGCAACACCACAGAAATGAAGCAAGCCCAATATCAAGCTAGGAAGTTCGACCATAGGCCAAGGTTAGGACCAGGTCCAGTGGTCAGATAGGAGGCTCACAAGGCAGAGACAAAGTCAAGATACCAATTCAGGTGTTGGAAGCATGATGAAGCAAACCCCTAAGCAGATATAATTACAGTTGAACTAAAAACTACCTCTCCCCTGGAGTGCTGAGCTTAAATAATGCCCCTGGGTGTGGGTAGAGGCCACTGGTATTTCTGGTCAGAGGCATTAGGCTATTTAACGCCCTCAGGGCCATGACAGGTTGGTGCTGTGGGAGGATCAGAGTCCAAGTGAAGACCGGTCCATTAGAAAGGTTTGTAATGTAAAAAGAGCTACCTGCTTCCCAACAGAAAGTGATCCCAAGTAGTGATCTTAGGTCAAGTCAACCACAGCTAGACAGAGAGGGACCACTGGTCAGACAGGGAACTCAATGTCTGAGGCCTAGCCCCACAGCAGGACAGACTCACAGACAATGGCTGTGTTTAACCAAGAGTCTAAAACAGCAATATCAAGGTGATAAGGTAAGTCTGAGGTCAAGTATAGAAGCCGCCCCATAAGTTGAACTCCAGAACACCAGACCATAGCTGAGCTCAGGCACAAAATTAGCACCCAGAGCTGAATCTAAATAGAAGCTCTGAGCCATGAGTGTTGGGGTGGTTTCACATGTGGCTGGTCAGAGCTCTTAAGGCTCAGTGTGCCCATTCAGAGCTCTGACAGTGCCATAGAATAGTACAAGAAAGATGAACAATACCCTTGAGAAATGTAAAGCTTCTGGTAAGGAAATGAAAAATTCTGTCACTAATATCAACTAATGGGGAGTGCCATTAAATAGAAATAAATGTACTTCTCTTTGGGAGCACCATCACTAAACCCAGTCCTACTCGTTTCACTTTGCCTTGAGTAGTAGCAGAAATACAACCAAAACAGATTTAAAAGAATATGTAAATTTACACTAACTACAAAAGAGGTTGGGGAAATATTGGTTTTTATGGGAAAAGTTGCTGATAAATACTTAGATAATATGCAAAAATAGCTCTCTCAGAAGGACCTATCAGCAAAAAAGACATGAGAGGAATATATTTCCTCCTCAGAGTAGTTCTACAGAGAGCTACAAAGAATATTTGCAGGGAAAAAAATTACCAGTTACTCCTAAAGTAGTTTTTCCCAAGTTCAACAAAAATTAGGCTTTTGTTCATTCATAATGAATTTCTTACTTGATGAAGTAATCTTTGTAGTATCTATACTCTCTAATGAATATTGTTATTTTGAACTGCAAACTGCTCTCAGCAGGACCTCTGTCTTACCAAGTGTTTCTTCAGATTTAATGTGGATTGACCATGAAGTGACTCAGGTGCTGTGTACTACCAACAGTATAAACAGATGAGTTTGCCAGCCCCTAAAATTAAACCAAACACCCTGAAATTTTACTTTGAAATGCAGTATGTGTTATTGGGGAGTTGAAGAAGTTAAAGCAGTATTTCTTTAATGGCACTTCAGATCCTCAGTGGACCCAGATGACCCCTTAAAGTCTGGGATTTTTCCTTCCTTTTCCTCTCAATTCTTATGAAAGGTTTCTTGTTTTTTTGTGGGTTTAGAGGAGGGGTTGAGGGGTTTTTTTATTATTTCTCCAGCACTCAGGACTTAAAAACAAACTGCAGCAATGTTGAGCTGCCTTAGTGTTACTATGGAAGACAGCATGAAAGCTCTAACCACAGAAAAGATTATTTTCCATCTCTACAGCAGGCATTTGGCTGGCAGATTCCTGCAGGTGCCTGAAAATGTCTCAGAAAGTTTCTCCCTGGCTAACTTAAGAAGGCTCCTTCTTGGTAATCTAACTAGAGCATTCAAGTACGTGGAAAGGTTTATAAATAAGATAATTCTCTGGCTTTCTTAATCATAACCTGAATATTTTTCTACTTGTATATCTAAAATCTGTTACTTATCTGCTCAGAGAACATTTAATAACTAGGCTTTGGGTAATTATATCTCCTTTGTAACACAGATTTACTATAGTACCTTCCAGATGGCATTCACATGCTCTAACACAGGCTTGGAAACCATATATGTACACTTCAAAAAATGAATCACTCTAATTTGGTAAAGTCAACAGAGATTCTCAAATTTTTTAAGATAGACAAGTATCCTGAAGTTTGAAGATTTGGAACTGCACACCTCAAAAAAACAAAAATAAAAGTAAATATAAGGGGGTTCAAACTGCTACCTCTGGCATGGAAATTTACTACTAGAAATCCCGAGCAATTGATCCCAAGTACCTCTGCCAGTTAACACCAATTTACTGGAATGACTATTTACCTCAAGTTCATTTAGTACAGAATAGTCTGGTTTGCAATAAACCCAATAAGCATTAAAAAAGTAAGAGGTAACCATAGGAGTGCCAAAGAGATAAGAAGCTTCCTACATGTCCTTCTTTCCTCAAGAAAAATACTCAGAAAGGATGGAAAAACTGCTGTGATGTCTGTTGCAATTCTGGCAGTCTGGCAGTGTTGTTGCAAAGGCTTTTGTATGTGTTCTAACATGCTGTAACAGAAAGTGGCTTCATATACAATACCACAAGCTTTTAATATGTCTTTGCAGTTTAATCTGTGTGCCTGCCAAATCTAGGTGAAATAACTTTTCATTTAACTGGAGCGAGTGAATGTAGTTAGCATTTAATTCCAAATCTCATTCATTCTTTATTTTCCCTTTTCTTCAAATTTAATCCTTTCAGGTCATTTGTATCAAGTTCAGCAAGCTTGCACTTTCTACTCAAAGCAAAATGTTACCCATAATACACTCTGTGGTTTTTGTCAGACACATAAGACTTTCAAATACTTGCTACCAAGGTTTTTTTCCTATGGTTCATTTTTGAAAGGCAAAAGTGAAATCAAATTTCACTCCTTAGTAACTCCACATCTGTGTTTCTATGTTACAGAATATTTGAAAAGAAAAAGAAACTGATTCACTTTCTCCTTTGTCACTGTTGCCAGCTGTGAACTGCACCTGCACGGTGACTCACTAATGCTGGGGAGGCCTAGACGTCTGAAAAGCTTAAACAACAATTTAAACAGTGTTCTTCACGTGTCTCACACAGCTAGAGAAAGACAAAGCTGATTTTATCTTACTATTCCACAAAACAAGTCAAGTTTTGGAAAAAAAACAACAAAACCCATTGAACACTATGCAAGGCATATACACACACTTTGAAATACAGATTCCAAGTCATCTATCTCGACAAGGTAAAGTAATGAACATTTTAATATTTTATATTGGTCTTCATAACAGAATTCCTTTTAAATTCCTTAATTTCTACTGTATTTTGTTCCCTTCATTTTAATAAGGTTCTTCTTCCTTCCCTGTTCAAGTTTGAATTTGGGTATTTCTGGCCTTTTTGAGTTACAGACTTAGGAATTACTTTATTAAACATCAGAGATGTTTTGCAGAACAAACATGAATCATTGTTCTTTAATGATTACCTATAAAATTAAGATCTCTGTATTAATAAATTATGTGTTTTCCATTTCTTCCACTAGTTTCATTCTAATTCATGTGGTGCTACAAATCTCTTTGGAACTTCATTTTGCTAAGAAAATTAACGAGATATTTCTCATAGATTTAGCTGAACTAGTGTAAACCTTTCTGGGAGTCCCTAATGCTGATGAACTCCTCACAAGCAGACCTGCTTTTAATTAGATGTACTCCACAGACTATTCAGCTAGACCATTAGTAAAAACAGAAACAGTAGCTGCATTCCACTGCGTTCAGTCATTTGAACACTGGTATTTGAGCTGAACTACTCAAATAATAGATTAAGCAAACCTGTGTACTGGTTTGTTTTCTTAAAAATAGACATGGGATTTCTTTTGTAGGGTTAATTACATCTTAATAGTTTTTGACATTAAAATATGGCAAAATCTATGCTTCTGGGGCATTTATTATTTTCCTCCACTAGCTAGAGATTATCTCACTTATACAACCATGAGATTTTATGCTCTGAAAATTTTATTATATGTCTATTGAGGACTTTAGCAAGTGATTGTTGTATGAGCTAGCTCATGGTTTCATTTCTTCCAAGCACATTAGATAATCAAGTCCATCTGGCCATTTAGTGGATTTTTCTCTCCTTACTAGATTCTTGGTTTGTACTGTTTTGCACTGCCACAGATGTTACCCAGCAAATGAAAAGAATACCTGACAACCTAATGATAGGAATTTAATGTTTAAAAGTTTTTTATACTGAACCACATAAAAACTGGTAACTCAGGTTGCATATAATGTAATCTATATTTCTGTATACTTCATTAAAGAAGAGGCTTACACAGTACCTAAGCAAACAATTAGAAATATCTATTAGGAACTTTTTGTCTGCCTTCCCAGATTTACTCACCAGCTTATTTGGATGCAGATAAACAATTTGTTTATGGCCCAATAACTATATCAGTATTTTTCAAGTCTATAATCTAAGAATAAATCCAGTTTATTGTGTTTCAAATCATCCTGAAAATATATTCATCAAAATAGATCCTTCTCTCTGTGGAAGCTGACAGCTCAGCATCTTCTAGTCCTCTCATTTTTCTCTGTTATTAATAGTGATGTGATGGATCTTCTTGGGTTTGTTATAATGAGACAAAAAACTCACAAAATGTATGAGGTTCTCCAGTGGGAAAGGAGACCACCAGAGAAGAGATAGTTCATGCAAGAGCTAATAAGGAACGAAAAGATGACTTACAGTGAGAACAGCCCTATGAAAGGAGTGCAGAAGCAATCTGGTCTCTTATGCTGTTCATAACTATCTATTCCTTTTACAACTGATTCTAGGCATGTGTACAACAGTTACTACATTGCTCTCAAAATCCCAGTCCCACTTTATGATATTTCTTTTTTTGTTTCACCAGAGCTTTGCACTGACCCAGACTGATGATTGATATCCAAAGTAATTAATGAATCTGTGAAGCTTTGTCAGTTGCTTTGATGAAGCTGTTTATCTTTACAGTGAATCATGGAACTATTAAAAAAAAAAAACAGAAACCTTTAAGCTGCCTCAAGGTCTGCATTATTATTGAAAGAGTGAGTTTTACACAAAACGATTAAAAAAAAAAAAGTCATTAACTCAACATCCACAAACAGAATATACTTTTACAGTTATACACCTTTTGCAGATAATGAAGTAGAGTTTAAAAAAAGTGGTACAAGTTTGGGAAGGTATATAAATCTTTTTTTGAAATGCAGATTTCAATGTGGATTTTTTCTAACTATAAACATTTTATGTCCTTTGCTAAGAACTTGCTATCATGCTTTCACAATAAAGTTTCATACCAAATTAATTTAATTGTAGTTATTATTCTTGTGTCCTTTCAAAATGTGGTTGGGCTTCCCTACAGAAATATGTTCCATAAAGAAAGAATTGTTAGATTTTTTTTAAAAGAAGCACAACTTCAACAGAAAATCTTCTTCAGTAAGTTTGCCCATGCTTTTTTTTTGATAAAACTTACCACACCCCACCAAAGAGCATCAGCATAACTGGAGAAACCTGTCTTTCCATCCTCATCAACTGCATCCTTCTCAGCAAGATAAACAAAATAGGATGAAAAAATTAATCCCAAGAATCCAATGTACAATGTAGTTATGAGCTCCTATTAAAAGAGAAAGAAAACAAGTGCATAAAGTTTACATCATAGAATCATTGAATGGTAGGGGTTGGAAAGGACCTTTACAGATCATCTAGTCCAACCCTCCCTGCAGAAGCAGGTTCACCTAGATCAGGTCGCATAGGAACATGTACAGGCAGGTCTTGAAAACTTCCAAGGAGACTCCAGAACCCATCTAGGCAGCCTGTTCCACTGCTTCCTCACCCTCACAGTGAAATAGTTTTGTTTTATGTTTAAATGGAACTTTTTGTGTTCCAGCTTCATCCCATTACCCCTTGTCCTGTTGCTAGCTACTATAGAAAAAAGGGATGTCCCAACTCCTAACACACACCATTTAGATATTTGTAAATGTTAGTAAGATCTCCCCTCAGTCTCCTCTTCTCCAGACTAAACAGCCCCAGTTCCTGCAGCCTTTCCTCGTATGAAAGATGTTCCAGTCCCCTAATCTTCTTGGTGGCCCTGCTCTGGACTCTCTCCAGAAGTTCTCTGTCCCTCTTGAGCTGAGGAGTCCAGAACTGGACACAATATTCCAGGTGAGGCCTCATCAGGGCAGAGTAGAGGGGGAGAAGAACATCATATATATTATACCATTATAAAACACTAGTAAATATCATGGGGAGTTTTTGCATCACAATAGAAAAGTTAAGTTATATTTCAGGTATGATTTTTTTTTTCCAGTAAAACAGATAATTCAGTGACTTGTTTTCTATTTGTATGGTAGTAAGGATTTCAAGAAGCAGTCATTTATAAAAAGCTATTCGGGCATCTAAACATAGAGTGGGAATTATTCAATTTAATACTAAAATTACCAAATATTAATACATTTTAAAAATGTTTAAAAGAATTTAGAAATGCACTTCATGAACATTACAATAAAATAACAGTTAAGAAATAACAATCTTGTCTTGTGATTATGACTATCTAAAGAATGAGTTTGTGCATCTGATATTTAGATATCTAAATTCTGGGTATTGATGCCTTAACAGTTTCATATTAAGATAAAATAAAATCTAAGGATATAATATTTTAGGTAGGTGTAACCTCTACTTTAATCCTAATAAAAAAAAGACAGTTTAGGCTGGACCAGTTTATTAGAAGGGACTTTTGTGAAGGTGTCCTACAATGCTTCTATAAGTGTATCAGTTTCTTTATTGATTTTTTGATAGGAAAATTGTACAAGACAGATGTGACTTACACATAGGAGTGTTATAATCTTCAGAAAAATATGTCCTTGCACATTTAAACAAGCTAAAATATGTGGTGTCACAGATACAAAATGTGCAAAACTCATAAAAACAGCACTACATCTTATTAAAGTGAGACATTCATCTGTCTCTCAAGAAAATTAACTACCTAGTCGTGAGGGGAAATAGCTTATATTAATTACCTAATGTTTACAATGGTCAACATTTTTTCTGTTTCGGGTTTGGAGTTTGTTTTTTTGGCACGTATTTAGCCATCTTTATTTTGAAACATTGTAGTACTACTTCTTCATTGGAATTTTCCTTAAATTCTTCACAGAATTATTTTTATTTAGATCCCAACCAATATAGGAATTAAAATATTATCAAAAATTTGAAATTAAAACTTTTTTAAGAAATAATGCCTTCACTTATCATGTAATTCAGGTCTTCATATTTTTCTATTCAATCTTTTTAAGACCATTTGTGAAGGAAAGTTCAAGTTTTATTATCAAACTTCTTTCAGATTTTTTTTAAAATTTCTTTGTTTTCATTGCCTAATAAGACCCTGTGGGAAAACACAGGCCTGATAGCCAGTAACTGTATATAGCAGCAGGAATAATATATACTCTTCCTTCTGCTATAGCACTAATTACAATCTAGGTTCAGCAAGTTTTTAAACAATCTTGGCACAAAGCAAAGTAGGTGTTTTTTCTTTAATCATGTAATAATAATCTAAGTAATTAATTTTGTTAGTATTGCATTTTGCCCGTAGGCAAGATTTTCAGTCCGTCTTAACTTTTTGCAGGCCTGTTAGCTAAACAAGCCAGTTGAAAGACAAAGTAAGACATGGATTTTTTAATATTTCAGATTTCTATGCCAGTCACCATTCTTTTCTCACCTTTTTCTCTAATAATAATGATACACTGTGCACTTACATATATGACATCACTGCTCTGAAAAGTTGCTTATGTTTACATTTGTAGTTGACTTTGCATTTCTATGATTTTTCACAACGTTTCGTTTTCTTACATAATAGTTTTTTCATGCAAGATGAAAATGTTTAACACCTGAAACTGGAGATTCAGTGATCTATAGAAAACTATAAAAGAAATGAAAACTAATTCTTGCTGCCTGCTTACAAAGAAAACACCATGCTTTCACTGCTTTTTCTGCTTTTTCACAAATCTAGATTTGTTATTTCTACATCAAAATAAATCTTTTAGTTACCCTTGACATGTTGCTTGCATCTCAGGTCTTAATAGATTTTGCATGGCATTGAGGAATGGTGATCATTGACTTCTTTTAATTTTATCTCAGAGGATAGAATCAGAGAGTGGATGATAATCAGAATATTTCCATGTTAAGTGCTGGCTCTTTGAGAAACTAGCAGGAAAATACGCTTTTCAGAAGTACTGTGCATAGTCATGACATCCTTTCAAAGTGGCTGAATATCAACAGAACTACTTGGCTTATTTCACCTCTCAGATTCAATCTTATTAATCTAAAGACTGAACTCTTAAGTGAAGCCCAGATTAACATGTAATTGTCTTACATTTATTCTAAATGTCAGTCCATGTTACATATGTATAGAGAGGTAAAATACTACCTGTCTATATTTAATTATAAAGAACAATGGCAACAACCTAATACATACTGCATTTAAGAGAAAGTGGAAAATATGGACAGATTGGTATCTACCAATGTCAAAAAGTTTCAATTGATAGATGTCCTCAAAGCAAAGAGGATTTTACAGGATTTAAAATATTGACATTTATATGATTTTTAGTAGATAAATGCTGAAGAATAAAGAGTGCAACCTAATTCAAACGACTGTTTTCAGTGAGGATTTTCAGATAAATATATGCAAAAGAAACAGCAAGAACAAAAACCAAATATGCACAAAAGTAAATTTGAATATTGATAGACTTGAGTCAACACCTTTTTTTAGCTTAGACATATTTATGTTTTTGGTTACAATAAGGACTATACAATATAACATTCAATATTTAGGAAAAATACAAGAAAACCCCAAATCCACAACTCATCAATAACTCCCTCCTCAAAACAGTAGACCTCACAAAGCAAGGTGAGGAACAACTAAAACTGATTTAGAAGCTTACAAGCTAGACCTGAATTGGCTAACTCAATTTTTCAGTAAGCTGCATGACTTTTCCATGTCTTTCCATCTCCACATTTGACACTGGCTAAAGTTTTGTTGCTTTTGGCGAGAAATGCTTGTATTAACTTAACCTGTTGAAAATATAAGAGCATCCTATCCAAATCAGGCTTGAGTGAACTAATATAGCTTTATATCAAATTCCAAAGCCCTTTAGTGACAAATTTAGTAGGCTCTTCTGAGACTAAAAAGGTCCAAGTGCTTATTATTTTCACAGGTCAAAAAGATATTAATTTATTTTATTACAATGTGCAAGTGTTTAGGGCCTCATTTTTTTCTGAAAGAATACCAAATTCAACAAATAAATGAGGACCTTATACTCTGCTGTAAAGAAAAAACGACTGAGATATTTTTGTTTTGATTTGAGTTTTTTAAACAAAAAATTCTTTAAGAGACTAGACAGGAATAAAGGTTCCATTTTCCCTTGCATTTGGTACCATGCTAGGGTTTCAGCTGCATTTGTCCAATGTCAATACAGAACTGTGTGTTTGGTATTTTTTTTTTATTAACGTGTTAGTGGGTGATCTACTTTGACAAATACTACAGATCTCTAGAGTTTTTTATATCATCATAATAACTTCTTTAGTTTAGAAGAATTTCAGGTGCATTTATTCATAGATTCTTTTTTCCAAGGATATTTTTTTTCTTTTTAAATCATTGAATATATTTATGTTTGTGTCATTTAAAACCTAAGTGTTATATTTTGGAGCTAGTATTTCCAGATTCTTAACTAAAACTCAGAACACTCACAGGAAAAAATTCTCTCAAACACCTCTGCCAGTACGGTTAGCAAATGTTGAAAAAATGTATTTGTATACTAGCTCTGCTCTAGTTAGATATCCAAGTAATGCAACCACAATAAATGAAGATCACACAGACTTGGAACATTAAAAGTCATCCTATTGTAAAGTATGAAAGTAGGGTTTATACTCGAGCACTTAATTGTGCATCAGTGCTATATTGCCATCATGACATAAAGTTTCCTACAGTACTGGGGAAAAAAAAAACAGAAGAAAAGTAATTTTTAATATAAACAAAAATTTTACGTTATGTACCTCCCACTCTCTGCCCTAAAACAACAGTTTTCTGAATTGCAAATAAAACAATGACTCAGGAAATCTGTAACTATTTGTCAATATCTGGAGATCATATTTATATTCATGAAGTGTAGGTTAAGAAAACTACACTTACAAATCTTATTTAAAGATTCATAGCACAGTATTACCTCTATGATTTGATACACAAGATTCGAAGGCTAATGATAAAAGTTCATTTTTATTTTTATAAAGTTAAGTCAGCTTTTCATCAAGAGATCCCATGAGTGTCCAAAATTTTTAGTTAAAAATTTTTTAAAGTCTGCACAAAAACCATTCTTTTCCTGCTTGATGAAGTTCTATGCAGAATGACTGTTTCAAGGCTTTAGTGGACATATAACTGTTCCCAGCCAAGCTTAACTCTGTGACTACACCCTTGAAAAAGTTACTTTTCTTGCATAGGATAATGTGCAATTTAATATCGTTAGTATTTTTACTTAGTTGAAGAATGATTTAAATAATTGACTTGTTCTATCAAGGCTTTTCCATTAGAATTTGTTTTTCCAGAGAATAACCAAGCTGTGAGGACAGTGGACAGTATTTGCAATATGAAAGGCAGCCCACATATATGCATTTAACAAATTTTATTGAAAACAACATCAAATACTATGACAGTTAATTTGCAAAAAAAAACCCAAAAAACCACTGATGCTGATAATCTGCTATCTGCTGACATGAAGAATAGTGTTCCTATTTAAAAGTAAAAAGGAACACACGATGGACTTAGAAAGTATTTTTCCTCTTGCAACAGTAACTGTTTATTTAAAGAAGACTACAATTTGAAGTATGTTAATAGAATTCACCAAAAGAAACAAAATGCTGGGAATCTTTAAAGATCTAGTACCTGACGATGTGTAAAAACAACTGATCCTAACAGTCTCCAGGTGCCACCCTGTCGATCTACATGAAGCATGCGAAGTATCTGGAGAAATCGGATCCCCCTATGAGAAAAATAAGTCTTTAAATAAAGGAATGATTGAGAACGATACTATTATCTCAATACACAGATGACTAGGTTCATCAACATACTGCTATGTAGAGGACTGTGATAGCATTGCCCCTGGCTAGGGTTGCATCTTAGACTTGGGTCATCTCAGTAGATGGTATGTTTAGAGATCATATTTCATTACATTAAAATATATTCAAAAAATTGACTAGGAGAACAATTAGTTAAAAACAATAGCAAAGTCTAAAATATATGCTTTCAAACTCAGAAGAAACTAACATTTTTTACTTGATTATGATTGTCGAGTGCTTTCTTTCCAAGCAAAACAGTGCTTCAAACTTTGGTAACAGTAATATGAGCAAACGTCTCTCTACTTGCCAAAAGCAGAATGTAAGCTGGACACATTACTGAAGTCCTTTCTGTGTAAGTTATAGAGATCATCTAATTGGAAATAGACACAGACCTATGTGATTTTAGGACAATAACTGAATTATAAAATCCAATTATTTTCAATTAAAGAAAAATTATTATCCCTATGGTTCTTCATCATAATTTTATTGGATGGAAACATTTCGTTCTTGTCACTCTTTCAATGATGAGCTTTGTTTGCCTGTACTCACTTTACTGTCTTAGCACTTAAACAAAACAATGAAGAGTAGGAAAGGATGAGTGGTGAATTCATCTACCTGAGAATTTGTCAATAAAAGTACTTTTAGCTCTTTTTAACTACTCTTAAAATTTTGTGGCTGCTGCTTTTTAGTTCAGTCATCTTATTTCAGCTCCACTGTGCCTGCATTTTTCTTCGTTAAACCAACAGGCAGAAAGCTCAACACGGTACTATCACCCAGTCAGTGGTGTTACTCAGACCAGGAAGGGATACTGTCTTCTGAAAGACTCAACTTTTTCTGCTTTCAGAAAGCAGGTTTTCTGAGTGTCATGATTTTGTCCAGTCAGGGACAAAGAGCTACGAGGGTGCTTGTTCACTCCTTCCCCTCCCAGTGGAATGGGGAGGGGAACCGGAGAAATAAAGGAAAATCCACGTAGGTTGAAATAAAAACAGTTTAATAGAAAAATAAGAATCAAGTTCAGGAAAAACAGTTATAACAGTAAATGAGGGGATATGCAAAAGGAATGGTGAGTGCTGCAGTTGCTCACCACCCGGGACCCGACATGACTGCTCCTGACTGGCAGCCAAACCCATGGTTCTGCAGCACCGCTCCTGACTAGCTCCCTGCCTATATGTACTGGGCATGACGTCACTATGGTATCGAATATCTGTTGGCCAGCCTGGGTCAGTTGCCCATGCTGTACGCCTTCCTACTTTTTCATCAAAGTTAACTCTATCCTAGCCCAAATCAGGACTTTCCACCCCTTATTCTATACCATCTACGTCATGCCTAGTTTCACAATATGCAACATCTAAACACCACATTTCCTCTCCCTGAAAAAAACAACCAAATACAGGCACACACAGAGAATATATCATTCCCTCAGTTTATAGGCCATCCCCCTACCATTCCCAATGAGTCCATTTAGTCCATAACTTCAGGTCATATTCATCATCAATCTTTCGCAGCAGGGCAGATGAGGTGTGTGTGTGAGATAGGTCATTCCATGCAGTATCAGGAGTTTGCAGCTGGTCTGTTTGGTGTGTCTTGTCTGTAAGTTGAAGGCACTGATCTTGAGGATGTCACTGGGCGCCAATTCACATTCTGCCATTCTGTATCTTCCTCGACCAGGTCCGTCTTCAGTGATCTGTGTGGTTCTTACTGCAGTGTCAGTGATATGGCATAGAGCAACTACGGTGATGGTGACATACAACAGCAAAGTTATTTAATAACTAACATAATACAATGCAATTCATGGAATTCATGGGCTATTCTCACCCAAAATCTAATTTCCTTGAGGTACACACTGAATTTCCCCATCCTTGTGCATCACCCATGAGGTGCACCCAAGTCCCTGAGCAAAAACAATCCCACAAATGGGTTTGCCTTTACCCAAGGTAGGACTCACCCAGACTGCTTTCCCTAACAGATCTTTTACGTGCACTACCTGACTTTACCCCTTTCTACAGTACGTAAAAGTTCCTATTGGGTAGGGCCAGCTCTGTTGACACATCCTCTGGAGCTGACTAGCCAGGTGACCTTTTCTAAATATGTATCCCAATGTTTGAATATCCCACCCCCCGTTGCTCTCAGTGTGGTCCTCAATAGTCCATTAAGTCGTTCCATTTTTCCCGAGGCTGGTGCATGATAGGGGACTTGATAAACCCATCCAATGTCATGCTCTTTGGCCCAGGTATCTATGAGGTTGTTTCAGAAGTGTGTCCGAATATGATTAAATTCTTTCTGGAGTGCCATGTTGCCAGAGGATTTTCTTTTCAAGGCCCTGGATAGTGCTCCAGTCGGTGGCATAAGGCACAGGATACATTTCCAACCAGTCGGTGGCAGCCTCCACCATTGTGAGCATATGGCAGTGTGATGTAATCAATCTGCCAGGCCTCTTCGTATTTATATTTCTGCCATCATCCTTCATACCATGTGGGCTTCCATCATTTGGCTTTTTTGATTGTAGTACGTCTCACACTCATAGACAACCTGTGCAATTGTGTCCAAGGTTAAATCCACCCCTCGATCACAGGCCCATTTATAGGTGACATCTCTTCCTTGATGACTTGAGGTGTCATGGGCCCATTGAGCTAAAAATAACTCCCCCTTGTCTTGCCAACCCAAATCTACCTGAGCTACTCCAATCTTTGCAGCCTTGTCCACTTGTGGTTGTGCAAATGTTCTTTTGTGGCCCTCTTCTTAGGTATGTGGATATCTACATGGCACACCTTCGCAACTAGCTTCTCCAGCCAAGCAGTGATGTCTTGCCATATTAGGGCAGCCCAGACAGGTTTGCCCCATCATCGCCAGTAGTTTTGTCTCCATTGCTCCCCCACATAGCATTTGCCACCATCTATGAGTCAGTGCAGAGATAAAGCCTCAGCCAGTTTTCTCATTCAGCAATGTCTAAAGCCAACTGGATGGCTTTTACCTCTGCAAACTGGCTTGATGCAGCCTCTCCTTCTGCAGCTTCTGAAATTTTGCATAGCGGACTCCACACAGCTGCCTTCCACGTCCACAAGACAACAGGACCCATTGGTGAACAGGGCATACTGCTTCCCGTCTTCTGGAAGTTCCTATTATGATGGGGCCTCTTCAGCACGTATCATCTCCTTTTCTGGTGATATTTCACTGTCTTCACACTCTGGCCAGTTCGTGATCAATTCCAGAATTCCAGAGCAGCTAGAATTTCCTACGCAAACTTGTTATGTGATCAGTGCAATCCACTTACTCCATGTAGCATCAGTTGCACTATATATAGAGGAGGCCCTCCCTTTGAACATCCAGCCCAGCACTGGCAGTCGGGGTGCTAGGAGAAGTTGCGTTTCCATGCCAATCACTTCTGATGTAGCTTGAACCCTTTCATATGCTGCCAGTATCTCCTTCTTGGTTGGAGTGTATCAGGCCTCGGATCCTCTGTATCCCCAACTCCAGAACCCAAGGGGTCAGCCTCGAGTGTCCCCAGGTGCTCTCTGTCAAAGACTTCAAGTAGAACCATTCTCACCGGCTGCAGTGTAGAGCACATTTTTAATATCTGGTCCTGTCCAGACTGGCCCAAGTATCATCGCATGAACAATCTCCTGTTTAATGTGTTCACTGTTAATTTGTTCCTGTTTAATTTGTTCCTGTTTAATTTGTTTAATTTAATTTGTTGGGCCTGTCACAATGGGGTGTTTGTGCCACTCATCCCCAGTTAAACTCAATTCAGCTTCTAACAAGGTTAGCTGTTGAAATCCCCCGTCACTCCAGAAATACAAATGGATTCTGTCCCTTTACAGCTTGATGGCATCAGAGTGCATTGTGCTCCGGTGTCCACTAAAGCCTTGTACTCTTATGTGTTTGATGTCCAGGCCACACTTTCCAATAAACTCAGTTGTCCCTCTCCTCCACCTGGCTGGAGGCAGGGCCTCCCTAGTACTGGCCATGACAATCATTGCATAATTTTTGTAGAAAAGAGCTAGAAGTCCCCTCAAGGGGATCAGAATTGAGATCAATCCTTCTATTCTGTCTAGGGGGCTGCTCACTGGAAACTGGAGTGGCATCTTTCCAGGAAAAATTGCTTCTTGTAACCATTTTTCCCCATAACTCCAGTGCCTGTGCCCTTAAGGCTGAAGTAGGTTGCCTACATTATTTGTTCATGTTCTCTCCCTGGTCCTGCAGGTAAGACCACAAAGCACCTCGTGATGTGTGCCCTCTATACTCCCTCTCTTGAACAGAGGGACATATACTCCTAATAGCTGAAGTATGGACTTGGGTAGGTGGAGGGTGGGACATATCTTTGAATTGGCAGAACTCTTCTGACATTTTATCTGCAGCTGAAAGAACAGCCTGTAGGGAGGAAGACAGACTTTCTTCATATTGCTAAAAAACAGTTATAA
The DNA here is from genome assembly GCF_028858725.1 of Colius striatus. Taxonomy (NCBI): domain Eukaryota; kingdom Metazoa; phylum Chordata; class Aves; order Coliiformes; family Coliidae; genus Colius; species Colius striatus. Next base: position 129,737,836 of record NC_084759.1, read on the forward strand.
CAGTAAATGAGGGGATATACAAAAGGAATGGTGGGTGCCGCAGTTGCTCACCACCTGGGACTCGATACGACCACTCCTGACTGGCAGCCAAACCCATGGTGCCTGTCTATATGTACTGGGCATGATGTCAGTATGGTATCAAATACCTTTTGTCCAGCCTGGGTCACCTACCCATGCCGTACCCCTTCCTACTTCCTCATCAAACTTAACACTATCCTAGCCCAAACTAGGACACTGAGCTTTCACAGCAAACATCAAATGTTTGACTTTTTTTTTTTTTTTCAGAAACCACACAATAATCTTGACTACCAGTTCTCATATCAATGCCTGAGTATATGAATATTATATTCTGCTATTTCTTTGATATACCATTGCAATAATAATTTTAATTAGCTGGAAACTTTAAAATATCCTGTTAAAACATGAGTGCAAGAAGACTACCAAATATGTTAACAACAATAGACTTACGTAATGTAATAGCTCATTGGTTTCTTACATCAGGAAGGGAGAGATCTACATGTAGCTCTCCTGTGCAATTATTAAATGCACCTCTTGATGCCTTCACTTGATGGCAGTTCTTGATTTTCTTGTCCCTTTTGTATCTGAGATGGTTAGAGCTATGTTACTGGAAAGTGTTGACATGTATGTTACAGGCTGGCAGTGCTGATATGTATGTTACAGTTTGCCAATTTTTTAAAAAAGTGAGTTTTTTAAAAAAAGATAATGAAGAATATACTCCAGATACACAGCATCTGAACCTGCACAACTCATTTCTTCTGAAAAAAAACCTAGATTGATTGGTTGGAAAGTAGAGTATTTTTATCAGTTCAGTGAACTTAAAACAGTAAGGGCATAGGACTCTGCTGTGAACTCTGCAGTTCTTCTAAGTTTCAGCCTCACTGGTTGCTGCAGGGATCAAAATATCAGCCTGTTATACCTGGTAAACATGGAGCTTTCAACTTTTTTCTACAAGAAAACAATCTTACATGTATGTGCCTATATTTTCTGGGATTGTAGGATATAAGGGAGGTCCAAAGAGGACCATGACAGTATGCTTTAAAAGCAACAAAAGCAAAGGCAAGGATATGAGATTCCTTGCTTCTTAACTCAAAAACAGCTGCTCACATTATAGTTTGGAGCAAACTGATGGGAAGGTTTGCCTGATCCAAACAGTTTTCCAGTGGGGCAATAACAACACTGCAGAGACATGGGTTAAGCTAGTCTGACAGAAAGCATTTTGAGTTGCAGGACAGTGACTGTATCATTTGACTGAGGAATGGCTGCAATGACCCAAAAGCCACCTGAGTTCATATATAAACAAGCAGTAGATCTTTTCATTAATCTTACTCCTACACTTCTAGCTCAATTAAACAAAATATTCATAATTTTAATATTCATGTTCCTCTTATGTTATGAACCAATAAATCACATCCATGTTGCCTGTGTGAGTCTTTATCATCTTGTAAGTATTTATGATCTATAGTAACAGTTTCCTTAAAAATTCTTTATAATGTAGTCCCCTCCAGTGCTCTTCTACAGAGCTAGACAATTTAGACAATACTGTACATACCCAATTCCCAGTGATTAGATAGTAGTGGAAATTAGACTCTTGTAATCAAATATGCAGCACATCTTGAAAATGAAGTTAGAAGGAGTGAGAAGTACACCTACACTGCTTATCATTCCTTTCTTCTATTTACTCACTTTACTTCCCAAAACAAGTTCACAGGACTTGATGCAAGCTGAACAAACACTGTAGACATCAAATGTTTCTGGTTCATGTGTGGTATGAGTTACTTGTGCCAAACAAATCCACCAAGGCATAATTACTCTTTAAACAAAGTAATTACTTGTACACAAAAAGAACCAAATTAAGTGCTGTCTGGATTACTTCTTAAATAAATCAATGTTCTGTAATACTTTTTTTGTCTCATAAAGAGTACTGTTTGATGTTTTATACAGAACACAATGTTTCTTTAGTTTTTTCTCTTGGCTTCATCATCATCCTTTATATGCCTTGTTTCTATGCTCTTGTTTCCCAATCAGTGACCAAGCACAATAACACACAGTCTTTCCCTGTCCAGTGCTTCACTGTAATAGCTATTCCTAATAGCTATTACCATATTAGGAAATTTACATATATGTCTAATTCAGAAATTAGGAAATTAGATATACAGCTAATAACATCTGCAGTTGTGAAGAGCTAGTCACCAAAAGAACATACCTTATTGCAGAGGTGGCAAACACCTGTCCATTAGAGCCTATGCTCAAAACAATAATTGAGGCTACTACCACAATTAGATCTGTTTAAAAAAAAAAAAAGAAGAAGAAGAAAATATTAAATGATAGCTCTCAGCATTGAAACAGATAATAAATTGAGACTGGGGAAAGCACATCAAAAAAAGAAATTAAGGTAGCTGAAGTTTGGTGGGCAGTAAGTTAATGGCATATTTTCACATCAACAACATCTACTCTTTTTTCCATGATGAATTTAAAAAGATCCTGACATGTCAGGCAGCTTGCCACAAAAACAACAAAGGCAAAAGCATGTGTACACCCTAGAAATGAATCCATATTTTGGCTCAAGGCTCTTGATTTAAAAGAGAAAGTAAGGATTTGCTTCAATCAATAATGAAAAGCATAAAGTCAAGTATTATACATATATACACACATATATGCTTTGTTTAAAAATTGTATCAAAGATGTAAAGCCAAGTTTTCAAAGTTTAGGGAACCGTCAGAACAAAAGGTTGTCTAAAAAACATCAGAGTTGTTGGTTTATTTTGTGATACAGTCTTTATTTGTACGAAAAAGTAATTGTTTCCAGAGTTCCTTTTCTTTTTTTCCACAACTCCACAGTTTACACAGCTCCAGTATTATACAATGCAAATGATGAATTATGTTCACAGTACCAGCATCCTGTATTTTCTCTTATCCTAGTTCAGGGAAGAGGTCTATTGCTTTTAATTATTGAACCCTCCTCTAATATTCTGAGAAGAAACTTTTCCTTACAGACATTTCTGTGGTAATTCTCTCTAGAGTGTCTAAATGCTTCACTTTCATATTCTAACCAGAAAATAAAGGATAGTATTATAAATGGGTAGCAAATGTAGGCAGAATGAGGAAAAGTTTTGGCAAATTGTCCTTGCCAGTTTTAAACAAGTAATACTTTATTCTTCAGAGCACGTAATATTGTATAGCACTTAAAAAACCCCAGTGCCTGCTGACTTCACTTGCAGCTGTGAGAGCTCACAGCCTGACTTCAAAGTCTTCATTTGGATATCCAGAAAATGAGGCACACTTGTGAAAACTGATTTAAATGACTGTCACAGAGTTTCCATGTGATGCCTAGGCAAGATGCAGGACAGAATTCAACTTCAGAGGCAACAGTTGCCTTCAACAAGGGTAACTTTTTTTCTCTCATTTAAATATTTTCCTGCCTCATTCACAACCATGTAGTTGCTACAACAAATATTGAAGCACTTCTAAAACCAATAGTATTCTTCACTCTCTGATTTGGATGTATTTCCGGTATTAGTCCAGTAGTTTTTGCTGCAAAAGTGGGATTCCTCTTCCAGGGATTGCACTCAGTTTAAAGACTGTACTACAACAAATGTACATTTATTAAAATAGGAGGGATAAGTTAAGGCTACAGAAAAGGCTTCCATTTTGGGATAATTTTAACTTTTGAGTACCTGACCTTCCAAATTTTTTATGCCGTTCCTTTATCATATATGTGTGTTAACAGACATTTGCCCTTACACAAGTGATGCACCCAATGTCCTTACTAAATTAACAGACATACACATACCCTTCTGATGGCCAGCATTAAAGTGAAAGATTGACACTTAGGACATGAGTTTCAATTAAGTATGACAGTAACATAGATTTTTTATTTATACTTTCCACATATCTGAAAGTGAGTTCTACATGGTAGAGATATTTCTTTCTTTCTCCCACCAAACCTATTCCTCTATCTCTGCTTCTTCTCTGTTCCTACCTTTCATGCCAGTTTCTAGTCTTATACTAATCCCAATATACTGGTTCAAATTTTACACTCTAGGTCTCCAGTACATGCATCTGTCCTTACACTGTCACCTTTCAATATCGTGTATTTTGAGCCTCTACTTTTTTCTTTCAACCTCCTGCTTGTTTGTCAATCTCTTAAAACGTCCTTCTCCCAGATCCTCACTTAGTAATCCATCCTTCTGTTATTTCACTGAGCCTGTATGCCCCCGTCCATTCTTCCTACCCTGCCACTTCACCTTGGCATTCAAGCCTAGTATTTTCCTTTTTCATGTGGACTAAGCAGTTTCAGGAAGAGCACTATAAAAACCAAATCAACAGTTTTTCCACTTCTATGCCCAGCACTGCTGCTCAGAGAAACCTGAAAACTTAGTTGTGCCAGCTCATAATTGAATCTTTGAAGCTTAAACAAATAATAATTTTTCAGAGGCTTGTTAGCTGGTCAGCTTGGAGTTGATCAAAAAGCTATTTTCTCATTAGATTTCAAGTATCTGCTTCAAATTGTGGAAGTGCCAGTGCTCCTCCAAAAGAAATCACCAGAATTGCCCTTTTCAGGAACAGCTTAAATATTTTGCTTTGAAATTACTCCACAAGACTCAAATTGAGGCAGTAGTTGGCATGGAAAATGTCAGGATAAAGATTCAACATTTGTTTAAATAACTGTTTCAATTCAAATGAACATTGGTATTTATATTAGAATTACATTAGTATTTATGCTAGTTTTTTTTAGAAAAGAAAGTGTCAGGAAGTCTTGTTAATATTGAAAATTGAATTACAGTAATTTATAAACAGTGATGTGTGAATATCCTCAAACATTCTACGTACTTAAGTGTTTGCAAACATGTCTGTATATATATGTGAGCTGTAGAGAGATAAAAAATTACATGGTATCTTCCATATAATGTGTGCACTGCATATGTAAACAACAGATCTACGTAAAATCACATTTCCTGCAATCTAGTATGTTTAGCACACACTTTGAAAAATCTCTGTCACTGCTAGTTTACTGTCCCTATATCTCACTCTTATATTCAAAATTCTTGAGATAGTCCAAAAAGCTGCCATTTTTTAATGTAAAAAAAAAAAAAAACAAACCAGCTTGCCAGTGAAATACTGCATGATTGTGCACAAACCTCAGCACAACACAGAATAACATCTAAAATGCCGCTTACCTGAATACTTGGGTATTTTTGAGCAAACTTTTGACTTGTTACTACGGTTCTCACAAGTTTACTTTCTAGTATGCAATTCTCAGCTTTTTTATTAAAAGCAATTAATCTTTTTAAAATTTAAAACAGTAACAATATTTGCATTTGTTTTTTTAGTTGCCATTGTATTTTGCAGAATGTAAATAGCCCTCAGCTTGCAGGTGTATTCTTAGTCTGGAGATAATGTGACATTAATGAGGACTTAAACAGATTATATGCACAACTTTTATTTTGATTTACATCATAGTTCTTTTTCTGATGAAATTTTGTGTTCTATAGACACTTCACAAATTAAGTTTATAGAAAGTAATTGGAGTTTTACATACAAGATTTTGATGCTTTTTCAGACCTGTATACAAAATCAATTAAAAGTGCTCATAAATAAAGTTCTATTTTCCTTTACATAAGGACAGTATGAAACAGACACGCACATGTGGACTCAGGTCTTTACACCAGTAACATATTTCCTTCTTATATCTTTTAAACTGCATACCGTCAAAACCAGCAGCGACAAAAGTTAATTCATAAATTGGTTCTTTGTTACATTTTCTGTGACAACCAAAGGATAGAAGAGGTTGTGAATGGACATTCTCTTGATATGACTGTGTCTTCTACCTACCTTTCATAAAGTCCTAGTTAGGCTGGGATTTTCAGAAGCATTTAGATACTAAAATGGTAAGTAATGAAAGTGTTAAATAAATATTTAGGAAAAGTAACACTATTACCAGTGCTGTTACAGTACATGAACAACCACATACTCTTTCATGATCATTCTATGAAATAGGGAATGAAGAAGCATGAAGAGACTAAGTGATTTTTCTAGGGATTCTTGGTATGCTGGAAATGAATTCAATCAATGTCTCGACAGGTTCTTTATTTTAAAAAATATCTTTTCTCCCATATATATAATCACCTGTAATCTGCCTGCAAAGAGGAGAAAAAATAGCCTAACTAGAAAATCTACCTAAGAAATAAAATAATCGATTTATATGAAAAAGAAGGTTCATCATTTTCCAATATAGATAAATTTTTAAAAGACCATTGAAGAAACAGTGTGTTCTTTCTGAACAATTTCTATTAAATCTCCTTCTGGTAATAAGCACCAAACTATTTTTTGTTTATAATTAGGAGGAAAAAGGAAAGAGAATGGGGTAAGTTACAGAAGTTGAAAAGTGTTATCCAAGTAGAGCTTTCTAAGAATTCATCCAAATTTGAGTGTGAACAAAATCCCGTAACAGAAATCTCTGATATCCAAGACATTTCAATTATATTTTCAGATTTTAAAATAAATACCTTTTTTTAATTAATACAGAAGTAAAAGAAATACCTTACATTTTTCCATTCTGGTCTAATTCTGTGATTTCTTTTTTTAGTGTTTGTATTTTACTCTTGTTGATTTGAAAATTACAAGATACATCAGATTGTTTCTATCACTCAGAGCAAACATGTTTTCCAAGTTTACTATTTGGATTAGTGTAGACACGGTTCAATCTGCATTTGTTATGGAAAAAAAAACCAATTCTTCTCTTCAAATGCATTGTACTCTTAAGGGAATTTTAAATGTAAATATAGTATTGATACTTTTGAATGAACAACTAGCTGTAACCATTCCTAAATTTTCTTAACACAAATCACTGTATCTTTTCCAAGGGCTATACAAACATTAATGTTAACTGTGGTAGATGCACAAAACCAGTGCATAGAACAACTGTCACATTGCAATCGCAGTGTAATTAAACTGCCACATTTTCTTCTGCACCTGAGTACTCTAATATACCTACTTAGGAAGCATTTCTTAATTGAGAGAGAATTCAAGAATATGATTAGGAGGGAAAATAAATACTTATAGCCTTCATGCTTAGATCATGAAATTAGATCACCTCTAGAAGCAGCTGAAGAGTTTATTTGTATGTAATGAAACACATCTTTCTCCATAACTCAAAACTAAATACAGTATCTCATCACATTATTCATTACTCACAGCTAGATTTATAATAAAATGTGTTGTTTCGTGGGTTTTTGCATCGATTTTCATAAAGTCACAGATAGTTAAGGAAATGTCAGCTCATTTTTTTCTCCCTTTTTCACCTCTCTCACTTTAGTCTATTTAAAACATAATGAATTAGTGTTTGAGTAATTCAAAATTCACAGCTCTACTGGAGTCTATATAAATTCACAGGCTTAAAACAGAAATACTGATTTTATAGCCCTCTACAGTTTTGTCCAAACATCACCTTTCATTCACTTCTCACTGTTCTACAGTTTCTATTAGTCAACTCTCCTCCTAAACTCTCTCCCACTCTAGAGGTGCTACTCACAATAGTCCCTCAAACCACCTAAAAATAACTTCAGTGCCACCCAGCAGAATATTTCCTGAGTTATAGTTCGCATATTTCCATACTTTTCTCAATTTCTATTCACCTTTGTGTTTGCTTTCTATGGTAGACCTAAGGAAGGATTTTGTGTTCAAAATCTTGTCAATTTTCTCCAATTACACAAGTAGTCATAGTAAAGATTTCTTCCCTTTTCTGTTTTGCCTTTCTTAAGATGATGTCTGCTTGTGTCTCATAGACATATTTTAGATGTTCATTTCTAGCAACAAAAAAGAAGAAATAATTGTATAGGTTCACAAAGCAGATAAATGTTTGAGTGACAGAGGCAGTTCAGAATTATAATACTATCTCTGCAATAACTGATGTCTTTAAGACAACAGCAAAGCTAAGGAAAGAAAAAAGTTTAAATCTTACCGATAATTGATATTGGCTTTCTGGCAAACCGTATTCTTCCCTGGAAGCCAACATACTTACTCCTGCAGCCTGCAGACCACAATCGGACCGCATATTCAGCACCAAAAAACACAACCAGGACTATTTCCTATCGGAATTAAAAGGACAAGATATCAGTTTTTTTTCATTAAAGCAAAGACTACAGTTTGCACATCTAACTTATTCCTATGACTAATATAAATAATATTGCTGAGATGAAAGATGAAATAAAAAGGATGGTAACTATGCCAAGCAGTAAATAAAAGGGAGATACTATCTACTCCTGAATGTGATTTGCAGGCATAAAAGGATGGTTTAAGCTCCATTGTGTGAGTATATTATGGGGAAAAACAAAATATTTTCTTCTTTCATTTCTTTCCAGAACTTATTTTTTTAAAAAATAACAAATGGAGGGAGGCTATAAGCATATAAAACGTAAAACTAACAGACTGAAAGTGTAACATAAATTTTTGTATATTCAAAATAGAACCATAGAATATCTCAAGGTGGAAGAGACTTGTAATGGTCATCAAGTCCAACTCATTTCTTATCACGGGACTACCTCAAGCCAAACCATATGACAAAGAGCATTGTCTAAACAGTGTCAGTGTCTGGTACTATCCAGACACTCCCAGAACTCTGTCAAACTTGGTGCTCCCTTGGGGCCCATTCCGGTGACCGATCACCATCTCAGTGAAGAACCTTTTCCTAACGTCCAATCTGAATTTTCCCTGATGCAGCTTCATTCCATTTCCTCATGTCCTGTTGCTGCTCATCAGAGAGAGAGATCAGCACCTCCTTCTCTGCTCCCTCTCTCTCTCGAGGAACTTGTAGACAGCAACAATGCTACACCTTAGCCTTCATTTTTCCAAGTTGAACAAACTAAATGCTCTCAGATGTTCCTCATAAATCTCACCCTCAAGGCCTTTCACCATCTTGATCGTCTTCCTCTGGATACACTGGATAACAGTATGATGTCCTTCCTATACTGAAATGTCCTAAACTACTTGAGATAAGGCTGCACCAGGGCAGTGTACAATCAGACAATCACCTCCCTCTACAGGCCATCTATACTGTGCTTGATGTGCCCCAGGACACGATTGGACCTTTTGGTTGCCAGAACACACTGTTGACTCATATTCAACTTGCCATCAAACTCCCAGGTCCTCAAAGTGTCTCTCCAACCTGTCATTTCCCCAGGTGGCGAATCCAGCACTTGCTTTTATTAAATTTCATATAGTTGGTGATTGCCCAGCTCTCTAGTCTATTCAGATATCTCTGTAAGGCCTCTCTACCCTTGATGGAGTCTACAGTTCCTACTAGTTTAGTATCATTGTTGAACTTAATGTACATTCAATTCCTGCACCCACATCATTTACAAAAACATTAAAGATCACCCTAAAATTGGTGCAATCTTATTTACTATGACCCTTCATGCTCAACCTATCTGCCAATTGCTTGGGTAACATATTATAGATTTATCTATATGCATGCTGGACGTTTTGATCAGAACTTTACTGTGATAGACAGTATTAAATGCTTTGCTAAAATCAAAAAACACTACCTCCACTGACTTGCCTTTGTCAGATATGAGTGACCTTATGATAAAAAAGAAAGTAAGCTGATTAAGCAGGACTTTGTTTTCTGTGCTAGCTATAACTAATGACTGTGTTTCCTCTGAAGTGTTTTTTGACAACTCCCAGAATAACCTTCTCTATAATTTTACCAGGCGTTGAAGTGAGACTGAGAGGCCTGTAATTACCAAAGTCTTCCTTCTTAACTTTTCTTTTTGAAAATTAGGACATTTGCAAGCTTCCAGTTGATTGTGACACTCAAGATCATTGAAAAATAATGGAGAGAGGTCCCATGACATTGGCCAGCTTTTTCTGTACCCCATGATGAGTCCTATCAGGCCCCATAGACTTATGTACATCCAGCTGGGGCAGTAAGTCTCAAACAAGTTCAAGATCAGCTGGGATTTATCATCACCCTGTCTCAGTCTTCCAGCACAGGGCTCTAGGAATCCCAGAGCCCATCATTGGCACTGAAGACAGAGGGGAGGAAGGCATTAAGTGTCTTCACTTTGCCTATGTCTCTATTTTTGAGCTGACCAATCTCATTGAGCAAAGGTCCAACACTATCTCTGATTCTCCTTTTCTATCAACAGATTTTAAAAGTCCTTTTTATTGTCATTCACAGTGCTAGTCATCTTGAACTCTAATCAAGCTTTGGACACACAAATTTTCTCCGTGTCACAGCAAACAGCATCTCTGTAGTCATCCCATGTTTCTGGTCCTTGCTTCCAATGTCCATACAATTTTTTTTTTTGCCTAAGATGTAGAAGATCACTGCTCAGTAAAGACAGTCTCCTGCCCTGCTTGCTTGACTTATAACACTTTGGAATTGCTCTTAAGAGATGGATCTAAAGTGTGACCAGTATCCATATCTGCCAATACCTTTGTCATGGTTTAGCAAGGAGCTGTTTTTGCTTGGTAACAGGGGGAAGAGGCTGCAATGAACACCTGGTAAAAAGTTCTTGGACTCTCCCCCAGCTCCCGGGTTCAGATCTGGCTGGGCCAATCTGACATCTCTGTCATCACTATTTAGGGACAGGAATTTGAAGTGTTTGCAGAAGGTGTAAGAGCGGTACAAGATGGAAGTGACCACGTGGACCCCACAGTCAGAGAAGGAAGGAAGGAAAGAGGAGCACCAGCCAGAGACCCCTCTGCAAGCCGTGGCAAGAGTGCAGGCTGTACCCCTGCAACCTATGGAGGGCAATGGCAGGACCGAGAGCCTCCAGCAGCTCTGTGTGAGTGCACTTGGATGGGTGAGAGACTGTGTGAGGAGGCGGCCATGGCCCAGGCCGTGTTGGAGAGCCTGCACGCCGCAGAGCAACCCCACACGAGAGGCAGAGAGGAGCTGCAGCCTTTTGGATGAATGCACGTTGGAGCAGCCCATGCAGGGCTGCAATGTGCGTGAGGTACCCCATGGAGGTTCAGGGAGGACTGGTGCAGAGCCAATCTGCACTGAGGAGAGACAAACTGCAGAAGCTATCAGGAATAGACTGACTGAAACCCCCATTCCCTGCCCCCCTGAGCCATTCAAGGGAGGAGGAGGTAAAGACATGGGGATCAGGGCTCTGAGCCCAGGAAAAAGGGAGGAGTTGGGAGAGGGTGGTCTTAAAAGGCTGGTCGGACTCTTTATCATTGTACCACTCTTGTTTTATTTTGGTTATGTTTTGGGATTTTACAGTTATGCTTTAGTTGGTGTTGCATTAAATTATTTTCTGTTTTCTTCCCCAAGCTGAATAGCCTGGTCTGTTTTGTCCTGCACCTTAAGCAGCAATTAAGCTCTCCCTATCCTTTGACAATCCTCAGGTTTTTGGTACTTGAGGCTAATCGTGGTCTTTTGTTCCCTGATGGGCCTAAACCAAGACAACCTTCAAAAGCATATTCACAGACAACTTTACTAATTTTCCTTCAGCAGTCTGAAAACCGCTCTCCCCATATCCAGGACCAAGTTTTACTGCCAGTTAGTCTTCTGTCTTCTGTTTTTGCAACTCAGCTACTTTGTGGTCACTGTGTCCAAGACAACCACCAATCATCACTTTATCCACAAATCCCTCTCTCCTTACAAACAACAAATCTAGGTGGGAACCTTCCCTAATCAGCTACTTGAATCTGTTATCTTCATTGTGGTTCAGAATTTTCCTGGACCTGTTTGTGTCCTCTGTATGATATTCCCAGTTCACTAGGAATGTAAAATCACCCATAAGGACAAGGACAGCTCATCTAGAGATATCTCTTAATTCCTTGTAGAATAATTTATCAGTGTCATAATCCTGGATGTGTTGTTGACAGCAGACTTCTACAAAAACATTTTTTTCTTTGCTTTCACCTTCATCCTTACCCAGAGACTCTTAACGATGTCAGTGCCAACCATAAGCACCATACAATCCAACCCTTCCTTTACATGCAGCACCACCTCCAAACCTCACCTACCCTATCTATCCCTCCTTAAGATCCCATCCATCAAGGCACCACAGTAACAGGACACATCTCACCAGGTTGTGCTTATGGTAATGATGTCATAGCTCCAGCACTAGGTCAAAGCTTCTAATTCTTCTTGTTTATATCTCATGCTGCATACGTTTATGCAGAGACATTTCACGTGTGCTCTAGTGTACACAGGATATTGTGAAACAAACTGATGGACCTCACTAGCACACTGTCCTTGCAAACATCAGCATGCCACCACCAGGCTTATCTCTAGCAAGTCTGCTTTTAGTTGACTTGCTTTCTCCCTTTAAATCTAGTTTAAAGCTCTTTTGATGAACCCTGCTAACTCCTTTTCTCCATTTGACACAGTTGTGTTCCAAAATTTTGACAGTGACACCAGGCTCAGAGACAGGTATTTATCTGCTAGGTCTTGTTTCTTCCCTCATCATTTACTGCAACTGGAAAGATAGAAGAGAATGTTTTTCTATCTTCTATCAGGAGAGTGCTCCTGATGTCTCAACGAGTCATCCCAAGGCCCTGAAGTCTCATTTGATTGGCCTCAACTTCATTGTTGCCTACCTGAAAAAAATGAACAATGAATAATAATCTGAGGACTATATCAAGGTAGGAGGTACTTCCACCTTTAACCTGAGCTCCAGGGAGGCAGCAGACTTCCTTAAGAAGTGAGTATGATCTGCATGTTAAGCACATGTTGCAGCCTGACACTTGGATGGCAACATGTTCTTTCGCACCAGAGCTCTGTCTTGAAAGGTATGATAGTCATTTAGAGAAGTTAGAGTTTAGAAAAGATGTGGCTTTGTGCCAGGTGGATACCATTGCTCCCCAGTTGAGCCAGCAGAGCTACAGTGCCTTACCTCTGGGTGCCTTGCTTGTCCACCCTGGTCACTAGCACTCCCTAAGAGTTTGTTTAGGGGATATGGGGCTCATCCCCTCCCAGATCTCATCAGCTGCTGTTGTGTGAGCTGTACATTCCTGGTGAGTCTCTCGGCTGCCACTGAGGTTCAGGACAGCCTTCAGGCATCACTCTAGACCACTTCCTGAAGGTCATACTGGTATTGAAGCTGCTCACCTCAGCAACTGAGGGAAGCAGTATGTATACAACATAAAACATAAGTGAATGATCTAGATTTTAATGTTGTTTCCCTCTATAGCATTCCATTGTAAAGCACTCACACATAACAGTGAGTATACATTGAGATACTTCTGAACAAAACAGATTAACAAAGATCACAACATGGGCAGGTTTGTTGATATCTTTGTTCCTTCTATCCTTGTTTTCCTCTGACATTGCAATATGCCAGCACAACCAAAATACAGCTTCTAGGCTTTGTTCCAATCCAAACTATATCCAATAAATCAAACACCTACTACATAAATTACAGCTTTAGGAAAATATTTGTATTTTAACTTAAACATGCTTGCTGTTTGCATCAGGGGAATTCTAAAGCACCTAAAGAGTGAACATACTTAAATTACAATTGTCACTGAATAATAATACCAACATGACTTTAAAACTGACATTCTAAATGGTTGAAAATAAACTAAAATGTTTCAAAGCTGAAAAACACATAAGAAAACTACACTAATATACAAAACTTCACATCAATTTAGATTTTTAACATCATTAGGTTAACATTCTTGTATTCACTTGTACTTCCTTGTTTTGCCTGGAATGAGAACCAAGAAAGTTATGCACAGTCTTCCTCTGTTTTCATGTTACTTTCAGCCTGACTAAAACCAAGGATTAGTAGAATCCGAAGAAATTTTACAGTACAGTTTCAAGGCAGAAGCATGAAAAAAAATACACAGCAAATTAGCTCACAAGTTTGATTTTTTTAAAAATTAATGTATTACCTAGAGCTTCTACTAGTAATACTTCTAAGTTTGTGCTCTATATGAAACCTAAATGCAAACATTTATTCAAATATAACAGTCAAAGCTGAAATCAAGAACAATATTCAAAGGAAAATAATTCTTGCATTTCAGGAATCTTGAGAAATGCTTTCTCAGTAAATCATGTGTAATTTTTGTGGGTTTCTGATATCATCAGTCGGTAGCATTTGTTTCCATGTCTCTTATTAAGGATCTCATTTCCCAGCAAAGGAAGGCGAACACTGTCTACATGAACTTAAAAGACCTGCTGGAGGAATAGCATTGAAGTTTTGCAATAAACTATGAAGTCACAAGCACTTAATTTCTGTAATTAGGTGGAAAGTTAGTATAGATGCTTGAACTACAAAAACACTTCTGAAGCAAAAAGTTTCAAGTCCTTATCTGCAGACTAAAATGGTTGAGCTACACCTCAGAAGTACGTGTTCACAGTCTTAGAGGAAAAGACACAATAGAAAGCATAGCTTATGTGTTTTTGTTGACATTGTTGGTAACTTTCCCTTTGAAAATGGAAGATATCCATAGTAATTCAAATAAGAACAAACATGCCAGGCAGCTGCATCAAGAACATGCTTCTCCCACTCAGTGGCAGTTTATTCAATGTTTGTCTTAACAAGCAACACCTATTGCAATGGAAGAGTCATTTCTACAGAATCTGCATGTTAGAATCACTGGGTCAGTTAGGTAAAAAAAAGGTGCAAAAAGCAGACAATCAGATAAGTGCTGAGGAACAAAAATATTCTTAAACTTAGGTTATTCCTTGATGTTCATCTAGGGGTATTTTTAAAAGCTAAAATTAAAACTATATCTGGCCTGAGGATATTTTATTCTCAAGGAAAATTTCAGAACCTATGATTTTATTCCAGCTGCCAACAAGAACCCATCTTGGTTATGTCCAGGAAAACCTGCTGAAGTCAATAAGGTTACACAGTTATGGAAAGGAAAAATATGTTGTTGATGGGAAGGAAGAGGAACGAGGAGCCTATATGTTCGATAAATTTGGAATTAATTACCAGTCACAGTTCATTTTGTCATGGACAAGGGTTCACATTACCAAAACCACAGCAATTAACACATTTGTTGGCAGACTGAAATAGTCAAGGACCAAAAGAACGTAGAAACTGGACAAACAGCCCATCTATAGGTGTTCCCACTACAAAAAAAAAAAAAAAAAAAAAAAAACCCCACAACCAAGCACCAAAATCAACAACAACAAAAAAAAACCCACAAGGAAGATTTACTTACACTGCTGTATATGCTTCTAATGAAAGATAGAAGGCATTCATTTCCAGGGCTGTCAAGGCTGATCAAGCTTCACCTCAATAAAGTCACCTTTAAAAAACTCCTTACCTGCCTCCTTTTCCTAGTAGACACATAAACACTTTTCAGAACCTTAAATTTATTGCCCCACATTTACCTTCTATTAAGGAAAAAAAACCAACAAAACATAGCAATTTCTGTAAAGTCAGAAAACATGCTTGTTCTTGCTCAAACGGCAACAAAATATAGTGAAGAGTCTTTCTGGACAAAACATGAAACAGAAAAAATCTGCACAAAAACCTGCAAATTAAATAGTATGCCAAATATGCTCCTGATGATTGACATCCATCTGTATGTCAGTTGGAGATCTTTCGCAGATTTATAAAATTTCCCAGAATCCTTGCTTTCAAAATAGAACTACATTCACAAAGATTCCACGAAACTTTTTTATTTAGGCTCCTAGCAGTGTTTTTCTCCTTCCCTGCAAGGACTGAAAGAAGAAATATATGGTGAAGCATTCTCACCAGATTTCATAAACCTGGAAAGTCATTTGACATCAACAGAAAGGCAGGGATGAACTCTAATGAAACCAAAAATAACAGGGAGGAAGAAATCATTACTTCAAAAAGTTAACAGCCACATCAGAGTTTGTCAAAATAAAGCTAATAAATATCCTTGGCTGCTCTATCTAGCAATTGGCTTTGAGTGTCACCTTCCCATTTTTCTCAGCAATCTTTCTCTGAACTCCTGCGACAAAAGAAAGGGAAAGCAAAGTCGCATATCCTTTGAAGAGAATGGATGCCATAAACTGCCAGAGCATTTGCTGTGAACCATTGAAGTATTTTGAGACAGGCGTGGAAGAACACAGAACACCATCCTTTATATGGGGCACTGAACTTGCTCCAGAGGCATTCTGAATTGACAAATGTACCAGTGGAGATGGTCTTTAGGCAGCACTATGACTCAAGTTATCTTCCAGGAAGTGAAGTACAGAGTAAGGAAGCAACAGTTCAGACTTCATTCTTCACACTCACCTGTTAATCTCTTCCTGTTTTGTTAGTGGTAAAGGATTCTCTTGCCAACTCACATTGCCACAGTAATACTAGCAAAAGCATTTAACATGAAGTAACTGCCTATCCACTGTAAAGAACTGACATATAACATAATTAAAGTTTTTAAACTGGACTATACAACGTCTCTGCTAAAGTCAATAGTGATCCATTATTCTGTGCTTATTGCCAAAAGACACACCTACAATATTCTTTGTTCTGTCAGGTGGAAGCCCATAAACTCATTTCATTGCTGTATTTTGTTTCTTTTTCTTAATTCTAGCCATCGCATAAGTCTACACTCTACATGTACACAAAATAAATCATAAAATAATACATAATTGAGTTTATGTTGTTCTTAGTATAATTACATTTTATTAACCTTATTAAAAATATGAAAAAAATAAGCTTAAAGGGAAATATGTCTTTAAATAACTTTATCTAATTCAATCAGTCAAATAAGAAACTCCTGTGGAAAATCCATCAACTTTTACCCAAGAATGTCATTGATGACCAAATAAAAAAATTGCCCACCTTAACACAGAAAATGAACTTTTTATATGGAGTGTGTAAGTGAAACATATAGCCTGGAATTTACAATATGTTCCAGTACAGTTCTGGATAACTGCACAGGGGAAGCAAGAGAAGGGAAGGAGTTCAGCTGGAGTGATTAAAGTGCACACATGAAAAAGACAACTATTTTCTCAGCTGCAGCTGTGTTTTAGGTGGAGAGCACACACAAGGCTCTCTTCACTTTTTTTATTGGAATATTTAGGTGCTCGGGTAAAAGGAGGAAGTGGGATGGCTAAATGAATAGTGTGTGCTCACGAAGATTCAATCAAGGAAAGCAGTTCAAAACAATGAAGTCTCAGAAGCAGGCATAAAGGTTTAATAGTCCAAATGTTTGCACACGTGTACTTGTGTCCAAAATTTAATCTGATAACCTGTCTTCAAGTTTTTCCAGTTCTTAGAGTTGAAAATGTCGATTTAGTGACCTCTTTAGCTTAAAAGTTACTCAAATGCTATGAAAACTTACTGATACTTATTTCCTACCATCATACTTGCTCTTATAAAGATGACAGACATCATATGTGAAAACACAGTATTCAATATAAAGAAGATGTCAAATGCTACTAAGTGTCCTAGAGTATCATTAGTTTATTCAAATTTACATCTCTTAGATGAAACCAATGCACTTAAATATTTAAAATTCTGTTATTTGAATACAAACGGATTTATTTAACATTTATTTTTTAAATACTTCAATGTATGTCTGACAAATATGCCAAAATTGCTGATTTCAAACCAGGAGTACCTTTATCTTTCAGTTTTTCAACATTTGGTTGTGCCTGAGGTTCTTTATTCCTCTATAGATGCACCAATACCCCATAGGAGCCTTCCAGTTCTCTGACAGCATGTCTTGAAGACTGACCTGATGGGACCATCTCTGCTAGGAGGGAAAGGGTTTAGCTTTGCTCTTGAAGTGGAATCTACCCAATATGAATATCCACTTCCAAATTATAAATAATGATATCCATATATCTTAACCTTTTCCTTTGGGAAGGTCTCAAAAATTGGAGAAGAGAAATTGGAAAAATCTCATATTTACCTCTCCGGCTTCCTCTCACTCCCAAGTAAGAAATATTTGTCTAGTCTCTTGTGGCACATTCTGAAACCATTTTGCACAGAAAACTCTATAGAGCTAGAGTAAGTACATAAAATTTGACTAAAGGCATTCTGAGTTGTCCTTTTGCTAATTTGTCTGAGCCATACCTACTGCACAATGATTTCTATTTCAGATAGTTGAAAGGCACACAGCAATTGTCCAGCACAACATGTTCTGTGCTGCATTAGGGCACCCCACAAGGTAATATAACCCATAAGAATAATTACATTATAATTCACATTGAGAAATTTGATGGTTATGTTTGATTCCAAAAAGACTATGGCAACTCAGTAAGATAACAGAGCTTAAACTTGTGGAATGTATTGAAAGATTTGTGTACTCAATATTTTTCTTAATATATGTTTTAATGTATTGGAAAATAGTTACTATCTATTTTAATAATATTAGATATTTTAATAATAGAATATTCATGATCTATTTTTCAATCTTCCCACAGACCAACAAGACAGGGATTCTCACTCTTGCTTTCTCTCTCATAGATTTACAAGGAATAAAATAGAGCAATGGCTTTTGAGTCATGTGGTATATTCCACACTAATGTTTTTGGCTCTTTCATAGTATAAATAAAATTGTGTAATTTACCTGTCAGTGCCATTAAAGTACAGGACACATCAACACCTACTGTTACGCAGGCAGTTTACAATACATTAATATCACAAAATATCACTAACTGTTATAGGACCCAGTCTGCATGTTGTAATCTGTAAGCAATCCGTTATTATCTGTAAGAAATAATTTGGTGAGGACAGCCAGCAGAGCACCTTTGAACTTCATGTAATAGCAATACATGTATTAACATACATGCTTTATTAAAGAGACCAGGAGAAGACCTTAAGTGCCAATGCTACATAGCAAGGCACAGATATACAGTTACAAATTGGCACAAAAACTGGAACTGGGTAAAAATTACACCATTTTTGCATTCTAACACTGATTGCTTTGATAGGATGGAGAAAATGCTCTCAGAGTTCTTAAAATGCTTCATCATAAATCATGGAGAAGACTAAATTAAGCTTATATACCATGCAGTATTGTTCCTACTCTGCTAATAGATTAAAGATAACACAGCACTTTATGACATGACTACGCAGCTTAAATGGGAGAAGGCACAAAATCAGAGAGAAAAATAAAGGAATGGGAGAGCCCCTCTAGTGAAGCAAGGAAGAGTGGACCTGTTTTTAAAAACACACAATCATGTCATCAACTCATTACTTTCAAAAAAAAGCCACTTTGAGGTCCAGTTCACAAACAGAACAGTCAAACACACATGTGCCTCAGCTGGCTTTAATAAGCCAAAATACAATTCCTACTCTGAAGGTTGGATACTTTAAGAAGCCTAGCCTATATGTACACCAGGAGGATATGTTGATGGCATATGATGCAGAAGAAATCATTATATAAAACCAAAACTGAGCAGTGACTTCAGGAAAGATATAGAACAATGTGACTCATCTCCACCCTAGAACTTTTTCATTATATTCTCTCCATAAATCCTGACTCCTAAATACAGCCACAGTATAAACATCTGTTCTGAAAAGTTTAAGTAGCAACTGATGTGGGAGCTCCTAATCTTACATCTGAACCTTTTCTCCAACAGGATTAATAAACACACAAATGTTAATAAAAACTACATGCTAAATGTAGTCACTGAATGGTGATTGCTAGCAACCAAGCAATGTGAGAGGCCAGTGATGGTCCACAATAGAGGCGAGAAGTGAGGACCCTGCAAACAGACTCTTTAAGGGTATTGTACCAGCATGAATTACATGTATTAACATGTTTGGAAGACATGCTATTGCTTTTTACAGCAAAGAAACACATCGGAGGAAACCAGGTGTGTGAAGTTTGTCACCCAGAGGAAGAGGTACCACAGGACCTGGGATCCAGCGTTGCTGAAATAAGGAAGTTATTTGCAGCTGGAACGCTAAGACTATCCACCTTGTTTGCATCTCTGCTGCAGAAAGCTTCTAGGACAGCACACATCCATTATAATTCTATACCATAAGCCTGAAAAAATTACAGTTAGCAGGCCACTCATCAGAATAATATGACTAGAATGTAGTGACTCCTAGTGAAAGCAAAAGAAATAACTCATAAGTGCTTTACCTATTTTAATAGATTATAGTTTGGGGTTTTTTTGCATTGAAAACAGACCACTCTCAGAGATACAACACTGAAATAACAAAGCTTTTGGTCCAATACAGTATGTCAATTCCTACACAGTTTTGCTAGTACCACATACCCTGAAAATGTTGCACTGATTTCATATCTCGATTACGTGCTTTGAATAGGAAAGTGCATTAAGATAAACAGTATTTCCTATCCTTCCTTCATTCCAATTGCAACAACCACAACATTAAATACATCATGGCATACAAGTAGAAATTAAATTAACGTGGTTGTATTTTGGTAAAAACATTTTTTCTCTAAGTCAAGAATAGTCTTATTTTTAGGAAAATAATTATCTTCAAGATATTAAAACAGTGAAAAATTCCACTTTCATCTACAAAATTATCATTATACAAATTGATAATTTATTGTGTTCTGTTATAGTTTTGTAAAAACATCTTGTCTAAGTTAAAAATAAAATTTCTTCTTACTTCTAGAACAGTACAATTAGTGGAATTAATCCCATGAGCTAAGAAACTGACTTTTGCAAGGTCTTTTACAATAAAAATAAAAATTTGTCCTTTGTAAACTACTATGGTGACCTCTCCTGGTAGAAAAATATATGACCTCTAACCATGAAAACACTCAATCAGATTAATCCTCAAAGGAGGAATTACACCTGCCCCACTTCATAGTTTATTTTTTAATGTCATATCCTTAAAGATCTAGATGCCATTTGCAAACCAAAACTGACACACAAGCTACTAGATCATTAAGAAAACATTAAAGCCTGCTGATGTATAGGGAAAAGCCTATACAAAAGGCCTTGGCTGCTATTTAGAAACATTCTTTCAACAGAAACATCTAAGAGTAAGATAAAATTATAACTGTATATCTTAGAGAATTAAAATTTGGGACAAAGTGGAAGGATAAAATGTTACCTAAAAATGATATAATGAAGAAAGTTTGAAAAAATAATTTGATATAAGCATATGCGGTTTGCTGGAAACAAGATTTTTTTTTTTTCCATTTCTGGCATAAACTTTTAAAATAGAACAATAACTCAAATTAAAAACACTCCTAAAGACCCTTTTAATTTTTTATCCCAGTCACTTAGACACTGTTATTTTGCACTTACACAACTTCAAGGCTTGCCTATGGTCATGCAAAACAGTCTGTGTTAATACATCAGAAATTCTTTGAGAATAACTCAAGACAGTCTGTGCTCTTAACCATCCAACAATACTAATTAGTGAAAATATATAAATTTGTTGTCTAATATGCACACACACCTGAAAAAAAGCTTGATACATCAGGAAGTAGGCCCGTCCATGTAAGTCTGATGATATCTTAAAAAAAGTGACTGAAGAAACAACATAGTTTTAAACACTAAATAAGATTTTAGAGGATCATGTTTAGAACAAGGATTACATATGGAAGACCTACATACAAGTTACAAATATGTTCTGGTTTAGCAAGGAGCAGCTTTTGGCTTAATAACAGGGGAAGCGGGTTGCAGTGAAGACCCGGTAAAGAGTTTGCGGACTCTCCCCCGGCTCCTGGGTTCACACCCACCTCCGGCCCGGCTGGGCCAATCTGGCGCATCTGTCATCACTATTTAGGGGACGGGAATTTGAAATGCGAGGCAGGAGGTGTAAGAGTGATACAAGATGGAGGCGATCACGCGGACCCTTCAGCCAGAGAAGGAGGAAGGAAGGAGAAGCAGTAGACCAGAGACCCCTCTGCAAGCCGTGGCGAGAATACAAGCTGTGCCCCTGCAACCTATGGAGATCCATGGCAGGACCGAGAGTTACCAGCAGCTCAGTGTGAGTGAGCCCGGACGGGCGAGGGACTGTGTGGGGAGACGGTCATGGCCCAGGCCGTGTTGGAGAGCCCGTACGTCACAGAGCAGCCCCACATGAGAGGCAGAGAGGAGCTGCAGCCTTTGGAATGGGTGCGCGTCGGAGCAGCCCGTGCAGGACTGCCATGCGTGTGAGTTACCCCACAGACTTGCAGGGAGGACTGGTGTGGAGTTCACCCGTCCTGAGGAGGGACAAACGGCAGAAGCTATTGGGAACAGACTAACTGAAACACTGCCTGTCCTCCCGAACCGTTCGGGGGGGACAAGGTAAAAACCCCGGGATCAGGGCTCTGAGCCCGGGAAGAGGGGAGGTGTGGCAAGAAGGTGTTCTTAAAAAGGCTGGTTGGACTCTTCATTGATGTATTACTCTGTGTTGTTTCATTTTGGTTATGTTTTGGGTTTTGGGAGGCATGTTTTAGTTGATGTTGCATTAAATTATTTTTCTATTTTCTTCCCCAAACCGAATGGCCTGGTCTGTTTTATCCTGAACCTTAAGCAGCAATTAAGCTCTGAGCCCTAATTAGCTCTGAGGCTAATCGTGCTCTTTGTTCCCTGATGGGCCTAAACCAGGACAAAATATTAAAAGGAAAAAATAACTTTTAAGTAATCGTAATTTTGTAATGAAAGACATCATGAGCAATCAGCACTGATTTGAGTGATCTGTTGAACTTGCAGGGCAAGTTTCAACAAGTGAAGGTAAAAAGAAGTACAACAGTTAGAACTCTGGGAAATATGGTCAACAAAAATAGAGCTGACCCACAACAGGAATCCAAGGTTATGATAAAAGTGAATATATTTACATTAAGAACAAGTGGATTAAAACCAACTCTAGTATTTAAAGACTAATTTATTTTAATTATTTATTATTAAACCATCTATAAATATAGCAGTGAAGAATTGAAGCACAAAATTACTTCAATCAGGTGGAGTTTCCACTTAAAGAAATAATACAATGCCTGTTGTCTTGATTTCTTAGAATATACGTTTTGAAAGGATTCAATGTTAGAAAAAGGAATAACAAGCAACAGGTAGGGATGATGGAACAAAAAGACAACTGCCAGGTTTTGCCTGGCCAAATGGACACTCTACAAGAACCAGCTTCCTGACAGGAAAAAAAATGCATGGAAATACAGGTCTGTAGATAGGCAGGAATAACAAATTTATTCTGCACTCAGTCATAAAACATTTAAGGAACACTTACGAAAATCATTGGGAAAATAGCAAATAAGCACAAGTAATAATTAGGAGTGAATTCTATCAGTGAGAAACTGAATTTTATTGACTGTGGGAAATCCCATAATCATTATTCTTGATTTAAATTTGGAAGCTGTAAAAAGGCAAGTGAACCCTGACAAATATGTCTATGAGTGTCAAAAGTGTCTAGAGAGTAATTAAGCAGGAAAAAAAAAAAAGGTTTTAAGTTTGTGGGTTTTTTCTTCCTTGTTTTTACCAAAAGTATTAATCCATTTTGTAAAAGGCATTTTAAACCAGTTCCAAAATTCTGATGCTCATATACCTGTTGGGAACACACTTTACCCTGTGGTTCACAAATAGTCAACAAATAGTCAACAAAGCCACGTTCCCTCTCCTACCCTCAAATTGTTACTGTCAGAACATACCATACACCCTGGTTGCCCACGTGCTGGTACTCAGGAATGGCATGATAATTTGGAGGCTGTATCTCAAATTCAAAAACACCACCCTGGGCAGCATTATTTGAGAAATTTGTCTGTAGTATACAATAGAATAAATTCTGAAAAGCAGTCCCAGTTACTGCCCATAGTCCCAGAGCTGACCATAGCCATCCCTCATACTGCTCTTTTGGCTCAATATGCTGCTTATTTTTGCCTATTTATTCTGGTGAAGAATTTCTTTTAAAAGTAGCTGTTTCAATATTTATGGCATGAGATACTGGAAGAAAAACACAGAGACATCAGGCATGAGGACATGACAGACTTCTTCCAGAGGTCAGATACTTGGCACTTAGCGCAGCACATCAGGATCTGACAACAGGCCACCTAAGGTGACATGGTGGAAGTTTGTCACATACCACATGATCAGGATAAAAAGGCAGACAAATTCTGCTTTAAACAATTCAAGAAATTTTCTGGATCACACCCTGGTTCTTTCCTGGACTTTAATTCAGGATTTACTACTATTAATTAGGCAACTAAGAATGAAACACTATTGGATCTGCTGTTCAGATATAAAAGGAAAAATTAGCTGGGAATAAGAGATGGCAATGCTTTGGATCTAGCATCCCAGAAATGATGTAATTCAAGATGCTGAATGGAATATAGACCCTACACTTAAGAGGAGCAAACTTTCACTTATGCAGGGAACTGATAGCTGGGATCTCATGAGAGACAGCTCTAAAGGGTCAAATAACTCAGTATAGGTAGCAGGTCTTTAATGACAACCTCCTCCAAATGCAAGAAAGTGATGAAACTTGCTCTCCTGTTGTTAGCTTATCTCCCTTTACTTAGCACTCATTAGATTGCAACTAGAATACTGCACCTGTTTTTATCCAACACAAGAAAGATTTTGATAAAATGGAGCAAGTTCCACATAGAACCCTGAAGGTGGTCAGGGTGTTGTACTATATGCCCTGTGAGGAGAGGCTGAGGGAACTGGATTTGTTCAGCCTGGGGAATTGAATGTACGGGTGACGTCTCAAAAGGCTCTCCTTATATAGAAGGAGGTTGATGAGAAGATGGAAGCAGGTTCTTAACAGCAGTGCACAGAAGGAAGATGAAAGAAAACAGATCATGGCAGAAGGATGAAAGACAACAAACCAAAGTTGACCCATGGGAGGTTTATGCTGTGTATAAGGAAAACCTTCTTCACCATGAGGGATGTCTGACATTGGGATAAGTTGCCCTGAAAGACTACACAGTCTCCATTGTGGGAGGTATTCAAGACCTGATAGGATAATGTCCTGATCAACCTGGTCTGATTTCATCACTGACATTGTTTGAGGGCCAGAGGGAGAAAAGTAAGGGTTTAGAGCTTTTTTTACTTTAAATTCTATCAACTGCTTCTTCAGACCCATTTTTCCATTTAAACTACAAACACAGATTTGGAGGGTCTTCTTGATATTGTATTCTGTCCTTCCTATTCTCACATAGCTTGGCTGAATCGTAGTAGTTTTCACACTTCACAAAAAATTATCTTACACTATCCAGGTGTATTAAGAATGTTAAAAAAATAAATCTTTAAACAAAAGACTTTAGTAGTTTATCATACACTTGTAGTTACTTTTGTTACTTATGTGCCATATCATAGAATCATAGAAAGATAGGGGTTGGAAGGGACCTGTAGAGATCATCTAGTCCAACTACCCTGCAGAAGCAGGTCAACCTAGATCAGGTCACACAGGAATGCATCCAGGTGGGTTTTGAAGACCTTCAGAGAAGGAGACTCTAAACCCTCCCTGGGCAGCCTGTGCCACTACTCCCTCACTCTCACAGTAAAATAGTTTTGTCTTATGTTTAAATGTTACTTTTTGTGTTCCAGCTTCTTTCCATTACTTCTTGTCCTGTCACTAGATACAATAGAAAAAGTGATGCCCCAGACTCCTGACATCCACTATTTAGATATTTGTAAATATTAATGAGATTTCCCCATCTCTTATCTTAAGATAAGAGTCTTCTCTTATCCAGACTAAATAGTCCCATATTCCACAGTCTTCCTTCATAAGAAAGATGCTCTGATCCCCTGATCACCTTGGTAGCGCTCCGCTGGACTCTCTCCAGAAGTTCCCTGTCCCTCTTGAGCTCTGGGGTCCAGAACTGGACACTAGACTCCAGGTGAGGCCTTACCAGGGCAGAGTAGAGGGAAAATCTCCCCTCACCTGCTGGCCACACTCTTCTTGATGCATCCCAGGAGGACACTGACTTTCTTAGCCACGAGGGCACATTGCTGGCTCATACTCAAATTATTATCAATCAGGATTCCCAGGTCTCTGTCTGCAGAGCTGCTCTTCAGCAGTTCGATCCCCAGCCTGTACTGGTGCATGAGGCTGTTCCTCCTCAGATGCAGGACTCTGCACTTGTCCTTGTTGAACCTCATGAGATTTCTCTCTGCCCAACTCTCAAGCCGGTCGAGACCCCACTGAATGGCAGCACAGCCTCTGGGGAATCAGCCAGTCCTCTCAGTTTGGTATCATCAGCAAACTTGCTGAGGGTACACTCTGTCCCCTCATCCAGGTTGTTGATGAAGATGTTGAACAAGACTGGCCCCAGAACTGACCCCTGTGGAACTCCACTGGCCACATGCCTCCAACTCGATTCTGTGCCATTGATCACCACCCTCTAGGCTCTGTCATTCAGTCAGCTCTTGATCCACCTTATCATCCACTCATCCAATCCACACTCTCTGAGCTTTCTGATGAGGATGTTATGGGAGACAGTGTGAAAAGTCTTGCTAAAGTCGAGGTAGATGGCATCTGCTGCTCTCCCCTTTTGAAATTGATCCTTCTCAAAAGTTAATGTACCTCCATATAATGGAAAGTAGTTTTTCCAGAAGTGGGAAAAACCCCACAAGCATCACATACTAGTATTTATTTGCTACTGACAGGCTAACAGGTCTACACAAAGAATTACAGATTCCTTCAATGAGAAGAGGAAGAGGAAGAGGAAGAGGAAGAGGAAGAGGAAGAGGAAGAGGAAACAAGTTCATTTCATTTCGAACTTGATCCAATAGGTGCTTTGGTCCAATTTTGCTTCTCATCATACTGGCAGTCTCCAGTTTCTCAAACACTTTCAAGAATGGTAGGCAGAATACTTAAGCATGTGTTTTCATATTTTTGTGAGATAAACTTTGTCTGGTTATGTGAACAGTCAACCATGCTATGATGTAGATCAGAGTAATGAACTCCTACAGAGTAAAGAGAGCAATTAGTTCCCAGGCTTCTATAGAGTTAGTAATCTTCTGGGTAAAATGAGAGATGCAGTTTGAAATTTCTTCTGGTAAAGGTGGAGAGAAGTGCAGGAGTCTAACCATTTAGTTATCAGAAACAAACAGAAAAAGAGCTATTTTAATTAGCTCTAAAAGCAATCTTTCAAGTGTTATAATTGAAGTGAATGTATTTAAGAGCAAACTCTACGACTCTCAGTTTTAAGGAAAGTGACTTCTAGCCAAGCGGATCTACAGTAGACAGCAGAACAGCTGTCCTCTGTAATGGCCATTTCTAGGAAGAAAGCTCAGGAAACAGCAGGAAGGAAAATAAACTCAGTAGAGGTATCCTCCAGGGTAAGATTTTGACACAATATGGCAAAGAAATAGTTCCAGCACTGCCCCTGATGACGCATAATTCAATTTTCAGATAATATCACTTAAAAATAGCTAGGAATGCTACATGAGTACTATGTGACACACCACTGTCTTCATCTAGTTATTTTTTGTCCAGCAATATGTGTCTGCACATGTACATACAATCTACACAAAAATAATCAGCTAAGTATTGAATCTTTGCCAGTATTACTGTTTCAGGTGGTGGTTATAGTGACCTATAATCACTCTGCAACCTTCAATGAGTATGAGAAGTGTATATATGATAGGTAGAATACTGCACTTTGTTTGGCACCCAATATAGCCTAAAAGCCAAACAACATTTGTTACAGGATTAACATTAATCCAAACACAAAAATAACTCAGGGAACCTAGTGGTGGTTTAGCAAATTGCACACAAAAACTGCATATACTAATGTAGTCTAAGCTGTAGGAAAACAAGTAAATAACTGATTATATTTTCAAACCAGATGGAAAACCAAAATCCATCAAACTAAAATTCACTACTTAGCAAGAAGA
This sequence comes from Colius striatus, assembly GCF_028858725.1. Lineage (NCBI taxonomy): Eukaryota > Metazoa > Chordata > Aves > Coliiformes > Coliidae > Colius > Colius striatus. Next base: position 129,765,520 of record NC_084759.1, read on the forward strand.
AATTATAAGAATACTGAGATTATCACACATGGGGATCAAAGTGGCTAAAATACTGTGAGCAACTCTTTAAAAGTTATTTACTCCATTTTATCAAGGATGTTTCATTTTTATTCTTATCACTTTACAGGTGAAGAAAAGCAGGGGGAACAGAGAAAGAACATTGTCTAGAGTATTTATGCAAATTATATGCACTTTTATTTCCCAGCTACTTCAAATAAACACTTGAAATTATTGTATGCATGTTGCAACTGTTTATAAATGGCTGTTGGATGTGATTTCACATTTTTAAGGGACTTTATAGCTCAGGACTGGTAACACAGTTCAAATACAATTCAACTGTAAATTAGCCAGTCCATTCAGTGATTAAAAAATTATTCGCTGGCTACTGTGAAAACAATAAGATATCTTTATATAACTCCAAGCGAGTAGATTTTTCTATCCCAATACCTGTTCATTAAATTACTACTTAAGATCCTAATATCAAGAAAAGGATATCAAATAAGACACACAGTCTTTATGGTTTTGCAAAATAACAAGTACGAAACTTAATATGTGATAGATCTTCCTTATTGTTATATATATTGGCATACTAGTCTGACAAATTACCCCAAAGATTCAGATACTTTTGAAGAGTGTGGTTCTTAGACTTTTTTTTACCTTAAGACTGAAAAGAGATATGTTTTAAAAATATATTCCTGCCTACAGAATATCCTCTTACACACTACGTAAGACCAATGAACACCAGTTGTCCACAAGAGTTAGAGTACAGTTTCATACTTTATGAAGGGCAAGTATATAAAAACTGTAAAGCCACCAAGTACCATCTTAGTTTACAGATTTAGAAAATAATCATCTCCTTTAAAAAGTGACAATACTTTAATGAAAGCAGGTAATATTTTAAATGTTTTGATAGTATGCTTTACAGGAGGATTTTTAACAGTTATGTACTTTATTTACCTAAAGAAATTTAGATTTAGCCAAACTGAATTGAGTCTTTACCAAAGAAATTCACTTACCATCCAGAAAAGGATTCCAGTGGCAAGTTCAGAATAATGCTCTATAGTAGATAGTACACTGAATATTAAACAAATCAGCACCAAGAGAAACCTGTAAAAAGAAAACAGTGTTTAATGACTTATGAAATTGAACTGTAAATTTAGGTCTAGTTTTAGTTTTCACCTATGTAACTTTTTTCATTACAAGTACTTTGTGTTTAATCATTCTTCCTGTTCAAGTGAATATCATCTTTTCGTATTCAAGAGCTTTAGAGAAACATGGAATAAAAATGGCAGACAGGCTGAATACTGTTAAATCAATAGCTAAAACTCATGTTATCAAGTATCATTTCCTATAGAAGCTTATCATAGTGAATGTTTCACATTTCACTGATTGCTATATAACATATGTGCTGCAGTAGAAAGCTGTCACAATTGAGAATACATTAAATAAAGCACAATTAGACATATGACTGGAGTGAGGAACAGTAACTTTGATGAAAAATGTTCCATTAAATGCATTCCAGAAAACATACATAAATACAGAAGAAGCATACATAAATACAGAAGAAGTAGCTACTACTACAGTATTTCTAATATCACCATTTACATCAAGAAACAAAACCTTGAAATCTCAAAATATATACTCTCATCCCCCAAAATAGTTTAAAAAAGCAAAATTAAACAGTAGTGAGAATTGGAAAGCAAAATGTGCAATCAAAACTTAGTTGATTAAATGCTTAAATGGTGTCAGAATACCCATTACTTTGACGAGTGCAATGTCTTGGTCATCTTTCCATCTCTGGTATCATGCTAAAAATTTAAGCAACTGGTGAAAATAAGTTATGTATGAGGAACTCTGATGGTCAGATCAGAAAGACTGACTCCTGATATGCTTGCAGTACAGTTTTCAATATCTCTTAAGGTCATGCAGAAAACAAGAGGAAAATAAGAAAACTGAAATTTCTTCCACTAATAGCCAGGAACATTCCCTCTTGTTTACCAGCTCATCCAGCTGTCATTTCCTCTGATTCCATGCCAAGAGGCTGTATCTCAACTCCTAAACTCCCAAACCAGCAATTAAAACCTTAAGTCCTGCATGGTACGGGACATTTTTTCAATGAGGAACCTTTCTGAAGTTAAACACTACTGACAAGGCTAGTTCAAGAACTTCAAAGCAAATTAGAGACTAACAGTTCTGGTGATTCTATTGTTAAAACTGAGAATTCGGCAAGCAGATATAAAGATGCTAATTGCACTTACTGTGCTTTTGGTGACTTTTTTTTTTTTTAACATGAAAAATATAGCAGGAAAAGCTTATCAGGAAGGACAAAAAGACAAATTCCTTAGTAGTCTATCCAGAGACTTGCCTTGGTCAACATTTTTATCAATGCTCCAGAAGAGGAGATGAAATGTATTTTATCAGGTCCACACACAACACCAAATCAGAGGTTTAGCTAATAAACCTGATGGCAGAGCCACTGGTTAGAGGTACCTGGACAGGCTAAGGAACAAGTCTACAGGAATCCCATGAAGTTCAAAATGAACAAATGTCAAGTCCTTCACATGATATGGGGTATGCCCAAACCCACATCAGCTTAAGACTATTCATATCTTGTGCTGCATTCCCTATATCCCTGCCAGCATGTGAAGATAGTGATGGTTCCCTTTTGCTAGACTTCACCTGGGGTGGTGCACATAGATGAGGCCCCAGGGTATAGCCCACAGGTGACAGACAGGAGGGAGCTTGGCAGAGGGCAAGAGTAGCATGAGGACAACCCTGATTCATCATGAGCAGAGGCAGGCACCACCACCCTAATGGTGGAGGAAGCCCTCTTGCTACCATCCACCATGTGCCTCTCTTGCCCCAAAGTCCTGTATGTCTTCCAGTCATCTCACTGTTCTCTTCACCTCTTTGTACTCCAAAGGTTGTCATTTTGAAAATATAACACAGCACTTGCTCACAGACTGCTATGCAACTGATTGACAGGATCAGTCGTCTCTTTCTATGTCAGAAAGGTGTCAGAGTAGGACAGTCCTGTCTATGATATGTCTAGAACCCCACATTTTTTATGTCATCTCCTATATGTTTTCATACTTCTCTGTGATTGGTTCGTTGTTAATTTTTGGAAACCATCATACCCACATGATGGAAAGGAAGGGAGGAAGGGGAAAGGGAAAAGAGAGAAAAAGAGTGAGAAAGAGAGAGATAGAGAGAGAGAAAGACACATATTTGTATATACATATGTTTCTAAATATAGATATAGATATTCATAGTATATGGACTATAGAATTGTTATGGGTTGACCTTGGCTAGCTGCAAGTGACTCAGGCACTCTCTCACTCCTCCTCCTTGATAGGTGAAGGGGATAAAATAAGATGAGATTAAAAGTGTCTTGGGTCAAGATAAGGTGTCCTGGTTTAGGCCCATCAGGGAACAAAGACCACGATTAGCCTCAAGTACCGAAGAGGCTGAGAATTGCTCAAGGGCAGGGAGAGCTTAATTGCAGCTTAAGGTTCAGACCAGGCCAAAACAGACCAGGTCACTCGGTTTGGGGAAGAAAACAGAAAAATAATTTAATGCAACATCAACTAAAACATGCCCCCAAAAACCCAAAACATAACCAAAACGAAACAACACAGAGTAATACATCAATGAAGAGTCCAACCAGCCTTTTTAAGAACACCTTCTTGCCACACCTCCCCTCTTCCCGGGCTCTGAGCCCTGATCCCGGGGTTTTTACCTTGTCCCCCCCTGAACAGTTCGGGGGGGCAGGCAGTGGTCTACTGCTTCTCCTTCCTTCCTCCTTCTCTGGCTGAAGGGTCCGCGTGGTCGCCTCCATCTTGTATCACTCTTACACCTCCTGCCCCGCATTTCAAATTCCCGTCCCCTAAATAGTGATGGCAGATGCGCCAGATTGGCCCAGCCGGGCCGGAGGTGGGTGTGAACCCAGGAGCCGGGGGAGAGTCCACAAACTCTTTACCGGGTCTTCACTGCAACCCGCTCCCCCTGTTATTAAGCCAAAAGCTGCTCCTTGCTAAACCAGAAAATAAGGACAGGGAGATCACTTACCAATTACTGTCACAGACAAAACAGATACAACTTAGGGAATATTAAATTATTGTCAGTTAAAATAGATTCAGATAGTGAGAAACATAGAAAACTAAAACATTTCCCCCTCACCTTCCTTTCCCAGGTTCAAGCCCTTTTCTTCATTCCTAGCTCTCTATCTCCTTCTCTCACACACACCCCCAGTGACACAGGGGAATGGGGAGTATGGGATTGAGGTTACTCCATAACACTTTGTCTCTTCCCCTCTTTCCTCATACTGTTCCTTTGCTTCAGTGTAGGCCCTTCCAAGGACTGCAGTCCTTCAGGATAAATCTGCTTCAGTATGGGCTCTCCAGGGCCTGAAGGGGAAGCTCTGCTCTGGAATCTGGAGCACCTTCTCCCTCTCCTCTGTTTCTGTCACCTCAGTGCTCACAGGGCTATTTCTCACTCCTTTTTTTCCCCTCTCACCTATTCTGTTGTTTTGACCTTTCCTAAAATGTTTTCCCAGAGACACCCCTCCTGAGTCTGTGAGGCCCTGTGGCAGGCCAGTTGGAGCTGAATGGCACCAGCTATGTCCTCATAGAGGTCGCTCCTGCAGCCTCCACTGCCAGCGTGGGATACCAAAGGTGATACAACAATACAGAATATGGAATCTAGAACATAGAAGATAAATGTGAATACATGTATAAATATATATACTAAGGAGAATACAAATCATAAAATTGTAGAATAGGTAGGGGTTTGGAAGGGACTTTTAGATATCATCTAGTCCAACCCCTCTTCAGAAGCAGGTCCACCTAGATCAGGTTGCACAGGAACACGTTCTGATGGGTTTTGAAGACTTCCAGGGAAGGAGACTTCATAATCTCCCTGGGCAACCTGTGCCAGTGCTCTGTCCCCCTCACAGTAAAATAGTTTTTCTTAGATTTGCATGGAACTTTTTGTGTTCCAGCTTCATCCCATTACCCCTTGTCCTGTCACTAGATACAAATGGGCATTACTCATAGGTGCTCTTATGTATATAGATATATACACTATAGAGTATATCTATTTATATCTCTGTATACACATATGGATGTCAGGGAGCAGTGAGAGCAAGGTTTCTGCATTAAAATCTGGCAGCAGTACAGGTAAAGTCATCTACTAACTCACCGGAATGCAGATTTGCACTACCTAAGAGAGATCAAGATGATGAGAGCAGTCAGCTCTATTAGCCCTTCAGCGACATGTCACACAAGCTGAGGTAGAAACGCAGGTCCAGGGTCCATTCAAAAAGCCCAGGCAAGAACAAGGGATATGACTGTAACATAGGTCTAAAGGTCTGTCCAAGAGACAGAAGACTGGAGACGAAGCTACCTACAACTTAGATTCAGGTTTAGCGCTTGCAAAAAATTACTTGTGTACAGAAACACTCAGAATACATTTCCCTCAGATGAAGAGTAGACTGAGCCAATATAGTTTATGCAGCACATTCAAACCATGACTAGAAACAGGAAAAACAGGAGAATATTTTCAAGAGCCCTTCAGCTTTCTTTTTCCTTTTGTAGCAATGTGTCAGATTTTTAGACTGCCTCAGGATTCCCAGGAACACTGAAGAGAGGATAACAAACAGTGAAAACTGTCGTGGTTTGACATGATACCCTTTTCTGGTAAGAGGGAAGGGGCTGTAAAGATGCCTCCTGTAAAAAGTTGCTCGCAACTCTCCCCAGCTCTGAGCCGGACCCACTGCTGGGGCTGAGCCAATTAGATGCCTCCACAATCACTTTTTAAGAAGAAGCCAGAAGAGGAGGTTTCTTCCTCCATCTTCCTCCATCTTCTTTCCTTCTTCTGCCCTTTCTTCTTCTGGCTGGTGGTGGCACAAGGAGTAGGAACAGTGAGAGAAACAACCATGCGGACTCCAAGGTCAGTGATGAAAGAGAGGAGGAAGTGTGCTGGAGCAGAGACTCCCCTGCATTGTACAGAGAGGACTGGTGAAGCTGAGATTTATTTTCATTTCTTTAAAGACCCCTCATTAGTGGTAGAGACTCATTTTGATAATGAGCCCACATCAGGGGCAGAGACTCATGTTGCTAAAGCTGGCCCTGGACCAGGGGCAGCAATTCACTTAATTAAAGGCCTCGAGCCAGGGACAGTGACTATGGCCGGAGGAGGCCGTGTCCTGTGGGAGGGACCCAACCACTTTACTGCAGACCCCGAGCCAGGGGCAGTGATTATCTTCTTTAAAACTATGGCCGGAGCAGGCCGTGTCCCAAGGAAGGGACCCAATATCCACACCTGTAACTGTGGGGAGGAACCCACGACAAAGCAGCTCATTAAACTTATGCCCAGAAAAGGCCTTTTCCTGAGAAAGGGACCCTGCAACTGTAGAAACTGCAACCGTGGTGAAGAATCCATGCCAGAGATATTCACCAAGGACTGCGTCCCGTGTGAGGGACCCTGTATCGGCAGAAGCCGCAGCTGCTGGGAACAACCCACATCAGAGAAGTTCATTAAGGACTGTGTCCCAGGGGAGGAACCCCGTGTTGGAGCAGGGGAAGAATGCCAGGAGTCATTCTCATCTGAGAAGACAGAGCCCATCTGTGAGAGACTGACCACATCCCCCATTCCCTGCCCCCCTGAGCCGTTGAGGAGGCAGGAGGTAGAGATACCAGGAGCAGTGAGCTGGGCCCGGGAAGAAAGGAGGGATGGGAGAGGGAGATCTTAAAGTGCTGGTTGTAATTTTCTCATCATCCTACTCCCTTTTTGCTTTTATTCTGTTCTGTTTCTTGTAGAATAAACTTTCCTCCTTTCCTCTCTAAGTCGAGTACTGGAGTCTGTTTTGCCCAGAACTGTAATTGGCGGTGTGCCCTCCTTGCCCTTGTCTCAATCCACAACAACCTTGCTTGTCTTTTTACTTCCATTTTGCTGGGGCCTCCACCATCCTAACGAGGGTGGAGGTGAATGGGGACACTGAGAGAGAGACTGTTATGATGCTGCTGTGCTAGCTGGGCCAAACCATGACAAAACAATTTCCATTCCGATAGCTGCTGTACTTGGTACAGTCATTCAGACACTGCATGTCAACTGCATGTATGTTCCCTAGCACAGGCAAAGAGAGACGGTTCTTTCTCAGCTGCCACACAGACAACAGGTGACTTTTTTTAAGCCTAAAATTGGGCTATTAAAGATATTTGTTAAATCCTGCTTCCGTTCATATATCTCTGGAAGGGCTCTGTCATTATTATCCACACGTGGAGATTTGGGAACATTTGGGCCACCATTAATAACTGAAATTCCTAAGCAGTAGTATTAGTCAGAGCTTGACATGTACAATTGTCTCTGAATCAACTTTGCATTTCTTCAGTGTTTACCTATCCTGATCCACACTATTAAGACTGACCTTTAACATGCATTATTCAAGTTCCTAGTCAACTGACTAGTGTTTTTTAGCAGTACATATGGACAGTACCTAACAATACTATGCAGCTACACTAACTCAGATGTCCTTAACAAAGAATTACAGTGCTATGCTTTACTGTATGGTGTCATAACTTTAATCTTTATAAATAATAAGATTTTTTTCTTACTCTTCTCTAGCTTCTCAGCAGAACACATTCATAAAGCTACATAATTAATATAGGACATTTTGTAAACTCATTAAAAAAAAACAGATAAGATTCTGCAATTCAGTGATTATCAGAATAAGAGCATTAATATCTAAAGTCAAAGGAAAAGTATTATGCAAGAGAAATTGAAGCAAACAAGCTTCTTATCAGAAAAGTTAAGTTAAAATAAATTAATTATTATAAGAAAATCCCCACCTTTTTGTATTATTATGTCTTGAAACCAATACAAAGCTCAAATTCGGCATATGACACATTAATAAAATTGAAGAATCAATCATTACATGAAGCAAAACTACACATCTGCAGAATATGGATGAGTCTTTAGTTCATCAATATCAAGTAGCTAATTTTGTGCATTTTTAGTTATTATTCCAGTGTTTCTCAAATCATTCAAGCATAGCCAATAGATTGAGGAAAGTGAGTTCTCTCCTCTGCCCAGCACCAGCTGGGCTTAGGCTCCTTAGTAACTAAAGGCAGGGACACCAGGAAGCAACTCTGGCAGAGGGTCCCCATGATGGAGCCAGGCCTGGAGCACATGACCTATATGGGAAGGATAACAGCATTTTCCATGATGCAGGAGCAGCCTTTCTCTCTGGCAAGGAAAATGGCCCACAGGAACAGTCCCAAGGAGAGGACCCCTCAGCCCATCTGTCCCCTGCCCTTCCACAGCAAGGCAACCTCCACTCCATAATTTCACTTTGGGTAGAACCAAATATGTCCCTCCCCTTGGGGCGGGGACCAAGCCATTCATGAAATCATAATGGTTGCCTCATGCCACCAGCAATCTCACTGAAGCCATTTCCAGGCTGTTTACAAGAAGGACTTCCAGTGCTAGTGGGAGACTGCGACATGAATCTTTATGCCCTTTCCTGCTCAGGAAGGATTTCTAGTTAGCTACAAGTCAAATAGGATGATCATGGAGGAGGAAGAAGGTTACATAGAGGAGGAGCAAGGTGGGGAAAACCACAGGGGACAAACAAGCTTGCCTCTTCCATGCTGCAGCAGACCTAAAGCCCATCCAAGACAACTCACCCCAAGACAAGCTGATGGTTTTGGATGGAGCATAAAATGTCACCATGGCTGAGGTCACCCCCCAGAAAAGAAGCGAAGGATGACCCTGCAAGGTGGTCATCACCTCTCCTCCCCACCAGCTTAGGTTCAGCTCTATGTGGAAGCTCATCATGGTTCAATCAATATCTACCCACAAGGCTGAGCATACTGTGCAGCAGCAGCAAAGGTCCCTCTGATGGTTCTTGTCTGCTTCCAAACCTGGTACAGGGATGTCACCTAGACAACAACTATTACTCCTACTCCTCTTTCATTCCTTTAGGGGACATTCAGAATGGACAATGCACCTAACATTGGCCTTGGATAATCACTGGAAATCATAATTATCTCACCTGGTTTCCTTTCCCACCATTTCTAGATAATTTCTCCATTTCTCTTCATCACTTCATGACAAGTCAATTTCTTTAACACTCTCCATCTACATAGGTTTCTGACAACTATTTGCACTTCAAAAAGTTTTCTACCAGTTATTTATAATTACTGTTTAGTTACTGAAGAGTTAATCAAAGAACACATACTTTATAGTTATTGTTTTCCACAAAGCAGAACATGAAATCTACACAGGGCAACTCTCCATAATGCCTATCTCAGGAATTTTTATGACTAGATTCTGTTCTTAAGTTATTTTTTTAACTATTTCTGCCAGCTACAGGTGTGAAAATAATTTATTCGAACTCTTAGTCTCCCTTTAAACCTTATTTAGCTGATAGGTAGCAAATGATTCATCTCTATGTATGCTGAAACAGTAGCTGCCTTGGTGATAGTTTACACTGGCAGCCCAGGCACTTCATGTTTAAGTTTATTTACTTCAAAAATGATTAAGGCCATAGCTTTGTGGAAATCAGTGATTTGCAACAGAATGGAAAAGGATCTTACAGATAGATCTATTTTTTAAATTCTTCTGGTGATGAGTTTGCCTGAGTGAACTGTGAGCTCTGCTGGGACAAGAACTGCTATCCGCCATTCTGTATTTTGTTCCAAGTATTACTGTTAAAGTACCTTTTCAGATGCCTTTAGGTATGTGTAGTAACATAATACTGTAACATAGTAACTAAAAAGAAGATAGCACTAACACTTGTCAAAAGTTTGGGGTTTCTACAGAAGTAAAGGACTATCCAGTAAAAATGATTGGATCGACAAAACCTAGGGATTCAGGAACGGAATGCTTTAAAATCTGATGTGCAATTTCACTATGTATGCTACAGAAATTTGGAAGTAGTAATAAAAATGTTATTCTTTCCATCTTTGTAAATCAAAATACACAAGAAATTAGAACACCAATGTTTATTAAGATGCTCAAAAGTAACTATCTTTGGTACTTTTTTGTTTTAACCATCTTAATAAACAGTTTAAATTGTTTTAATATCTTAATCTAGATTCTTTATTTCAATAAAGATTAAAAATTATTCTTAAAATCATTAGTCCTATCTTTCAGAATTCCCTGATTCAAGACTGTTCTGCCTGTGACTGCAGGCTTCTAGACAGATTGTTTGAGTGTTGTCCTGGGAGGTCAAATATATGAGTATGAATCTCCTCAGGTCTCAGAAGGGTGTTAATCACAAGCACATGCTACAGCTCCTAAGCAGGAACAGCGGCAGCTAGTCATTCGCATCAAGTAGAAAGACTGGGCCAAACATAGGGTAATTACTCTAGACATTTAGTTGTAAAAATGCAGCTTCAGATTAAAAAAATCTATTCTTACTCAGGCATGATCGCTATTCAGAGTTGCTGGTTGTATCTCAAGGGTCTGACAGCTTCATCTATTGATAGAATTAATAAATAAATTGAAACGATTTTGTATTGATTTCCAAATGAGAACTTGAAATTTCTGAAAACTGCTCAAAGGAAACTAAGACACTTAAAGAAGCAAGTTTTTTGAAGTTTCTCTCAGAGCCCTAAAAGGGCAAAAATTTTCTGTATGCCTTCAGTAAACCTCTCCGGATGCCAAGCTGCTCTCTTGTTCTCTTGAACCCTGTTCCTGAGTATGCCCTGCATTGGCCTTGTCTTAGCTGAACACCAGTAGGTAAAGGCCTAAGATCCAAGCAGCACTGTGTAAAAGAACAAGCCAAACCTATGCTGCCAAGAGTAAGACAGAAGGAGGCAATGAGGAATCATGCCTACTGAAAATTAAAATCTGATTCTCTGAGTCCCTCATGTTCAGGAAGCTGTTTCATAACTTTTTATGGTGTTAACAAAGAAAAATATGTTTTCTGTGGGAATCTTAATGATTTCTAGTTCTTTTTTAATGGCAAATGCCTAGGGCTTAAATGTCCTTAGAAAAACTAAGACTGAAAAGGAAAAAAAGATACAGACCACACAGTGCTTTTAGCACAAGACAAATATTAGCCATTACCCAATCCTGCTACTTCTGTCACTTTAATATATGCAAGCTGCCGAGAATATTATTCATCAATTTGACTTGCAGCTTCAAATATTTATTACTTTGTAAGTGATGGTATAAAGATCATAATAAAACTAATGTATAGCTTTAATGAGCTGCTACACTGACCAAAGATTAGGCAACCAGCAGAGGGGGCAAAAGCCTCACTTTCTCCAGCAGTATTACTAGAGAGAGATACTTCAAAAAAAGAAAACCAAGGCAAAGCGCTACGAAGAGACACTGAAACATAAGCCAGCCTTTTTCAAAAGGAAAAGAGGAAGCTTACAAGCTAAGCATATTGCCACTCCCCAACACCAGAAGAGTCTAGGCACGGGAATATGCAAATTAGCAGCCTTTTCTTAGCACAGTGGCACTTCTTTCCATGAAACGAAAATGTGGATATAGATGTAAAGTAAACACGGTTATAGGAACCTTCTTTTTCTTCTTAGATGTAATAGAGGAGGACCTCATTAGCACTGCATTCTATGGAGAGGACTGGTGAAGCTGAGATTTATTTTCATTACTTTAAAGATCCTACATCAGCGGCAGAGAGTCATTTTGATAATGACCCGGACCAGGGGCAGAGACTCATTTTGCTAAACCTGGCCCCAGACCAGGGGCAGCGATTCACTTAATTAAAGGTCCCTACCCAGGGACAGTGACTATGGCTGGAGCAGGCCATGTCCTGTGGAAGGGACTCAATATCCACAGATGTAACTGTAGGGAGGAACCCACGACAAAGCAGCTCATTAAACTTATGCCCAGAAAAGGCCTTATCCCGAGAAAGGGACCCTATAACTGCAATCATGGCAAAGAATCCATGCCAGAGATAATCACTAAGCACTGTGTCCTGTGAGGGACTCTGTATTGGCAGAAGCAGCAGCTGCTGGGAACAACCCATATCAGAGAAGTTCGTTAAGGACTGTATCCTGGGGGAGGAACCCTGTGTTGGAGCAGGGGAAGTATGCCAGGAGTCATTCTCATCTGAGAAGACAGAAGCGGCAGAGCCCTTCTGTGAGAGACTGACCACATCCCCCATTCCCTGCCCCCCTGAGCCATTGACTTGGGAGGAGGTAGAGATATCGGGAGCAGTGAGCTGGGCCCGGGAAGAAAGGAGGGATGGGGGAGGAAGATCTTAAAATGCTGGTTGTAATTCTCTCATCACCCTACTCCCTTTTTGCTTTTATTCCGTTCTGTTTCTTGTAGAATAAACTTTCCTACTTTCCTCTCTAAGTCGAGTACTGGAGTCTGTTTTGCCCAGAACCGTAATTGGCAGTGTGCCCTCCTTACCCTTGTCTTAATCAACAACAACCTGACTTATCATTTTACTCCCATTTTGCTGTGGCCTCCTAACGAGGGTGGGGGTTAATGGGACCACCGAGCGAGAGACTGTCGTGGTTCTTCCTTGCTTGCAGGGCCAAACCACGACAACAATCCTCAAGTCAATAATAATGGGAATGCAGGAATGTTAGTAGTCCTCAACCACATTGAACAGCTCAAACATACATTTACCAAGCACTTCTTGAAATTTGTCTGTTGGTTCTCATCTTTTTTGTGAGACTGATGTTCTACTTTTACCATTGTTACAGATCTTATTTCTAGGCAACATGCCTGTATAAATCTATAGAAACCTTCCTTTGAATACAGCCCCTTAGTTTCTTCCACATCCCAGCCATTTCAGTTACCTCCTTTGTCATCTTTTACTGCCCTCACTCATAGTAAATAGAAAGTCAGGGGTAATTCACATTCTACCTTTTGTCTATCAAGATACTTAGGATGACAGTGCACTTTACACCTTTTCTCCTTTTCCACTCTAAGTTAAGAAAAGAGGAAAACTGGATATTCTTAGATTTCCTGCAGATACTATCACTACATCTTCAATCACATCTCCTAATAGGCCTCAGGAAAATATATTTTTTTTAAAAAATAAGGGAACTAAATTTGTAAACCTGAAAACAGAGATTTACAAAAATAGGTTTAAAGAAAAATGAAAAAAGGTGGTGCAAAGCGCCAAGAATAAGAATGTATAAGGGAGGACAATTGGTGCCACTTGTTTACTAAGGGACATTGAACTGTCCACTGGCAGCTAATACAGCCTGAAAGTTTTGTAACTTCCAGGTAATTGTTTCTTCCCTCCTGTATTTATGTGCAGAGACTCTCTTTTTATGCAACCCTTTACAATTAAAAAAATTTAAAAAATATAAGCCATCATGCAGATACAAGAGGGAAAAGCTTTACACAGCAATATTATGGAGGCCTGTATAAAAATCCTGCTTCTTTAGCTGCCACTGGATTAAGGCATTTCTAAAATAGGTTGTAGACCACAGCAAGAGTGGTTTTTTTCTTCACATACATACAAAACCTAAGTGACTGCAGCACATCTATTTCTTGGTGTGAATTAGGGAACATATTACCAGCAAATGACCCAGACTGCTAAAAATCATTTTGCTACTTTCTGTATTGGTAAGAGAAAGCACAAATCCCGTAATCTAACTCTGTTGTGACAATATTGCATGACTGCTAACATGTAATTATCCATTCAAATTGCTAATATTTTGGGAAGTCTGATCCAGACAAATATGTTACAAATCAAGCCAGACTAAAAATTAAGAGTGGGAGTCAGATAGAAGAAAGCAGATGGGGACTGTTCAGATCTCAGATTGTTGTGATGAGAAAAGAGGTAAAAAGAAAAGGAAGAGATATGCCAGTTCTAGTTTTTGTAACCTGTTTACAATGATCTGCTTATACATAAGAAGAGAGTTCCTATCATGATGAATTTCCATTCAGAAATATCATTTCATGCATTTTACAGCCTTCTAAGCATGAAGCATACACTTAGTCAAAGCACCAGAGTGCTGTATTTTCCCCTATATGAAGGGAGAGTATTTCATGGCAAAGGGCTGTGATGGAGGATTACAGAGAGGGAAGCTATTGTAAAATGTTCATGGCTATAACCAAAAAGCATCAAGCTGTCAATTAAGGTTTTGTTCACTTTATAATTTCTTGTGTTTCTGTCATTTTATGTTGGGGTTTTTTTTAATTTTCTGTTCATGGTGTATTTTCTCATCTCATTTCTTTGCATTTCTTGCAGCCAAAATAGCTATTCTCTATATAGACAGTGAATTTTGGACACCATTATAGACACCAAACAGAAGACAATAGGAAACTGTTTTGCAAGTAATACCTGCAAATTTTTTGCTATAACCACAAACAATCATAATTTCTAAAGTTCAAGATTATAGGATAAACAATTAAATCTAGTAAATAATAACATAATTTGATATCTTTAACTTTTTATTCAGAATAAAAAAGAATCAGAAACACTTAACTTGGAGGGTTCTTTATCTTACTTTCAAGGTTTTAGAGTGATTTTTTTTAAAAAAGATTATCTAGAATTAAATTTAACTAGTTCTATTGTTAATATAATATTAATACTAGGAATCAGTACACTAAGAAATATGTAAAACAAATTCAGACTTTTTTCTTGAATATCAAGATTAAAAAGGTAAGAATCCCAAAACAAAATCATTGAAAGTGTTATTAGTTGTAATCAATTTATATGATGAACACAAATGTACAAGTATATCAAAATAAAGTTAATCTTCTTACTAGCCAAGGAAAAGGTATCTTGAGAACTAGAATTTATAATTTCCTGTACCTGAATGTCAATTTTCACGCTCATGAGAGCTCATACTCAAATTAAATGCTGTGTATTTTTACATACCATAAAAAAGAAAAGTGATAATTAGCTGTTGCCTCCCAGACATTAAACAACGCAGCAGTTCTGTTCTCAAGTTTCTCTTTAACACCCAGCATCTCCTTCTATAGCTCCTGCAGCTGTATCCTGCTCTATACCTTTCCTACCACCACCTGACCACCACATTTCTTGCACTCTATATTCCTTGTGTTGTTCCACAGAACCATACAGAGCTACAAATCAGGTCGCAGGAATAGCTGGCAAACTAGAGCAACAGAGAAGGCCAAAGGAGTCCACAAGACTAGGTATTGATATGGAATACAAGCGTTCTCCTTGCTCTTTGTAAAGTGAGATTCTAATTCAGCACTCAGATAACAGCAGGATGATTTATGTGAGCTCAGTAGTACTAGCTAGATAAAAGCAGGATGCAACCTCAAAAATAATCCCAAACTGTACGGAAATTAATATTTTCAGCAACAGTGCATTACATTTCAGTTATTGCATTACATTCATGTCCATTACATTTCAGTTATCACTGGGAAATAGTATACAAGATTATCTACATTGTATTCTTTCCATGAATAACAGGAAGAAATATTCAACATGTTCAGCAGGCATATACAGCATTAGTAATTACATAGAAGATACAGAATATAGAAACAATGCTAATCTTTTTCTTATGTGTATAACCCCAGTAAAAAGCTTTGTCTTTCCAGTAGTATCTATCAGCTGAAAGTAGTGAACAAAAAAAGACTCTTAGTCCTACTGCTCAAGCGTGCATTTAACATGATAATTTTCTGTTGACTTCCTTCAGGCTCTGTGACAGTCTTATACTATCCAATTTTGAGTCCCAGAAGATGGGTGCAAGGGATGCCTCGAACCAAGGCCTTCCCAATACCATGAGCTCCTTTTAGATCACAACTCCAGAAAATGCTGGAAACCCCACTACCAATGCTTTACATTTCAAACACATCTGTTCTTCCTTTTTCCAAATAATCCCTATCAGAAGACCTAGACCTCAGACACTCCAAGAAACTTCATATACAGACTATCGTCTCCATGAGGACAGAAAAGCCTGCTGAAGTCATTGGGAATGGCAAGTACCTAATTACTCACAACCAACAAGAAAGTAAAACTTCCCATTCTTTACTTGACATGTTTAGAAATTTAACTTGAAACAGATAAGAGACAGTTCCTGGTATCAGCCAGAGTCAGACAATCTGAAGATGTCAGAAAAAAACAAGACCATTTTTAAGTAGATGTAAAATCTACTCAAATCTACAAAAACCAAAATGGTACTGTTCCAGACAGTGATCTTACAGTATGTAATTTCCCTTTCCCTTAACACGGTTAGCAGTTCATGAGTGGAGACAGTCTCATTGTGAAGAAGCTGGACACCCCTCGCACTGGATACTGTGTCCTGGAAAGTAAGGCAGAAAAGGAGTGGAGCTGAGACCCTTGAGGTGCCATCCAGGACCCATGGTTTACATAGTGACCCCACAAACAGGTTTCAGTCATTGCTACTGATGCTCCTGTCATTGCTGTGAAGTCATTTATACTCAGTGCACACCACAAGCCGTTGGAAAGAAGCCATGGGGCTGAGCTGGGTGAGTGTGGGGCATCTGTGTCATGACAAAAGTGCTAGAGACAAGTAGTAGAAACAAAGGTCAAATCCTTCCTGCACCCCAAGGAAATCCACTCCCATAGAGACAAACAATTGTCATACAGTGGAACAATGTTTACTCTCTCTCTGATATCTTTAAATCAGCAGCCAGAGCCAGAACATACTGCCTTCATATTATTTAAGGCTACTGCCTCTGCCATTGGGCCATGCACCAGAATGTAGGTCAATTTTGCCAAGTCTAACCTTAAAGCTAAATGGCTTAATTAATTGCCAATTGATTTGCATAATCCAACAAGCTGCAGTTCTGTTGCCTGCTAGGCAATCAGGAAAATTCTTTGTGTATTGCTCCTAACAGCCTCTGAGATGTAAACATAGCTCTAACCAATGACCTTTTTAAACAACCGGAGAAAAAGCCATGTGTAAGTGCCAAATACCCGATAAAGAACAGAACAATAGTTGAATATGTGGTCCCACAGGCAAACTTTAAGCCAGACTCACCACTAAATACCACTGTTTTTTCTTTAGGTCTCACTTCATGTTTTGGTTTGAGTAATGAGCTGTTCTTCAAAATGCAATGGTAAAGTCTACCTGTGTTTACTTGTCAACAGGTGATAAATAGATCCTAGATTTCTCTAAGTATTTCTGATTACATTTCTGGGATACTTCTAGATAGGGTAAGCAAATGTGTATGAGATTAATATTGTTGTATTAAGATTGAAAGTATTTTAAGCAGGTCATATAGCAACTTCCCTTTCCCCACCCGATGCTAAATTGTCTTTCTCTTGTTCCCTGCTATCCATATTTTTTCCTACAAAGGGCACTTCTCTCTGCTGCAAGAGGGTAAAAACAGGTTGTGATTGTTTCCTTGCTTGAAAGTAGTTATTTACACCAACAGAGAACAGTCTCACTTGTTGGCAGATGTTCAGTTCCTAAAGGGAAGCAGCTGATAATGAGGAGATATAAATAATTATCATCTAATACAGATGGTCAGTTCCTCCTATCCTAAAAGAACAGAGGTGCTGCTTTCTAGTAGTTTGTATTCCTCTTTGAGTTTTTCTGTGATTCTCGAATATAAGCCACAGTTTGAGCTATTACTTAAGCAAATATTGTTTTCTTTTTCTACTATATGGTTGCCAAAACCAGAGTTATTTCCTCCCAAAACACCTGGCTTTCTTTTCCTTCAATTTTTTACTGTTCAGAAGACAGAAACATATCCCCAATCACATATTTGCAGAATTTTCCTAGCTAGAGAAAAGAAAAAGAAAGTTTCACTTATCAGAGAAAAGAGGATTATCTGAGAATTTCTTATTTGGCTTTGGATCCCCACTTAACACATTTCACACCAACAGGAGAGGAATGTGTCATGCTTTCTGAAGAGAGGTGTGCCTAATGCATTCTAAATTTTAGTATTTCTTGATTTCTCCTAAATTCCTTAATCCTTTTGCATGCAAAAAAAGCCAACCCTACTTTTTCATCAACGTTCTTAAACAATCATTCTTAAATCTGTTTCAACTGTTAACAAATTGAAATAGGTGGTACTGATACATTGCACAGTTAATCAGCTGAGGTTAAAGGTTAATGAGTGGTTGTGAACTTCCTAAACATTGTTTCATTTTGGAGAGTAGCTAGGGTGATTGTAAACATGTTTCTGTTGCTATTGTAGTCACTGACAAATTCTGTTTAACAGATTAATTTGTCATGTGCATACTCTACTAAAGCATACAAACACTTGGAACTAGTAAATTAACTACAACACTGAGAGCAAAATTATACCAAGTACTTTATTAAGGGTGAACACTTTCAAGGTCGTGCTACGATAATCTTATTTTCCGTGGAAAACAAGCCTAATGAAAGCTCTTAAAGGAGAAGTATTAAACATTCCTCCTTTTAAGTCGTGCATCGAATAATGCCATTTCAAGCAAAGACCATCTGAGCATGTGTTCTTTTCTATCTGCTCCAGATAAGTGTCCTTGAAGTGTTGATATACGAGATGTTGTGGGAATATTATGTCCTGAATAACAAAAAAGATACATGTGACAAGGGGTCAGACTTTTAAACTAGTAGACAGAGATATACTCCTTGGCAATCAAATCCAAAATAGTAGCTTTGTTGCCTTTTGTTCCGGACTAATTTAATTAGCTTTGCAAATTAAGTAATAGTAAAAGAAAATCAACAAAAATTATTAGAACAAAAGCTACTGAAACCTGTACACTGTAGCGTTTAGATGCCTTCATCATAGTTCACTGATGTTTTTAACACAATCAGTCTTTCCCCTGCTGTGTTCCTTTCTGAAACCTAAGCTGCTATGGCTTGCTTCATTATATGAAAGTCCTTCCACTAGATAACCGCAAATAGATTGTGTATATCTCCAGTTTAAATTATAGAATCGTGGAATCATTACGATTGGAAAAGACCTTTAAGATCATCAAATCTGTCCACTAACCTTACACTGCCAGGCCCTTCACTAAACTAAACCATGTCCCTTAGCCCCTTATATCTGTGTCTTTTTAATATCTCTAGGGATGGCGAGTCTACCACCTCCATGGGCAACAACCCTCTTGGTGAACAAGTTCTTCCTACTGTCCAATCTAAACCTCCCCTGGTGCAACTTGAACCCTTTTCCTCGTATTCTGTCATTCTGTGCTCCAGTACCTCAATGTCTTTCTTGTAGTGAGGGGTCCAGTATTCAAGGTGAGGCTTCAATGTCCATATAAGTCCTCATATCATAGAATCATACAATGGTAGGGGTTGGAAGGGACCTCTAAAGATCACCTAATCCAATCTCCCCCTGCCAAAGAAGGTCCACCTAGATCAGGTCACTCAGGAACATGTCCAGGAGGATTTTGAAAACCTCCAGAGGAAGAGACTCCAAAACCTCCCTGAGCAGCTTGTACCAAGGCTCTCTCACCCTTACAGCAAATAGTTTTTTTCTTATGTTTAATTGGAACTTTTTGTGCTACAGCTTTTGTCCATTACACTTTGTTCTATCACTGGACACTACAGAAAAAAAGTGTTGCCCATCCACTTGACACACACTTTTCAAATACTTGTACATATTAATAAGGTCCCCCTTCAGTTTCCTCCAGGATGAACAGTCCCAGGTCTCACAGCCTTTCCTCATAAGGAAGATGCTCCAGTCCCCTGAGCATCTTGGTACACCTGTGCTGGACTCTATCCAGAAGTTTCCTGCCCCTCTTGAGCTGGGGAGCCCAGAACTGGACATAGGACTCCAGATAAGGCCTCACCAGGGCAGAGTAGAAGGGGGAGAAGAACCTCCCTTGATCTGCCAGACACAAGTGGTGCATCCTAGAATGCCATTGGCCTTCTGGGCTCATGGTTAGTTTGTTATTAGCCAGGACTCCCAGGTCTCTCTCTGCAGAGTTGCTCTCCAGCAGGTCAATCTCCAGCCTGTACTGGTGCATGGGGTTGTTCCTTCCCAAGTGCAGGACTCTGTACTTGTCCTTGCTGCACCTCATGAGGTCCCTCTCTGCCCATCTCTCAAGCCAGTCTAGATCCCGCTGAATGGCAGCACAGCCTTCTGGGAATCAGCCAGTCCTCCCAGTTTGGCATCATCAGTGAACGTGCTGAGGATACACTCTCCCCTCATCCAGGTCCTTGATGAAGATGTTGAACAACATTGGCCCCAGAATCAATCCCTGAGGAGCCCCACTGGCCACAGGCCTCCAACTTGACTGTGTTGATCACCACCCTCTGGGTTTTGTCATTCAGCCAGCTCTCGATCCACCTCATCATCCACTCATCCAACCCACACTGCCTAAGCTTTTTGATGAGGATGTTATGAGAGACAGTGTCAAAAGCCTTGCTGAAGTCCACAGCTCTCCCTTCATCTAGCCAGCCAGTTATGCTCTCATAGAAAGCTCTCAGGTTAGTCAAACAAGATTTCCCCTTGGTTAATCCATGTCAAGTCTCCATGATAACAGTCTTTTCCTTCGTGCGTTTTGAGATGGTATCCGAGGAGAGCTGTTCCATTACCTTTCCAGGGAAAGAAGTGAGTCTGACTGGACTGTAATTTCCTGGGTCCTTCTTGCTTTTTTTGAAGGCTGGAGTGACATTGGTCTTTCTCCAGTCCTCCACAATCTTCCAAAAATGATGGAGAGTGACTTAGCAATAACAGCAGCCAGCTCCCTCAGCACTCATGAATGCATCCCCTCAGGTCCCACAAATTTATAGGTGTTAAGATTAACGCACAGGTCTCTAAACTCATTCTTATTCACCAGTTCTCCAGACTATGATATTATCCTTCAGAGTCTGGGCCTCCTGAGGACCAGTCTTGACAGTGGACTGAGGCAAAGAACGCATTCAGTAGTTCTGCCTTTTCTGCATCCTTTGTCACTAGGACATCTTCTTAGTTCATGAGTGGGTACCCATTTTCCCCAATCTACCTTCTGATGCCAGTGTATTTGAAAAAACCTTTCTTCTTTTACTTTACTTCCTTCTCCATATTTAATTACAAAAGGGCTTGGCCTTTCTGTTTCTTCCCTGCGTACTCTGGTGATACTCTTATACTCTTCCCAAGCAACTAGGCATTTTTTCCACCTCACACAGATTTCTTTCTTCTCCTTGAATAGCTCCAGTATGGTTTTTTCATCCATGTAGGCCTTTTGCCTCCTTTTCCTGATTTTCTACTTGTGAGGACACACCAGTCTTGGGCACGTCCAAGGAAATCTCTGTTTAAATACACCCACTGGAGCTTTATCTTTTTTCTTGGTGATACAGAATAGAGTTATCTAGCAGAGACCAAGAGGCTTAAAACAGTCTGCTATTAAAGGAGTTTAGTCAACAAAAAGTTCTTTGAGGGGCTCAAGAGGCATAGACTGCTTTTTATTTTAATTGGTTATTTTGTGGCAGGAAAATTAAGGAGAGCATTTACTTTTTATTTTCTGCTATAAAAGAGCAAAATTGTCTCCTTCCTGAGTGCATGAAGCCCTTCACTTTCTTCTAAATCAGTTGTATGTTGAACAGCCACGTGCTTCTAGAAGTCATTGCTGCCAGTCTGAACAAAATCCAATTTTTGGTACTTACTCCAAAGGAGTTTTTGACTAAGTCATCAAAAGAAATTTGTCCACGTGTCTTTGTAGGAAAGATTTGATGTCTCTCACTTCTCTCATAGATATATTTCCAGGCTCCTGAGGCTTAATGTTTTGTCAAAGTTCTTGCACTTACACATATGTGATCATACACAAATTACAGTTGGTTGGAAACTTTGGTAAAGGAATAATTTTTCTGCTGAAAATACCAATATGCTAAAATTAGAAAGTAGTCGGGGAATGTGTTGGTTTCAGCAAAACTGGAGAAGGAGACTAGACAGGTTTAATGGAAGCTTGCCTAGCTTTCGACTCAACTAACAGGCAGATGGTCTGGCAGAGTTTGGGCATATCTGACTTACTATTTTGCCTCAGAATAAAATATTTTCAGGGTTCTGAAGCAGTTGACCAAAGGAAAATTCCATTTATAACATGTGTATACTGAGGATAGCTGTTTTCAGCAGTTTTTTCAAGTCATTCTAGCTTCCACCCAGAAATGCCTGCTAGCCCCGTTGCATATAACAAAGTTGTCCAGCTGGCTCCCATAAGAAGTAATTAGCTAATATTTCTACAACATCTAGAAAAAAAATAATAGTAATTTACAAATGCACACTATTATTCTGTATTTTTCTTGAGATCTTTCATCTACATATGTATAAATTATTACAAACCAGTTTGAATAAATAGCTAACGTCAATGTTGTTCAAATGACAGCATGAGCCACATATTAGAGAAAAAGATTTTTAAAACAACTATTTTAAACCAACTTTCTGAATCTATAGTCTAAAGATAAGCTATTTTAAAAACTTTCATAGCTCCTGTTAGTAATAAGCACTTCATATTTGAAAAACATTTAACAGCCTAATGTATTTGCTGCTCTTTAAAGAACAAGATTTGGAAGCTTTGGATTTTGCCTTTTCTTTGAGTATAGCAAACAGTAGTCCAGAATAAACAAATTACATTCATGCTTCTGTTCCAATGGTCAGAAGCACTAGTCATAAGGAACTTTTTCCAGTGCCCTACCATTCCTAGCATGAGACCTCCGCAATTTGTGTGCCTGTATCTTCCACTAATGTCTGTGCTGCTAGGTTTGTCTTTTTGCTCTTATCTCCACGTCTTGTTACCAGAATGTCTGGATGTCTTCTCCCTGGGCACAGTAATCAAGCTTCCATATTGATTCTGTATCACTAAATCTTTCTAGAACATACCTAATTAGTTCTTTAAACATCAACAGAAATGATTATTCATCCTGACTTCATGGTCAATGTTAATGATTCTGATATATTTATCATCAAGCCTGACTCTGACGCAAGAACATGCGGTGGTAGTGGTATGTGATCTATGACACACTTCTGCAGAGATAGGAAATTACTACCTTTTACAAACACCAATCTCTTTGAGGAATTCACACTAATTAATGTTTTTTTAGGTTCAGTATTGAAAAGGGGAAAGAATAAATGCATATAATGATGCTGTGCATCCACTAATAAGTCAATGACAGCTTGATTATCATGAAGACATCTGAAACACTTCTTGAATTTGACACCATGTGCAGTCCACAAGTTAGTGAGCAATTGTAATGTTAACATCAAGGAATATCTTTCTGTTTTGTTGGTTTCTGGAAGAACAAAGGATTTTTCCACAAAAGTGCAACCAAATTGAATCAATAGCACCATATCAATGCCATGATACATTATTTGTTTTCACTATAGAAACAAATGATTTTACTATGGAAACAATATAAGCCTATAGGGACATTAATTCATACTAGTTGCACAGTTTATTACAAAATTGACCTTCTAGAATAAGATGGATTTAATCACTTACATAAATGACGGGAAAAAGTCATCAATAATTTCAAAAAATGAAAATAAAACTTACATAGCCCATGGCTTTGTGCCCTGTGGTAAAGTTATTTGGTGCCTAAAGTGAAGTATGCTCAGATCAAAGTTCTTCCTTAGGAACTTTTGTAACATCTGTCTCCTGAAAAGGCTCTTTGCTGCCAAACAATCTAATGTAGCTCAAAGCGAAGTGTTTTCATCTTTTGGGTTATTAATTTATCTCTCCTCTATCCAAATGCTTATTTTAACAAAATGTGAGGAAAATTAATATTTCTGACAAGTCTCATCTTCTGTCAATGTTTGTTGAAACTTACCAACTGGCTCAAAAGTTCTTGTTAAGGCACTTTCAGACAGACGTGCTTAGACAGTGTGGTTGCATAAACCTCATTTCCTTAGGAAAAGAGGCTAAAAATTAGTAACTGTCCCCATCTAATTTTAGAACATCCAAATATTGGAAATTCACAGAATCCTAAAGACAATTCTGTTTAATATTAGTGCACCTCCCTTAACAACTTATGCCATTCCACCATGTACTTCAGTTGAATATACCTTAAGTAAGAGGAACATTCCACTTCAATAAAATTAATAGTTCTTGAGTTTCATCTCTTTAATGCTGCCCATCTTTTGGTACTTGAAGTTTAGAAGCATAGATATCAGCTTAGTACCTTCATGTAGCTTGTATATAGATGCAAAGTGGCTACTGTAATTCTAAATTGGAAAATTTGTGCATTCAGTTTTCTGTACAAAATGTCCAAATACGTAACTGTTAACCTGACAAGAAAGACTTTGAATATCATCATTACCATCAAAATAAAAAAAACTCTAAATTATCCTTATGAAAGCACATCATGTCCAGACCTAAACTGTGACATCAAGGTCAAAATCAGAATCTTGAAAGAAGTCAAATGCTTATAATTACTTTGAACTTTAGTTGTTGCTCATGTTAGTCATATTGCAATCACATCGTTGGAAGCAAACAAAATAGCAGTTTGCATTCTAGAGATAACTTTTGAAAGAACAGAAATGGGAATTTGATGATTCCTTTGAGATAAACAGTTATAAATAATGGACTATAGGCTCCATTTACAGATAAAAACAGAAACAAAACATTACGCTAACTTACTTGCTCTTCATATTTAGCTGTTACACTCAGAGAACCAGAAGATGTGCAGCTAAGTGCCCCACAGTCTTTAAAAAGAACACTAGAACCTTATATTTTTGCCAATTAACTTTCTTTGTATTAGCAGTAGTTGTATAACAAACAAAAATAGAGTATTAGCCAGAATGTTGGCTCTTAACTTCTTCAATTGCATCAAGAGAACATAATTACAGAACATCTTACATGAAGTTGATGGGCATTAAAAAAAAAAAAAGTAAAAATAGTAAAATTTGAAGATCAACAACAACAAAAGAAAAATGTAAAATTTGTCACAATAATTTGAACTCTTGTAATTTTTTTTTCACTCGTGGTGACAGAGACTTTGGTATGTAGAATCTTTTGTAAAGGAAAAAACCCTTAGCAAGCCAGCCCTCATTTTACAAACCTGTTCTCAATCTTCTGCTTTTCTCCCAAAATTTTAAGTTAGCAATATTAGTGATATTGTTCATATTTTTGTAAGGATTGTGTACTTTTAAATTTCTAAACAGTAATTCTTTAGATGAGTTCTTTTCAACATGCTGACAAGAACTTGTATATGTGTGTGTGTATGTGTACTTCCTTATGAAGACATTATGGGAGTCAGTCCAAAGGAGGAGAAGGGTAACAACATAAACTTAGTGCATCTTTTTCATATGCAACTGAGCCAATACTGCAGTTGTCTGCAGCCAAAAAGTAAAGCTCTCCCTCTTCCCATTCCAGATTTGGCCAACTGGTTAGTACTGGTTCCTGCACTGTCAGACCATTTGCTGACATACTGATGCTCCTTAAGATATCAACAGCTACTCACTTTCTTCCTGGGCTAGATTTCAGCCATTAGAGTGAGTTGACTTAGCTTAGGAGGGCTACAGTGAGCTCTAGAAGCAGCACACATTAGAAATGTGTGGCCAGGAGAGAAGACAGGACGGTGAGAAAGGCAATCTTCCAGTATTGGTATTGGTAAACTATTATGTCAGCTCTTGTGAAACCCTGCTCCAAGGAGGACACTCTCCTTATCTTTTTCCATGCAGTCAGAGAGACAGACAGCATTCCCTAGAAAGGATTCAGAGCAATAGTCATTTTTCTGTCTGAGACACTATTTGGAGGAGTTGTTTCCCCATAAATCATAACAGAGCCTGGAGAGTAGACTTTGTTGCTAGGCAAAATGCATTTGAGAAATGTTTTGCAGTCAAACCAGGTGGTCTGCAGTACTTTCCAGATGATTTGCAATGTTACTTTGCAACAATTCCATAAAATTTTATATGAAATTTAACAGGTGATTATGATCCACAAGGAGCACTAAGAGAACAATAGTGGACAGCACTTCAAGATGCTGAATGTATATTACTAAACTGACAGGAGACTGTTCACTATTTCCTTCTGGGCTAGGTTTCTGCTGGCTCATAATGTTGAACAGGCTCAGTGATCCAAGGATATTCAAGGCCAACTAAAGATGGCAGGAGCAATTTGAATGGATAAGACAGATAAGGAGAACAAAACTGGAGGTGGTCTATTAGCAACATGCTGTTAGATTGGTTCATCTTATCCAACGGGAAGTTATCGGATATAAAGATTGGTCTAACTTTTAAAAGAAAACAAAGTCTAACAGTCATTTAACAAGTGTCCAAACCAGCACAAAATAACCTGGAACAGCTGCAAGTTCTCACTTAAACTTTCACAGTTACACTACACTAAAGTGGCAGGCCTGAGAACACAATCTGTAAGTCCCTCTCACGGGCCTCCTTCTTGCCTTAGACTTGCCTCCCTTTTTAACCAGGTTGTGGTTTCTCTACTGACTGCCATTAAGACTTCCAGCTGTGTTAACTCTACAAGTGATGCTGACATCCATTTGCTAAGAACTGGACCAAGACCAACAGCTCCTTTTGTATCTCCCCTCAGTCATTATTTCTTCCTCACTATTGACTTGGACGAGATTCAAACCAGTTGCCTATGGGTGAAAGGTTCATTCTCCTGTCATGAATTCCACGCTCCCTCTTTCCCCTAGCTTCCAGCTGTCATCTCCTACCTCTTGTTTCAGTGATATTCTCTAAGCTTCTTGATCATTTTCAGCTGTCCTGCAGTCCCAGCTCCTTGTGCCTATCCAGTCTTCTGATCTCCAAAATTTGATGGTCCTTGTTTCTTTGTCCTTCCTGCTTAAGTATGTTCTCTTTGTTCTTGAGCTAGCGTGCTCTGGTATCACTTTTCCTCCAGTTTTGGTGTCACTGGCACCAGTCTCAGTTTCTATATCAACACAATCTAGTCTTCTGTCTCTTGGTTCCAGGTTCTTCTCTGTCCCTGTTTCACCAGACTCAGTGTAGCCTTTTGTTCTACTTGCTCACTTCTTAGTCTAAGTGCTTCCCACCTAGATTCCTGCTATTCTGGCTTTTAACTAGAAAGTGCAGCTACTCAGCAAATAGCAGCTGAAAAGATGAAAACTAGAAGTTGATGGTTGTTACAGAGAAATGGAAAAGATGGGACAAGGAATTTGGACAGCAGTAAAAACCAGGGAATATCTAAGGGGAAAAGGTACTGTGGATTCACTTTGCTTGGTCAGTTAGTCTCAGTACAAATCTGTGCAAACTCAGTTGTTTTTTTCCCAGGGACCTGAGCTGGTGCAGCTGTGCAGCACAGGGCTCCACTGTGGTGTAGACACAGCCTTAGGCTGACAAATGTGGCCTCTACCACTCACACTCAGAAAAAATAAACGTATGACAGCAAGTAGTTATCTATTCTGCCTGAATATAAGTGAAAGCACACGTTTGTCCTATCGTGAGTCACCAGTTACCTGAGTGCACATGGATGCACAAAGAGTGGCTCTTTTCTTTCAATAGGCTTGAGTCACACCTTCCCGCTTCTGGTTCTGTGCCTCTACAAACATGGCAGAAAAACCTAACCATCTCCACTCCTTGCCTATGAAAATCATCCTACTCTCAGAAAAACTATCTTGATTTACCCCTCCCCACTCTGTTCAGATGTACGTGAGCACAATATTCTAGATTATAATTACACCATTCCAGTTGTAATTAAGTATATATTTTTCAGAAATGTAAACTCATCACATATGGCTCCATTTTTAATTAATTGCTTTAAATGTGTGGATTTGTCAAGTAACTTCATTAACAAACATGGAATCATAGAATGGTAGGGGTTGGAAGGGACCTGTAGAGATCATCTAGTCCAACTCCCCTGCAGAAGCAGGTCAACCTAGATCAGGTCACATAGGAACATGTCCAGGAGGGTCTTGAAGACCTCCAAGGAAGGAGCTTCCACAATCTCCCTGGGCAGCCTGTGCCACTGCTCCGTCACCCTCACAGTAAAATAGTTTTTTTCTTACATTTTAATGGAACTTTTTGTGTTCCAGCTTCATCCCATTACCCCTTGTCCTGTTACTAGATACAATAGAAAAAAGGGATGCACCAACCTCCTGATACCCATCATTTAGATATTTGTAAATATTAATAAGATCCCCCCCTCAATCTCCTCTTCTCTAGACTAAACAGCCCCAGTACCTGCAGCCTTTCCTCATATGAAAGATGTTCCAGTCCCCTGATCATCTTGGTGGCCCTGGCTGGACTCTCTCCAGAAGTTCTCTGTCCCTCTTGAGCTGAGGAGCCCAGAACTGGACACAGGACTCCAGATGACGCCTCACCGGGGCAGAGTAGAGGGGGAGAAGAACCTCCCTTGACCTGCTGGCCACACTCTTCTTGATGCCATCCCAAGATGCCATTGGCCTTCTTGGCCACGAGGGCACATTGCTGGTTCATGTTTAGTTTATTATCAATCAGGATTCCTAGGTGTCTCTCTGCAGAGCTGCTCTTCAGCAGATTGACCCCCAGCCTGTACTGGTGCATGGGATTGTTCCTTCCAAGATGCAGGACTCTGCACTTGTCCTTGTTGAAGCTCATGAGGTTCCTCTCTGCCCAACTCTCAACATAACTCATCAATACACATTGTACTTTTCATGCAAAATATAAAATATGTGGGTTGTATCCTAATACCTTGATATGCAGATGTGATTTAAGCAAGTGCATAGCTGAGTTTAGAAATCAAATTCACACCAGAAACACACTTATTTTTTTCTGGACTGAAGACCATATGGTTAACAGCTCGACTCTAAAATAAGTATCAATACTCAATACCCTGAAGGTCTCAACATTACAAGAGCTGGTTAGGATCAATGTATTGCTATTGCATGTCACAGCTTTTTCTCAAGCACTCATCACTTTCTAACTCATCCTCTACCTTGTTCTTGGGATTGTCAGGACTTCAGTATTTCATAGTACTTCCAGTAAAGCTGAAAATTACCTGAATGAGGTTTTTCAAGACTGGGAGGGGAATTCTCAACCACACACGCTCACTTATTCATGGTTTCAAGTAAAAACATTTGATTTTTGCTTGGAATAACTTCAGTAAAATAACGTTAAGTCCAGATTTAACTAGGGAAAAAAAAACTATTCCATTTTCTAACATACATTACAAAGTTCCTTAAGAAGCATAAGTTTATTATCTTAAAAAGAAACTTGAAGTATCAGGCATATAACAAATGTTACACAAGATGAGACTATCTTGGTAGTTTCAGAATGCAAGAGGAAGGTCACCTCCGGGAGCATTTGCTGTTCCCTCGTCTTGCCTGTTAAGTTCTTTCTAGTGGAACTGGCTCCAGATCAGAACAAACTCCAGTCCCTCTTGGATACAGTCAAGTCCCTCTTGGATAGAAACAAATCCGTACATGAGTTATGTGGTCTTTGTGGCATACAAAGGACAAAAGGGCAATGAAGGGATGCTGCACATCCAGCTCCTCCAGGCTACACAAATATCAGCAACATACTTGTAAGACTAAATTTGTTTCGAAAATAGTCATAATATCAACACTACATAAATTACCCCAAAACCATAGATGTAACATTGGAGATATTTTTTTAAATAAATTACACTTTGTTCTCATTTTTCAATTATTTGTATTTCAGATTAACACTTAATTGCTTTACCAATGTTTAACTTCAATAATATTTCATAATGTATAGTATATTCTTTCCAAAACAGAAACTTGTTATATAAATGAGCATACCACATAGTTATTGGGATGATTATAAGCACAAGTATACTCAAGACAAAATGCTGGCCAAAAAATATGTTTAAAAAATTTTCTTTCAAGCAATCTCAAAGAAAAAGTTTTTGAAAGAGGTTAATTTACACATTCTTTAAGTTAAGAATCCTTGTACTGTTAAAAAATAGAAGAGTTTTCTGTTAGTAATACCAATATTTTCTCCAATTTTCAGAGAGAAGGGTGGGAAGTATATAGATTTTCATTTTATTTTAATGCTCATTGCAGAAAATAAGTATATATTAGAGATCAATTTTATTCCAAGATAAAAGCAACACAGATGATGAAAGAAATCCATTTTATCAAGATTAATAAGTCCTGACCTCAAAAAGGTTTAAATTATGACTATTCACATATTTAAATCTACAAAGATTAGATCTGTTTAAGCCTCAGGAATTATTATATTCTACAAACACAGTTCTTGAAAAAGGCCCTATCCTTTTACTTGGCAAAATTTAATGAAAAAAAAATCCATTTAAAAGAATCCATAAATGATTTGAGGGGTGAAAGAAATCAAATGTTAAGAAGACCATCTATCTTATGCAAGACGGAAGCATTATGAATTCTTTTTATAATTTCCATAATATAATATAATATACCATATATTTCTCTGGGCAGCTCCTGACTGCAGCAACTAATAGTTTTTCCAAAATGCAATCAGGCCACAGAAAAGTTTATCTGAGATAAACAGAGTATTTTCAATACCTTGCATTTCTTCAGGATGTATGCTAATTTTATAATAAAAGCAAGGACTTTTGGCTCAATTTGCATTCACTATAACCAGTAAAGTTTCCTCTTGCCTCAATGAGGACACAATTGGACCCTTTCTACAGCTAAGACAACAAATTATTGTTCTGTAAAGCAGCACTCAAATTAGTAATTGAGGTCTTGGCTAACTTGACAGATACTATAAGCAGCTGAAATAAAAGAGTATTTTCAGCAGCTGTGTTAAGGTATTAACCACTTTTTTTGGAAGAGTAAATGGAAGCCTTAATTTCCTATTTGCATGTACTATACTCACGGTACAATGAAAACCATTTTGTTAAGTTTGTACTCATTATGTATTCATGATTGTAAATTCATTCAAATTAGTAACATTCTATTTCAATGTTTGGCCAACAAATTAATTATTTTGCCATGTCAGCATGAGCAAAATGGACTTATAAAAGTGTGACATCTAATCACAGCTAACTCTTCTACATCCCATGCTAAAAACTGCTGTGCTTGAAGTTAGGACAATGTGAAACAGCTAAGGCAGCAATAAAAACTGCCATGACTATATAGGACTTCCCCTCAAAAATATCAATTATACAGTGTATGTCTTCGAAGATAAATATCAAGTGAGTAACAAAAAGCCTTCCTCTGGAGATGTTAATAGATATAGCAGCTGATCCTTTGGAAAAATGGTTTTTCCATTGCTTTCAATGGGATTACTCATGCAACAAGTTTTCAGCCTGAGAACTCGGGTACCATGATTTCTTGCTGATTAAGAGGACAATTTCAAACTTGTCTTATACCAAAGATTATGTAAAAAATGTAGGTACTTACACAGTAAAATGATAGATAAAACACTTCCATCCACTGGGCCTCTCCAGGAAGTTGTACACTTCTCCCTGCATGCCAGTTTTAGCTAAATAACGGCTATGGAAACACTTTGTCATATAGGCCTTGGGGGCTCTGCTTTCTGTCAATCTCGTAGCATTTGTGCATTCCTCAGGGTTGCAGGGAATCCCCGATCCATTATTCACCAGGCTATCAGGACTCAGTGCCATGGAAGAATACTGAATATTGCTCAAGCTCCCCTTGACTTCCAGCGAGGCTGCAGATTTCCTATTTCCATTCAGACTGCTGAGCTGAGAAGCAGAGCCATGAATCTGTCCACAGAGTTTATACATTGGTTGCCCAACAGTTTCTTTGCCATCACAGGACATTCTGTAACGATGCACAGGTATTAGTAACGCTGATCAATATTTAAAATTATAAAGTGTTGTATGTCCTCCTTGCCCAGGGTGTTCTCCAGCAGATAAGATGACTTTCTGCTGTTATCATGCAGCTACTCTGTGACACGAGTGTGAGCTGTCAGCCTGTCACTTGCTGTCAGCCACAGCCTCTGAAATTAAATCAGAAAAACATATTAAGCAACAACACATGCCAGACATCAAAAGTAACAGAAGGCTGCAAAAGGAAAGAGGTTAAGATTTCTGGAGGAAGAAATAAAATTAAACTTCAAAGTTACATTTGTTAAAGAAGCTTAAAACTATTTTAGTGCAACACTAGTACAGAAGTAGAGCTGTCTTGAGAGCTGATCCTATATTATTCTAAGCTGAGAAGTTCTTGAAGTGTCCTGAGTAGCGGTGGAACTGTGAAAGTTTCCTGGAGTCTGTAAACTTGCTATTTCCTGGAATAGAATACAATGAGGTTTTGAACTTCCATACCCACAGTTCAAGTGACCTTATCTAGACTGTCAATGTTACAGAAGGATTTTAAGACTCAAGTAAGTTATTTCAGTCACCTCATGGGATTGAATCTTGTAGTCCATGGTAGGAACAATTTTTCTCAAGTGTAACAAAGGAGGATGCCAGTAACCTTAACTGTCACCAGGAGGTTAACATTTTTACAAGGAAGAAGATCAAAGACTCCTGGCCTGATTTTTATTTTCTTCAAGCCATTTAACATTTGCTACTAACTTTGCTACTCTCAAGCAAGTATCTAGTGAAAACAAAATAGAAGTAAAGCTCTCACAGACCTATAGATATTTACTGAGGCAGAATTACATTGCTGCTAATGCATAGACACTTAGCAGCAATATTGATAATTTTGTGAGACTGAAAGCACTGTGTTTCTGAAGTGTCCTTTTTTTGTACTACCTCATTTCTTACACAGTATCATGAAAATCTTCTTTATTTAAACTGCTTAGCTAAAATTAAAATATTATGAAAATATGAGAATATTAAAAGTAACATGAAAGGTGGCTTAAACTTCAAAGCACTGCCAATGTTAATGTCAAAATTATGTCTGTAATGTCATATTGTAATGTATTGTGTTATCTGCAATGCAAATCCCATATGCCTAGGAGTTATAGGTGACTGCTCCTCTGTCAGAACACACTCAAATCCACATTTTGAGTTACTTTAGCCTCATCAGAATAAAGTAATTTAGAGAGAGAGGATTTCAGCCTTGACCATCACTTTTAAAATAAAGCTATTTTCTCTTGTAGGTTAAAGATCCTCATGTGTAGCAGATGAGATCCCATTGTAGTACATTTGAACAGATCCCTCTAAATTAATCCCCAAAATATTTATATGGAGTAGCAGACTTGTCACATTGTGCACATCTCTTATTGCTGGTCATGTTAGGGTAGACTGATACATTTCTACATTAATCCAGTAGCAGATAGAGAAATACTTCCTCAGTTCTCTTAACAATGAAAAGTTAGAGTCACCAAACATTAAAGTTAAAATACAAAGATCTTCATCCAAGTCAGTCTGCAAGAACACGAGAAACACCTATAAGCAGCATACTCCCTCTGTACCACTTATTTTAGGTTGCTGAGGCTACCTAAACTAGTGCATGTAACAAAGCCTGGATACCCAGCAGCTGCAAATAAAGCCACCTGAAACATTTTTGCTAGCCTGCTTAACTAGAACCAGGCATACCACATAGTCACACACAAAGCATAGTAAAACCTAAAATCAGCTGGCAAACAGTACCTACTTTGTCTTGTCAAATATCCTCCTCTCTGCTGTTCCCTCAGCTCCTCACAGCACACTCACTGGATAGGTGCAAACTAAAGAGCCACTGCCTAACCCTGCCCCCAGCTTATCAAGACCTACCCTGTATAAGGCAGGGTCCCTCCCTTTTATCTGCCTTATATGGCTACTCTTGGAAAATGCAGAAAAAGCACTGGGGAACAGTTTTGGCAGTTTCAGAGAGGAGTTTTTGCTGCTTCTTCTCATCATCAAATCCAACAATTACAAGCAATAGCTTAATTTTGCTGAGGATCATCTTCCTTTTCCTTCTCATCCTTTTTTTTTTTTCTGCCAATATTTAGTAGCAATGGGTTAAAAGCAACATTTCCTTGCTGCAGATCTTTAATCTTTAAAAACAATTAATTAGATGTTGCTTGTATCTAGCTGGAGGCTCTGCAGCAAGCTTTCACATTGAGTAAGCCTACACAGGCAGCTTTGGTTGTTTGTTTTTTTTCCCTAAAAGTTTTGGCAAAACCAAAAGCAGCACTTCATTATGTTACATTAAATAATGGAAAATTTGAGTTCTATAATATTGTTACTTTTCTGAACTACGGCTCATTTTTTTGTTGATTTGGGAGAAGGACAATCCCAAACATAACCATTCCAGCATCTATCTTATTTTCCTGTTGAACTTCCTAATCATGAAGGAAACAGTGAATACTGCTATTTCTCTCTTTTTCCTCCCTTTCGTAATAGAAATCAGACCATTTTCCAAAACAGAAGCATTCTAAACATTGGTTATTTCCCACTTTTCCACAGTTATTTGGCTGAGAATGGAACAGAGGTAACCATTTCATCATTTGTCCTGTCCAGTATGTTGCCATTGTACATGATCTTCAACTTTTAACCAAATTGTGCATGGGGCGAAGACCTCTCATTCCTTGGAAAAATTACATCAGAAAGTTACTTAGTTTCTGTTATTTTTCCATATAATTGAAAAAAAAATTAAATGTTCTCAGTACTTTTCTTTTTCTGATAAACATAGTCTGATCAGTCTTACATTTCTACTTCTCTAAAAATCAACACCTCCAAAACATTGTCCTTGAATGATGCATGACTCATTCTACACTGTGCACAGAACTCAATGTTGTTCTAGATAGTACTGTAGGTAAGCCATTGAGAACGGCTAATACCTGTCTGGAGCCACAAAAATTCTTCTCCAGGTTTTTGCTCATGTTTCCTCCCTGAAATGCTTTCTGCATCAAATAACACTTTTTATAATCTGTTGTATTAGCTTCTCCAGACAGTAACTTCCCAAATGCAAAAATTGCTATTTGTTCTCACCTCTGACCCCTCCTGGATATAGTTGTTCAAGCTCTAAATAACTAGCTGAAGTATGTAGGGGAAAAAAAGCATTTAAAAAATACTCAAACATATAAACAATAATTATCTTAGTCACTTTAAGTCTTAAAATAAGTTTCCTTTGAGGGAAAGTAGTTCCCAGCTTTACTGCAATCACAGAAACCCAATGTAATAGCAGCAGCTCTGAAAATACTGAAGAAATAGAACCCAGAGCATTCCTATTTATTGATCAAGGAAAAGATGATTTAGTGTTATGATTTTTTAACCGAACTGTTGAAGACATGAACTCATTCCTCCACATACATATCTAATGCAGAATATCATATATTCAGGTCAAACTCTCGAAAGGCAAATAGTCAACAAATTTATGATTTATGTGAAATGAAAACGTATGATTTCAGGAATGTCTAACTGTTTTTACTTGTAAAATTATATACACATGTAATGCCTGGAACTGCATATATACAAAAGAGTGGCTTTCATGACTGGGCTCATATGTCATATTTAATCTTGATGAGCCTGACGTAGCCCACATGCTCAGAGAGCATATCAGAGCATCTCCACACTGACAGCACTGCATTTGGCACTAGGCACAAAACACATGATAACTTATAACCAAAAGGCTGGGATGGGAGGTACAGGGAAATGTCTGGTTTTGAGATGCAGATTTGAATACTCTCTTGACAAGAAGACACTTCTCAGGAAACTACCTTAAACACAGGACCAGATGCATTTTCCAGTGATACCACCATCACTGTCTCCTCCAGGACCTGTATTTTAAAAGAAAGGTGTTAAATAGTCATGCAAGAAATATAAAGGAATAATATGGAACCCAAATGCCAGAAATGATTTTGAATGGTAAATAAAAGTTGAGAAACAATGTGAAACATTCCCATGGTCCTCTGATCATTCCAAATTCCATTCCCAGGATCTAAGCTTTCTGCATAAAGTACTCTTGAACATCTACTTTGAGCTTGTGAATTCCTCTTCCAGAACTGTATATCTAAAAGTTAGACACTAATTAGTGCCATGTCAAATTCTGTTTTAGCTATAAAATCTTTTCATAGCAATTATCATGTTAGGGTATAAATTCAACATGTTATGTGGCTTGAATTGATTGTGCTCTGGCTGCCTGTAAGGTGCAAGATGCAAACCCTTGTCTTCTGCTTGAGCTTCTGAGCCTGCTGAGCCTACAGTCTTAAAAGGGACTGTAAACCAAAGCCTACTGTGGGTAACTATGGATCTTAGAATGGAGTATAGGCTTGAGCTACAATTTCATGTAACAGTACTCTCTGTGTTTGCATCTTTGTACTGTGGATTGAAAGTGAGGTAACACCTGCCTTGCAAATAGGTTAGGTAGTTCAATAATCTGTAAAGCACTTTGCAATATATGTAATGTGCACCATGAATACAACTATTCTGCTTCATAAGGACATCCTGAAGATAAATTAAGATTGCCATGACTTGTCTACTATGATATTGGAAGGATGGTACATAAAAAAACAGCAGATTGTGACACCAGATTCACTATTTACTATCAAAAACTTGTCAAGTATAATATATTGTAGCACACTACTACGGGGGAAATACTAAATTGCCTTTTATGTTGGCATTGCTTCATTATTTTAGTATTATTAATACAAATATTCTACAAGGCTGACTGATTGACCTAGAGTAGTATCTAACAGTTTCACAAGTCTCTCATCTCCATGGTGGAATTGCTGCAAGAAATTAAGACTATTCCTACAGTTATGGGGGTTTTTTTCTCTCTATTCAAACTGAAAATAAAAATTAAATAGCAAATGCAAGTTCTTCAAAAAGTGCCTGAAATTAGTACCAGTTGTGACATGAAGAAAATATGAGTCTCCCAGTATGATATACTGGGAGGTGGTCGAGGAACCAATGAGGAGGGATGTGCTGCTGGACCTACTACTGAAAAATAAGGAGGGCCTGGTTGGGGATGTGAAGGTTGGAGGCAATCTCAGCTGCAGCAACCATGAGATGGTAGAGTTCAAGATCCTGTGTGAAAGGGGCAGAACACAAAGCAGGACCGTGACCCTGGATTTCAGGCGAGACGACTCTGGCCTCTTCAAAGATCTACTTGGATGGATCTCATGGGATATGATTCTAGAAAATAGAAGTGCCCATGAGA
This sequence comes from Colius striatus, assembly GCF_028858725.1. Classification (NCBI taxonomy): domain Eukaryota; kingdom Metazoa; phylum Chordata; class Aves; order Coliiformes; family Coliidae; genus Colius; species Colius striatus. The sequence continues at coordinate 129,802,269 of NC_084759.1, forward strand.
GCTGGTCAATCTTCAAGCACCACTTCCTCCAAGCCAGGATCAGTGTGCCCCAACATGCAAGAAAAGGAGGAAAAGGAGGTAGGAGGCCTCCATGGATGAGCAAGGATATGCTGGGACAACTCAAGCAGAAAGCAGCCATCTATGAGAGGTGGAAACAGGGGCTGGCTTCTTGGGAAGAGTATAGGAACATTGCCAGGGCATGCAGGGGTGCAACTAGGAAGGCTAGAGCCCTTCTAGAATTAAATTTAGCCAGGGAAGTTAAGGACAGTAATAAGGCATTTTTGAAGTACATCAGCAGCAGAAGGATGGTGAGGGGGAATGTGGGCCCGCTGCTAAATGCTGAGGGTGCCCTGGTGTCTGAGGATGCAGAGAAGGCCGAAGTACTGAACGCATTCTTTGCTTCAGTCTTTACAGCCACTGCTGGCCCTGGAAAAGTCCAGTCCAGAAAGAATAATAGGATAGCCAGGACAGCAGAGGACTTGCCTGGGTGGAAGAAGAGGTTAAAGACTTGTTGGCCAAGCTTAAGGCTCATAAGTCAATGGGTCCTGATGGGATGTATCCTAGAGTGCTAAGGGAGCTGGCTGATGTGATTGCTAAGCCTCTCTCCATCATTTTTGAACAATCATGGAGGACAAGCGAGGTGCCTGAGGACTGGGGAAAGGCCAATGTCACTCCAGTTTTCAAAAAGGACAGCAAGGATGACCCAGGAAAGTACAGGCCGATCAGTCCCACCTCCATCCTTGGAAAGGTAATGAAACAACTCATCCTGAATGTTATCACTGAAGGAAAAGATGGTTATCGGGGGAGTCAACATGGATTCACCAAGGGGAAATCCTGTTTGACCAACCTCATAGCCTTCTGTGAGTGCATAAGCACCTGGCTAGATGAGAGCAGCAGATGTCATCTACCTTGACTTTAGCAGGGCTTTTGGCAGGGTCTCCCATAACATCCTCATCAGAAAGCTCAGGCAGTGTGGCATGGATGAGTGGACAGTGAGGTGAATTGAGAGCTGGCTGAATGACAGAACCCAGAGAGTGGTGATCAATGGCACAGAATCGAGTTGGAGACCTGTGGCCAGTGGAGTTCCACAGGGATCGGTTCTGGGGCCAGTCTTGTTCAACATCTTCATCAATGACCTGCATGAGGGGACAGAGTGTACCCTCAGCAAGTTCACAGTTGACACCAAAGTGGGAGGACTGGCTGATTCCCCAGAAGGCTGTGCTGCCATTCAGCGGGATCTTGACCGGCTTGAGAGCTGGGCAGAGAGAAACCTCATGAGGTTCAACAAGGACAAGTGCAGAGTCCTGCATCTGGGAAGGAACAATCCCATGCACCAGTACAGGCTGGGGGTCGAACTGCTGAAGAGCAGCTCTGCAGAGAGACACCTGGGAATCCTGATTGATAATAAACTAAACATGAGCCAGCAATGTGCCCTCGTGGCCAAGAAGGCCAATGGCATCCTGGGATGCATCAAGAAGAGTGTGGCCAGCAGGTCAAGGGAGGTTCTTCTCCCCCTCTACTCTGCCCCGGTGAGGCATCATCTGGAGTCCTGTGTCCAGTTCTGGGCTCCTCAGCTCAAGAGGGACAGAGAACTTATGGAGAGAGTCCAGTACAGGGCCACCGAGATGATCAGGAGACTGGAACATCTTTTATACGAGGAAAGGCTGCAGGAACTGGGGCTTCTCTGAGTCTAGAGAAGAGGAGATTGAGGGGAGATCTTATTAACATTTACAAATATCTAAATGATGGGTGTCAGGAGGTTGGTGCATCCCTTTTTTCTATTGTATCTAGTAACAGGACAAGTGGTAATACTGGGATGGAGCTGGAACACAAAAAGTTCCACTTAAATATAAGAAAAAACTATTTTACTGTGAGGGTGATGGAGCAGTGGCACAAGTTGCCCAGAGAGGTTGTGGAGTCTACTTAGCTGGCGGTCTTCAAGACCCTCCTGGACATGTTCCTATGTGACCTGATCTAGGTTGTCCTGTTTTTGCAGGGGAGTTGACCAGATGATCTCTAAAGGTCCCTTCCAACCCTAATATTCTATGATTCTATAATCATATATGTATAGATCTTATACTAGATCTTAAGATTTAAGCTAGATCTTATACTTTAAAATATGATTACTATGACTGTAATTGAACAAATTCAATCTGCCTGGTGGAAATATTAATTACTTATCATTATCATTTGTAGTGGTTTTGCCTGGGCCGGGTTTTGGTAGTGAGGTGAGGAAGAGGCTACAGAGGTGTCTTCTTTAAACAATGAGCTGCTAGAAGCTTCCCCTGTATCCAGTAATTGTTAATGCCAGTTGATTCTAAGATTAATCCACCACTGACCAAGGTCTGGCCAATTAGTGCTTGAGGTAACACCTCTGTGAATAAGGTATTTGAGAAGGGGAAGAAGTTGCTACACAGTTGTTAAACTGCAGCAGCAGTAGAAGGGAATGAGACTGTGAAAACATCTCTGCGGACACCAAGATCAGTGGAGAAGGAAAGGGAGGAGAGTGCTTCAGCCCTGAAAGAAAGCTGTCCTGTGACCTGTGGTTAAGACCATGGTGAGGCAGCTGTGCCCCTGCAGTCCACTGAGGACCACGGTGGAGCACAGATCCACTTTCAGCCCATAGAGGACCCCACACTACAGCAGGTGGATGCCTGAAGGAGGCTGTGACTCCATGGGAAGCCCATGCTGGAACAAGTTCCTGACAGGACCTGGGAGCCTGTGGGGATAGATGAGCCCATGCTAGAGCAGGTTTGCTGTCAGGACTTACGATCCTGTGATGGACTCAGGCTGGAGTAGTTGGTTCCTGAAGGACTGTTCTCACCCTGGATGACCCAAGCTGGGGCCATTTGTGAGGAGCTGTGGGAGACCTTGTGTCGGAGCAATTCATGAAGAAACTGTAGCCCATGGGAAGGACTCACATTGGAGAAGTTCATGAGGGACTGTCTCCGGTGGGAGGGTCCCCACAGTGTAGCAGTGGGAAGTGTGAGGAGGCCTCTCTCTGAGAAGAAGCGGCAGCAAAGTCCATCTGTAATGAACTGACAGCAACCTCCATCCCCCTGTGCCACTGCAGGGGAAGGAGAGAGAGTCCCGGGAAGAAGAAGGAGTCGAGGAAGGTGTTTTAAGATTTGGTTTTATTTCTCATTCCTCTGTTCAAAATCAAAACATTTCTCCCCAATTTGAGTCCGTTTTTCCCACAGCGGTAATTGCTGCATGATCTCCCTGTCCTTATCTCTGCTCACAAAACTCTTGCTATATTTCTCTTTTCCCTGTCCAGGTTAGGAGGGGGAGTGATAGAACAACTTGCTGGGCATCTGGCACCCACCCAGGGCTAAATCACCACATCATTATAGGGGGAACTAATGGTAACTTCCACATCAGATTGTCTGTCAGTTCCTAGCACACCTGCTCTCTTCATTTTCTGAAATTTCATCAGCATTGCAAGCATATGGACTAAAATTTTCATTTGTAATTCTCCAGTTCTGGTTTTCACTGGTTGTTAAAAAGCTATTGAGCAATCTTTGACAATACAACCACTGGCAAAAGATATATGGCAATCCCAAATTGAAACCAGCTATATGTTTTTCCTCCTTTTGCTTATTCCATTCAATTCTTTTTTTCCTGTTACCCCAGTCACCCACTCTACCCAGGCAAACTGCCATTTTGAGTAATGAAAAGAGAAGCGTTGGTTGCAGTAGCAGGTAAAATGGTGCTATTAAATGTTACATATTAAAGCACTGGGCAACATAGTGAAGATGCAACCCAAAGGGAAGGGTGAGAATGATACCTCCTGGCAAAAACAGTGCCTTCATTTGAAGGATGCTGGTTTTGGTCTGGAAACAGTAAGAGCACTATATACACCCAATGGTATTCATAGAATCATAGAATGGTAGGAGTTGGAAGGGACCTTCAGAGATCATCTATTCCAACCCCTCTGCAGAAGCAGGTTCACCTAGATCAGGTCGCATAGGAACATGTCCAGACAGGTCTTGAAGATCTCCAATTAAGGAGACTCCACAACCCCTCTGGGCAGCCTGTGCCACTGCTCCCTCACCCTCACAGTGAAAGAGTTTTTTCTTATATTTAAGTGGAACTTTTTGTGTTCCAGTTTCATCCCAGTATTGCCTAAAATTAAAATTCTGGTGGCTGTCCTGAGTCCATAGAAATGACAAGAGGGCAAAAGCACAACAGTTTGTACATCGAAAGCATACTTTGATCGATTTCCTCCCACAGCAGGTTCCAAGGTGTGAACCTGATACAGCACCCTGGAGAGCGCAAAGATCCCACCCAGTGAGTTCCTGCCTCCCCTCCCCAGCCACGGCAAGCTCTGAAAATTCCATCTAACTACCGGCAGTTAACTAAGACAGAACCTGTGGGAACATAATGGAAGATTGGCGAGGTGTGATCTGCAGCTGGAGTGTCAAAAAACATGTATATCAACGGTGCTAACTGTTGCTTAGCCCTATGTCCTTGGCAAGCAGAGCATCCTTGTCTAGATAACAGAGGCCTGTGATGGGCTCAGAGGTACCTATCAGACATTCTCGAGATTCCTGCCTTGCTGTGGGAAGGATCAAAGCACAGTAGAAAACAACAGCTAATAAACAATCCTTGGTTTATAAAAGAAAAGTAGCAGATTTGAGGTCTTTGCTTTTCTGCTCTGCTGCTAGCAGGACCAATCTCTGTAGTGCTGCATGCCGCATACGTGTCTCTGCCTGGGTGCAGTTTTGGAGAGCCCGTGGATCATGAGGTAACAAGAATAAATTTGGTTTTGGCACTTTATCCATGGTTCTGTGGTTGTTCCTGTGCCCTGCCTGTGTCAGTTCATACAGAACCTTAATCACGTTAAACTTCCACAGAAACATACAAAGCATTAGACATGAAGAAGAGCTCCAAGATCACACTTCCCACAAACGAGTAAGGTGCATGTGTAATGTCTTCTTCAGTAAGACCTGGAAAAAGGAGGGAATTCCTGTTTTCAAAATGGTTCTTCAGATCAATGCTCCTAAATGTTAACGTTGTAAAACACTTAAATGTTTTGTGTGATTCATCATTTTAAAATATGCCACCATTTATGAATACCAAAAGCTGAAATGGAAATTCTGAAAAGTTGTTCTTTAAATTAGTGCTATCTAGTGGTCATTCAGGGCTAAGTATGAAATCATCACTTTGTCAGAGGTCAGGCAGAAGATGGACATGAGCCATTCAGATCAGATGAGATTCCCAGTTCTTCAGACCATATCAGACAGTTTGCCACTTGCCCACCTCATCTGCCACAACATTGCCTGTTCCACTTAGCTTTCAACCAAGTTTAGCAACAATAAATCCATTTAAAGGCCATCTGGGGCATCCACGACAGCAGTATACGATGCCTTACAAGGTCATCTGTTCAAGAACAGATATTAACAGTTAAATTTTTCAGTAACTGAGATAAAATCTAGGAACAAAATGTCACCTGTCTCACTTTGGACTAGTATTATGAACAGCTTGTCTTTTAAGGGAAGATTTCCAAAGAAAACTTAAAGGCTTAAGAGGTCACTGGTTATAAACAGCAGATAAGTCATTACAATATGAAAATACGAGAAAAGTGAATGCCTCCAAAGTTTATATATTTTACCTCTGTATATTGCCAAATGTGTAACTGCTATATGGTTCAGGATGAGGAGAGACAGGCAACAGAAAAAAATATTTTTATTCATTGTTAATACTTTGCTTTTGTACAATTTCTCTTGTATGCTATCAGCTAAGTAAAACATCTAAGTTAATGCTGCCCTTATTTCACAAAAGACTTTAGTTATGAATTACCTTAAGGACCTTAGATATTACTTATCTGTAAACCAGCATATTATTTCTAGGCAAGATTTGATATTCCTTATACTTGAAAGAAGGAACATGGTGGTAGGAATGAATCTAACCTTTCAACTGTTCTCAAACAAACTGCCACAATTGTTAGCATCTTTATTTCTGAGGTTTTCTCTATATTTAAAAGTTCTCCTGGCTCAACTGCAGTCCAATGCTCACCTCCAAATAAATGCACAAATTATTCATTTTTTTCTACTTCATTTGCAGTAAGCATGGCACATGTTCAGATTATCTTTTATTTTGGGGGAAAAAATCTCAGATAAGTAAATTATTTGTGTGGGTTAAGTATCATTCTACAATCTTTCATGATAAATTTCAGGTTTCCATGAAGAGCATATATTCTGTGTCTCAGTCTCTTAGCTTGGTATCTTGTTGCTACTTTCCGTTGTCTCCTACTATGAGGTAAGTGGGTAGGGGGAAATAAAAGCTGAAGAATCAGGGGAAAGAGCTGACAAAGCAACACCTTTTCTTCTGTAGGAAGGAACTGTGAAAAGTATTCAGTTTCATGTCTTTTGCACCAAAGTTCAGCTAAGTTTCAAGTGCACTCATTTCTGTCAGAGGGATGCCGTGCCAATGTCATTTTGGGCTCTATATGCTATGGAAGTGTATGTCATTCTTATTTGCACACAGCAGCAGTCTATTTGGTTAATAGTCGAGTGGAAAAGACAATGTTAGGTCCAGCAAAGTGGGATGTGATATTCAGACATCATTGTTCTTTACCTCATTGGGCACAGCAATAATCATGCATCGTGATGCAAAAAATGTGACAAAGTGTGCAGCCATTCTAATTATACTGTCATTTCAGTAGGCTTTTGAAACGAAGGGAATTGTTAAATTGAAATATTGAGAATAAGGAGAAGTTTATATCATGAAAATAAATTTTCTAACTTAGTGTTATATGCTGATTAAGAATTTTTTTATTATTATTGAATGCCAGCATCATAGGATACTGATGCAGTTCGCCACTTTAGGCACTATTGTAAATGAAGCAATAATTATAATGCATTTCATGAGAATTATATTTCACAATGCTGAGGACAAATTCTCCTGATCTCATATTATTCTACTTGGACAATAGAGAACAGTTTGGTGCATAGTTTAAGGTGTGCTTGATTTTTAAGTTTAGTGTTCTTTACTAGGCTAGCAGAAATCTTAAACTAATTATATTCATGGCATATTTTCATTGAAACCCACTGTATTTTTAATATCTGGGTAAATAAGAATTAAAATGCTACATTAATTGCATGAAAATAAACTGCTACCACATAGGGACAAGTATCTGTTGATATGTTTATGTTGCACAAAAGGAAGGCAAAATTACTGCTTGAAATATTGTACTTATTCTAATTGATGAAGAGGTATCAGATAGCGGTCATGGAGAACCTTATTATGAAGAGACAATATACATACTTCTACACTCAACCTCTGCTGTTACTTGATTCCTATCTTCAAATATATTAAGTGTCCTAGCATTGTTTTATTTGGTTTGTTTAAATCATTAGTGATGCATTGGAAGAGAAGAATACTGTTATTGCTTTTAAGTTTGTAACAGAACACCATTAAAAGTGGATTAAAAAAATGTAACTGCCGTTTCAGGAGAGATATTTCACCCAGCAGCTGTGTGTCTTATAAATTAAGACAGAGTTTGGAAAGATGACAATGATCCTTTCAGGATAAGTGCATTTATACATTTTTTACATTTACATGTATGAGTTGAAGAAGTAGATTACAACATTCTGTTAATATAAGCCAAAGATTTTCACAGAGCTTTTTCATATAGGCTATAGGCTCTTTTATATCTTTAATTGATTATTAAGCTGATGTTAAAGAGAACTAAACTAAACTTGAAATTATTAATGTTACCAAGTCCAAGTTACTTTTTCTTTCTGTACTAATTGGGAGTTTGAGGCATTAGGTCTTCTGAAATGATCCACTTCATTCCCAAAATGGAGAATATCCTCAGCAAGAAATCTCCCATTTCTTACTTCTGTCTCCTCTAATTTCTTTAAGACAGCTGTCTAATAATTTCTGTGGTAGTTCTAAATTATTTACTGCTTTTAGAGTATGTAACACACAGTGCATGTGTGCAACATGACCAGGAAGTCAAGCTTCAGTATTCATAACCTATTCTGCATAAAACACATGATCGCAGAGAGGTCAGCCAAGTGTCTTCCCCCTGTGTTCTGAGCAATTAAATTAACCCAGGTTGCTTTGGCTTTAGTACAGGCAGAGGGGGATACAGCTACCTTGTAATTACCATGTCATTGCTCTGTGCACTCAGTGTTAACCATAGACTTGATCACAGAAGCAAATTTCCTCTTTCCCCAGTAAATTTTTGCTTATTCAATGGTCCATGTGAAATTGAATCTGACTGGTAAAATTAAACAGGAACTATAATCTCTTATTGAGAGACATGGGAGAACCCTTTTAAATGCTGGCTTTTTCACCAAGAAGATGGGAAAAGAAATTACAAAACTGGAGTACGGAAAATAGTAGTAACATAACCTACAATTTAGATACAGTGGACACACTTTTTTTAACACATCTTTCTGCTTATCTGAGTTTCTAAATAACATGTGTGTTCCTCTTCCCCATATACCACTTGTATGCAAAATCATAGTTTCAAATAAAAATTATGTGGCACTAGTTGTACTGTAATCAGGAATGCTGTTCAAAATGTGTGTTCACCTCAAAATAAAGAAAGAACACTTGTATGGTAAAGAAGTATATAAAGAATGTATCCTGAGGTAAACTAGTCTCTGTGTGATAGGATTAAGCTATTGCTCATGAAAGATCATTCAGATTAAGTGTTTCATTACAAAAATACAAATGAAACTTTTTTCTTTTTATATTTATGAAAAGCTTGATTGCGTGAAAAAAAAAGAGAAAAGATTAAATATGTATCGGTTGAATAGTAACAGCTCCCAAATATAGTTATAGGTAGCAGCTATAATAAATAGCAACAAAGTATTCTAACTGTGTAGCAACTGTGAATAACCCCTAATGGTACCTGTAAAGCTGAAAAGTGCTATATTTGTATTGCATTCTTGGTTTTGTCTCATGGCTACTTGTTGGAAAACTTAGTCTTTATTATCTGCATCTACTTATCCTTTTTTAACTTCTACTCTTCAGTTTTAAAAATAACAATAATTTATCAAGAATTATGAGGCTAATAATGATGAGAGAAAGACTTATGTCCTCATAGAGAAATAGCTGTAAACAGCAGAGGAAATATTGAAAAATTCAAACATCTTGTCATGCAAACATCACGTAATTCAAATCCAAATAAGAATAAGAAATGTGTTAAATGTTTTCCTTTGCACCTACTAATAATAGTGCTAGTAGGTTTTTTACCTGTTTTCCTTCTATATGAAATCAGCTCTGACTGTGTGGACTGCATTTTCTTAGGTATACATCTGTTGGAGAAGCGGAATAAGATGGAATGGAGTAAGAGTCCTGATGGAAGATTTTGAGTACATCTTGGTGGCTGTGGAGATCCTCCTCATTCTAGTAAAAGTCCTAGTCTATTCATGTAATTCTCTATTAATGTAATTCTCATTGGAGAATCAGTGATTTACAAACAAGTGACAACACATGGTGCTGATAAATACAATGACTACACAAAAGACAATCTGAATCTGAGGCCATTCAGTCTATTTTTGTCCACCTTTTGGAAATATAGGACCCTGTTTAGCTTGTCTGAATCAAAGAATCTAAACAAAACAAAAAACCAAACAAAACTGTGACGAGACACAATTTGATCTGTTTAAAAGTAGCTGTAGAAAAGAGACTGCCTTGAGAGTAAGGATTCTGGAGTTGTGATGCTTGAGAATTGTTTATACTAGCAACTATAATAATAATTTCTTTCAAAAAATCCTTCTGAAGTAGCAAATTTGATGTTCACTTTCTTTCTTGAGTAAAATCTAACATGAGCAGCAGTGTGTGGAACACAGATCATGCTACAGAAAACTAGTGTTTAAACAATAATTGTTACTAACTACATTCTCTTTAGGAAAAGCATGAAAAAAATAGTGTATTTAAAAATAAATTAGTAACTTTTTATACTGAAACCCAATATCTGCAAGTGACCCATGCTGAAGTTATGAAACAGGAACACCTAGCTAACACATAACATCTGTAGCTGGATCTTGCTCTGTAACCAGCACTAAAGACTTTCAACCACAAAAGATCTCTTCTTATTTTACCCTAATATGGAACATATTATAAAATTCAGTGTCTTTTAAGTAGGAATGCTCTAGTGATAATATACAACAGGACTTCAGAAGGTCAGTAAGCCTATCTAAGTCATCTCATAACATTTGTAAAATTCACTATTAAGCATTATATTACAATTAACATATTAATTATACAATTATTTATATTAAATATAATTAAGCATTATTGTAAAACAAAGACCAAACTTTACACAGTAACATCATTCTTCATTTTTATTCACGAGCCTAAACTGATTTATAAGGTTTCTGTTATAAGGATATTGTTGGGAGTGTAGGTGTGCATAAACTGAGTCTTTCTCTCGAATTTAAAATTATACATAATTGTGAAGGTAATAGAGCAACAATGTTCTGAAAATGAAGATGCAACATTATTCTTTAAAAAAACCCAGTTATTATTTATAAGGTATATTTCTGAATATATGATATTCAACATTTTATATATCACAGAACAACAGAATCACAGAATGTAAAGGGTTGGAAGGGAGCTCAAAAGATCGTCCATTCCAACCCTCCTGCTAGAGCAGTTACACAGGAACTCATCCAGATGAGTTTTGAATGTCCCCAGAGAAAGAGACTCAACAACCTATCTCAGCAGCCCATTCCAGTGCTCCATCACCCTCACAGTGAAGAAGTTTTTCCTTATGTTTCTTTCCAGCTTATACCCATTGCCTCATGTCCTATCATTGGACATCACTGAGAACAGCCTTGCTCCATCCTCCTGACAGCTGCCCTTCTTGTATTTGTAAATATTAATGAGGTCACCCCTCAGTCTCCTCCAAGCTCAAGAGCCCCAGCTCCCTCAGTCTTTCATCATAAGGGTTGCACTCCCTTCATCTCTGTGGCCCTGCATGGTACTCTCTCCATCAGCTCCCTGTCCTTCTTGAACTGAGAGACCCAGAACTGGAAACAATATTTCAGAAGTAGTCTCACAAGGGCAGAGTAGAGAGGGAGGAGAATTTCTCTCGACCTACTAAACACAGCCTTTCTAATACACCCCAGGATGCCATTGGTCTTCTTGGCCACGAGGGCACATTGCTGTCTTATGCTCATCCTGCTGTCCACCAGGACCATCAGGTCCCTTTCCCCTACACTACTCTCTAACAGTTCATTCCCCAACCTGTACTGGTACATGGGGTTATTCTTTCCCAGATGCAAGACTCTACACCTGCCCTTGTTGAATTTCGTTAGATTTCTCCTCAATGTTTATTTGTCTCCTATGTGTATAGCATGAAGAATATATTCCCTCTGTTTCTAGAGGTGTGTGCTGGCATCTTACTACTAAGAACGTACCTGCTGTTAAGAATGCGATGGCAATTCCATACTTCAAAATTTGTTAAATTAACACAAATCTTGAGGAAATCTGCAACTGGAAGGTTTAAATTGTGATTAGCACTAATAATTAATCACTACCCATCATCCAGAGGAATATTTCTGATTAATAATTGTGTTGAAGTGGATGAATTCATTGTGAGATCACATATCACTAATGAAAAGGTAAAATACATTTCCGATATGTTGTAATTTTAAACAAATAGACTAATAGATTTGATTGACAGATAACTGAACATGAGCCAGCAGTGTGCCTAGGTGGCCAAGAAGACCAATGGCATCCTGGCTTATATCAGAAATAGTGTGACCAGCAGGACCATGGAAGTGATTGTCTTTCTGTGCATGGTGCTGGTGAGGTCTGACCTTGAGTGCTCTTTTCAGTTTTGGGCCCCTTACTACAAGAATAATGTATCCATAGAAAGCCAATGAAGCTGGGAAAGGGGAGAGCCTGAGGAAGTTGGATGTATTTATCCTGGAGAAAGCTGAGAGGAGACAGAATCATAGCATGGTAGGGGTTTGAAGGAACCTTTATAGATCATCTACAAAATCACTCTCTACAAATACCTAAAAGGAAGTTTTAGTGAGGTGGGGATTGGTCTCTTCTCCCAAGTAATGAATGGCACGAGACAAGTGATAACAGTCTCCGATTGCACAAGGGTAGGTTTAGATTGGAGATTAGGAAGACTTTTTTCATTGTGAGAGTTGTTAAACACTGGAAAAGGCTGCCAAGGGAGGTGGTGCAGTCACCATACCTGAACATTTAAAAGATGAGAGACTTGGGGAGACAGTTTAGTGGTGGGCTTGGCAGTACTAGGTTTACAATTGGACTCAATGATCTTAAAAGTCTTTTCCAACCAAAATGATTCTATGGTTCTACAGTAGCAGTTGAGTCTGGCCAGGGATACAAATATATTACCACAAAAGCCCTTGACACCTGCACCTAGCAGGTGTGGAGAAACATACTTAATTTTTTAAGAAAAGCAGCACTATCTTAGTCCAGATTTACGCACGACAGCATGACTGTTTTGTTTCTATGCATCAGGGCTGATTTCTGCTTACAGGAGTCGCTGAAAGCGACACAAAGAGCATGCGGGGACCGAGAAGTTCCATTTCCACTTGTCGGCAGAAGATCTCCCACACAGATCTCCCCTCGCCTCTTCGTTCGCGTCCCCGGCCAGACCCGCCGGTATAGGCACAGGCACGAGGACGGCAGAAGCACGGCTCAGGGGTGCGGCAATGCAGAGCAAAGGGCCTACGCCAATCCTCTCCAATCTCGCCTGCCGCTCCCTTCTCAGGAGCTGTACAGCTCACTGCCGGGATTCACTCCCACCCCAGGCGCAGGCCACCGCTGCCTGTGCGCTGCCATCCCCTCCCAGCACTCCCCTCCCCGTTGACGGCGAGCAGCTGCTACGATTCGCTTTTCCAGGCATCTTGGCCCGGCCCGGCTGCCGTCTTGCCGCGACTTTGTCTGAAGGAGGAGTCTATACGCCACATGCCGTACGCCGCCACCAGGATGGCGCCCGTCAGCCGGGCGCTGCGGGCAGCGGCGGGTAGCTGGGCCGTGCTGTCCTGGTGCTGCGGGACGGCCATGGGTGGCCCTCGCTTCGGGGCCGCGGCTTATTCCTCTGTGCCTGCGGTGAGCAGCAGGGAAAGCCAGACGAAGGAAGGTGAGAGGCGGCCCGGCCCGCTCTGCGGGAGCGCTTGGGCCTCTGTCGACCACGGGCAGGGGGCACGGGCTGCGGGGGGATGCCCTGAGAGCGGGCGGCGAAGGCAGGCCCGGGGCCCTCCTTCCTTCTCGGCTGCAGACGGCTCTGAGAAGGGCATTTGGTTGGCAAATATTTTCTGGAGAGATTTTTTTTACTTTTTTTATTTATTAAGTAAATGTTTATGGTAAAGGTTACGGATTTTGGCAACGTAAATACCATGGATAGTATGAAGAAAGAAGCAGGCAAATTGGTGTATGCTAGACGGAGTTGCAGCTCAGGATTACAGTGGTGCAGTGCATTGCCTGATTTTAGGTATTTGCAACGAGAATTTCATCGTTAAGGGATGTATATTCATGTTCAACGTTTGATGTCCCGGCCTCTTGCTGAGCTGTTCAAACTCTAGAGAAAGGCCACGAAGATGATGAGAGGGCTGCAGCCTCTCTCTCCTGAAGACAGGCTGAGGGAGTTGGGATTGTTCAGCCTGGAAAAAAGAAGGCTCTGGGAAGCCCTTCAGGCTTCTAGTACCTAAAAGAGGGGCAGCAACTGAAAGAGGGGAGGCTTGTATTGGATGTGAGGAAGAAGTTTTTCCATATGTGGGTGGTAAGACACTGAAAGAGGTTGGCCAGAGAGTCTGTGGATGCACCATTCCTGGTGATATTCAAGGCCAGGCTGGATGGGGCTTTGAGCAAACTGGTCTCGTGGAATATGTCTCTGCCCATGACAGGATGAGTTGGAACTAGGTCTTCTTTAATGTTCCTTCCAACCCAAACCATTCCATGATTGATCCTGTTCTGAGTGCAAATGGAAACTATTGGTCTCGGTCGTACCAAGGTTTTTCTGTGCACTGTGCAAGCATTTGTTTTCTGCAGATTCAGAAGCCATGTTGCTGAAAGGCTCTTTAAATGATGTTTGTTGTTGGGGCCTGTGACACAGCAGGAGTAAAAGGAGTCCTAACCTGAAATTGCAGATGTTTTAAACAGAAACAATACGATTGTTATGAACAAAGTGTGTCTGTTTGTGAAAGCAGCACAAAAATAACAGATCAAGGGATGAAAGAACACTGTATTAGCTGTTGAAGAACCCCATATGTAGTCTTCAGTTTAATTTTTTATATTGTAAAAAGAAGAATAGAATTGGATCTGTAAAATAATTACATACGGAAAACAAAAGAACTGTGAACCACCGAAGTTTTTCCAAGGCTTATATGAGGTAGAGTTCTAAGACAAATTAATGGGGCAAAAAGAAACCCACACATTTACTCTGAAATCCCATTCAGTTTTTCTTTTCTAAATATATACTGTGTCACAATGTGGCAACAAGTAGAAAACAAAAAACCAAAAAGGCCATAAGCTCAAACAGGATACTTAAAAATAAATGCCATCAGATTCACCTTCATCTGACTGTTAAAAAGGACACATTGTTTTGCTGTTGGTTTTTGGAGTAGGAGAGTTGAAAGTGATTGCGTTAGAGTTTGAAGATGGGAAGGAAATGGAGACAAGAAAGTTAAAATCTCAGTTTAGATTGAAAATCTGATGATATTTGGTATCTTCATGCATCCCCATGAATCACTTATTGCAGCTCCAACTGAAGTCGATGAACTAAAATGTTGAGCTAAATGGTGGCTCAGGCCTGCTAAAAAAGAAGTAAACTCACTTTCTGTTGCATCTTCTCTGAGGCTATTCAATAAGCCAAATCAACTTAGTAAAATATCAGAAAACACAGGTCCAATGGTTTCTTTCCCATCCCCAGCTCAAGATGAAAAACAGTTTGATGTGCTAACTGCTTGTACAGAAGTTAGATAAGCTTGAGAGCAGCACTGGAGAGGGTGTGAAGATGTGCTATCAGAAGGAAGAGATGGAGTCATGGTATTCTCCTTTTGGTAATATTGAACTCTTAGGTTTAACTATCTTGTACTGCTGGTGGAGAGTGATTTGTGACTAGCAGCCTTGTGGCAAATAGAAAAGGAAGCACAGTTATGAAGGCAAAAGAGAAATTCCACTCATCTCATTTTTCTTTCTTCCTGCATCAAACTGGAAGAAAAGATGCTAGCAAAATGCATTTAGGCATGTAACCACTAAATTATTGTTAATGTGTGTCTAGGATAGACCCTAATGAAATGGCTTCCAAGCTTTTATCTTAAGTTTCCAAAAATATGTGAGCAACCTACACTATGAGTATGTGATATTCCTTTTCTTCCATGGGAGTGTTAGTGTTAGTTTTCTTCCACTGGGAAGTGTTAGTGTATATTGTCTTTGTAAAAGGGAAAAAAAAAACCCCACAAAGCTGTATGATAGTTTGTATTGAAGATGTTTCTTTTTCTTTCAGTTTCAACAAGGAGAAGAGGCCGAATACCACAGTTGGTAAAATCAGTAAGTACTGAAACTCTTACAGTTAACGTGGGTATTTGAAAAGTATTCTAAGCTATATGTCTTAACAGTTTGTACAGGAATCCCTTCTGTAGTCAAAACCTGGTGAAACAATCCACTGTGACTATACCAAGTCCAGCATTTGGCTACTTTAATCTCCCCACCGTTTTCCGTCTGTCTTCTCATAAGGGGAAAAACACTAACAATAACAAGCTAACAGCTTGTTTTGACACCATGGAGTGCAAGTCCCAGTTTCATTTAAAATAAAACCAGATATTTCAGTGTTATTTTCAATATGAGTTTACACGATTCATAGTGGTTGCTTTCTGGCATAGGTGAAGTGTCTGATATTGTGCATAAGTGAAACTCTTCTTGCACACAGAATCTCAAGGACTGGAAGGAATCTGGAAAGATCATATAGTCCAACCGCCTTGCCAGAGCAGGACCACCTAGAATAGGTCACACAGGAACTCGTCCAGGTGGGTTTTGAATGTCTCCAGAGAAGGAGACTCCACAACCCACCTGGGCATCCTGTTCCAGTGCTCCCTCACCCTCACAGTGAAGAAATTCTTACTTATGTTTCTTTGGAACCTCCTATGTTCCAACTTATCCTCATTGCCCCATGTCCTATCATTGGGCATCACTGAGAACAGCCTGGCTCCATTCTACTGACATATTTGTATATATTTGTATATTTCTATCCCCTTATGTATTTGTAAACACTAATGAGGTCACCCCTCATTCTCCTCTTCTCCAAGCTAAAGAGCACCAGCTCCCTCAGCCTTTCATCATAAGGGAGATGCTGTATTTCCTTCATCTTCTTCATGGCCCTGCACTGAATTCTCTCCAGCAGCTCCTTGTCTTTCTTGAATTGAAGGGCCCAGAACTGGACACAATATTCCAGATGTGATCTCACGAGGGCAGAGTAGAGGGGGAGGAGAATCTCTCTCAACCTACTAAATACAACCCTTCTAATACACCCCAGGATACCATTGGCCTTGTTGGCCATGAGCGTACATTGCTGGATCGTGGTCATCCTGCTGTCCACCAAGACCCCCAAGTCCTTTTCCCGTCTACTACTCTCTTAAAAGTTCATTCACCAACCTGTACTGGTACATGGGTGTAAGAAGATGATAAGATCTTATTTCTAAGCATTTCTGAAATAAAATGTGATTGAAGTTTGGGAAAGGCCTGCTACCTAAGCTTTGAGAGGCTATTTTTTAAAAATTCCCTACACGTGAGAACTAACTTTCAATATAAAACTCTTTTGAAATTTCTAGCTGTGGGAATTTATTCCTGAAATAACTTGTGGTGTGTGTTGCTTCTTTGTCTCACAAAACACTGTATCTGACATAAAACTTTCATAATTATCAATTTATTAGCATGTACCACCCAGAACTGAGAAGATGGCTGTTGATCAGGACTGGAGCAGTGTTTATCCCACAGCAGCTGCATTTAAACCTGCCTCTGTGCCTCTCCCAATTCGAATGGGTTACCCAGTGAAGAGAGGAGTACCTCCACCAAAAGAAGGCAACTTAGAACTTATAAAGGTAAGACACATGCTATTGATGTGTGGTAGCTTTTAGAATTATTATCCACTCAGTCTGCTCTGCTTTGATTAGAATATTTGTGTTGGATAATGTTTTCTAGTATTAAATATTTAAGATAATGTGCTATTTCATTTCTAAATTAAATGATTCATTTGTTACTTATGTTTGTGTTTGTTACCAAGTCAGGAGAATTTTTTTAGGATTGTCATGCCTATGGCTGTTTTGTAATGGAATAATTTAAGTCTTCTGCAAACTTAGACTTGAGGAGAGTCGTCTTACCTGAATATTTTAAGTGTATTTTACTACCTTAAAAAATGTTAACAGTGTTACTAGATTTCAGTAATATCCCTTTATTTATGGAAAGACAAAAAGCTATTATTTTGGTAACTCTTAACATATCTGTTTCAGATTCCCAATTTTTTACATCTTACACCTCCAGCAATTAAGAAACACTGTGCAGCTCTTAAAGGTGAGGATGTGGGGCTTTTTTTTTTTATGTTTTTTTTTTCCTTTTACTGTTATTAAAAGATATCTCTCTTGGAGTTTGAAGACAATGCAAAATATGACCCTGTGTGATTAAGTAGATGGTGAGACCTGAGCTATTTCTGAAGTTAGTTATTTGTCAGGCTTTGTCTAGTACTGTATGCTTTCTTGTTTGTGCATTGAGTCATACAGGTGATAGACAGCTGTGTTTTAGGAGGTTTTTAGCACACCATTAAGACTTTAATTTTACCTTTCCGTTAGACTCTGCTTGTACTAGAAAATTGATAGTTTAATGTCTTCAGGAAGATGAGTTATGAATGTGATTCAGTTCTCAGATGATTACCTGTGATTAAAACAGGGTTCAAATAATAGCCATTCCAGCATGCATTTAAAACAAATGAAAAAAAAGTGTTTAATCAACCCACCTAGAGGGTAAGATCTGATGGAGAGATACAGGATTTAGTGAGGACCATCTCTGCCAGTCAGATAGCCAATGAGGAGTATGTAATGAGGTGCTTAGTACAAAGGGAAGTGGAGCTAAAAGGAGAAAGAGAGGGGATAAAATCATGGCTGGGAAAACCCCTTAAGATCATTGAATCCAACTGTAAAACTAACGCTGCCAAATCTACAACTAAACTATGTCCATAAGCACTACATCTACTTGTCTTTTAGCTGCAGGGATGGTGACTCCACCACTTCCTGGGCAGCTTGTTCCAATACTTGAGAACATTTTCGGTGAAGAAATTTCCTGTCATCCTACCACTTGGAAACAGAGATCAACACCCACTTAGTTTCAGCCTCCTTTCAGGTAGTTGCCAAGCAACTTATCATCCCTGCCTGTACCTCAATCATATGTTGAGGAAGAGCTGACTTGTACTCAAAAGAGCAGCTCAGATGCAGAGCTAGTTAAGAATTTGAGAGCTGGGATCAGGGAAGAAGCTGAAAACAATGTCTTGATGGGCATCTACCACCACACTGCCTTGTTGAAAAGAGGAAGTAGATGAACAGATAAAAAAAGCCTCATGACTGCAACCTTTGGTTTTTGTGGGGCACTGCAGCCATCCCAATAGCTGCTGGAGTGATGACAGGATGAGATTGAAGCAATCTAGGAGATTTCTAGAGTGTGTTGCAGATAACTTTTGATGCAGATGCTGGACAACCTGTCTGTGGGAAGGTGCTGTGTTGTGTGTACTACTTGCAAGTGTGGAAGAACTGTTTGGAGATGTCAAGTTTGCTGACTGCATTGGTTGTGAAAAGATCATGTAACTTAAGATCTTGAGAGAAGTGAGGAGGGAAAGTGGTGTATTGAAGGCAATGTCTTGATGCAGACAGTTGCTGTGTTGACCAGGTGGCATGCTCTGTTGGATTTGTTGTTCAGAATAAGGAAGAACTAGTCAAGTACTTGAGCATTGGGGTGTTCTTGGTGGTCATGAAACTGTGGTGTTTAAAATTCTAAGAGAAGTGAGCAAGACAGACAGTGGAACTCTGCAGCCTGGGTTTCAGGTGAGTGATTTTGATTTATTCAAGAATCCCCAGGGCAGATCTTACAGTGAGACTGCATATGGACTACTGTATCCTTGTTTTGGGAAACATAGTACAAAGACAGACGTTGAAATACTGGAGCAAGTCTAGCAGAGACCCAGCTGTTGTCTGTATGAGCATGGTTTCTATAAACAGTGCTTTTAAAAAGATATGTTGCAATAAATTTTAAAAACCTTAAATCGACAAATACTAATTTGTGTGTTTTCTCTTTATGATACAGATTTCTGCACTGAATGGCCAAGTGCTTTGGACAGTGATGAGAAATGTGAAAAGCATTTCCCTATTGAAATTGAAACAGTAGATTATATTTCTTCAGGGACATCTATTCGTAATCCCAAAGCAAGAGTTGTGACTTTAAGAGTAAGTAGCATTTTTGGTAAACAGTCTTTTTTTTTTTCAGAAGTCCAAATGCTTGACTTTCTTTTAAAGCATATGCAAGTATGATATGTTGTAAGGAAATGAGGGAAAATGAAAAACATTAAAATAGCAGGTGGTGAGCATGTGTGAATTTCTTGCTTTCTAAATCATGTAAAACCTTACTAGATGTAAATGTCTTCTGTTAAATGTGGCTGTTGAGACACAAGATGTTGAACTGGGGGCTGGCTATGCTGCAGTGGAGAGGATAATTCAAAATGATAAACAAATATGTCTGTATTATTCTGTCGAAATCAGTCCCTTAATGTTAACTGGCCTTGATACTTGTAAGGCATTACATGGATGCATATCATGCTTGTGTATTAAAAAGAGGGGAGTTTGGAGTGGGAGACTAAAATTGAACAATTATCCTTATGCTTTTTCACTTACTGGTTTTCTGATCCCAGATTTCATTAATAACTTCTTTCTCTGATTAGTCCTATAACAATAAAGTCTGCCTAGGGCAGGGGAAGAGAACAATTTAAAGGTGAAAGCAGATGGCACTGGGTCACATGGTGCTGAGAGCATTTACTGTGTGCTGTGCTAAACACTGTGATAAACTCTGGTGGATCTTCATGATATTTCCTTTTTTAAATACTGTTTACATTTAAACCTTTTAATCTTCATTAAAAAGATGTTTTCTATCAGATATCATGTTGGAGATGGTATTTTTTCATCTCTTGTAACCTAATGCCAGTATTTCTTGTCATTAAAAGTAGAATTGTCCATATTGTGCCAGACAGCATAGTACCACAGGATGTAAAGTGAGGCTTTTTTTAAAAAATCAGCTGCTGTTCTCTGTGGACCTCTAACTTTTCTAAAGCTCCACATAATACAGTCTTCAGCATTCCAGCAGACTGTATTTCATGGCTATTTTCCCTCGTCATCCTTCTCTCTTCAAGTCTAGGGGAGGGAATAAAGTAGATTTAGACATTCCAGCTCTCTTATTGCTATCCTATTTTGAAGCAAGTAGCCATATAAATATTTTTCGTTTCTTTAAAATTATTTTGGATTAGTAATAACAACATATTTTTGTGATCCTCTAGTATATGCAACAGACCAGATAGCTTTTTTGTTTTTGTAGGAAAAACAAGTCTCAGCAATACTCACTTAATGGAAACTTGTATCTTTCAAAAACTTTATGTCTTTAGACTGTTAAAAGTTCACAGCTGCAATATTTGCTCTCGTGGAAACAGATATCTAAAACCAGCCAGCTTTACTGTTCATACTTATTGTGTATACAAGCCAGCTTCAGCCTAATTCTTTGAGTTTTTAAAAAATAAATAGTAGTTATTTGTTGTATACGTTTTTGAGTTTTCTGGTATTGGAACAGAAGACAAGCCATTCACACTGTTTGATCAATTATGTGAGATCAGACATTTCTGTTATATTGTTATCTTTGTGCATTTTTGCAAACTTCATCAATCTACCGTTTATTATTTTGAGAATTCTGATTTGATGTTTCTTGAATTTGCCTTTCCTCCTCTTTTGTACGCTTGTAATAAATATCTTTGATACATCTTAGTATTAACCTTGCCAATCTGTATTTGGAAAAATAAGAAAAATATTTATTTTTCCATATGAGGTACACATGAATATGAAATACAATTACAAAGTAAACTGACATATCTTATTTCCCTTGAAAAAAAAAAAAAAAAGTAACAGAAAAACTCTCCCCCAGCTCATCTGGTATTTGGATGAAAAGAAATTTATATTATATTTTCCTTATGTTAAGACTTCTGGTATGATACAGTCAGATGAAATTCTGCAGATTCATACCAGATAGCTAAGCCTTTGGTTCTTGATAAAAGTTGTGCCTATCTCAGGATATTTTCAGGGTGCAGAGATTGGGTATATCCAAGTAATTAAAGTTGTTTTCTCTTGTACTTGAAGGTTAAACTTTCTAACCTGAATTTGGATGATCATGCAAAGAAGAAGCTCATTAAACTTGTAGGGGAGCGCTACTGTAAGGATACAGATATGCTCACAATTACAACAGACAGGTACGGTTATAAGAAGGAAAAAAAAAAGCCTTCCAGTAGTACCAATTGTCATCTTGGTAAATTCTTGCATTTTTAATGCTAAAGTGTGATGTAAACATACCAGTGCTACTGTTATTAATTGTTAAAATTAATAACAATTTTAATGGCCTAATCACATTAGATCAATCTTAAATCTTGTTAGTTATTGAAGCTGTGTATTTAGAAGTCTGAATGTTATTTTAGAGTAGTTGTCACATTTCCCAACAGAACCAATGGGTTCTATGAGTTTCAGATGAGAAAAATTACACTGGTGACTAGACATTTCCCAATGTTTTGATTTTCTTGATATCAGCAACTCACTGTAGTTATTTACAGTTATGTTCAGAAGGCTGCATTGGAGAAATGTGGTTTTGTGTTGAATTCTGGAGCTTTTAAGAGACTACATATGTATTCCTGAATTTTTAATACACTTTAATTCAAGGCTGCTTTCAGTGGTAGGGAAAACATTATTTGTAGTCTTTTCTGTTTCCATGTTTTTATTAGAATTCTTTTTGCCCTCTTAAATTTCCTGTCTTTCTGTATGATGTACTCTTTCATGCTACAAAAATAAATACAAAATGGATAAAATTGTGTATCGCTTTTTCGACTAGACTTGGAACTTTGGGTAGTTTACTGGGACCACTTATGCTACCAACAGTTTCATTTCCCTAACAAGACTTAGCTTGTGGCTAAAACATTAGGATAGCTGAAAGGAAGTTACCCTCCAGAGTATCTGTGACTGGTTTTATGCTGTGTTCCAGAAGAAAGTTTTAATGTGCGTGTTGATATTTCACTTTATTTTTAGTAAATTCTAAGGCCCAAGCTCTTAACGTGGTATCCATTTCTTTAATACAGGATTTTCCTGGCTGATATTTACATTAGTTTTAAACAGAGGCTCTTTCAGTATTAAAGAAATAAGAGTCAAAAGCTCAAATCTTTTTTTAAAGTTTATTTGCTAGGATAGTCAGTGTCCATATGACTGGATATCAGATGAGTGATTTTTAGAGTGTCTCAGAATTTTGCACAATTCAATTTGTTATGTATCAAAAAGGAAGCTGAAGGGCCCTGCAGGAAGAGGTAACTATAAGAAAGAGACCAGAGGTTATTGTTGATAACATGAGGAAGAGATTCATGTCATCAAATTCTTAGCAGAAGGTTTTGGTGACTAGTTTTGAGGAATACAGTAGTTTTACAGGACCATCCCAATATTTTTTTCTTGTGATCCTGTTTTGACTTACAGCTGTATTGACTCAAGCTTTTCTTTTTAAATCTTTGGCTAGATCTCATGTTCTGAACTGTATTTCATGGCTATTTTCCCTCGTCATCCTTCTCTCTTCAAGTCTAGGGGAGGGAATAAAGTAGATTTTAAGTGAGTTCAGACTTACTACATGTTGGATTCCACTTTGGCATAGAGGGTAAAGAAGTTTTTAGTTTTTCCTGAAAATCTGTAAATTCTTTCATTTTGTAGATTTTCCTACTGACTTGTAGATGCTTGTTCTTCCTGTTGTTATTGCTTGTTGTTACGACTCATGCCTTCATGATGTTATTCTTGATGATGTGTAGTTCAGAAATGTGAATGAGTCAAGCACACATTGCCCTAGGATTCTCTATGGTAGAAGTTGGAGATTTTTATGGCAAATTTGACATTTTGTTCCAAAGCATATTGCAGTGATTGGATTTCAAAAAGACTGCCTTTGTTTGTTCAGGTGTCCATTAAGAAGACAGAACTATGATTATGGCATACACCTCCTTACAGTTTTGTACCATGAATCTTGGGTAAGCAGTCGTGAGTAACTCGGGCTCTTTAATGCATTGCATGCTCTCTAATGTGATGCCTCGTAACATATAAAAAGCGTATAAAAACTTATTAAAAGTTCAGTGACTGTGCATAACTTAAAATAAAACATCTTAGATTCTTTTCCTCTTCCAGCTCACTTTTCCACAAGTTCAACCAAGATTAGTTGCTTATGTTTGAATCTTCATTCCCCAGTCAACTTAGAGTGCATTTCTTTAACTTCACAGTGCTATTGTGTTGCTTGTATACATAGTTTGCCCTTTTTTAGAAGTTCCCTAGTTTTTGACCTTAATAAGAAATTGTTTCCCAGTACTTTGTTTCTAACAACAACAAGCCTAAAACTGACCCACAGTCTAGCAGAAAATACCTTTATTCTCAGGATTCTTAAGTGACCCTAAGTTTGGCAGTACTCTGGGCTGCCTGTGCCCAACACTCAGCTACAAGTTGAGTGCATTCAGAGAAATAGAACACACTGTAATTATCAGCTATATCTATGCATTTTTAACAGTGACCATGTTTAAAGACAAAAATAAGTCTCCAGAAAAAAGCAGAGGGATTTGTTACAGGCTTTAAAGCTATGAAAGCTGTGAAGACTAGCATACAGCACTGTATCTATGTTTTGACTGAGTTTAAACTTGTCTGTCCTTTCTTTCTCCTGGGCTGTGGTAAACAATGGCTATAATTTGAAAGTATTCTTCTTCTTAAATGCTTTCTTGCAAATCTTACCTGAAGCTGGAAGAATTGAGGACTTAAGATGCTTTTCTGAGCTCCCTTTTGCTCAGAAAAGGGTCATCTACCTTCTGTCAGTTTTAAGATTTCATTTCAGTTAGTGTCCTGAAAAATATATAAAATTATTATATCTCTCTAAATAATTACTTCTATCAAAGCAAGTGGAATGTAAACTTTTCTATAACCATTCAGGATAGGGCATATTTGGAATTTTTCCCAGTAGTTTATTTTGTTAAATGATTTTATGTGTGAAATATCCATTGTAAATGTATTAAAGATATTACTCCAATTCATTGATAATTTACTATAATTCTTAAGTAGTCCTCTAAATACAATGAGATATCTTTAGACCACCGATCTTTCTTTTACAGTGAATTCTTCAGACTTCCCTCTGTATTTTTGAGGTTAATCACGTTGACTCTAAGTACTGCCTCAACAATTTTATAGCTATTTTTTACAGAAAACAAGTTAACAATCTGAAACAAAGCCCATAGTTGTGATTAGGATAACTTAAACCTTGCTTAAATATTGTATGTTGTTATTCACAGTTTGAGACAGACAGTGAAAGCTTTCATCAGTGTATTTCTGTAGATGTACTCTTTCAAACAAGTTGTAGCTGATTAGCTACCAAAATTCACACTTACAGGTTTCAGTTGTTCTATAGTATTTAAATGTAATCTATATTTAGCATTTTTATGGATTTCTGTGTTCTTAATTTTGATCATTACAGTGATGATATAAAAAAACATAATAAGGAGGATGAGCTATATTTACCTTTCACTGGAAGTTGCCTTGAAGGATACGTTTTGTATTTGTAGAGTGCATCAGATTAAATCCATCTTATGTTAATGTCTTCAAACATATATTTACACTAGGTTTCAAGTGTTCTATACATGTGGATATTTTCCTCCCCAACCGAATTACATTGCATTGCGAGTGTTAAATTAATGACAGATCAGTTTCCAGTATTAAGCAATGATCAGGGAGCTAGACACTGAATTCCAGACGAACGCTACATCTCTCCTTTGCTCTGGCGTTACTTTGTGATGAAAGACAGGGCCATTTGATATTGCAACGTGAGTGTTCAGTTTGTATTGAATATGCACAAGTCTCTTGGCCTTTTATTACCTTTCAGATTCCATGTTAATATTTGATGAGTTCATCAATCAATTGTAATTGTCTTTGATTTCTATGAAAAATTAATGTTGTTCTAAGACATGGTGGGGTTTTCTTTGTATGACATGTTTTGTTTTGTGATGAGAGTGGTTGTTTTTTTCCATGACCAATGGTAATGCCTTTTAATAACTTGCTGAAAGATAGTTTGGATGCATTTTGTAAATGATAAGCAAACAATGCAAGGTTTATTTTGGTTTGTATGAACTTCAGTATTGGAGTGGGATGGACAGGGGCTGACTTTCCATATAGACAGTAACATCAGCCCTGTTTGCAGAACTATCTAGAAGGTTTTATGACTTTCCCAGCAGAGTAACGACCCACAGTGTTTTCATGTGAGTGATGGAATTCAATAAAAAGATGAGGGCAGCTTTCTCTTTTTGCTAAGTGAAGGGAAAGCTGTCTGCGTGTAAATTTTGCCCTCAATTCAGAAAACTTTGCCTCTTTCTAAACATGGCATAACTATATTTTATGTTAATAAATGGATTACTGAATTTTGTGAACTATCAAGCATGTGAATATATAAAAGAGAAATTGTATGCAGGTGTATGTCAGGAAATGTAATTTTCAAATGTAATTGTATTTTAATTGCCAGTAATGCATATTTTTTTTATTACAGTTATGAACTAGAACATCTAAGTAGTTTAGGAATATGAAACCTCTTTAAGAGAATGGCAGTTTTTTGTGGTTTTGTTGGGTATGTAGTCAACTATGTGCTCTGAAGCTCTGTTGTGTAGAGAGATGCATTTCCAGCAAAAAGTTATTTTTAGAATAAGTAATGAGTATCAAGAGTTCTGTCTCATCTGTCTCTTTATATGCATGCTTAGAAGACAAAATATATCACTATTGTCAGTATTACAAATTTTCTTGTATGCTTTTCCAGTTCCGACTTAATAAAAACCCAGGGCATGTGCGCCTCACTATATCTATGTCTATTGCCATTATAGACAGGCAAATTATAGGGCTCAGGTGGAATCAGTTTGGAAGAGTCTTTATTGTAATGGAGTTACAGTTGAAATATGCAACAAGTGCGTGCAGACAAAATGGAAAGATGAGGAATTACCAACAACTTGTACAGTATTGCTTTGCCTCAAGGCTCTGAATGTATTAGCAAGAATGGAAATTTTGACCATGCAAAATTCTGCAAAAGCTGAGGGCACTCAGAACCTTTCAGGATTATGTTCGAATTTACCAAAAGACAGTGTGATATTACCAGTTGATATTTGATCAGTATTTAAACAACTAAACCCTCCCTATTTTGAAGAAGGAAACATGATGATTTTCTTTCATCCTGTAGAATTCATTCCCATAGCAGATAATGCTACCTTTGCTTTTGGCAAGTCTCTAGTGCTTGCTATTTTCTGTCAGGGAAAAAAAAAATCTTGCTGTTTGTTTTAATAGAGGAAGACAAGAAAGAGATGAGGAAAAACATTCATTCATCTATGTTATCATAGGTTGAAATGAGATACACTGTAAAGCAGAATAATTGTGGGAAGCTGTTCAAAATATTGGCAGGATATTGGTGGATTGATAGTAGTTGCTTAGTAAGACAGTGTGCCATTTCTTGAGATGGATTTCAACACTGGGAGCAGTATTAATTAAGGGTCTTCATATTGTATTCTTGGTTCAACTTGTTTGAGTTACAGGTTGGCTAATGAGGCTGCCAAAACCTAATGGGGACCTCAGTTTAGTTGTAGTCATTACTTGAAGTTACATAAGAAGCAAGAAGATTACCTTAAGATCCCAGACTAATGTATTTGACATCTTATTTTGGGTAAATGCAGATAGATATCAGGCCCCTGAGTTCAGTTACCTTTAAAACATTCAGATTTTAAAGCTTAAGAATGTTCATTTACTTCTTATTTTAAAATACTTGGAGATCTTTTGCTTCCAGTTTGGTTAACAACGTGAAACCTATTAAATATTTATGATTTATTAGCTTTTAGAAGGTGTTCCATAGGTATCTGACTTGCATCATCTATCTGGTAAGAATTAAACTACCTTCTTTGGAATTTTTTTGTGATTCCTGTTGAATTGTCACCCAGGATTGTTCTTGGATTGAATTAATCAACGAAAGGGTGAAATAAATTAAGTAGATTGATAAACAACTCCCTAATTAGTTGTATTTCTGCTGTTTAAATAGCAGAATAGCGCTTCTTGAATTCTCTAACACTTCTCTAAACCTATGTTTTTACAGTAGTGTTTTTAAAAGAGTGAGATTTTGCTGCCCTCAAGTGGTTAAAAGTATCATAAACTGATTTCTTCACGCTCAGATTAACAGTTTATTT
The DNA here is from genome assembly GCF_028858725.1 of Colius striatus. Lineage (NCBI taxonomy): Eukaryota > Metazoa > Chordata > Aves > Coliiformes > Coliidae > Colius > Colius striatus. The sequence goes on from NC_084759.1 coordinate 129,829,759, forward strand.
TCCAATAACAAAAAATATTCGTTGTCATTATGAAGAAAAAGACAGGGTTAGGAGAAAATAACTTACAGTTGTTTTAAGCCAATCCAGACTACCAGATGTGCAGAAGCTTTTTGTGCTCCAATTCCACATGACTTTCAATATAAACAAATGCAAGATGATGGAAAATAGAAGATATCATTCTATATTACACAACTGTGGAGAGATTAGTAGATGTGGAAACATTAGTAGAAAGTTGCCCTTGTGTTTTCTATTTTCCAGTGTATTTTGTAAAAGTAAAAGGTCTAATCTGACACACCAAGAATAACAGAAGAATGCTGTGCACACTTTTGAACTGTCTTGTGCTTTTTCTAGTAGTGTACTTAGAGTAGTCTGACAAAAAAACATTCAAGAGTTAAAAAGAACAATAAGGAAGAAGAATATAAAAGTAGGGATAAGTGGAATGTGGCTATTGAGTATGTACAGTAATAGCCAAAGGATGCATCTCTTTCCATTGTGCTTGAATACTTCAAATGAAAGCACAGGGAAGTTGAAGCAGAAAGATGAGGGAAGGAAAAAACCCAAAGAATGGACAAGACAGAGTGATGCTAGAGGCTTAACTAAAATTTTATCTATTAAAATACTCCTAAAGCTCTGTAGTTTGAATAAATTTGAGGAAAGTGTCCATCATTACTTTTACATTCCTTTTTAAGTGGAGCATTCAGCTGCAAGACACTGGTGGGGTGGAGAGTCTGTGTATGCATGCAACTGAATGATTATTTTTACATAACCATTGGTGATAATCCTAAAATCCACTGCAGAGCTTTCCTAAAGACTTCAGTTGGCACTTAAATTGTATTGTCTTTATCTCATCTACAGTTGTTTTAAACCATTACAGGAAAGCATAATTTTTGTTATTTGAGGTTGTGCCAGTAGAACTTAGTAACAGTAGAATTTTGCAGTTTTCGTAGTAGACCCGAAATATATGAAAAGATATCTCTGACTATTTAGATTTCAAAAGTGTACTTTAACTTCATGTTCTGAACACTCAGGATGTTATGACATGGGTTAAAGGATTAAAATGAGAGAGAGGCAGTCTTAACTCCTGCTTGAAACTCTTTCCCTTGGCATAAGAAAGATTCGCTCAACTGAATATGTGGGCTGTAGCCTAGTGATTTGAGCATGTAGCTGGGAGATGCAGATTTAGAGTTCTGGGCACCATTTAGTAATAAATGAAAATTGCTTAGTATAGATCTCCTGACTTTGAAATCTTAAAATAATGATGTGTGATATAATTGTACCCTTCCTAGAATACTGTAATTTCTCAGTGTGTCATTATATATGGTTTAAGTAACACAAACTGAGACTGGAGTAATGATGGTCTCTGAATGTTGTAATATGTGCTTTGTTTTGAAGTATGTGTTATATTTCATTGTGCCCTCACTAGTGCTCAGAATCTAAGAACTTGAGTCTTCATCATTCGAGTCAGAAAAGATAAAGCTAATTGGCATAGGAGATGTTAAATTTAATAAACTTTTTCTGAAGATCTGAATTCAACGTTTAAAATCAAAGGAAAGAGTTCTATTGACAGTAAATGTGTACTGTAGTGAAAGAAGGTTAAACTTCTTTTATACCTCTTACTTGGAACCACAGAGGATGAACATTCAAGCAAAAGGTTGAATTAAAAAACCCCGGTACTATTTCAGACTAGAGTAGACTTTTTGCAATACTTTGCATTTAAGCCCCATGTTTCTATTTGCAAAGGAACAAGACTCCTTTTTATGACATAAATAAAATTTTTACAGCTGTTTAATTCCAGTCTAAATTTTCGAGTGAAGTGAAGCCTTATGAGGCTTAGTTACCGATCAGCATTCAGAAAGCAGAATTAGCGAAATACTTTACCAACGACCCTGGATTTTCCAGGAAATAATATATGCAGCCACTTCAGCCTAGAGAAATTAGGTGTTATCCTCATTTTTGAAAGAGACGATCTAGATGATGGTAACTGCTGAGGACTTGTTAGTGACAGAACCAGAGATTAAACCTGTGAGTATCATTAAGTATGAGAGCATCTCTTATATCCAGTATTAACATTTTTGAGGCAAATTTCTGTTCTTTGCTTGTTCTCCTTTTCTATTTTACGTTTGTACCTTGTTGGCATGTTTAGTCCTCACGGTCTTTCCTCTTATTTTCCTTGACCCTTTAGAGGTCTTATCTGCACTTTACCATTGCCATGTCCTAGAAAGTAATGGTGTGCTCATTCAGAAGAATATATTTTAACCTGTCCTGTTCATCAAGCAAATGATTCTTCTTTTTTTAGATCCAGTCTCATTGGATACAAATGTTTTGCCTCTTTACAAATTTATGTTGGTATTTCTTTTTAAGTTGGTAACAAAATAATACAGTTCAAAGGTGTAATATATCCAAAGAGACAAGTATGTGATTGTTTTGGTAAGTCCTCTTTGGATTGAGGATACTCAATAATATGGAAAACAGCATAGCTGTCATTTATTACCTGAAAATCTGTGATTACTGTATCATACAAAGTATCTTTTATTTCAGTGCAGTACTAAGAAATAGGCGTATTTGTTCCAGGATATCCAGAGGTTGAAATTTGACTTGTAACTAAAGACCTTTTCTTTTCCTCAAAAAAGACTCTCACTAAAATACTTGATCTTTGCTTTAACAGCATTAAATCTTTAACTTTTCAAACCATTGCCAAGAAAATTGACTAATGTGAGTTATATTTTTAATTGCCTTAAAGATTTCTCTCTGCTACTTCACAAGTTTTAGTTAAGATGTTTTCTCCAAAAGAGATACCAGAGAACTGACAATTCTAATCCTCCTCTATATGACTGTGGCAGCAAAATTATGAAATTTACAGAAAAAAACCAGGAAAAATTATGGTGAAATGTCTACTCAAGTGAACAAAAATGCTTTCTTTTGTACTTACAGTAACGATGTAAGTTGAAGTTTTTATTAATTACTTTTATTTAAAAAGCAATTTCATTGGCCAAAGTGTTAAGATTTGCCCAGAAATAAATCCTTATTCTGTTTATGGCATTAAAAAATCACCACTTCTCTGTTTTTGCATTAGGAAGTGTTTAAAAAAAGTTAATAAAGTCATTCTTCTGTGCCTCTCATAATAGGATTTGGTCCCTTGGCTTTTCCTGAAAAGTTCTTTTCTGGTGAGGTTTTTTTTCAGTTATTGCTGAAAGTTCTGGTAGGGCAAACAGCTGAAATTACCAGCTGAATGCATCTTCAGCCAAAACTGAGGTCTTACATGTGATAGAATTAGGCAATCATTTCTCGTTAATTCATTGAAGATATATGCATTCTTGATTTTTACCTCATTCACTAAGTGGGGATTCTAGGAAAGTGTTACACAATGCCACACTTGTTTTTCAGTTTTCAGGGTTTTTTTCTTGTTTATGAGACTTATTGCAGTGTTACTAACACTTACATTTTCAGGAGACAAAAATAATCAACTAACTAACAAAATCTTGACTGATGAAAATCTTACTTTTGAAACTTCTTTCATTGTCTCATTAATTTTCTTCATAACATTTTAAAGTGAGACAACAACACTTGTAACATTACCACTATTCAGTATTCCTGGGTGCTTGTCAACCTAGAGTACTTTTTCAAATGAAAGTATAATTCCAGATTCACTTTTTCTCTTGCAATAAATCTGGTTGGAAAGGTATTTAAGTTTCACTCGGTGCAGTCAGTTTGCAAAAATCTGGTTTCTGTTCAGCTTCCTGTTTGTGATGTATGTCTGGACCTGTGTACAGTAGGATAACTTTTCATTTCAAGGCATGGCCACCAACATTGCAGCAACAGATTCTGGCTTCTTGTGGCAAGGCTGAGGAATGGATTTTGAAATCTCCCCCCACTGTCAAATCCCTTCGTGCCTCACTTTCCCACACAGAAATCAGATTTTGTTTTAAAATCTATTTCAACAGACCATTCTGCTGGGAAGTATTCCAAGAAAGAAATACTTAACAGTTTCTTTGGCCTCCTTGAAAATCTTGCTCTGTATTGCTGAAAAGAGATAAGGCAATCATACTCGTATCAGTTTGCAACTCCAAAACCCTGTAAGTTAATGTGTGCAGAGAAGGATTTTCCTGGAGAGATACGTGTGATAATTGTCATTAGTTCTTCTTGTCCCTGCTGTAACTTAAAGCTTTTTAAAAACCTCACAATGATCTTTTCTTTGAACTTCAAACATGAGTTGGTCTAGGGAGTGACCAGGGGCAGTATCTGTATTCCCTTACTCTTGAGAAACCCTAGACCTGTGAGAGAAGCTTTTGCTTTAAAATCCTTTTCGAGTTTGGGAAAAAATGTCTTGGATAGCCATTATGCAGGTAAACAAGGAATATGTAAAACAGGATGTTGTTAATTTAAAACTATGTAAATCTCCACATTGAATTGCTGTATTTTTCAAAAGTACAAGGAATACTTTACTATACCCACTTGTTCTGCTGCTGTTTTACCAGTACAGGCTACAGTTTGTCTTTTTTTTTTTCTTCTCTCTAGAAATTGAATGAAGTTCTGTGTTGTATTGTGTCCAGGTTTTAATCTCAGTCATATGAGCCTTGTAGCAGTGTTGATTACTGTTTCTGACTAAACATTTGGACTTGGAGACTTAAAAGACAAGAGATCCCATTTTCAAGTATTTTTAGATTCAGATGGACAGACACAAGCACTTGAGATTGTAGGGAAAAATGGTCTTGGTTCTCAAAGGTTCTTTAAATATGGTGGTTTGACTGCAGCAACTTGGTTAACTAGTGGACAGAATACTTTAAAATAAACAAATGAAAACCCAAAAACACCTACCTCCTTACAAAAAAAACCTCAACAAAACTCCTAAACAAAAAACCCTCCAATGATTGCCAGGTTTATTTGGATTCTGTGTAGCATAGCTAGTACTCAAGAACCCTTTCTGGCAAGCGATTTTAAAAACAACTCCCAAAAAAAAGCAAACAAAAAACCCCAAACCCAAAAGCATACAATGTAAATGCTTTAACATAGTGTTTCTTTGAACTTAATCCCAGAGAAATATAAGTTTCACTCTCCACAACTCTCTGAAAAGGAGTTGTAATGAGGTGGAGGTTGATCTCTTCTCTCCAGCAATGAACGATAGAACACGAGGAGATGAATTTAAGTTGTGCCTGGGTAGGTTTACATTGGGCGTTACGAAAAACTTTTTCATCAAGAGGGTTGTTAAGCATTAGAACAGGCTGCCCAGGGAGATGGTGGAGTTACCATCCCTAGAGATATTTAAAAGATGCATAGATGAGGTGCTGAAGGATATGGTTTAGTTTAGTGTATTGCCTGGCAGTGTGAGTTGACTGGTTGGACCTGATGATCTTAAAGGTCTTTTCTAACAATAACGATTCTGTGATTTCTACAATTGTAAGAAAAGCATGACCACCAAAAATACTTCAGGTTGTGATTCTTATGTAGTTGAAATAATGTAAGGGTACTATGTACTGTTTTCATCAAATAATTACTAAATAATGATACCATCTAAATATATAAAAACACAAATCTATCTATAAAGCATAAATATTAACCACAGTACAATAAAAATTGAATGTACAAAAATCATACATTTTAACATTTGAAATAATCTTTAAACAATCTGTGAAGCTAAAGGAAGGCCTTAATTGGAGAAATATTTATAGACAAAATTTTATAAAGAACAACCACACAAACAAGTATTTATAGATGCTGGGATGATATCTTCTGTCTGTGTTTAACTTCTGATCTTGCAACATATTAGGTAAAAATTAGCACCTTGTGGGCAGAAATTCTTTGGAAGAGCAATTTGTTTTGCTGGAACAAGAAATTGATTCATTGATGGTGCTTTTTTGTAAGGAGTCAGAATTAAAACGTTTCCTAAATACTTCAGGATTGCTGTCTCTCATCACAGGTTAATTGGTGTAAGCTTAACATCTTCTGGCCAATGTAAATATACCAAAATCGTATTCTAGGGATAAAATAGCTCCGTGACTACTTCCAAAGCTTGAGCATCTGACTTATTTAAAATTATTAGTTTTACAAGGCTCTTCTGTTGTTCGTGAAATATAGTCCATAAACCTTTCTTCCTCTTCTGACTAGTATAGTTATATCTGTCAAATACATGAAGTACTTGATAAGTGGGAGGAAACAATCTCATTCTACACAGAAAACATACAGCATACAGGCACCTTTTTAACTCTTGAGTTTTGAGTTACAAGCCTTGTGCTTTAATGAGGGGAAGTATCTTCCACAACAAATGTCATTTTTAAAGTGAATTGGTATGAGAGATTAGTTACTTCAAATTATCGTTGTTTTGTTTCAGTCTTGAGTAGTTACAACTATGTATATTTTCTTTCAGAAAACTGAGATGTGGGAGAGTGAGAAGTCTGAGGAAGACATGGAAGAGTATATCTGGGAAAATAGCCGCTCTCAGAATAATGCTTTGGATACACTACTTCAAATAAAAGCCTCAGAGAATGACAGTAATGTAACTAAGGAAGATCTTCTTGCATCAGAAGTGGTTAAGAATTACAGAAGCTCTGTAATTGCACTTAAAAATGAAGGTGAAACAGAAAAGAATATGTCTCAGTATAAGGAATCTGTGAAGAAACTATTGAATATACAAGCATTGCCATGAGAGGATACTCTGCAGGTACATGTGATTATTACGGAAATATTAAACTACTATGTTCATAATTTCTGTATGATATGGACGCATAATTATTTGGAACTTAAAAGTTATTAAAGTTGATAATGAGTTAACTTCAATAGTAATCAGATTTTTCTTTACCACTGGATTTTCTTTTAAACACAATTTTTGTGTCTGTGAATCTTGTTCTTTGAATAAAGTATGTTTTGAGTTATATTGGTGACTTGACCATTCTGTTCTGTGCTTTCTTAGTTTGGGAGATCCTGGTTCAATCCTCTGTTTAATCCTGTTCTGAGTTTTCTCACAATTGCTTTTGCATATAACTTACAGCAACACTGTCAAAGCCAATGGAATTACTTAATCTCCCAGTTCCATTAATTAGACATCTGAAAGTTAAGAGCTGTAAACTTCCCAAATGCTTTGAAACGTAAATAATAGTTTTCTCTATCTACACTCCCTGTCTGTAAAATAAAAAGAATATTTCTTAGCTTTTGGAGAGGTGTTGAAGCACGCTGAACAGTGTGAAGTTATCTCTGTTGTAATGAGGACAGTTACCCCCAGGTAAAAATGTGTCTCTAAAATGATGGAATAAAACAAGGCAGAAAATGGGATGGTAGCAGGAAGGTGAGGTTGCAGTGATTGACAGGATACCAAAGTACATGGGAAAGGAGGAATAATGGGAATTGCTGAAAGTGAGATACGATGATTAGTGAGGCAGGTATATAGATTAAATGGAAATAGACATCTTAGTACCCTGAGGCCTGCTGAATTGTCTCTTGAATATGCCAAGACCCTTCAAGGAAAAAACTTTTGTAGCCTCCTCTTACAGAGGAAAAAAAATATAGACATTTATCTTGATGACACCAAACTGGAGGACTGGCTGAATCACCAGAAGGCTATGCCGCCATTCAGTGAGAGTTGGGCAGAGAGGAACCTCATGATGTTCAATAAGGGCAAGGGCAGAGTCCTGCATCTGGGGAAGAACAACCCCATGCACCAATACAGGCAGGGGATTGACCTGCTGGGGAGCAGCTTCACTGAGAGGGGCCTGAGAGTTCTGGTTGATAACAAACTAACCATGAGCCAGCAATGTGTCCTCATGGCCAAGAAGGCCAATGGCATTCTTGGATGCATCCAGAAGAATATGGCCAGCAGGTCAAGGGAGGTACTGCTCCCCCTCTACTCTGCCCTGGTGAGGCCTCATCTGGAGTCCTGTGTCCAGTTCTGGACTCCTCAGCTCAAGAGGGACAGGGAACTTCTGGAGAGAGTCCAGCGGAGGACTACAAAGATTATGAGGTGACTGGAACATCTCTTATGAGAAAGACTGCGGGATGTGGGGCTGTTCAGCCTGGAGAAGACTAAGGGAGGGGATCTCATTTAGCACAAGTATTTGAAAGGTGAATGTTGAGAGGATGGGGCAGCACTTTTTCCTGTAGTGTCAAGTGACAGGACAATGGACAAAAGTTGGAACACACAAAGTTTCACTTAAACATAAGGAAGAACTTTCCTGTGAGGGTGAGGGAGCCCTGCCACAGGCTGCCCAGGGAGGGTGTGGAGTCTCCTTCTCTAAAGGTCTTTAAAACCCACCTGGATGCATTCCTATGCGGCTTGATCTAGATGACCCTGCTTGAGCAAGAGGGTTGGACTAGATGATCTTTAAAGGTCCCTTCCAGCCCTTACCCGTTCTGTGATTTTGTGATCTTTTATCAATTTATGTTTGAAAGGGACTGGTTTGAAACACTGGAATCACAGGCAACTTTTATTACTTTCTCACAGTTAAGGAAAAAAAAACCCTTAAAAATGTCAGCTTAGAGGGATGTTTTCTTGCTTTTATTGAACCTTCCTATCTTGCTAAGATTGCAGTTTAGAGAGAAAGTCTTAATTTTCTGGAATGAGCAGAGGGAGTTTTTATTTATCAGACTTAAAAGATTCTGTATACCTATAAAAAAATGTAGCTTATGGCCCTGCCAGCAATTTTTTGAGAGGAAAAAGCATAAGGATAAAGACATCAAAAACTGAAGGGAATTGGTTTCTGCAGTGTTCTGTAATCCCACTGCT